>NC_143012.1:193786257-194438757 GCF_055824585.1 Amblyomma mixtum | reverse complement strand
CTGCCGAAAAGAGAAACGCTTTACCATTGGTCTCGCAAATATAATTCTACTGCGGTTTATCCAACAGTCCTAAATGCGGTGTTGAACGATTCTAAGCAACTTGTGATGGAAAATAAATCATTATCGACCTCTTCTTGCGCTAGAAGCGTGGGACTCTCAGTATTGCGAAAAATGGGTGCGCATTAATCCTACTTTTTGCCCCAGTCTTGAAGTGGTCATAAACTATGGGAAGTTTTGTCGCTGTTCTTTTGTGGTTCGGATATCTTGAGGAAAAGCAAAAGATTCGTGCGCTTTTTATTGCCGCGAGCAAGGAACACACTGCAATGGCAGAGACACTTAGTGAAGCGGCCCGTCACTTTATCGACGGACGTTGTCAAGTTGCCGAACACTATCTGATGTTAAGCTGCAGCCGGGTATCCCAACTGACAAGCACGCTTTTCGGTCCTCTGCAGGTCTTCCCTGGATGGAGAATCACCCGCAGAGGATTCCACAGCATCGCAAACTGGTGACTCCAATGCCACTGAAGGCCAAGATAAAGAGCCAGAAGCTCGGCCTTCTCGCAGCGCGGGCGAGAAAGAAAGAACTGGGGCGGCCAACAGAGCTTCGAGGCAAGGGATCGATTGCACTTGTCATCTTGCAAGTACGCGCACGACGCCCTGTGCAGTGCCCAGGATGTTTCTTGTTTGCTCATGTCGTGTTCTAGGAGGAAGGATGACTGTAAAATATTGCAGGAAGGGTCACCTTTGAAGGACGATTTCGCCACATAGTTTAAATTGAGAAGTCTCAGTAATCACACGCAATACAGACTTCTTAAATGGACGCTTTAAACAGACTACTCGGGTTGCATAATCCGCACGATAACGTAACAGGCCCCCTTACCCCGAGAACCATAAAAACTACCGCTGCGTAGGGAGGCCTAGGTGATCACCTGCCAGAGAAGCAAACTAGGTGGGTCACCTAGGTCATGTGACCTTGTGACGTCATCGCAACCTGCCCACTGGATTGTGAGCAGACTGACTACCATGGCAGGTTGCTGTTAATGATTAATAACAAGAGGTTGCTCGGTAAGAGCATCCTGGGTCGCACAAGCTCCACCGGTGGCTTGTGCCACTGCCCTTCCATCGCAGGGCAGTAGCGCATCCCTTAATCGCAGCACCATTGCGGAGAGAGTTGTGTGAGGGCTCCCCAGGGAACTATGAATGTAAAGTAGAGATTACTTTTCGCGCATTTAAGGGCATTTACTCCTGAATGCTATCGCGTCATATCCTTAAAACGGAGCATCTGTATTGATTTTGCTCGCGGCAGGAGCTTCTCTGCGGAAGCAATATATTTTATGCTGTTTGCATTTTCTATGCTGTTTGCATGACCGGTAATTGTCGAGAGTCCTTGTCTCAAAGCTAGCTTTGTGATTTTGAAATAAAAAAGCGTCCCCCCTGTGGACCACCACGTTAGCCACGCGAGGTACTGCCTGCGGGTGGATGTGGATTCTAATCCTGCCATGAACTTAATCTTTAAGGCTTAAGCCTTACTTGCCCCATTAAACGAGAATCTGCGTGCGTACGTACGCGCTCGTGAGCGTGCGTGCCGAGAAAGACCAATTCTGCATATATGAGCATTAGCCCATCAGCTGTCGCGTCATACCATTAATGCTGATCAGCGCACAGACCAGAAGGGGTACGGCGGCGTTGCGGCGCGGATACGTAGAGCCATGCAGACGTAGAATGGCCAGCTGCGTGGCACCGGGTTACATTGCACCGCAGCGCGCGACGACTACGTTCACAAAGCGAACAGGCTGGCTTACGACTTCTCAAACGTAAGCAGTCTTAAGTGTCTCTCTCTGCCGGATCGTTCTGATTTGTCTGCTAGACGCCGAGGAACGTGCGTAATACCTGTCCCATACATAAGGCCGCACTAACCCCTCTACGATCATCAGAAGCATGTCCCACTAGTCTGACTCGTGACGCACTCGGCCAAAAGCTCCGTCTGGTGGCATGATCTCCAACCTGGCGACGAGGTCCGAAACAGACACACGATCACGTTGCCCATGTTGGCAGTATTTTCGTGGTTCTCTTCACCTCCTGTAGCTGACAGGATATGAGTTGAGAGCTCCCCATCGGTAGGAGAAGTGGCAGCCGTCCATGATCCACCAGCACCGCTGTGCCAGTTTGAGCTTAGGTTCGTCCTTCAGACCTGGAGTGCACGCGTGGAGAACATGTAGAAGTGGAGGCAGCTCTATCAGCTATCATTGGCAAAAGTTGGCGTGAACGATGGCACTACACTGACATTTAGGCAGAGCGCTACCATTCTGACACACTGGCCGGACTTTCAGGCCAGTTTTGGGCCAACGCTCTGGCGATGGAGCGGCCATTGCAGGCCTGACGTTCTTTCCGCGACATGCGCCAGTAAAGACCTCGGACTGGCTTTGTAGCTTTCGAACTGGAAGTCAAGATTTCTGCATTGAGTTGAATTGGATTTCATTTGCTGGAAGCAATACGGAAGAATCCTTTCGGGTGGCTTAAGGCTAAAGGCTTGGAAGCCCGATGAGGCCTTAGCGCCTTCTCATCAGTTCTTCTCATCATCAGTTACATCATCAGTTCTTCTCATCATCAGCGCCTTCTCATCATCAGTTACAGCCTGCAGCAGCATAAATACATTTTCTGAGTTCAAAAATGTTTGTGGTTGTAATAGGAGAAATTTTTCATGTTTTTCACTTACAACACAATCAATGCGAGAAATACACAGTACAATGTAGCGATATAACTCAAGTGCACTTTGAAGGTTTTGAACAGGAATGAGGGTACAGATGCATTCATGTGCTCATGAAAGAATCTAATCCATAACTTAAAGGACCTTGCACACAAACTGCAAGTTTCCAGTAATACTATGAAGCAGAATTGAGTATTACATTATATAACATTCTAGGGAAGAATAGCACGAAAAGGAAACAAAATAACAAAATTAGGATAACAGTTGCAAATTGCATGATAACCGCGTGGAAGATGTTCACTGGAATTTGTAACTCGCTTATGGTTTTTAAAATTATATTTGAGGAGAATAGGAATTCTCGATAATATCGTCTGAAGGCTCTGCATGATTGGCTGAAGTCCTCGTAAAATTCGTGTATGATAAGCAGTCTAACTATTTGATAGTCCATATGCTGCCCTAGTTTGTTCTGACTGAATTTTTGTACCCTTCTCTCACGATTTCTTATCTCATATCTCATGGAGGTATGATGGACATATCGGCATATAGCCGTTGTTTGTATATCAGTTGCATTAGTCTGAAATTGTATGGTGTTTTAACTGGCAGACGCCAGTCTACAAGCAGGCGCCTAAACGGAAGAAAAATGCAAATAAATCGAGCCAAACTTTACAACCCGCCGTAACTCAGTGAGGATGCCTCAAGAGGGGCTCGCCTTTCTTCGGTTAACCTTTAAATACACATTAACAAGGAGCCCTTCCTCTGGCCTGCCTTGGAGTGTGTTTTCCTTAGGTAGGCACAACGCTTCATTTGTGCTTCCTTACCTCGCTCCTTCACCAGTACCCACGCTTCACTGGCCAACAACTCACTCTGGGCAGTTGGGGTGTTACGGCGGCAAACAGTTCACATGGCCAGAGCGAACCACTGGCGAACATTCGCTGCTTCCGCTGCACTGCCCCTGCACTGTGAACAATTGGTTTAGCTTATTGGTTTATTGGGGTTTAACGTCCCAAAGCAACTCAGGCTATGAGGGACGCCGTAGTGAAGGGCTCCGGAAATTTCGACCACCTGGGGTTCTTTAACGTGCACTGACATTGCACAGTACACGGGCCTCTAGAATTTCGCCTTCATCGAAATTCGGCCGCCGCGGCCGGGATCGAACCCGCGTCTTTCGGGCCAGCAGCCGAGCGCCGTAACCACTGAGCCATGACCAGTTTAATAATTTCACAAGCATGTTTCTCGGTCTTCCGCAGGGCTCCTCCTGATGCAGGCTCATCCACAGAGGATTCAACAGCGTCCAAGTGCGAAGACTCCGTAAGACTCCGGAGAAGCCGAGGGGCGCGGAAAGCAGCCCAGCGTTCCCGCGGCGCAGGCGGGAAAAGCTCTAGCGCCCCCAAAGCCACCCCCAGGAAAGTCTTTTCGATTTCAGTATAGTATTTTGAGACATCTGAGCTCGACAGCCTGACCAATACCAATGCGTCTGTCTTTTTACTCATATCGTGTTGTAGCGAGGTGCGCTGACTGTGAAGTACTAACGGTGTGGTTGAGCCAGTGCTTAACTAATTTTTAATCTCTGACAGATAAACTGTTTTCAACAACTCATGGTTTGTCCGACAGTCCTTTCTTCCCTTATCCAATTCCGTAGCCTTCGTTTCCGTTCCGCACGTGCAGCTTAAGGGAGAGTGTGCTTTTTAGGTGTCGACATGCCAAGTGAAACAGGGCGAACAGATTTTCTCTTCTTCGCGACGCGGCTGTTTGTACAGCAACAATCGTTAGTGATGGCAGCAGCGCGCTCAATGAGGTAATCCACCTCTCTGGATGAGTGGCGCAACATCATGACGTGTAACAACGGAGCCGTATTAGCGTGTCCCATTCCAAATTGGCCGCGGCGGTTGAATTTCTTTGGAGGAGAAATTCTAGAGGCCCGTGTACTGTGCGATGTCAGTGCACGTAAAAGAACCCCAGGTCGAAATTTCCGGAGCCCTCCACTACGGCGTCTCTCATAGCCTTAGTCGCTTTGGGACGTTAAACCCCATAAACCAAACCAAACCATTCCAAATTGTGCGATGGGGCTGGCAGTGGTATACATTAGAAGTTGTTGGACTCAAGGTGGAATATTTTAGAACAAAACAGCATGAAACGTGGGGAAAACCACGACAAGACGCAGAGTTAAATCTCAAATGAACATTGTTTCCAACGACGGAGGATATATAACTCCCTTATACAGAACCAAATGTACAAACAAGAAAATTAATCAAGAATGCACATTATGTGAAAGCTGCGTGCGAAAACTCTGATATAGGCACCGAAGGTCCTGATGCAGTAAAGCAATGCATGTTTAGCTAACTCAATTTCTGATGTGATATAATGGAACATACCCCGCAATTCTAGACGAAGCATTTTTTCAACCGGAAAGAGTTTATACACAACATTTTTTTATGTATTCCAAAATGTTGTTGTAACAGTGGTATACATTCCAAAATGTTGTTGTAACAATGAATATTACCATAGTTCTTCCATCGACAGGCTTGAATTTTTTTACTAATAACGCTATTGCAATCTTCAAAAACGTTCCCCCTTGGTTTTCTATGGCAGTCCTACCTAGTCGATGCGAGTGATGAAAAAACCTTAAAAGAAAGATTTTGCTGCGCGTCGGAAGAATCTACCATTACAATTACTGTTTCCATAACGGTACCTTATAATATTCTGATGTTCAAACATTTTTATCAAGAATGCTGGACTTCCTACACCGATAACATCGCGGTTGAGCTAGTATTGTCAGCATGCCAAAATTAGTGTTTCTAAATAAAGGGTGACTGTAGAACTTCCCGATAAGTTTAAAGGCACCACTCACGCTCCCGAAAGCGTACAATAAAACTAAGTCCAGTCTAACCCACGTGTACTTGCCCGCATTATAAAGGGAGCTAAAATACCCCACGCCCCATTCATTTCATGTCACGAACACTTGTAGCTGATACTCTATGTTGAGTGGTGGTTGAAAGCTTTTTGTCAGTACTCAATACATCCTCTTAATAAAACGTTAGCAATCCCGAAAGGGTATAAAGTGGTCCCTTTGGTGTGAAGTTATAAATATCAGTTTTATAACTTTTTTCAGACCTCACACGTAAGCATCAATGTCATTCTTTCTTAAGCATCCACTAAACGAACGGCATATATGTAGGTTTCGCTGAGAACGTCGAAATAATATTCCACAGCCATAGCCGTCTAATGGGAAGGCAAGCACTCTATCAAAAACTTCGAAGGAACAAGTAGCTAACGAGTGGGTGAAGAGGACATACAGTACAGTAGCAGCCAAAGCTGTGCCGATATACTCGCCTAAAAGAAGACCGTGTTCGCGGTTCTATACTGGCTATGAAGTGCGCGCAACACGGTTTGGTGGTGGCCGTAGAGAGGCACAGATACCTGAAGGAAGTTTGGCGCCATGTTCACATCTTGCTTGGCCCAAACCAAAAGGTGTAAATGCAAAGTTACGTTAGCTCAAGCCACCTTTACTGCGCGTACAGTGGAAGAATAAGTATAATGTAGTCCCTGCAGTCATCGTATGCTTTAGATATCTGCTTGTCAGGAACATTTATTTTTCTTTGCCTTCGAGCTATGTTTAAATTTTTCAAGACAGTGTTCCATGAGTACCACCCTTAATGTTCTCTATTGTACACTACTAATCAGCTTGAGAATTAAGCTCTCGCCAAATAATTCCTGATTGACAACTGAGACTAAAGTGACTGATGACACTTCACAAAATTAAAGTTGCTCTACTTATTGTTCCGTCAGAAAGCAGGTATATTCCTCAGTGCCACAGGTACGTGTCTGTTTCCTAATCGCTACAAAATTGCCCATCACCCGGTGCTAGGCTTTTGTGGGGTGAAATACCGACCAAAGCATTGCGTTGATAAGTCAGTGATTCGTTCCGCCGTCAAATAGCTTGAATCACCCTCGTAATGCAAAGTCCTCTTGTTACCAAATTTCAACGTGCTGCCCGCGAGGGAAAATTTTACTGTGGAAATCCTGTGCATGTCTCAAGTAAATTTGTGCAGCCAAATATAATTTTCCTTGATGTAGGATGCTCAAAGCGTGGCTGTTGCGTTTTGTTATATTTTTTGTACTTGTCTAAGCTATGGAATGAAAAAAGCAGTGTTTTTCATCGAGTCTAAGCGATCACCCAGGCAGGCCCCTACCTGTATGCCAGCGTGGTTTCGAATCACGTTCCGACTGGGCAATTTAATCAAGTTTTGCATGGAACAACAGCCATAAACGCCGCATTTTTCCAAGAAATCTTGACTGCGCCGCCCTTCCTCTTTCCCTCTCCTCTTCCCTCATACTAGACTTGCGAAAGTTTTCGATAAGTTCACATCTATTTATGAAAGAACTTCGTCGCCTCTCACAGTCACACAAAGCCACATGTTGCGGTGGGGATCGTACCTCACATAGTGTCACTATAACAGAACCTTAGAACGGATCGCTTAACTCTTCCCCGTTTCCAGAGTTGTGCTTTGTACGTGGAAAAGTTTCGAACGGCGACCGACCCCATCTGTATTACACTAGCAGCTTGCAGCGCAATGCCGCCCAAAAAATAGAACCCCAGTCTCTATTATAGGTCTGCCAAGATTAATTTTATTACGCCTTCATTATTCCCAGCCCAATAGAAAGCACTCAGGAATTTAATCAAGAATTTAACTCTGTGTGGTAGGAAAAAGTAATTCATTTGTGACCTCTCCCATAGCTACCAGCGTCTGTTGTTTATTGAAATATTTGAAGATATCTAAAGGCGTGTGTAAGCCTAACACTAAAAGGTTTTATCCTTGCAAGTTGTAATAGCCACCGCGATGGCTCAGCGGTTACGGCGCTCGGCTGCTGACCCGAAAGACGCTTGTTCGATCCAGGCCGCGGCGGTCGAGTTTCAATGGAGGCGGAATTCTAGAGGCCTGTGTACTTTGTGGTGTCAGAGCAGTTAAGGTACACCAAGAGGTCGAAATTTCCAGAGCCCTTCACTACGGCGCCCGTCATAGCCTCAGTTCGGACGTTAAACCCTTAAGACCATAAACCAAGTCGTAATAGCAACTAGATTTTTTATAGCTGCTATAGTTGTAGCACAAATTGTGAGACACAATGAAGTGGCAACGACGCAGAGTTCGCGAAGCAAAGGAGCACCTCTTCGACGGACGCCGCCCTGCTTTCTGACATTTTACGCCGTAACACTTCATGGTATAATAGACATTCCAATTGACAGGCATCTATTCCGGCCTTCCACAGGTCTTATGAGGATGCTGAATCGCCCGCAGAGGATTCAACTCCGTCCAGGTCCGAAGATTCTAATGCCCAGAAACACCGAGAAGGAAGGAACGAACCGCAGTGGTCACGCAGCACAGGCGGGAAGCTAAGGACTATAGCGGCCAACACCACTCCCAAGTAAGAGTCTTCCATTTCACATCTCGCATGGTAGTTCTGGGCACGACGCCTTGCCCCGCTCCCAGTACATCGTGTCTTTACTCATATCGTATTGTAAGGAGGCGACATTACCGTGAAGTACCGCAGGCATGGTTAAGCGAACGTGTGCATGTTTTGAATGCTAGCCTGGTGAACAGTTTTCGGAAAGCCTCTCCTACCAGTTTTCTTTGCCGTATTCCGTTAGGCTTCATGATTTCTCCGCGCCTGCCATGAGACTGGAAGGGCGCACCTATATCTAGCAACATGCTAAGGAAAATTGCCGCAAAAATTCTTGTTTCATTTTTTTTCACGAGGCGGTACTTTATAGAGCAGTACTCATTCCCGCAGCTGGCGCTATGATGAACCCATGGCTCCTTATTAGTGTTGCGAAATCAGAACTAGTAAACCAACCAACGTTTCTCAACGAACTCCTCTAGGTTGCCAGCGAGGTGGCTGGCACTAAAACACTGGAGGCGCGTGTTAAGCCAGTAAAGAACAGTTGCTCTCTAATGGTATCCTTAGTTCCAGAGAAATAAGCAGCTCTCTGCATTATACATGTAAGTATGAATGTCATGCTTTCTTAAGCATACAGTAAACGAACGGCATATATGTAGCTTTCGCTGAGAACGTCGAAATAACATTCCATAGCCATAGCCGTCTAATGGGGAGGCAAACACCCTCTATCGTCAACTTGGAAGGAACAAGTTAACAACGAGGTGGTGAAGGGGACATCACAGTACATTATCAGCCAATGCTGTGCCGATATGCTCGCCTCAAAAAAGACCGTCTTTACGGTTCTATACTGGCTATGAAGTGTGCATCAACATATTTTAGGCGTGGCTGTTGAGAGGCACAGATACCGGAAGGAAGTTTCGTGCCATGTACACATCTTGCTTGGCACAAACCAAAAAGTATAAATGCAAAGTTATGTTAGTTCAAGCCACCTTTACTGCAGGATACAGTGGAAGAATAAGTATTTATTTATTTATTTATTTATTTATTTATTTATTTATTTATTTATTTATTTATTTATTTATTTATTTAACGATACTTTCAACCCTCGTGTGAGGGTCCTTACAGAGAGGGTATAAAAATTTCATAGAAAAACAGCACTATTCACAAGCATTGAATACACCATCATGTAACGGTACATCATTCAGTCAAGCATCAAATGGCACTTTCAAGCAGGTGGTTATCCAGAGATCGTTCGAATTCATGCACATTACTCTGTTCCACAACACTCATTGGCAAATAATTCCGCATTTCAAGTGCATGAGGGAAGAAGGAATGTTTGAAAGTTTCACTACGGGCGTTGTAAGGCTGAATTATCCGACCATGATTTGTTCTAGAACTGCGTTTGCCTGGTGCTGGTATGTATGTTTCCTTCTGAATATTTATCTGTCCTTGGAGCATCTGGAACAATGGCTTCAGCTGATTTTTTTGTCGTCGTGTTTCTAATAAATCCAGGTTACAGGAAGAGAGCATATCCGCAACTGAGTCTGTCCTTCGATATCGGCAGCAAATAAAGCGTACTGCGTACTTCTGGACTCTTTCTAATTGTTTCTTTAAATAATTCTGTTTAGGACTCCATACTACTGACGCATACTCAAGGACTGGCCTCACAAAAGCTTTATATGCAATTAGTCTTACGTCCCGTGTAGCATGCTCCAATTTTTTTCTCAAAGAACATAGCCTCTGGTATGCTTTAGAACAAACCTCTTCTATATGTGTGCCCCAATTTAAGTTTTGTGTTATTGTCATTCCTAGATACTTAAACTGAGTTACATTTACCAAACATTTGTCACCAATGACATATGGGAACAAAATAACAGACTTCTTCGTTGTAATGTGCGTGTAAGTTGATTTCGAATAATTTATTTCTATGTTCCATTTTTTGCACCATTAGCTTAAATCCTGTAAGGAGTTGTTAATTCTAAGCTGGTCGTCCTTGTTTCTAACTGTAGAATAAATTAAACAGTCATCTGCGAATAGCTTTAGTCGTACATTTGGTTCCAGAACAGCAGAGATATCATTAATATAGACTAAAAATAACAATGGTCCCAGAACAGAACCCTGCGGAACTCCTGAAAGCACTGCTAGTGGGCTGGACACATGACCATCCACTTTGACCACTTCTTTACGATTTGTTAAATAAGCTTTAATTCATTTCACAATATTCAAATTAATTCCAGCTCTTTCCAGTTTAAAAACTAATTTATTGTGCGGCACTTTATCAAAAGCTTTGGCAAAGTCTACAGCGATTACGTCAATCTGCTGCTTCCCATCAATCGTAATTGCAAAATCATGAATTGTCTCTACAAGTTGTGTAGTGGTGGAAAGGCCTGCTCTAATTCCGTGTTGGTGACGGTAAACTAAACAGCTTGTTTCTAGGTGATGAAAGATGTGCTTCGCTAAATATGTTCCATAAGTTTACAAGAAATCGATGTAAGATATATTGGGCGGTAGTTATTTACAAGTGCTCGGTTTCCCCCGTTAAACACCGGAATTACTAGTGCATTGCGCCAATCTTGTGGTACACAATGGGTGTGCAAAGATTTTTGAAAAATAAGTATAAGGTATCTCGACGCCCACTCGGCATATCTTCGGAGAAACTGGGTTGGTATGTTGTGTGTGGTCCATTGGCCTTCTTAGCATCCAAATTGAGGAGCTGCTGAAATACACCCTCCTGCGTAATTATGACGTCATTCATTTGGCTAGGCAACAGGTGTTCTGAACTAAGGTCTATGTCATCTTGGGTTGTTGCGGGGAATACCGACTGGAAAAACTGATTAAAGTAATCTACTATATGCTCCTTCTTTATCAGTACCTTATTTTCGTGCTTAATGTCCTGTATTCTCTTCCTATCACTAAAGTATCGCCAGAACTTTTGCGGCGACGTTTTGAGGAAGCGGCTCAGCGTTTCATCGAAGAACTTTTTTTTAGCTTCCTTCAGCGCTTGCTTCAGCTCAGCACGAGTCCTTGTAGCCCTTGTAGTCCTTGCAGTCATCGTATGCTTTAGATATCTGCTTGTCAGGAACGTTTCTTTTTCGTTGCCTTCGAGCTATGTTTAAATTTTTCAAGACAGTGTTCCATGAGTACCACCCTTCATGTTCTCTCTCCTACACTACTAATCAGCTTGAAAATTAAGCTGTCGCCAAATTATTTCTGATTGACAAAAAACTAAAGTGCCAGACGACACTTCACAAAATTAAAGTTGCTCTACTTATTGTTCCGTCAGAAAGGAGGTTTATTCCTCAATGCCACAGGTACGTGTCGGTTTCTTAATGGCTACAAAATTACCCCTGGCCTGGTGCTCGGCTTTTGTGAGGTGAAATGCCGACCAAACCATTGCGTTGACAAGTCAGTGATTCGTTCCGCCGTCAAACAACTTGAATCACCCTCGTAATGCAATGTCCACTTGTTGCCCAATTTCAACGTCCTCCCTGCGAGGGAAATTTCACTGTGGAAATCTTGTCCATGTCTGAAGTGTATGTGTGCAGCCGTATCTGGTTTTTATTGAGGTAGGATGCCCAAAGCGTGGCTGCTGCGTTTTTGCTATAGTTTTGTACTTGTCTAAGCTATGGAACAAAAAAAGGAGCGTTTGCCATCTAGTCTAAACAATTACCCAGGCGGGCTCCTACCTGCATGCCAGCATGGTTTCGAATCACGTTCCGACTGGGCAATTTAATCAAGTTTTGCATGGAACAACAGCCATAAACGCCGCACTTTTCCAAGAAATCTTGACTACCCACCCTACGTCTTTCCCTATCCTCTTTCCTCACACTAGACCTGCAACAGTTTTCGATAAGTCCACATCTATTCATTAAAGAACTTCGTCGGCTTTCACAGTTACTCAAAGCCAGATGTTGCGGTGGGGATCGTACCTCACATAGTGTCACTATAACAGAACCTTAGAACGGATCGCTTAACTGTTCCCCGTTTCCAGAGTTGTGCTTTGTACGTGGAGAAGTTTCGAACGGCGACCGACCCCATCTGTATTACAGTAGCAGCTTGCAGCGCAATGCCGCCCAAAAAATAGAACCCCAGTCTTTATTATAGGTCTGCCAAGATTAATTTTATTACGCCTTCATTATTCCCAGCCCAATAGAAAGCACTCAGGAATTCAATCAAGAATTTAACTCTATGTGGTAGGAAAAAAGTGATTCATTTGTGACGTCTCTCAGAGCTACCAGCGTCTGTTGTTTATTGAAATATTTGAAGATATCTGAAGGCGTGTGCACATGTGCTGAGACTAATACTAAAAGGTTTTATTCTTGCAAGTTGTAATAGCCACCGCGATGGCTCAGCGGTTACGGCGCTCGGTTCCTGACCATAAAGACGCGTGTTCGATCCCCGCCGCGGCGGTCGAGTTTCGATGGAGGCGGAATTCTAGAGGCCTGTGTGCTGTGTGATGTCAGGGCAGTTAAGGAACCCCAGGAGGTCTAAATTTCCGGAGCCCCTCACTACGGCGCCCCTCATAGCCTGAGTACCTTTCGGACGTTAAACCCTTAAGACCATAAACCAAGTCGTAATAACTAGTTTTTTTTTATAGCTCCTATAGTTGTAACACAAATTGTGAGACAATGCAGTGGCAACGACACACAGTTCGCGAAACAAAAGAGAACCTCTTCGACGGCTGCCGCCATGCTTTCTGACATTTTACGCCGTGACACTTCATGGTATAATAGACAGTACAATTGACAGGCATCTGTTCCGACCTTCCACAGGTCTTATGAGGATGCTGAATCGCCCGCAGAGGATTCAACTCCGTCCAGGTCCGAAGATTCTAATGCCCAGAAACACCGAGAAGGAAGGAACGAACCGCACTGGTCGCGCAGCACAAGCGGGAAACTAAGAACTATACCGGCCAACACCATTCCCAAGTAAGACTCTTCGATTTCATATCTCGCATGGTAGTTCCGGGCACGACGCCTTGCCCCACTCCCAGTACCTCGTGTCTTTACGCATATCGTGTTGTAAGAAGGCGAGATTACCGTGAAGTACTGCAGCCAGGAATAAGCCAACGTCTGCATGTTTTAAATGCTAGCCTGGTGAACAGTTTTCGAAAAGCCTCTCCTCCTAGTTTTCTTCGTCGTCTGCCATAAGCCTTCATGATTTCTCCGCGCCTGCCATGAGACTGGAAGGGCGCACCTATATCTAGCAACATGCCAAGGAAAATTGCCGCAGCAACTCTTGTTTCGTTGTTTTTAAAGGCGAAGCCTTTAATGCCTAATGCTGTCGTTAGCAATCCGTGTCGGCAGCCGTGTCTGCGTCCGTGTCGACAGATGTGTCCCCAGGCGTACTTTAGTTCGGCTACATGAGTAAAAACATGGGTATTAGCCCATGTTTTTATGTAGAAGATATCACTACCGTAGAAGCAGAGCTTCAACTGCCTGGAACCGAAATCTACAAGGGGGCCTTGATAAGGTGAAGTCGTATAGATTTCTGCATGAGCAACCATCTCGTCGCGGCCGGAGTGATGAAAGACCGCTCCTGGTCAGAAAATACTGCCAATTCAATACGGAGGTTACTGTACGTTCAGCGATGCTCCTGGTATCTTTGATGCCTTCTTTGACTATTATCAGAGGGTCTTTGGGGGTTGTGGGGGCAAAATGGGAGAGCATATTGCAGTTGTTTACTGGAAGCCTTTCTTCGATTTTTCAGTGAGAAGCAGGCTGTAGTGGAGGGACCTCTTTCTCACTTTAGGCGAAATGAAATCTGCATTTAAGATATAGCGCCCGGCGACGCTATAAAGCGCCGGCGCTGAGATCGGTGTTCCAGCGCGCGCTAGAAGAAAATAAAGATGGACAGCGCGTGTCGTCGGAGTTGGAAGGTTGGGACCGGTGTCGGTGGGAATCTGGCGCGCCGAGTACATCGTCACAAGCACAAGAGCGGGCTAATCGGCTGCGTGGACTGACAGAAGCTGTGCTGCGACAGCAGCAGCTGTAACAATATTTGGCGCAGGTGTGACCGTCGACACAACGGTGAGAGCCGGGACGATGGCGGAGGAAGTTGCAGGGCACAATGTCAGGTGCTTGGGTGAAGCGGGATCGACAGTCCGGAGCGGTTGGCCAGGGATGATGCGCGTGTGAGCATGGTCGGCTGTAGGTGGCTGCAAAAAGGTTGTTGCAGTGACAGGCCGTGCAGCTGAGACTGCTACATCAGATGGCTGGCTGGCAGCAAAAGACACAGCTTTTGGATGGACAACTGCCGCACTACTCGGTGTGGGTAGCTCGACCATTCGTTGCCGAAGGTGGCTCAAGTCAGGCACCAAAGCAGACGCTTGCTGCGGCAGTGTCGAGCTGCCAGGGTCAGACTCCGAGAAGCGGTTGACCGTACTGAGGGCTTGGGGTGGGGCCTCTTGGGCAGGCGGTGTGGCCGCCGGGGTAGTGGGGCTGGTATGTGGCATATGCTCCGGTGGCGCCTTCAGCCTCACAGCAGAGGCCTGCAGAGCTGTTGCCGGTAGTGACGAGGTAGATGGAGATGCCGGAAGCCTCGGCACGGAAGCCTCGGCACAACGCCACTGCAGCGCAAGGAGGCAGAGCCAGAGACGCGGGTAGGATAGTAGTGGGAGCAGGACACGAGGCGAAGCTCGTGCGGATCCCACCTGGTGTGGCGTCGAGAGAGACAGCCGGGCTGGAGACGCTGGACTGGAGTGGCGGCGAGGCGGCGAGGGGCTGCTGAGGCGGGCCGGATTCTGATGAAGGCTGCGTGGGCGCGGGCGATGCCGGTGCAGGGCCAGAGGCTGGCGGCGGCGAAAACGGGTCCGCTGCGTCGTAGAGCGGCGGCGGAACGTAGTAGGCGCCGAAGTCCGCCAAGACGGCCGCACGCAGCTCATCGTATTGCCGGCAGCCGAAGGCAGAGTAGGTGAGCCGACGCAGGAGATCGGGCTGGAGGATATCGCAAAGGACTGCGTGTTTAAACGGCTGGATGGTGATGCCGTTTAGGTACATCGCAGGCACCAGTTGGGCGAACCACCCGCCGACGCCTGCAGGCCGGAACACTGGGAGCGGCGGGTCGAAACTTGGGTGCTGCCAGTACGCCATGCTAGGACGCCGCTGGGATAGAAGGCACGGTTCGCCGGGTCACCACTGTTCAGGATTTGCGGGGTCGCAGCGGAGCACCAGAGAGAGACGACCAGCGTGGCAGGCTTCTAGTTCCGGACTGCCCGTGCCGGGCGTGCAAATTTCGCCGTTCCGTCTAGGCGGGGGGCTCTATAGTGCCCGGCGACGCTATAAAGCGCCGGCGCCGAGATCGGCGTTCCAGCGCGCGCTAGAAGAAAATAAAGATGGACAGCGCGTGCTCGGGGCGCACGCCCGGCACGGGCAGTCCGGAACTAGAAGCCTGCCACGCTGGTCGTCTCTCTCTGGTGCTCCGCTGCGACCCCGCAAATCCTCAACAAAGACATAAATCTCCTGGCCCAGATGGTATTACTAGCGAGTTCTATAAAACATTTTCCCTTTGCCTTGCATCTGTTTTTATGGAGGTTTTTGAGTCATCTCATGATCTTGGTTTTTGCCGCCCACTTTCTATTCCTAGCACACTATATTAGTTCCAAAAAGCACAGATACCAATCAGTTGAAAACATTTGGACATTTTTCAATTTCTCTCTCTAATGTAAATTACAAATTTTTTGTTATCTTGCGGTCGTCAGCAGCTCGCCTTAGGTCTACGGTTTGAGAGGCCGCAGTATCCAAACAATATACATATTTTACTTTAGGTATTCTCAGATGAGACTGGCTTATTCGGATTGGCCTCGCAAAGGCTTTTGATAAACTTCGCCATTGTTCCTAGTTTGCGGTCTTGGAGCATGCAAATATTGGTGCGTTTTGCTCAGGGGCATCCGATTGTGCCATAAGGAGTGCTATGCAAGGCTGTTTGTTAACCAGTATCTAAGCCAACCTGTACCACTGAATTCATCTGTTCTCCAATGTTGTCCATTATCACCTTTGTTGTTTGCCCTTATTTTTAACCCCTTTGCCTCAGTATTATCAGTATCCGCGCTTTCCCCCTGGCTGAAAGTGAAATTAACATTTTAACGTATTGTGATGACGTCACCCTCTTTCGTTCAGAAGAGTGTACTAGAGACACTACATTTACACAGCAGTTTTGTCAGGTATCAGGTGAGACTTTGAATTTAGATAAATCCAAAGGATTTTGGTTGGGTCATTAGGCTGCGAGGCCAATTAATTTTGGTGGCATACGCTGGACTGCACTGCCCTACAATGCATAGGGGTTCTTCAGCAACTGGCATCCACAGATAATGTCCATGAGGCAACAAACCCAGGCGTGGATGGATAAGGAACAGTTAATGTTTTCTCGGGCTCAAGTCTGCACTATTTTTTTTTATTCGCGGAACGTATGTCCTGCAGGTTTTGCATTGTGCGAGGAAGAAAGAACACGTGATGACAGAATATTCGACAACGTATTTCTTTCTCTAGAGTCTCGTGGAATAGGCATTGTTTAATCGTGCGTAAGCTTGTCGGGCGTTTTTTCCCCTTTTTTAAGTCCGCAAATCATTTCTTTTTAGTAGCGGTGCTTATTAAGTGCCTTAGTTCTCATTTGGCTTTCTTATTCGCACCGACTGGACAGACTCGGAGGAGACTTTATGGGGATTTCTTTAGTTGCTGACACCTTCAATTTCTTCACTGCGCGCTTTTCTTTAGATTGCCTCTATAGCCTCTCCGGAAGGCAGATGACTAAGGCACTAACTGAGTTTTTCCTTTGCCGTCGTATCGGCAGACGTTTTCAGTTTCTTGGCACTAGTGTTTTAAAACGTGTTAAGCCAATGTACATTTCAACTGCAGCAAACACATTACTCCTTGAACTGCACATAGCAACGTTGCCTGCGAAGGCATGACTTCATGCTAATTAGATTTTTGTGCCATGGATGGTGAATTTCTACCTGCACAATATGCCAGAGACTACTGCCATTACATTGTGCTGTGCAGTGATGCTATGTTCTTTTGCGACTTACTACAGCAAACGCTTATAATGTACACTGAAACCACAACCAACGGTATCGTATTTTTCCTTATTGAGAAAAACAGTGTTCTGCCTTGTGAGCTATTTATGTTGATTGGAATATTTATTCTCTGGAAGAGCCGCATGATGGAGTGCCACTCAGAATAATCAAAATTTAGTTCCGTGAGCGCTGCAATTTGGTGTGGGGAGTATATGCTGCCCTGGAAGAGCCGCCTAGCTGGCTCCCATGTATATATGCATACGAATGTCTCCAAGAAATTTTATATTTCTGAAGGTGGGCCCTGCGGTGGTACCGAGATATGAGAGGCAGATACTGTGTCATTTCCTTTCCTCGGAAACCAATTTATCAGCCAGGTAGCAGTGGCCAGCGCCGCGGATAGCAGCGCCGTCACTTGGCTGCAATCCCGCTCCTGACGCCGTCGCGGCTGCTTGGTTACTTTTGGCAAGGACAGTACGTAGACGTGGGCCCTACGCGGTGGCTTAGTGGTTACGGCGCTCGGCTGCTCACCCGAAAGATGCGGGTTCGATCCCGGCCGCGGTGGCCGAATTTCGATCATGGCGAAATTCTAGAGGCCCGTGTACTGTGTGATGCCAGTGCACTTTAAAGAACCCCAGGTGGTCGAAATTTCCGGAGCCCTCCACTAGGGTGTCCCTCATATCCTGAGTTGCTTTGGGACGTTGAAGTCCAATGAACCAACCTAAAACTTGGGACGAGATTGTGCCTTATGTAACATTCGCTTCTATTACGGCCATTCAAGAAACAACTACATTAACTCCGTTTCACTTAGTATATGGACAGGATGTGGAGACCATGCTCTACGCCGTGCTGCCGTGTGCGGCTGGCGACCAGGCGCTTGCACCCGACGCACAAGAACATGCCAACTACGCTCAGGAAGCTCGCCAACTCGCCCGTACTCGCATTTTGACATTGAAACGGCAAGCAATAGATGCCCGTCGATTAATTGTCCGGCACCGTTACGTCGCGTTCCAGCCCGGTGAACAGGTCTGTGTGTAGACATCTGTCCGCCGCCCAGGCTTGTCCAAAAAACTTGTCCACCGCTACTGTGGACCTTGCAAAGTGTTGCGCCGCCTATCAGATGTTACGAGGTTGTTACTGGCGGTGCTGTGGCAAGTTCCAGTCTTCAGAGCTCGTCTCACTTTGTGCATGTACTTCGCGTGAAGGCATGAAGTCGTATTTCACCCTCTGGAGGCCGTATTTCACCTCATGAACATTTCTTTGCGTAGAATATTTTTAGAGCCACCTGGTGGCTTCAGGTGGAGCCTGATAGATGACGAAGTTGGAGTCTTTCGAGCTCTTGTATTCAGCCCGAGGACATCATCATCATCTTGTATGTGCCATTAGGCCTGAGGACATAATCATCATTTTCCATCTCGGGCTCGTAGAACAGCAACAACAGAAAATAGCTCTTCACCCTGATTCTGTCTTTTTACTTTTTGTGCACTCCCCTGTCTTCGTGACAGCATAATAGACATTGCAAATTCACAGTCATGTATTCCACACCTCTGCAGGTCTCTTGTGGATGTAGAATCGCCCGCAGAGGATTCAAATGCGTCGACGTCCGAAGACTCTATTGCCCGGAAAGATCGAGAGGAAGGCAAAAAAGTGCAGTGTTCTCGCCGCGCAGGCAAGAAACGAAAAACTAGAGCGGCCAACACCACTCAGGGGTAAGACTCTTCGGTTTCACTCGTCACCCAGTATTTCTGCGCACGAGCCCCGCCTCATCCCCAGTACCTCGTGTCTTTACGCATATCGTGTTGTAAGAATGCGAGATTACCGTGAAGTACCGCAGGCAGGGTTAAGCCCACGTCTGTGTGTTTAAATGCCTGCCTGAAGAACATTTTTAGGAAAGCCTGTCCTACTACTTTCCTTTGCCACCTCCTGTTAGCACCTTCCGTGAGAGGGGAAGAGTTCATTTATAACTAGCGGCATGCCAAGGAAAATTGCCGCAGCAGTTCTTATTTCATTTCTCTTCGCGAGGCGGTGCTTCATAGAGCAGCATTCATTCCAGCAGCTGGCGCCAAGATGAAAGCCACGGCTTCTCACTAGTGGCACAAAATCACGACTATAGAGGCGCCTGCGAATGGCTTCCACTAGGTCGCAAGCGAGGTGGCTGTCACTGAAAGCAGGAGGCCCTCCACCAACATGTTGCGCAAATGTAGTTTAGGTTTTTGTAAGCTACTAGCAGAGTTAGCTCTGGGAGAGCTGAGCCGCCACGCCCACAAACGTCGTGCTGCAGTAGTAATTAGCACTGCTAGCACCATAACTGCCGCTGAGCTTACGTACTTCATGTGGTTTTCTTGTTCATTCATGCATATTGTAATCATAAGCACAAATTGCAGAATCAAACAAATTCTGTTTGAGCGCACCGTCTGCACCCTCGCGATGACGGCCGCTACCTCGACTAAGCAGTTTTTAGGCTTACCTCGCAAACCTTAACGTGGAAGCATAGCTTCAAGCGATACGACCAGTTTGTAGACAGGTAGTACACGCCTATGACCCGCGTGAACCAAGGCGTTGTAGGGGAACTATTTTCATTCCTTTGCTCAACGGCCTGTATGAGGCGACCGCATTTCGCGTTCTGTCGGGCAGCGTGAATGTTTTGGAAAGTAGCCCATTCGGCTATGATTGAGAAAATAAACCGATTTTTTTTAAGCATGAAATGCTTTTAGCTCCCGTCGTCGGCAGTATGATGACGTCACGCCAAGACCGAAAGCCAACATCCGGGCACTATTTTCCACTCATCCGAGCACTGAATTCTATTCATCCGGGCACTGAAACGAGAACATCCGGGCACGGTACGAGATTTAACGAGACAAGACGACAGCAAGAGGAGAGCTCCAAGGCGAGAAGGGCTTTTGGCTGAAAAACTGCTTCCGCGCCATCCACAACGATGGCGCTGCGGATCCACACTCACGCATGTAAAAAACCCGCCGCTTGGCATTAAGACGCGCTCCATACACATTCTTGTCAGGTCTGCGTCTCGTCGTGTCCGCGTACGCTTCTGCATCGTCCTGCATTCCAATACCACCACCGTCACAGCTGCTTGCTTAGGCCGAGCAATAGAGCCTGATGAAAGGAGAGGTAGGAAACATCTTGCGGAAAGCGATCGCTTCGCGAGTGATACACCACAGCAGAGGACTGCTCGCCCCTGCCGACAACGCCATGATTATGCGGCCGCTCCCGAAAGCGACAAGGCCGCCACGGTACGCGGCTGCCTGTCTAAGCCAGCTCTATTGCTGGCGATTGCTGCGACGCAACAAGAAGAGTGTGGTGTGGTGTGGTGTGGTGTGGTGTGGTGTGGTGTGGTGTGGTGTGGTGTGGTGTGGTGTGGTGTGGTGTGGTGTGGTGTGGTGCGGTGTGGTTGTGGTGTGGTGTGGTGTGGTGTGGTGTGGTGTGGTGTGGTGTGGTTTGGTGTGGTTTGGTGTGGTTTGGTGTGGTTTGGTGTGGTGTGGTGTGGTGTGGTGTGGCGTGGTGTGGCGTGGTGTGGTGTGGTGTGGTGTGGTGTGGTGTGGTGAACACTAGATGAATTTCAAGATTTTGACTAGTACCATCTACAACCAGTGTGTTTTCCCCGTAAACATTTCATGCTTACTCCACTCTTGGTTACGGGAGAGGCAGAGATTTTTTATAGCGGCTATAGTTGCAACAGAAATTGTGAGACACAATGAAGTGGCAACGACACAGAGTTCGGGAAGCAAAGGAGCACCTCTTCGACGGACGCCGCCATGCTTTCTGACATTTTACACCGAAACACGTCATGGTATAATAGACAGTACAATTGACAGGCTACTGTTCCGGCCTTCCGCAGGTCTCATGAGGATGCTGAATCGCCCGCAGAGGATTCAACACCATCCAGGTCCGAAGACTCTAATGCGCGCAAACATCGCGAAGAAAGGAACGAGCCGCACTGGTCGCGCAGCACAAGCGGGAAACTAAGAACTATAGCGGCCAACACCACTCCCAAGTAAGACTTCGATTACGCATCTCGCATGGTAGTTCTGGGCACGACGCCTTGCCCCACTGCTAGTACCTCGTGTCTTTACTCATATCGTATTGTAAGGAGGCGAGATTACCGTGAAGTACTGCAGGCATGGTTAGGCGAACGTCTGCGTGTTTTAAATGCTAACCTGGTGAACAGTTTTCGGAAAGCCTCTCTTACTAGCTTTCTTTACCCTCTCCCGTTAGCCTTCATGATTTCTCCGCGCCTGCCGTGAGACTGGAAGGGCGCACCTATACGGAGTGTCTAGCGTTCCGTCCAGACGGAACATTTGCTGCTGCTGCAGTTCCGTCCAGACGGAATATTTATTGCAGCTGGAGTTCCGTCCATACAATAGACAGTTTTAGTTTCACGTACGTAGAAGCTTCACGTAAGTAGAGCGCATGCGCAGACCGTGAAGTATCTGCGTGGGTCGCATGGACGTACGTGAGATTCGGATCTTTGCGTTGCGGTCTTCACGTTGCTTGCGTACATGGCGTTGGCAAGATGGCGGCGCCCTGCCCGCCCTCTTCACAACGATAACAGCTTCGTCTCTAATCCCTAGACGTGGTATCGTGCTGTAAACTGCTATATCTGCCTTCACTTGGTCCATTCTTTCTCTCCCATGAAGTTTTAGGTGAGAACTAGCGTTTGTTTTCCAGATAGAAATCCGTTTCAGCAGCTCCTAAGCCTGACGGAGAAGCGTTTGTGGTCGTCATAGCAACGAGTGTGCCGACGGTCTCGCCAGCGAGGAGGCGCTCGTCTCGCGAGACCACGCGAAGCTCAAAACCTCGGGGGACATCGCGAGACCCTCGGTACAGCCAGCGGGAAAAGCAAAACGGTGCACGTTTTGGCTCCATACGCACACGTCGTCGATATGAGAGGGACACCAGCGCGCCTTCGCTTCTCGAAAAGCGATGATGATTTAAATATGCTGCGGGAAGTGAAGTAATGCAATCCCTTTGAAGGTAGCATGCAACATACTGTTCGGTGGAATGAAATCGCTCAACATTTGTCAGAAGAAAGGGGGAATGTATTTACCGCCCGCACTGTAGCTTGGCCTGGCTCCACTCCATGCAGCTCGACTAAACAAAATTAGTTTTCTTTATCTCTACTAGATGGCGCGGCACAACATGCTAGCGCATTTTTTAGGGTCTATGGCCGATCTACACAGTTTGCGTCCCGTACGTGTAGCTAAAACTGTACGAAGCGACACGAGCGTACGCTACGTAGACAGCTCACGTTTACGTACGTGAAGGTTCTACGAACGCAAAACTAAAACCGTCTAATGTCCGTACTGTCCATACTATACAAAATGGGTGATTTCTACCCACATAAAGCATTTTTTTGCCTCTGGGATAACCGCCTGACAAAGCTGTATCCACATGTTCTCTCTACGCATGTACACGGCACCAAAATGTCTGTCCGCGTACTGCGTTTAGTTGCATCCTCGAAGGCATAAGTTCCGTACATGCATGCAGGATCGGGAAAATGACACTGTTAGAAGCAGAGTCCAAACAGTCTTCGCGAAGTGATGTGAAGCCCTGTCGCTGTTTGTGCTGCAAGATGACGTAGCGCGAAAAAGACTATGGCGTACACAAACAGTCAACAAGCATTATGCAAACGCACCAACAAACCCAAGCCAAAACTCGTTCTATTGCCATTTCTCACTGACTGCCTGGAAAATAAAATGATGCAGCAGAATATCCTGTCACACATTAGGCGGAATAAGATTGCCACTGGTTTCTCAATCCCTAACGCCAGCTTTAATTCTGTCTTGACATAACTGTTGTGGCAGATAATGCTGGACGGAACTGTATGGTGTCAGATACAGTTCCGTCTGGACGGAACCCCATCGCTACATGCAGTTTCGTCTGGACGGAACTCAAGCGCAAATTGTAGTTCCGTCTGGATGGAACTCTAGCCACAGCCGCACCTATAACTAGCAACATGCCAAGGAAAATTGCCGCAGCAATTCTTGTTTCATTTTTTTTTTTCACGAGGCGGTACTTTATAGAGCAGTATTCATTCCAGCAGCTGGCGCTATGAGGAAGCTATGGCTCCTTATTAGTGTTGCGAAATCACAACTAGTAAACCAACCGACGTTTCCCAACGAACTCCTCTAGGTTGCCAGCGAGGTGGCTGGCACTGAAATAAAGGAGGCGCTGGGTAAGCCAGTAAAGAACAGTTGCTTTCTAATGGTATACTCATTAAATCCAGAGAAATAAGCTGCTCTCTGCATTACACACGGAATGCCCTGCATCGGTACCCCGCTTTTCCGATGGGCTTCGTCACATTAAGACGAGTTTTATTTTGCCGCCAGTGGCGCTCTTTAAACCCTTCTGACCGAAAGGGTTGTGGCTCCGTTCACCTGCATTGCTTCGGTCTGAGAATAATATAAGCTTTTATTAAATTTTCTTCGGGTGCACTTTGCTCGAGACCTCTGTGTGAGTATGGGCCGCCACCTTTGCTTCGGTCTGAGAATAATATAAACAAGATTTTTATTAAATTTTCTTCAAGTGCCGCCACCTTTGCTTCGGTCTGAGAATAATATAAACAGGTTTTTTATTAAATTATCCTCATGTCCACTTTGCTCGAGGCCTCTGTGTGAGTATGGGCCGTCACCATTGTACGGTGGCCGAGGCAGAGCCTTAGAGATGGCTTCGATCACCTTGTCGGCTTCGCGTGCGCCCACACGCAGCTGCCGGGAGGAAGGCACAGTCCGAGGAGGGACGTACAGTCGACGCATACTCCCCCCCTCAATAGGAGCTGGGGAAGTTGAATAAGTGTCTGCTCTCAGATAAAATCTTTCAACGTTGAGTACCTACCACTTGAGGGACATGGTCTCGCAGTGATCTCTCAGTGTTGTAAAAATCGGACTTATTCAAACAGGCAACAAAAAAACTTGGCTATTCAGGCCTGAGCACGAATCGCGTTTCTGAAGAGACATTACCTTCGTGACCTCGGACGTACTTTAGTTGCGCTACATGAGTTAGTTCTTACAGTACCGTAAAAGCAGAGTTTCAACTGCCTGGAACCGAAAGATACTAGGGGGCCTTGATAAGGTGATGTCGCATAGATTTCTGCGTGAGAAACAATCTCGTCGCGTTCTGAGTGATGAAAGACCGCTCGTGGTCAGAAAATATTGGCGATTCAATATGGAGGTTGTACGGTCAGCGATGCTCCTGGTATCCTTGATGCCTTCTTTGACTATTATCAGAGGCTCTTTGGTGGTTGTGGGGGCAAAATCGGAGAGCATATTGCAGTTGCTTACTCGAAGCCTTTCTTCGACTTTTCAGTGAGAAGCAGGCTGTAGTGGAGGGACCTCTCTTTCACTTTAGGCGAAATAAAATCTGCATTTAAGAAATAAATCCCTTGGCCCAGATGGTATTACTAGCGAGTTCTATAAAACATTTTCCCCTTGCCTTGCATCTGTTTTTATGGAGGTTTTTGAGTCATCTTATGATCTTGGTTTTTGCCGCCCACTTTCTATTCCTAGCATACATATCAGTTTCAAAAAGCACAGATACTAACCAGTTGAAAACAGTTGAAGGACATTTTTAGTTTCTCTCTCTAATGTAAATTACAATTTTTTTGGTATCTTGCGGTCGTCAGCAGCACGCATCAGGTCTGCGGTTTGAGGGGCCGCAGTATCCAAAGAATTATACATATTTTACTTTAGGTATTCTCAGATGAGACTTTACTAAGATTGGCCTTGCAAAGGCTTTTGATAAAGTTCGACATTATTCCTAGTTTGCGGTCTTGGAGCATGGAAATATTGGTGCGTTTTGCTCAGGGGCATCCGATTGTGCCATAAGGAGTGCTATGCAAAGCTTACTGTTAACCAGGATCGAAGTCAACCTATACCACTGAATTCATCTGTTCTCCAATGTTATCCATTATCACCTTTGTTGTTTTCCCTTATTTTTAACCCCTTTGTCTCAATATTATTAGTATCCGCGCTTTCTTCCTGGCTGAATGTGAAATTAACATTTTAGCGTATTGTGATGACGTCGCCCTCTTTCGGTCAGAAGAGTGTACTAGAGGCACTACATTTACTCAACAGTTTTGTGAGGTCATTAGGGTGCGAAGCCAAATCATTTTGGCGGCATACGCTGGACTGCAGCGCCCTACAACGCATAGCGGTTCCTCAGCAACTGGCATCCACAGATAATGTCCATGAGGCAACAAACCCAGGTGTGGATGGATAAGGAACAGTTAATGTTTGCTCGGGCTCAAGTCTGCAATATTTTTTTTTATTCGCGGAACGTATGCCCTGCAGGTTTTACATTGTGCGAGGAGGAAAGAACAGGTTATCACAGAATATTCGCTACGTTCGTATGCTCCCAATTGAATCGCATGCGTTATGACAACGTATTTCTTTCTCTACAGTCTGGTGTAATAGGCATTGTTTAATCGTGTGTAAGCTTGTCTCACGTTTTTTCCCCTTTTTCAAGTCCGCAAATCGTTTCTTTTTAGTATTTGTGCTTATTTGTGCCTTAGTTCTAATTTGCTTTTCTTATTCGCAGCGAATGTATAGACTCGTTAGGAGCATTTATGGGGATTCCTTAAGTTGCTGACACCTTCAATTTCTTCACAGCGCGCTTTTCTTTAGATTTCCTCTATAGCCTCTCCAGAAGGCAGATGACTCATGCACTTACTGAGTATTTGTTTCCTATGCCGTTGTACCGGCAAAATTTTCGGGAGTTTCTTGAAGGCAGTGTTTTAAAACATGCTAAGCGAATGTACAGTCGGGGACAAAAGTCTCCGGACCACTTGTTCCTCAAACGAAGCTTATAGATCTACTATCAGACATCGGCTGGGGGACCGCACTTGGGGAGATGAAAGAACAAAAATTTAACTTTTACATCCACAAGTGTGGTCACCAGCCGCCGACTAATAGCAGAGCTATCGGCGTCGTTAGAGGAACACGTGGTCCGGAGACTTTTGTCCCCGACTGTACATTTCATCTGCTGCAAACCCGTTCCTTCCTAAACTGCACATATCAACGTTGCCCGTCAAGGCATGACTCCACGCCAAGAAGATTTTTGTACCATGGATGGTGGACTGCCACCTGTACAATACGCCACAGACAACTGACCATTGTTTTATCCTGTGCAGTGATGCCATGTTCTTCTGCGACTTATTACAGCAAACGTTTATCAAGCACTTTGAAACCACAACCAACAGTATCGATTTTTGCTTACTGAGAAAAGCAGTGTTGTGCCTTGTGAGCTATTTATGTTCATTGGACTATTTGATCTCCGGAAGAGCCCCATGATGGAGCTCCACGCAGAATCACCACGATAATCAAAAATGAATTCCGTGAGCAGTGCAATTTGGTGAGGGGAGTACATGCTGCCCTGGAAGAGCCGCCTAGCTGGCTCCCCTGTATAGATGCATATGTTTGCCTCCAAGAATTTTTATATTTTGGGAAGGTGGGACCTGCGGTGGTATCGCGAGCTCGTATTACGCAGCCTGGTGTTTTATGGCATCAGAACATTCAGATTTCCCTTTTCGGCAATTGTTTTCTGCAGTCAAAGTGTCTCAGGTTCAACTCGTCTGAACCTGATTATACGGAGAGAAAGCTCACTTAAGCATTCTCAGCACTGCAAAGCGTCTGCAACGTAGCGTCCAGTAATGCACGCTTATACTGCTAGGCCGAAGGAAGTCACGTGGTACGCGCATAGTTGGCGGGTCGCCGCAGCAGCGAGTCACGTGGCGTGTCACGTGGCTGCCACACCTGCGGCGCCCCCCTGTTCGCTAAGAACCTTTCCTCGCTCTGTACGCTCGACGGATTACTCAACAAGACAAGCGCTGGCAGCACTGACCGTGCCTATCTTCTGGTCATCCCTGCAGATCTGCGCGATGAAATCCTAGATTTCCATGATAAGCCCAGCTCTGGTCACTTGTGCTTTGCACGCACTCTTGCACTCCTGCCGGTGTGCGCAAGGCGTACTACAGACCCAAACTTCCTGCCACCGTCCATCGATAAGTTGGAGACTGAGGACATAATCATCATCTTCGATCTCGGACTTGTAGGGCAACAACAACCGAAGAACAGCGCTTCAATTTGTTTCTGTCCATTTTTATGTGCACTCCCCTATTTTTGTGACAGTACAATACACATTGCTAATTGACAGTCATGTATTCCACACGTCTGCAGGTCTCTTGTGGATGTAGAATCGCCTACAGAGGATTCAAATGCGTCGTTGTCCGAAGACTCGAATGCTCAGAAACATCGAGAGGAAAGCAAGAAAGCGCAGCGTTCTCGCCGCGCAGGCGGGAAACGAAGTACCAGAGCGGCCAACACCACTCCGGGGTAAGACTCTGCGGTTTCGCTTGTCACCCGATAGTTCTGCGCACGAGCAGCGCCTCATCCCCAGGACATCGTGTCTTTACGCATATCGTGTTGTAAGAAGGCGACATTACCATGAAGTACCGCAGGCAGGTTCAAGCCAACGTCTCAGTGTTTTAAGTTCCAGCCTGAAGAACAGTTTTCGGAAAGCCTGGCCGGCTACTTTTTTTTGCCACCTCCTGTTAGCCTTCAGATTCCGCCACACCTGTCCTGACAGGGGAAGAGTTCAATTATAACTAGTGACACGCCAAGGAAAATTGCCGCAGCAGTTCTTGTTTCGTTTCTATTCGCGAGGCGGTGGTTTATAGAGCACCATTCATTCCAGCAGCTGGCGCCAAGACGAAAGCCACGGCTTCTGATTAGTTGGTTGGTTGGTTTATTGTGGTTTAACGTCCCAAAGCAACTGAACCTATGAGGGACGCCGCAACTCTCTTGTATCATAAAAATTTTGATATAAATATTGTCCTGCCAGTCGATTCAAACTCAAGACATCCTTATCGCTTGAATAGAAGTTGCCATCCTTTCGAAGTGAGCAGCAGTCTTGTCCATAGCCTCTCGGATCCGCACCCAAAAATCTTTGTCGACGCGTGCAATTTATTTGCTAAATTAGGTGGTCGTGTGACATCTGTATTTCGTTTCGGAGTCTTTTCTAGCTTATAAAAGCTGCATTTTCAGTCCGAATGGTCTTTTTGTTTTCGTTAGAATTCTGTAGTCAGTCGTTGTAGGCAAACTTCGTTTTGTCCTCCGTCTTCCTTTAAGAGCAGATTGCGGAAGTCACAATCGAAACCACGTGCCGACAGAAGAGAGAGGAGGAATAATTGGTAGAGGCATGGCGCAAAACAGCGTGGTGACACTAGCTTGCGCAACATATGTCGCAGGCGTTGCTGTTGCGACTGAAAGACATGAAAAAATGGCCTGGCTTAGCTGATGGTTAAGCCTAGGATGCGAAGCATAGTTTTGCGGTCTGGCAAGCCGCCCTCTCCCTGGCCGACATCTCGCTGTTCAACTGACTCAACGAGTGCGTCGCCTTTTGCGTGACGTCAGTATCTCCTAGCAGTAGGAGCGGGAGTTAGGCCGCCGGCGGAGGCTGCGCGTCCGCAAGCGAGCGCACGAGGTCCCAGCTTTCACAGCTCTTGTGACGTCATATCACGTGGTGCGCCGATGAAGGTCAAGTGGTAGCTACGCGGCCGTGCGCGGCGCAGCAAGGAAGAGCTCGGTTGTGCGAGTAATATGCTTCGCATAAAAGAAAGTGTACGGGCCTGCCCACTGGCTCGAGCCGAGTCACAATCGCTGCCATATGCAGAGAGAGGAGAGTAGAAAGACAGATTGAAAAAACAGACGGGCGTCCGTCGCAACAACTCCGCTCCAGCGCCGGCTTTAACAGTGGGAAAACATAAACATCAAACAGGAGAGCCGTCTCAGGCACCCGAGCCCGTCTTTTATTTTTTGTTAATGAATTTAGCTTGCTCACTATAATACAGGAGGTTGAAGAAAACATAAACTTCAAACAGAAGAGTCGTCTACAGCGCCCGTCTTTTATTTTTTCTTGACTAACAAGTTTAGCTTGCGCACGATACGACTGGGAGGTTGAAACTGCGCAGCGCAGCAAAGAGCTCCGAGGCCTGGGAGCATTTTTCTGCTATCACTTCACCCCCCAGGTGCTATCAACAAGGGATGAGGCGTCACTTCACCAGTAATTAAGAGCGACAAAAAGCAAAATTTACGGACGACGCTTAAGACTACTTATGTGTTTTTAGTGCGACAGCATTGTTCTCATTTCTTATCATTTTTATTTTCTATTATGCCAGTATAGAGTCTTAACGCAACGCATATACTAGGTTCACCTCTGCTCGCCAAGAAGCAGCGTGAGTTTGTGGCCTATGGCTTGCGTACACACAATCTGGAAGTCCTAGGTTCGATGCTCCGCACCTTCAGAAGAGATCTTTTTGTTGGGTACCGCTGTGCATGGGTAGGAACGAAAAAATACTGGCTTTCTGATTGTTGCGTCGCAGCACTTATTCACGTGAATACAAACTGCAAAGGTATAAATGACAGATGTTAATCGCACAAAGGACCAGGCTCTTTGAGACTATTCTAAGGTGTTTCTAAGGGATGGGCGCTTCCTTGAATTCTCACACCCGTATTTCCCCCTTATTTTCAGGACGTTTTGAAGAGAAATGTAGAACTGTTGATGAAATGTTTCTGATTTCAGCGCGTTGGACAGTAACGATCGAAAGATGGAATGGAATTGTGTCGAGCGATTCCTTTAAGGGACAGCGTATTCGTTCGATGTAGTACTGCTTGCGGGAGCCCTTACTTCAAGAACGGCTGCCTTTCCTCGGCTTACTTGTTAGCATTAAATATTCAATTGTATTGACAATATACGTCATGCTATAACGAAAAGGAGCTTATAAAAGCTCCTGAAAGCAATATACAGGAGGGTGCTGTAATGTCCTCACGCCATACTTTTTAATTTCCGTAATAGCGAAGGAGGTGGAGGAATCCCGACATAGTTGCAGACACCAGATGCAGGTCCCCTCAGCATGCAGTGCAAAAATAAATTGGCATTGTTCTGGACTTAGTCGAAAGTCAGTGTATAGAACATTGTTAGATAAAATTAGGATTGTGATTGACTGGTCTATAGACAGTAGACTATCTATAGTGTACAGTCTATGGACAGTCTATAGACCGTCTATAGACGAAAGGAAACTGAAGCAGCTATAGACCGTAGTCTATAGATAGTCTATAGACCGTCTATAGACGAAAACAAACTGAGGCAGCTATAGACCTTAGTCAATAGACAGTCTATAGCCATCTATAGACGAAAGAAAATTGAGTCAGCTATAGACTTTAGTCTGCAGAACGTCTATAGACAAAAAGAAATTGAGGCAGCTATAGACCTTGGTCTATAGAGAGTCTATAGACGAAAGGAAACTGTGCCAACTATAGACCTTAGTCTATAAAGAGTCTATAGACCGTCTAGAGATGAAAGGAAATTAAGGCGGCTATAGACCTTTGTCTATAGCCAGTCTATAGACCGTCTATAGACGAAAGGAAATTGAAGCAGTTATAGTAGACCTTAGTTTATAGCGACTCTATAGACCGTCTATAGATAATTTAACAAAACTTCTGTTTGGGCTAGATGGTGCATAGCTTATTTTGAAACGAATTCAAGCGCACAACAACACGCACACAAAAGAGGAAAGACACAGGACAGGCGCTATAGCGCCTGTCCTGTGTCTTTCCTCTCTTGTGTGCGTGTTGTTGTGCGCTTCCTGTCCTGTGTCTTTCCTCTCTTGTGTGCGTGTTGTTGTGCGCTTGAATTCGTTTCAAAATAACCGTCTATAGATGAAAGGAAATTAAGGCAGCTATAGACCTTAGTCTATTGCGAGTCTATAGACCGTCTATAGAGGAAAGAAAATTGAAGCAGTCATAGACCTTAGTCTATAGCGACTCTATAGACCATCTATAGACGAAAGGAAAGTGAGGTAGTTATAGACTTTAGTCTATAGAGAGTCTATAGACAGCTAAAGACGAAAGGAAATTGAGGCAGCTATAGACCGTCTATAGACAAAAGGAAATTGAGACAGCTTTAGATCTTAGTCTATAGAGAGTATATAGACCGTCTATAGACAAAAGGAAATTGAGTTACCTATAGACTTTAGTCTAAATAGTGTCTATAGATCGTCTATAGACAAAAAGAAATTGAGGCAGCTATAGACTTGAGTCTAGAGAGAGTCTACAGACAGTCTATAGACGAAAGGAAATCGAGGCAGCTATAGAACTTAGTCTATAGATTTTCTATAGACTGTCTATATACAAAAGGAAAAGTCTAAAGGATGGCTATACAGTCTATAAAAAGTCTACAGAAAGTCTATAGACCATTTTTATAAGGGTGATGTCGTCTGGTATTTTTGGTCCACTGCTGCTGGTCAACGCCGACGCCGGGTTTAGTTGCCGATGAGCCACATGATGCTTTCGCATTGAAACACAATTGCATGACGCCACAACAAACACCCGCGGCTTGACAGCGGTGCAGCTGGGGAGGAAGATCCAAGGACACTTATAAGCTCCTCCTTAAGGGTACGACGCGACAGCTTTTGTGGGTTAACGCTTAGTAATTGGTCATTCCCGTATTTACATTCATTGATCCCTGGGAGTCCTCGTGCTGCTACTGGCGCAGTGGTGCGGCGTTTCAACGATGGCCCTGCGAGGGCATGTGCTGCCACCTGGGGGGCTTGCGCGACCCAGATTGCGACACCAGGCAGCTTCTCGCGACCAATCATACATTTAACTGCTACGTGCCGTGGTGGGTAGGCAGTGATGACGCCACAAGGCCACGTGACCCAAGTTGCTTCTCTGGGAATTTTTCGCTCCAACGCCGACGAAGCCGAATTTTGTCCACAACTGCAGCCTTCCGCAACGGGGGAAGGCTATCGTGTTAAAACATGACCGGAAGTGGGCGCTTTTATGACGTGCCCTTCAGAAGACGAAAGTTTTTTTTTTTCATCGCGAAGCTCCCGCTCTCCGCTAGAACTTGCAGCCGGACGCGCATGCGAGGCTCCGCGGGGAAAGCAACCGTGGGGGAGGGTCAGGCACACTATTTTTCCTCCCCTTGCGGGCTTATCCACCGACTCAGGTGCTCCATCGTCTTTCAGGACCTACTGACGAAAACCTTCCATGTGCGTCCAAAAAGAGTCCAGAGGACAGCGATTGTGGAGGATTGATTGATTGGTTAAAAACATCTTTATTCAGTATTCTCAGAACATGTGGGTGGGCCGCCTAGTCCGGTAGTCCACTGGCTGCTGCTGCTGCGCTGGCCCTCTCCACCAGCCAGGGCTGACGGTCAGGATCATCGCTGAGCAGAATAGCCTCCCACTGCTCCTCCAAGGGTTGGGAATGGGGTCAACTAAGGCATTAAATTGGCATGCCCACACCATATGGTAGAGGTTAGCTACCTCTCCACTACTGCGCGTAGCTCAAAATAATATTTTGCTTCCACTCGCCCCAAAGCCTTTATCCGCTTCCAACACTTGCTGGATGTTACCTAGGTTGTTCGGTTTCCAGTATAAAGTGCAGGCTGGTTTTGGAAGATTGGGCAATGGTTTGAAGGCATAAGCAACATCTCCGCGTTGCTGTCATGTTTCTCGGTCTTGCGCAGGTCTAACGATGGCGAATCACCCGCAGAGGATTCCACTTCATCCAAGCCCCCTGACAGCGAAGTAGAGAGCGGCCAAGGTGACGGAAAAGAGCCCCAGCGCGTCCTTAGGGACAGAGAGAAAAAAATTGCTTAAAGCTGTAAAAGCAATTCACAAGGAAGGCTCTTCGAGTTTACATGTGACGTGGGAGGCTTGCACAAGATGCTCTGAGGCGTGCCCAGTCATTATTGACTGGTGGCACGTTATACGGAGACGCCACTACTGTGAAGCATGATCTAACGCGTCAGTAAAATTACTGGAATAAAGTTACTGGATTTTGTTTGGCAATTTTCAAAGTTTTTTCATTCGCCAGTAATGCATACAGATTTATATTCTGACCTGCCTTAACCTAGTTCTCTTATTTCACAATGTTCATTGATTTCCCGCTTGGCGGTGCATGACACACCTCTTGTTGACCGCGATGAATAAACGACACATATACTCTTAGGAGAGCAAAGAACAGCTTTATGAACAAATTTCCCAAAATACACAGGCACACTTGATTACTTTGTGTGTTGACAAAGTCAAAGCGTTAGAGAACGGTGCACGCCTTGCATCGGGACGCGCAGGTGACCGTTCCAGCATTCGAAATGGACCGAGAAAATTGCTTTTTTTCCTCATATTTCAGTGGAATTTCCCAAGGCGGAGCATATGCATTTGAAATAAAAGAGTAATGAATCATTAGCATTCACCCAGGCGCAACCATACGGCGGGAAAGGAAAGCTGTGCGGATTGAACACAGTGAGCAACGCGAAACTCCATCCACATTTTGAGGCCCGTCGAGTGGAGCAGCGTGCATTCTTCGACGTGGGGCGCCAGCTGAAAGTCATTGGAGCAACATAATGACTGACAAAAATTTTGAAGTTGTGTCATTTATTTATAATTATACATATAATGAAAGTGCGTTTCGTTGCCTTCCGCAGGGGTAAGGTTGAAGAATATAGGCACTTCTAAAAGTGTTTGTTACGTCTTTAGTTGTGCATGTAATAGGCTGAAACCTTGGTGCAGAAATGAGGGACTCTGTATATATATAGTGCTACGGGCTTGAAGAAGAGCTAGGAAGAACAAGGTGGAGAAAGGACGCAGAGGAAGTTGGAATGTTTTTCACCGCCTATGTCTTGGTCACCCCAGTGTGGGTATCTGCCATTTTATTTAAGGCCAACCAACCAAGCATTGCACGCTTCTTCCTGCTCGCCGATCAAACAACTCGCCGCTGGCCTGTTGAACCGGCTAGAACGCCTCGGCTGTGAGATTACAGCCGCAACATTGTGGTGGAGGAGCTCGGTAACGATCTCAGTTACAAAACGGCGGAGCTGCAACTGGAGCCCCGCCGGCGTCGTCGCCATGCCGGCCTGGAACTCCTGAGCGGTTTCATGCAACCTGCCAAGAACCCATACGCAGCACGAAGTGACGCTGCGGTACAATCTGGAGACCGGCCTGTGGACACAGTGGCCAGTTCCTCGCAGCACAATCGGGAGCCTCGCAGTTTCGCCGAAGCAGCAGGCGATAAGTGGTTGACCCATTATCAAAGGGTGAGCCGCTATAACCGGGGGGATGCCGCCGCTCAGCTTGCCAACGTGGTTTTCTTTCTGACCCATACTGCTTTGGTCTGGTTTGAGAACCACGAGGACTCCCTAACCACCTGGGACCGCTTCGTAACCGAATTCCGGCAGCGCTTTGGAGGCTGCCTCGCGTGCCGCAAGTGGGCCGAACAAACCCTTGCACACAGGGCTTAGTTAGCGGGAGAAACTTGCTCAACCTAGATAGAGGAAGTCCTCAAGTTATGCAAGGCAGCATATGCTTATATGACCAAGGACGATAAAGTAGGCCACCTTCAGAAGGGCATTTCAAAAGATGTGTACAATTTTCTGACCGCGAAAGATGACCTGGGAGCCGTCTCGGACGTCATTCGGCTCCTCCGCACATTCAAGGTTTTGAAGACTTGTCGTATTAGCCCCACTTTTTGGCGGCGGGCCAGCGACCCAACTGTGGCTATCGTCGAAGAGCGCCTTAGGGATCTCGCAATGACGATGGGCAGATCGTTCATGAGGAACTTTGCGATTCGAGCCCCATGCACGGTGTACACTATCCGTGCCATCTGGCGTTCCCATTTATCAAGGGTCCCCATCCATAGTACCATCGATGCCCGGGCTAAGTTCAGTAAATACTGCACACGCGTCCAGGTTCGGTGGCGCTAGTCATCCCTCTGACTCCTCCTGAACACGAAACTACGAGCTACAGTTCGTTCTTCCTCCTCTATGCCCTCTCTCCACGACACACCATGGATACTATACTCCCGTTCTACACTGACGGTGACCCTGGCAGCGCTGAGATTCTCTTCAATGCTGAGGAAGCCCGCCAACTAGCCCGCCTGAGAACTCTCCCCTCACAAGAGCGCTCCAAAGCCCGCTACGACGACCGTCATCGCCAAGTCACCTGCCTTCCGGGCGAGTTGGTCTGGATTTGGCATCCTCTCGGGAAGCGTGGCTTCAACCTGAAACTGCTCGCGAACTATACTGGTCCCTATGCAATATTGGAGCGACTCGGTGACCTCAATTACAGGACTGCGCGCGTCCCTAGAAGCGGCCGACGTTCTGCCCGCACAGAATATACCTATGTCGCGCGGCTGAAACAATATCCCCGTGCCGATGGCTGACTCACCCAGCGGGCTTCGCCTGCGACGGAGGAAGTGCTACGGGCTTGAAGAAGAGCTTGGAAAAGCAAGGTGGAGAAAGGAAGCAGTTGGAGTGTTGTGCCCCGTTGGACGCTGCTTACCGCTCGCCGACTGAATCGCTGGCCGCTGGCCTTTGCACCAGCTAGAACGCCTCGACTGTGAGAGTATAGCCGTGTCAATATATTTCTATCGAAATTTATTTCTTGGCAGCTGATTGATCATATAAGATAAAGTCACCAGAAATTGAAAAACATTCAACGTCTTGAGACCAATAACACCAGTATTCTTGAAGCTGTAAATAAGGTTCTTCTCATTCATATCAGCCTAAAAACTGATATAGATCAATTGAGCAAACGCGTTCATGATCTTGAAGCAAAGGTTGTGTCTCTTTCTTCGCAGCAGCCTCCAAGCGACGGTAATGGTAATTTGTCGAAATTGGAGCAAAAAATTGATTATCTTGAAAACAATTCCCGGCGGTCTAATTTGCTATTCTATGGCATCAAGGATACTGATAAATCTGAATCTTGGGAAACTTCTGAACAGCTCGTGACTGATTTCTGCAGTCGCGAACTCGAAATCACTGTTGGTTCAATTCAGCGTGCTCATCGCCTAGGGCGTCATTCCTCAGATAAGACGCGGCCCATCATCGCTAAATTTAACAGCAGTAAAGAAATTGAAAACGTTCTCAGCAATGGGCACAAGTTAAAAGATTCGGGCTTTAGTGTTTCTCGTGATTATTCTGCTGCCGTTCGCGAAAAGCGCAGGAACTTGCTGAATTTTTGTAAAGAAGTAAAGAAAGAGGGGGACAAAACTGAGCTTGTGTTTGACAAACTTCACATCAATAAAGATGTACATCAGTGGGATCACAACACCAGCTGTGCAGTTCGTATCTCCCGTTCCACAAGTACATGAAGTCGTTTAAGCGGTCCTTCATCTTCGTTTCCACCCTGTTCCGAGCGTTCAGTTAAGTTCACTTCTTTTCTTTACACTACCATCAGAAGCGTTGTTCCTAAAGCCGCTGCTCTTTCTTCCTTCATTGACTCTAATTCCGCCACGATTGTTGCCTTAACGGAAACATGGTTGCACGATGCTATCCCAGACAGTAGTGTTCTGCTGACTGAATCCTGCTTTAATATTTTTCGTTGCGATAGGAAGTTCCGGAGAGGGGGCGGTGTCCTCATTGCAATTAAGAAGGAAATTGTAGCTATACCTGTAATAGTCACCTCTTTCATTGAATGTGTGTTTGTTTTTTTGAAATGCGGCATTTCTAACCTTATAATTGGAGTGTTTTACCGTCCTCCTGACATGTGTGACGGTTTTGCTGAGGAATTGTATCGCCTATTAGGTGAAGTGTGTGCGCGTTTCCCGAATTCTATTTTGCTGATACTCGGTGACTTTAATTTTTCGAACATCAGGTGGGATATGTTGTCTGCCCCTCCTAGTGACAAAGAAGCCCATGCCTTCATACAGACGTGTCTCGACTTTTCGTTATCTCAAATTATCTCTCAACCTACTCGGTCATCGGTGCATTCTTCAAACATTCTGGACCTCTTCTTAGCCAGTGACCCAAATATTTGTTCAGATGTCATTCATCATGAAGGCCTTTCCGATCACGACATTATCACCGGGCACATCAACTATCTGTTCAGCGAAAGGAAAACTGTTCCAAAAAAGATAAGATGCTACAACAGGGCTAACTTTCACAAAATGAACTCCGAATTAACCTCCTTCTCAGTGCAATACCTTTCTGATTGGTCCTCTCATTCTGTTGAGGAGAACTAGATGTTGCTCAAAACTACACTTACTAACCTCATCAATGAGTGCATTCCTCTTATATCGATAAAGTGCTACCCAAGTGTACCCTGGTTTGATCTCAGGCTTCGTAGAGCTAATAACAAGAAAAAACGTCTGTACAGGCAAGCCAAAGCGCATCGAACTGCTCATTCTCTTGAAAGGTATAAGCAAAGCGATAAAGAATACCAAGTATTACTAAAAAAAAACCGCAGGGAATTCTTCAGCAATATTTTGCCAACAATCATCACAAATAACCCACGAAGATTCTGGCGCGTTATTAATCCCCGCAGCTCTGATGACATTATCCTTACTGACTCGAATAACACTCCAATTCCTGCATCCGAATGTGCTCAGATGTTTCTTTCAGCATTCTCATCCGTATTTACTTTAGAAGACATCACTACAGCTCCCAGCCTAGATCGATTTCTTCAGGTTTCTATGCCCCAAATAGTTATTAATGACGAAGGAATTAAAACCCTCCTGAATAATGTTAAACTAACTTCTAGCTCTGATCCGCTGGGCTTTAACAACAAGATTCTGAAAAACATTTCTGAGAGCATTTATCCAGTATTGTCATCACTCTTTTCTCAGTCATTATCATCTGGATCGATTCCTAGCGATTGGCGCGTAGCTAAAGTAATACCCATATTCAAATCTGGTGACCACTCTAATCCCCTAAACTATCGTCCAATATCCTTAACTAGCTCCATATCTAAGCTAATGGAACATGTTTTTTACACTAATATTATCAGCTATCTTGAGCACCACAACATCATATTCAAATATCAGCATGGATTTCGAAGGGGTTTTTCATGTGACACTCAACTTTCCGGCTTCACTCACGACCTCTTTTCATCAGTGGATGCAGGCAAACAAGTCGATGCGCTATTCCTTGACTTCTCTAAGGCATTTGACCGGGTCCCCCATCACAGACTTTTGCTCAAACTAACCCACTTGAACATTCATTCCGATGTTATTGCCTGGGTTAAAGCTTTTCTTGCATGTCGATCTCAGTTCATTTATGTCAATAATCATCTTTCGTCCTTCTCACCCGTTTCGTCCGGTGTTCCCAAGGGAAGCGTTTTGGGACCTTTACTTTTTCTAATCTTCATAAATGACTTACCCGCCTGCGTATCATCCAAAATCAGATTATTCGCTGATGACTGTGTTATATACCGTAGCATTTCTAACGACTCTGACCGCCAATCTTTGCAAACTGATTTAGATTCCATTAGAAACTGGTGTTCTTCTTGGTTAATGACCCTTAATTCCTCTAAAACTAAACTTGTCTCTTTCACTCGCAAGTCTTGCCGCATCCCGACATCTTACACTATCCTTAATAACCCGGTTGAACTTTCTACTTCCTACAAGTATTTGGGACTACACCTTCAGTCCAATTTAACATGGAATTACCATATTAGCCATATTCTTGCAGCTGCTAACCGCTCTCTGGGTCTTCTAAAACTTAACCTTAAACAAGCGCCTTTTCACCTAAAAAAACTAGCATACGTTACCTTAATACGGCCTAAAATCGAATATGCGTCGGCCATCTGGGACCCGGATCAAGCATACCTTATAGATGACTTGGAATCTTTGCAAAAACGTGCCGTTAGATTCATCTTTTCTGATTATTCTCGTCATACTAGCGTCACCGCACTAAAGGCTCGCGCCGAACTTGATACGTTATCACATCGCCGCAAACTATCACGCTTGACACTTTTCCATAAACTTTACCATCATGTTCTGCTCCATAACGATTTTTTTCAATCACCTGAATCTTTTTTTCCACGTCGCGACCACCCGCTGAAAGTTAAACGCATATCATGCCACACTTCTTCTTTTGCTAACTCTTTCGTACCACGTACTATAGTCGACTGGAATAATCTACCATCACACATCGCTTCTGAAAGGGATCTTAACAAGTTTCACGACCTTCTAACCCAAATGTCTGTTTAGCTTTACTAATTGATTGTACCACTTGCTGCATTGAGCTGTTTTATTATTTTGTTTTGTTCCTGCGATTGTTATTGCCTCTAAAACGCTATCTGTTCTTTTTTCGTGTAAATTACAATGTATACTACAGGTTTTTGTTTGTTTCTTGTTTTGTTTTCTACATGTGCTTTTTGTATTTATGTTTTGCACCTTGGTGCTTGCTCATTCTTATTTTGCGTTGTGTGTCATTGCTCCCCCCTATGTAATACCCTCGATTCAGGGCCTTTAGGGGTTTATTGAATAAATAAATAAATAAAAAATAACAGAATTCAATTCACGACGTTTCGGCTGGATGACCAGCCTTTTTCGAGTGTATTACAGTATGCGAAACGAGCAGCTTTTATAGCGTCCGGGAGGTACAGGAAAACGCGTAAAGCACAAATTCAAACAATGTTGAGGCCGGGCGGGGGGGGGGGGAGACGAGAAAGGATAGGAAAAAAGGAAAAATAAACAGAATCGGTTACAACTTGAAAAGGCGATTCCCTGACGTGGATGCACGTGTTCGGAAGGAGGGAAAGACAGAAAATAAATGAACGAGAGAGGGGGGGGGGAGAGAGAGAGAAAAAGTTCTTTCCCCACCACCTCATAGCTTTCTTAGAAAGACAGGGGAGTGCCCCTCGAGGTGTCGCTCAATACCCCATGTCGGTGACAAGTGCGAAGCGCTTGACAGCTACACAGCCAGGAGGCAATATTTCAGGAGAAATTATCAGGAATAGGGGTCAGCAGGAATGCCAAAGAAACACCTCCGAAAAGAAAAAAGAAAAAACGCTACTGCACCAGACCTTGCAAATCCCACTCAGAAAAGGCTTGTGGTAGCTCATTACGCATTTCGGCGACAAGCGTGAAGCGCTTGACACCTGCACAGTGAGGAGGCAACATTTCAAGCAAAAGTAGTAAGGATGGGGGTCCGCAGGAATATCAAAGAAACACCTCCGAAAAAAGAAGAAATGCTACTGCACAAAAATTTACAAAATCCCACTCAGAGAAGGGTTGTGACAGCACAACACGATACAAAATAGGTCATTAGGAAAAATTAGAAGTTTCTAATGAATCCTTACACAAGCACTCAATACATGCTTGTACATGCGCTGGGTAAGATCCCTGTATATGTCTCGTACTCGTCCGGATACCCTGGGCTCCAGTCCTTCGCTAGTGGACACCTGTGCACCTTGCTAGCCGGAGAAACCAAGGCCTACCTCGCGAACTTGGGCCTTTGGAATCTGCAAGAGCACCCACCCATCGACCTGTCATGCCAGCTGCGCCCTACTACACCTTGCAGAATCCGCGACTGCCGAAACCATTCCACGGCAGTCAGCTCGAAGACGTCGAAGACTGGCTTCTCGAGTTTGAACGGGTGGCCTCGTTCAACCAATAGGACGACGCAGCCAAGCTTCCAAGCTTCGAAACGTCTTCTTTAGTCTGTAGGATGGTGCACGTACCTGGTACGAGAACCGAGAAGACGCCTTAACATCATGGAACGAGTACCGCCGACGCCAGCTGGAGACCTACACCAGCACGGATCGTCGAGAACGGGCTGAACGGGCTTTGCAGTCTCGCATTCAGATGCCGAATGAGACTGTAGCGATGTACGTGGAGGATACGACTCGGCTCTTCCGGCGAGCTGACCTGGCCATGCCCGAAGAAAAAAAGGTGCGCCAACTCATGCGCAGGGTTAAAGAGCAACTTTTCGCTCGCCTCGTGCGCAGTTCACCAGGGACTGTTCCTGAGTTCCTTACGGAAGCGGTCACGATGGAGATGCTACTGCGGCGGTCTATTACCTATGACGGGCCGGTACTCGCCGCTTCGGCTACAGAACCGTTTCCTACCTTCGGGGCTAACCCTGATCACCGCCAGCTGATCCGCTCCATTATGTGCGTAGAGCTCCAGACGCTGTTCGGTGCTCCCCTGCCGACGGCCGGCTCTATCACTAGCCTCGTCCGCGAAGAGGTTCAAGCCTTGAGGCCTTCGTTCCCGTCCGTTGACCCGCCGCCTTTTCCCACTGAATGCCGTCGGCCAACGTATGCTGAAGCCTTGCGACGTCCTGCGCCCTCTTCGGCGCAACTTCCTCCGTCCAACCAAGGCTCACTGTTTTCCGCACACCCCGACACGTACTACATCGACACTCGATGATCGCCCCAGCGGAAGACGGACGTGTGGCATGCTCCAGATCGGCGGCGTCTGTGCTTTCACTACGGAGAACCCGGTCATCTGTATCGCCAGTGCCCGTATCGACAGCTTGGGCTGCAGCGGTTCCCTGTCGACATACCCCGCACCACCACCAAAATATGTAGCGGAAGAAAGGGCGACAGGTCGCTAACCCGCAGAATACGGCAGCCAGCCAGCGCGCGACGCTTCAACGTCTTCCTTTTCAAGCGCCACGTGAGAACACTAGGTGGCAATATACTATGATCAGTTTTCTCCGCCTCCTACATAAGTTTTCAACAGCTCCTTACAACTATTGATCAAAAATTACACTTCAAACCTCAAAATAAGGAATAAGCTTATCGGGCTTCAAGGAGTGGTTCTTGGACATAATCACAAACAAAACCTCAAAATAAGGAATAAGCTTATTGGGCTTCAAGGAGTGGTTCTTGGACATAATCACAAACAAAACCTCAAAATAAGGAATAAGCTTATTGGGCTTCAAGGAGTGGTTCTTGGACATAATCACAAACAAAACCTCAAAATAAGGAATAAGCTTATTGGGCTTCAAGGAGTGGTTCTTGGACATAATCACAAACAAAAGGCATGAATATTCTTAAATCTCAGGCGAGTAACGGGATTGTTTCATATCACGAAATGAGCAAGATAAGGAGGGGAATGTCTAATTCCAGAGCCAACGTTTGAACAAGAGCCTTTTTCGTCAATCTGGACTCTTCCTCTTGATGAAATGCTGGCGTGCGCGGAGCAAGTTTCCCTGCCGACCCTTGTTTAGTTTGAGTCGTTAAGAATTACATTTTCCCTGCCTTCTCTCCCATGGATAATGACCCAGCCGTCTCACAATGCAGCTTTGGTACGAAATGAAAGCCTGCAAATGACAGAATGCTTCGACATTCTGTTGTATAATAAGCGGCACGAATACGGTCATGTTCTGAAGCCATAGCAGCCATGTACGATAGCAATAGAAATTGCCGAGTACGCATCGTTCAAACAAATGAGCAGTTGTGTTATTTTACCCCCGAAACGTTGGTGCTGCCAGCAGTTTTTTTTTCAGCGCACCCATGGTGAGGCATTCTATATGATGCTGCTGATATTTACACGCCGTAAGCCTCTTTCCACACCGTAAACACACCGTAAGCCTCCTGGAATAAGCACACTTGTTTGACAAAGTGTGCAGACCAACTCAATGAATTCGAGCTAAATCCGCAAATAGATGCTGCCTAAAATTTTGCCATCAGGTCAAAACAAAGTGCTCGCTTTCAGTAAGCGACCTTTTTTTTTTTAGAATCATTCACTTTGCTTTGTGTGACTGCCCCCGCCACGTCTGTGTGCGCGCAGCACCTGCCATTCATGTCTGGCGATTAAATAGGTGCTCAAAGTAGGCCCTGTAGGGGAATACTGCAATTGATCCCCTGCGATATTGAGAAGCTTTTTGCAGCGACGACTGTTCAAGGCGCGTTCTCGTTTGTGCGGCGTTACCGTAACACGAAGCATGAAGGCGGAGATGTGAAGCCCTCTGTTCGCAGCGCAAGCGCAGCTAGCGCAATCTCGCCGCGCGCCCAGTCCAGGCGGCCGTGAGTGGCACGAACAACAGTTTGCGCCATTCACCCCGTGGGGCGGTTCAAGTGGTTCCGCCTTAGGGAGACAGTTGCATCGAGGACCTCTATCCCGCCACGAAAAGAGCTGTCACAGAATCTAGCGTGACAGTGTGGTGACTATGACGTCAATTAGCGTTTATTTGAATGAGTGCCCAAAAACGTGCATGGCTCTTGCCCGTCTTGAAAAGGAAGGGTTGTATCATACAGAACTATTTGCTTGTCTTCCATTAAGATTGCGAATTCCTCAATTTACAACACAGGACAAAGGAAACGGTGTCCGATCTCCCTTTCTGTAAGCATGCTTGCCTGTTGTTTCAGGATGAAACCTTTATTGCCATCTTCAGACAGTTCAGACCTCAAGCATATTTCACATGACGCCAAATGATACACTTCTGTCAATACGCGCCCAGCAACCTATCTGAAGCAATAGGCTCAAAATTGGTAAACACTGGTTGCTCAAAAACAAACATAGGGCAAAAAGGTACTACATGCAAACAGTAACATGTAGCAAAATTTGCAGAACGCAGCAGCCGGGCACACAATGAATAAAATTGAAAGATGCCGGGGTAACGTAATGCACTTTAAAATCGAAGGATTGTCATTTAAATTGTCGTATTGTTAACGTAGCTCCCCCGTGGGAACAGAAGCGTCCACCGAGTGTTTTCTTACCTTTGGTTGCCGTCGTTTCTTTACTGCTATGACAGGCTACATCAACAGGAAAGCATTCTGTGCGCGAAATATTTATTTGTATTGCGAAGTTCTTGTTGCGAGCTATGCTATTTTAGTGGAGCGATTAACCACAAGCACTTTTCACCTTATATGTGAGTATCACCTGCGATTTAGCTGAGTGAGATTTCAATCACAGGGGGCACGTAAGTAAAATGGCACTTCCTGCATCATGTCGGTGCAACTGTGTACGCCGGTTATCACCATCTACACGAGCCCAGGCAATCAAACCACTGCAGAAAAAAGATCTCGCTCACGGACCTCTGATCAACCCTATCCCGCGGAAGCTGCTGCCGCCTTACAGCGACAAACTGGCGACAACGCCCGTTATCAAGACTGGCAATCTGTTATCTCTTGTCGGCGTTGTAAGCCTTGCCTATGCGCATTGCTTGTTCTTAACTTTTAGCTACGATATCATTAACTTACGTTTGTTTCTTAACACACTATTCTCTCTTCCTGTCTGAACCTTTGCCAGCGATTTCCGTTCCACACCCCGCTGCGCTGTCTTCAATTTTATTCAGAACCTTTTCTCTCAGCCTGCTAGTTTTCGGCGCATGAGTGAGTACTGTCAGGATACATCACATACAGGCGTTTATTTTCAGGAGCATCTTTTCCTTATGAACTTAATAATTGAATATTCGGACATGTGTTAAGAGACGCAATTGATTTGGTTACCATGAATACACACAGCATAAAGTCGGTTACCACAATCGGCAATTAAAATTGCAGCCGCCGCGGTGGCTCAGCGGCTATGGTGCTCGGCTGCTGACCCAAAAGACGCGGGTTCGATCCCGGCCGCGGCGGCTAGAATTTCTTTGGAGGAGAAATTCTAGAGGCCCGTGTACTGTGCGATGTCAGTGCACGTTAAAGAACCCCAGGTGGTCGAAATTTCCGGAGCCCTTCACTACAGCGTCTCTCATAGCCTTAGTCGCTTTGGGACGTTAAACCCCATAAACCAAACCAAACCAATTAAAATTGCACATGGCTTTTCCGGTAAAATAGAAAAATGCCTACAAATGATAGAATTGTGCTCGAAGTCATATTCCAGAACTCCAATTTCAGGACTGTCTGATAGACGTTGAATGCAGACCATATTTAAGCGTGATCAGGACTATGCAAAAAGAAATTTATGTATCCTTCCGGCAGAGTTCTCAATTGCACACTCTGTCTATTTCAAAGTGATGTGTAACATGGAAAAATAGGCAGCCTGTTTTTCCATTATACGTATCTCCAGCCGTCAAAACAACACGTCATACACACAGCTGGTGTCGACAGATTCACGGATAGCAACCGTCCACATTTTACTTTCAAGGACTTTTTGTCTGTTTTCGTCTCCGTGAAAATGCGCACGTGTGCGTTGACCTTTTGAAGAGCGGTTCAAAACCTTCCATTACAGAAATGAAAAATTACTTGTTCGCTTTTTTGACATAGCTCCAGAAACATAATATTGAAGTCCTGAAAACATCACAAGTATGAATAAAAATAAATTGCCGTTAATTCCGGTATACAGCCCGCGGGTAACGCAAGTTTAAAGCTTAAAAATTTTGGCTATTCAGGACTAAGAGCTTTTCTTATTCAAAATCGCTAGCTATGGCATGAAATCCTCAACGCGATTCTGTATACCGCGTCATGGGCGGATTTTACGTAGACAAATCATACGCAGACAAACCCCAAACTAGACATTTTACGCAGAAAAATTATGCCGAACCCCTTTTTTACGACGGAAAAAGTGCCAGCGCCTTAATGCATATGCAACTAGCCCAGGAACAAACGTTAATAGAAACTTCTGGTTCCAATGGGGCCACATCCTCCAATTCGCCCCTCCCCCTTTCAGGAGTGACCCGTAAGTGCGCCCCTGCCTACCGGGCGTTAAAATCTGGCAAAATTTCTGTTTTGTTTTTTTTTTCACCTAAAAGTGAGCCTTGGGACCTATACATGGAGTACAGACTGTAAACCGGCAATTAGGGTATCCGAGGAATGTGATCATGAAGTGTGCATCGAGGTAGGAGTTAGTGTAGCTAGGCAGGGTACAGGCAACCTCTTAGAAGAAACAAGAAATCTTATACAAAATACGATACACCACAACATACAGATATTTAAAGCATCTTGTGTGACTCAATATATATTGTGTGATTTTCTTCGAACGCCTGACATTTTTTAAGAAAGGCAACTTGCTTTAGATTCATTTTACCCCTAGGGCTGTACTTGTGGCTACGGCGCGCTCCAGGTAAGAGGCGCATTTCTTTAATCAGTTCAATACTTCACTAAATACCTTAACTTTTTAAATTTTGTTTTTGGGGGGCATGTTGTATTAGCAGAATTGGATATCGTCCTCTAAACGTTCTAGCCAAACAAAAAATTTCGCAAACATATTTTAGCGCACGTTACGAGGCGAGAAAAATTCACTAATAGGCAGTGAGTGCCTCTGGCGTCGTAGTTCTGCCCTGCGCTTTGCATCACACTGCTGAAGTCAAGCATGCTTTGTGGCGATTGAGCTATGGCTTTCCCAAAATCCATGCTGGTGGGCAGGCTATGTTTCTCAATGAATTCCGAAATCTATGTGAGAATTATAAACCAGGGCGGTAGTTCTTAATGTGTCTCTTACTCATTGTTTTATGGAGTGGCTCGACTGTGGTGGTTCTCCAGTGCCTCGGCACTTGGCCAAGGCCCAAAATTTTACAAAGCGCGCTCGTATAGCGCGGCAGGCGCAGGTGCCGCCTGAAATCTCTGCTCCCCAAGGACCCGTTCATGTAAACAAACGCCGAGTTTGTACCACATGTGATGACATCCGCCAGACTAGGCTACCGACAATCCCGCTAGGGATTGAAGCCCGATGCTGCGCTGGGTGCAATTGTCTGTTGTTGTTGATGCTGTTCTTTTTTCAAACCATAGCATCGTGAAATTATGCTTTAAATTCCTGTCTAGCTATGCGTCTCTGTAGCATGTATGCAGAGGCGTCTTACAAAAGGGCCTTAGTTGACAGTTGACAGTTATTTTATTTTTCTTTTCTCACTATACAGTGAAAGAAAGGAACCAAGGGAAAAGCCGTTCAGGCACGGCTTGAGTTGTCCTTGGCCCCACAATAGGCCTCGAAGGCTTCGAATGCTTCGAATAGGCTTCGAAGCCTCTCCTGCGCTACAAACTGAAGACCTTTGCAGATGTCTATCTGCCACACTACATGCTTCATCCCCTCAAGTAAATAAATAATGCTAGAGATCCGACTTTTTGCGCAGTACCTAGCCGCGGGAAATGGTAGTCCTGTCGAGACAGTCTAGAGCAGCTTTTTCTACCGTATTCCTCGCAAGTGAACGTGTGTTTGAAATTACACTTGAGCTCAAGTTCGACCGGCGACAGCTGCTTGCCCGCGCAGTGCTCTGGAAAAATACATCAATGATCATTTGCTGACATAAATTATTCCTTACGATGTTGATGACCGGCCTGCACAGGAACGGAACGGAAGTAAAGCTCGGATCTCAAGGCTTTGGCATGTCACTGTAGGCTCTCCTCCCGACCGAATCTTAAACCTTTGTTTCTGTTCCCTTCTGCGACTACTTCGTGTATAAATTTTGCTGCCGAGCCTGTAAATCCAACAGGACTCTTTATTATTGCAATATACGATTATTGTATACTCGAAGTGCATTTTTGATAAGCACACATTCTACACATTCGTTGTGTTTAAAAGGCGTTCCAGGGTCTCTGAAAGCTCATCTAAAAGCTTGCACAATGTGACCAGACATGATCCTCGAATAGCTTTTCGTATCTATACACGCTCTACTGCACTAGGGCATGCGCTTTGTCATCTTTGGTTATGTGATCTCGCCAATATGGAGAACCTCCTGGTCGTCTGGCTTCGATGGCTGCCGGCGCGCTGGTGCCCCGCTGTAAGGCGCTGTTGTTCCCCGGCTGTCGCTGTATATACATAGCTGGCGGGTGGCGTAAAAACGTTGTACGAATGAGGAGAACAGGAGCTTGCGCTTGAAAACGTTTAACTTAGACAGCACTCCAATACCTCGTCTCTCGTAGCCTTACATGACTTAGGACGGTAAACCCCATAAAACGTACCAAACCAGATTTACTCGAAAGAAGAACCATCCCGGCTGTCCTCACTGCCAATCTTCACTGCCACATATCGTGTCATGATATGCTAGAAATGCTAAGTGTATCTTCTTCTCTGGCAAGACAGAAAAAGATGCATGCCATATTCAGCTCTTCTCTTCTCGTACCCATTTTTACGCCATCTCACAAGCCGCGCTTGGCCGAGCACTGCAAGGACTGTAAAGGTTGTTTCTCAATCCTAAACCGTAGGCAAGTTTTAGGTCGCGGTAAAGATCAGTTGGCGGGAGAAATCTTGAAGGCACATGAAATCGAGAAGTGCCTTAGTGCCTAGGAAATGCCTTAGCCTTTCGTTTGTCGCCTGGACAAAGGACGATTGTTTGTTGTTGTTGTTCACCTCATGGGATGGCGATATTTTTGAAACAGACCTAACCAGTCTTCCTCTTCTTTCTTTTTTTTTCAATAATTGGTTGACCTTAAGGTTACAGTGTAATCATTGTTTCTCTGCCATCGTTCAAGTTTTCTGCCGGAGCGACATATGTTCATTGATGGAAAATGTTCCGAGTTCATTCAGTGGCAAGTGAAGAGCCAATTCTGTCATCCCCTTCTCCGTGTGCTGTCTCAACGCTACGCTCTTCGTTCAAACAGTTTGTCTGATGAACGGGCCCAACAGTACACTTTAACAAGGAACTGCTGCCAAACAGCTGTAATTCTATTTTTTGCAATGCGTGTTTTGTGACGCTTACATGTTGAAATCTAGGCCTATCCACCGCTCTGTAAGAAAGCAAACGATTATATCATAGATCTTCACTTTTCTACAAAATTTCTGGCACTAGTTGAAACAATCTCCTAATTTTCATCATATAAAGGGCACTGGAAACAGCTAAACACAGTTATTGTCCTTATATAAAGGGGATTGGAAACATCAAAACACAGTTGCGCACGAACGCACAAAGCCATGTACAGTCAATGCGATTAAGTACAAGGCATTTGCGAAAAATGTGTACTCGATATTGCAGGCTTTAATGCTGATGCCTAATTTGAAAGATTTTTTTTGTTTCTTTTTGTTTTCGATGTTTGGAGCTTTTTTTATGCGACAGCGTCCTGTCATTAGACTTATTCTTTGTGTGGTATGTGGTGGTTGCTATTTTATCTGGTGGTTTTAATCGCTGGACTTTCTGAAAAAAATTTGTTTTGATTTCTCCTAGTATGATCTTGGAAGCTAGCATATATATAATATATTTTTCGAGATCCCACCCAAACTACTCCATTAAAACATTTCAGGTAAAGAAAAATGCCCAGACTAATATGACTAAAGCACTTAAGCGCTAAAACATGCAGCTATTCTTTTGTACCCTTGCTTTGTTTGTTTCTTGTATATTTACTTTAATTTCTGTCGTAACACTTCGCACAGTTCAGTTCATGCCTGATGTCTGTTTTTTTTTCTTCAGCTTTCTTGCTCCACGGGTCTTAACCGACGCATTTCTCTAACTTCTGTTAAGATGATCTGCTTACATGTCAAACTGAATTCGTGTTTTGCCAAATGTACATTTTGAGGAGGTCAACACTATGTAGGTGTCGCGAATCTTCATTTGCCAGTTTATGGGTTTTAGCGGTATTCAATAAACGTCGACAGGACCTAAGGCAAAAACAAGACAGAACACTAATGCGCGAAATATGAATTCAAAGTTTATTCTCGTAAACATGCAGAATAGGAACTTGGCGATGCCTGTTACGCCTGTAGTGCCTATTTGGCAGCAGTCAACATCGTTTGTTACGGGCTAAAAATACAAGTCTAAGATGTACTTCAAAACCAATGGACCCACACCTCAGTTCAAGAAAAGCAAAGCGTTCGCACTATTGTAACAGCAAGATAGCTCAAGAGCTCCTCAACGCAGCAACGCACGGGCTGTGGCAGCGGCCTTTCCAACAAAGCTATGCACGCTCTACACTCACCGCGGTGCACGGGACGCTGCTCACAACGGAGCCAGATCCACACACGCGCGCTACAACAAACAAGAAAACTACCCGGCTGCTCTCTGCAGTCCTAGGACGCCAAGATAAAACTACGGGATGATCCCCACTCCAAAATAGCCACGTGAGGATGCTCGAGACTAAGCGCTACATATTTGATAGGTCTGGCCGTCCGCAGAACACGATCCATAAACTCCCCGGCGGCTGATCCACGCCGACGGACCATGAAGTGCACAGGCAGCGCTTCGGCTCAATTCTACCGCCGTGCTTTGATAGCTTGGCAACAATCTTATGGCAAAAGGTATTGTTAAAAAGGCCACGCTCCCATAGGGCCCAGCGACCCAACTAACTACAGCGCACCAAGCGGCTGGGTGAGAAACAGGGAGCTACTCCCGGTTTCAGGCGGGCGCAGTATAATTGCTAGCATGCGCAGCGCCCTGATGGCGCAATGTTGAAGTTCTGTACGGTCTCCTTTAGCCTTTGTATTTATTTTTAGTCTTTAAAAGTAAAAATGAGTCAGATTCCGAGAGCTACTGACCGGCCATCAATGCAGTAGCGCCGAAGCATTTGCCAAACAGTTGCATTCCAGAAAAGACACCAGGTGTTTTGTGAAACGAACATTTATTTTGCTCCATATAAACACAAAAAGAAACTGATACGGTTGGTGTCGCCATTCGGCGCATCATTAAGCTAGTTCCAGACTTCGCGTGAGTCCATTGTGGGATAACGGCACACAGAAGTGGTTTTCGCTCCTACCGCCCACCTGAAAAATGTAAATTACCAGCAGGTGTCACTCTCATAAACTTTATATCAAAACTGCGCCAACCAGCGAAACGCGCGAAAGCGGTGAGCGACGAAATGAAGAACACAGGCAGCATGCTTTTACAAACCTCGCTTGAGGAAGATTGATGCACCACATGCAGCCCCGCCGCAGTGGCTTAGTGGTTACGGCGTTCGGCTGCTGGCCCGAAAAACCGAAGACCGAAAGGCCCGAATTTCGACCACCAGGTGGTCGAAATTTCCGGAGCCCTTCACTACGGCGTCTCTCATAGCCTGAGTCGCTTTGGGACGTTAAACCCCAATAAACTATGCACCACATACAATACTGTAAGATGAAGACTTCTTCCAATTATTTTCAAGCATTTCTTCATTCTGATATGGTATTGACTGCCCTTTAAAAGCTAGGTGGACACCGACTACGAACTCTGTTGCATCAAAATATTTGATACAGAGGCGGCCGCAACAAGTACTCCCAGCCAGACGTTCAAAAACTACCTCCTGGGCGGAGTGAGAACAAATGTGAGGGCAGAATTCATATTCGCAATAGCGCAGAAAGCGGAATTTTCGACGCACAAGATCCTGGTCTTGAATCATTTAGTCTTACGCGTTATCTTTTCTCCGGCCGTCTCGAAGAGCCACTCCCATGCTGTCACAGAACGCATGCCTTCGACATGTTCGCCCACTTTTTCAAGTTGAGCACATATTTAAAAGTTATTTATCCGACAGGTACCAGAACGTGTTTATTGAAGGTATATTGTCATCTCATAGACTAATTAATAAAGGAGTCCCCAAGGTTCAATTCTAGGTCCCCTCCTTTTTCTAACCTATATTAATGACCTTCATACTTACTTAAATACGGCCCAATGGCTCTTGTACGCTGACGACACAACCATCATGGCTGCTGGTAACACGTCTTCTGAATTAACCACAAATCTTGACTTGTTGCTGCTATCCTTAGAGAACTGGAGTCACGCTAACTGTATTAAAATTAATCCACCTAAAACCAGGTTTGTGGTATTTCACGCCCATCAAAGAAAGATTACTCCACATTTATCAATATCTATCAATAATGTTTCCATTCCGCAAACACGTTCTGCTACATTGCTAGGTGTGATTATTGACTCGAACCTAAAGTTTAATCATCATGTTGCCTGCGTTGTTAATAAAATTGGTTTCGTAATAAGGGCTCTTATCAGAACAAGGCCGTTCTTTAGTTTACATACGTTGCTTTCAATCTATCACGGATTCATACACTCCCATATTAATTACTGTATCACTTCATGGGGTAGCACATACAAAATTCATCTTTCTATACTCATTTCTATGCAAAAAAAAAGCACTTAGAATCATCACTTTCTCTTCTTTTGCCCAGCCGTCTGCACCTTTGTTCCATTCACTACATGTCCTGCCCCTTGAACATCTACACATATTTCAGGTCCTGGTTTTTCTTTTCAAAGTCATCGATAAGTATATACGTGTTAATTTTGTCCCTGAAAATATAATTACTAATTATAACGCCACGCGTTTTGCTTTATCGAAAAATTTATTGTTGCCAAAAGTACGGACTAATTATGGATAGCAAACCACATCGTTCTTTGCCATCTCCACTTGGAATAATTTGCTCCCTTCACTGAAATCCCCAATGTCATTGTACAAATTCAAAAAAATGTTAAAACACCACTTGTTTGAATCCTTAGATGTTTAATAACGTTGTTGTGCTTGCAATCACTATGTAACATTCATTTGCTTTACGCTTCTTTCTTTTTTGTCTGCTCATTTGCCTTTCTTTTTTCTTCTTTTTTACCTCGGATTGTTGTGCATGCGCCGGTTTATGTACTCTGTTCATGTAGCCATAGGAGGCCCTGTTTGCAGTTTCGACTTTTGGGCCTCCTGATGTATATATACCCCATAACCATGTACTGTAAACATGAAATAAACTTGATTGATTGATTGATTTATTTATTTATTTATTTATTTATTTATTTATTTATTGATCGATTGATATTGCTGCATCGTGTACAAATTAATTGAAACAAATTATGCTTCATTGGTGTCATAAAAAAAAACACCGCGCACGCCCTTAAGAGTCCAAGCAAAACTACCCGCGCCGATATAGCAGGCGTGCCACGGGGTGCCATTGCTACCTGTGCAGTTTCTGACACCGACTGGCAGGGCCGGCATGCTGTCTGAATTGTTTGTAATACAGCGCACGGTTTGAAAACGAAAAAGACTTTTCACCCTGCTAGCGTCAAAGACCACAAAAAAAAATGTCGCGTCCGCGTTTAAGAGTAAATGCGAAACCACTTCGACACAGCAGCCGGCGTGCCCTATACCTAACAGCGCAGTTCGTGACACCGGCCGGCTCGGCCAGCATGCTCAGCTAAACTGCTTAAAATGCAGCGCAGTTCTGCAAAAAAAAAAAATGTCCCCTTTGCGTTGTCAGAAACAGCACGAGCTCAGCGTTGAAGACCAACATAAACGAGAAAGCACGCATTCTGCGCGCACTAACGAAATACGCCGCACACTCGCACAAGCAAGACGATCGTCTCCCAGCTTCCGTCCGCTCTCGTTTGCACGCCCACGATGGTGCCGCCACTAAACGGAGTGAATAGAAGCTCAGCCATGACACATTTACTGCGGCCATTTTCCTCCGATCTGCCGATTACGAAATTTCTTTCTTTGTGGTTATCTAGCAGCTGACGATACCACGCACATCTTGCACCGCGCTGCCGGAGAAGAAATTGTAGGACATGCGCAATAGTTTCCTGCTCGGCGTTGTGTGTGTTTCTACCTTCCTCAACATTTCTTCTTAGTGCATCTTGAACTTAGGGCACCTCAGGTTCATAGCACAACAGTGAATGGAAGCACTTCAGCTGTGATTCCTCCCACGACTGTACTTGACGATCATTGTACCACATCCCTGGCTTCGAAGCTAGTTGTGCAGTTCCCGTTGATGGCGGGCCACTAATACGGGTACTTAAGTGCAGCATAATCCGCCCAAGGCACTTTCCCTGAAATATTCCACGGCTGACATACAAACAGATGCTTTGGACACACTATGAATTACATAAGTAGACAAAACAGGCGTAATTCTCGTTCTAAGGCACCTTCTCTACACCAAATAAACGACTTTTGGCGGCTGATAACAGTTTGCAGACATGCAAAGCTTTGTAGGTCTAGGGGCCAACGAAATGCCATTATTCGTGATTTTAAAATAACGCTTGTTTTGCGGCTATGCCCACGAACCACCGAAAAAAAAAACATTTTGTTGGTTTCCATCGTCAGAGCGGAAAGAAGTGTGTTCGGCGTCAATGGTGCCAAGGATTAACCCCGATTCACTGCAGCTCATGTAGACCAGGTCAACTTTGCATCAGTACACAGGTATAAAACGCCATACTGCAGCAGTTCTACTTCCTCCATGGCAAGCAGCTGTCTATATGCGAAACAATACGCAAGTGGTAGTAGAAAGCCGCTGGTGTGCTTATGGCGTTCGATTGCAAGGCTTGAATTGAGAGCTCCGGCTGCTGACAGTCGCCCTTAGTCGCTGACGTTTGCTTAACAATTGCAACTCGTCTGTAGCGTGCTACGAGCCCCAAGCTGAATATATGAATGTAATCACATTCCGCTTTTAGCCGCAAAGAGGCGCGAATAGACATAGTCTGCTTTTGACAGCACCGGAAAGCAGCCGTTAACTCTTTATTCTCTCAGAACATATCAACCTAACCCGGTCTATACCTTCAAAGATATTACTACATATTATCAGGATAGTCGGCGCATTTATCCCCGTCTCAAGAAGGAGGATGAGCGGCCCCTTCTCCATCTTCTCACAAATACATTACTGTGCCCGGCAGCACTAAAGCATTTTGACCACTTCTTTAATGGCAGCAGCCCACACCGTAGAGCGGTGTCTTCTGACATCTATCACATGTTGTGGGCCTGCCCCTCCAACGCGGCTATTCCCCCCATCCTCAACCCAACCAGCGAGGACTGGAAGGTGATCCTGCACGGCTGCCACGACTTACAGGCCCAACATGCCTTAGTCGGGCGCACCCGGGCGGCTGCCACCGCCACTGAGGTCCAAAAGACCTCTGCCTAGTGCTCTTAAGGATCGGCCCCTTAAGGGCGTAGGGACAAGAGAAACCTGACATGACTAATCTTAGAAGGAAGCACCGCATGCTATCAAGTAAATTTGCGAAATTTTGTCTGCATTCACCACCGGCGAAGTGTTTGGCTAGCATTTTCCTCCTGTGTGTTAATAATGTCTTACCTAAGCGTTTAATATTTGTATACGTCTTTTTTCTTTCCATTGCTGCGAGGTTCCTGCTTTCTCAAACACTCCTCGTGCTTCCTTTAGTTTGCAAAGTTGACAGGACGGATGCAAAACCCTATCATTCATTTTTAATGCTGTACTGTAACCACCAAAGTTAATCTCATTTTCACCAGGCAGCAAACATCTTTTCACCAGTAGGAATAATTCCTGCTCGAAACTAAAAATGGCAATATAATGCCGAACTTCGGGATGGGTTCTTCAAGATCACTAAGAAAATTTGGAGGACACTTAAGCTACTCCTTTAAAGGGAAGCTGAAGAGTCTTTCGAATTCATTAAGATGCACAAGTGTGGATGCGGGAACCTTATAAATCATGCGGGTGAATTTTTTTCTGCAGATTCAAAACTTAGGAGCGACGTAATTGCCGTTTAAAATTGCGCGGTATCTCCGCCCCCGCCGTCCGCTGAGCGCTGCTGATGACCCTGACGATGCAAGCCGAAACCGGAAACCGTGGAGTGGTGACGTAATCACTGGTGATCCGTCGCTTCGCAGCCTCCGCGTCTGTGCTTGTTTCCGCGTGCGTGCCATCATAAGCTGCTTCGATCTGCCGTGTGTTCCTGTATTTGTGCGTGTTTTTGCTTGTGGTGAGGTACAGAAACGTGTGCAGCATCGAGTGAAGCGGTGGACCCATCATGCCGGCGTTCTGCGCAGCCTTCGGCTTCGCGAGCACCAGCCGCCGCAACTTTGTGGCTTTCATTATTTCCCGCGAAATAAGAAGCTTCCCGCGAAGTGGGTCGCTGCTGTGAAGCGAAGGGATTTCAAGCCGTCAAAGACAACAGTGCTAGGCTCTGACCACTTTCGTGATGAAGACTATCACCAGAGCCTGTCGACAATGCGTTCATTGGGTCTGTCAACAAAGTACGCTCGACTGGAACCCGGCTCAATACCGTCTGTCTGTTTTCTGATAATCTCATTAATTTCTTTACAGCAGCAGCAGCAGTCTTCATTCTCCATTGGAATACCGCGGATGCAAGAATACCTTTTTTGAAAGTATGTTTACAATGGCATCCCTCAACTGCCAGGAATACATTTCTAATAACACATGTAGTCGTAAAAAATTGCCGAGTGCAGCATGGCTTCATACATTAATAATGATATTATATGATTTAACGCATGAATATTAACGCATGAAACGGAAATTAAAAAGAAAACGGAGGGCAAACAGGATTAAGTCTGTTCATGGCGATAGCAGTGCAATTAGCCAAATGAGTAAGCAACTCAAGCATCTTTTCAAGGTGGCTAAGGACAAGTTCTATAATGTAACACTGAAAAAATTTTTAATAGAGGCACCTACTAAATTTTGACGCTATGTTATTCCTGCAAAGCCTAAAAAGAATGGAGACAAAATTAATGCAGAAAGCGCTGAAAACCTGAACTCGTTCTTTTCATCCGTCTTCACTTCTGACGACAGCTTGTCACCAGAAGTAGCAGACGCGCCTGGCTGCCCTCCAGTTCAAGACTTAGAAGTCTCAGAGCAAGGAGTGCTTAACTTGCTGCTTCAATTGCCTGTAAAGAAAAGCCCTGGCCCTGATGGAATCCCCAATGAATTCCTGCTTAGATATGCAGAGTGGGTTGCCAAATACCTAACAAAAATTTTTCAAATATCCATTACCTCGTGTTCTTTCCCGTCCGCTTGGAAATATGCCAGTTATTCCGGTCCATAAGAGTGGCTCTTCATCGGTTGTCAATAATATCCGACCAATTTCTCTCCTTTGTACATGTTCTAAGTTGCTCGAGCATATTGTATTGAAACACCTTATGGAATATCTTGAAAATAATAACATACTTCATCCTTCTCAACATGGGTTCCGAAAAGGCCTTTCTACAATTACCCAGCTCATAGAAACCGTTCACGATCTTTCCGAGGGAATAAACAGCCGTGGTCAGACTGACATATTATGCCTGGACTTTTCAAAAGCATTCGATAAGGTATCCCATCCAAAGTTGCTGCTAAAGATTAATGCTATATTCAGGAACTCCAAAATAACACACTGGTTTTTTTCCTACCTCACCTCCCGTGAACAGTTTGTACACCTCGAAGGCTTTCAATCGTCTTCTTCCCCTGTGGTTTCAGGTGTTCCACAGGGAAGTGTCTTGGGCTCCCTTTTATTTTTAGTCTTCATAAATGACCTCCCAAAAGCTATCACAGTACCAATCACACTTTTCGCTGATGACTGTCTTATACAAAACAATTAGGACCCCAACTGATCAAGAACTAAACGCTAATCTGCATGCAATAGAACATTGGTGCGCTAAGTGGCAGATGGTGCTTAACTCTGACAAATCCGTAATTATGTCTGTTACTAGAAAGAAAAATATAATGACATACCCTTACTCCATTGCAGGTAAACCAGTTTATTAATAGAGTACATCAGCATAAGTATCTCGGCTTAACCTTCACTTCTGACCTTTACTGGAATACTCACATAAATAATATATGCTCTAAGGCACGCAAATCAATTTGGGCACTAAGACGCAAAATCCGTAACGCAACTCCCGATGCAAAAACACTCACTTATAACACCCTTGTTAAACCAGTAATTGAATATGGTAAAATTGTTTGGGATCCTTACACTGCGTCTAACAAATTAAAAATTGAGAAAGTTCAGAAACTTGCTTCCCGTTTTATTATAAATAAATATCGCCGAACTGATTCACCGACCGAATTATGTAAATTAGCAAGCCTTAAAAGTTTAGAATACCGCACTAAGGTAGATAGGCTGAAGTTTCTTTACCTTTTACTCCATGGCCACTTGAATATCAACACATCACCATACTTTACAATACACCCTAATGAAACATCAAGACATCGCCATTCGATGTATATTCCTGTGCCGCGTTCTTATAACGATTGTTTTAAGTACAGTTTTTTTCCTCGTGTTATTAAAGAATGGAACATGCTGCCAGAGTCCATTGTAAATATTAACTCCCTCGACACCTTTCTAGAATGCCTAAAATCTTACCTGGACCGTAGTACACTAATGTAATAGTTTTGCCTCAGCACTTGCTTGCGTTATTCCTATCTACTGTTTGATTTTTCCTTTGTTTTTTGTGTCGATATCGCAGTTGTGAAATGTACCTTGTTTTGAATGTGAATTTATTAGGTTTTCCACTCCTGTAATAGCCTGAGAAAGGCTGACAGTATCAATAAATGAATGAATGAATGATGATTGTGCACCACGTGTGCTACAGCCAGCCTTGCGATTCGGCCTGCTCGGTTGCAGAACGAGTATATCCAGATAGTAAAAAATCACTGCCGCTAGACCTGAGAACAACACGATAAAGACGGCCGCAAACAGATGGAACTACTCCTACAAGGACTTGCAGCATGAACCAACTCGCCTAAACAAGGATTTTAATTTACTGCTAGCTCCCATCATGGCACGCAGAATGGAAGCGCATGTTTGTCGCCTCGACGAGTTCTGCCGCAGAGAACCGCGAACTTCTGTTTTACGCGGGTGTTATGAACAGAGCCGGCATGCAGCGACCAAGAAGCGCTGCAAGCATAAAATTAGCGTTCAAAACGAGCCTGATAATTTCTTGCGCAAGCCAATGGTCTGTGCGGATTACAAGCAGATTTGTGGCAGCACCTAAAAACGGCAAGACAAAAATGCCGATCATCGCATCCCGCTTACATTGTATTAGGAAAATTACGTGGAGCAGTGCAGTACTGGAGATGTGGAGACGCTGACAGGACAGCGCCTGGCCTGTGCCTTTCTTACTCTGGTTCCTCGTCTTTTGCGCTTTGTTGTCACCATGAATATTTATCAACTAGCCGAGTTAAACGTCTTGCTAACACTTTGCTTTCGTTCGAGTCAAAAGCACCGCTTGCAAGAGCATCGTTTCTTTCTTAGAGAGGCTTGCTCTTTGCAATCGGTTCGAACATGTAGGGGATCACGCCAAGATCCTCCGGGTAATCTTCGATGTGTTCTATCGTCGTATAAGAAGCAAACGAACAGCCTCGAACCACCGTGCGCCGCATTTCATGTGCAGCGGCGGTGGCCGAGCCGGGCTGACCGAGCCGGGCTGACCGAGCGAACATCATTGTTGACGTCACAAGGCGTTCAACCAATTACAGGCGGCAACGAGGCGCGCGTGCTGGCCCGTGGCTGCTGGTGCACTTTGCGGCAAAATAAAATAGGTCTGCGCTTTCCTTTGCCTAATTTCGATCAGAAATCCGAATTCTGAAGATGGAAAATTGTAAAGTGCATCTCTTCACTCAATTTTTCTGGGAAACCTTTCAGCATCCTTAAGGGCATGACGCAGTAGCGCTAATGGGTCCCGTCATCGGCTCCTCTTTCCCACGCAGAAACGGATACTGTTTCCATGTTATGGGAAAGACTGCACTAGATGCATAAGTATAAAGTCTCGCTTTAACGAAGTCGTACGAAATTGCCTGCGTAACTGCAATTCAAGGGTGAGGGGTCCGATTCGGGACTAACTAGCCCAATTTTCTTTCCCGCGATATTAATTTACTATAATAGCTACGTGTGCTAAAGAGTTTGAGCTATGTTGCAACTTTATAATAACCAGGTTTCTAAAGTTTTATTTCCATTTCATTCCACAATTCCACGTGTGACGTCATGACCCTCTCAACCAATCCGGCTTTTCCACGCACTCCAGCCACGATGCCAGCCACGCCGGTTACTCCACTCTAAAAGAACTTTAATCCTGTCGCGATAAATACCACAAATCAAAAGCCCTAGTATGTCATACACATGATAAACTTGAAGTGGCGCCCACAAGGCTTGGATTATCATTTAGGGTGCCTTCATTGCTGCCGCCATCGTTTAAAGTTTAATGCAAGACCAGTATAGTGCTCTCAGCATTATATATGCGCACCTGGCGTGGGGTTTAGAGACGAAATAATAAGAATATCATTATTAAACTGTGATAACATATTGTTCACTTTTGGTAAACCACAGTACATATATATAGACCTGCCCAAATCAACAAAGGGTTTGGGAAGTAGTGTCCGGGAGGAGGCGATAGGCAGATTAGACAAAATAGCTGATATCAGCTGGTATGACAAACCAAGAACAATTCTGTTAATCACTCAGAGGATAACGAAAAAAAAACAAAGTAACAAAGTTATAAACAAAGTATAAATTATTACATTCAGGACCATATTCTCCTCACGTTACTAATTTCTTGAAGAAAAAACGCTGTTAGGAAAGACTTCACAAAGAGACAGACCGTTTATGTTATTCCTGAGACCTCCTCTGATGCACACGCGAGGTTTACCTTCAGATCGCAAGTGTCGAAGTTATTTGTAAACTTTACAAAAAAGGCAAATCCGTCGGACGATCGAAATCAAAAATTATCAAGGCGATCATGAGGATCGGTGCGAGAATTATCCGATACAGGTGGGATTTGCCCCGATGCTTTGATACTATTACTCTAATAAATGCTTTTGCTCTAAGTGGAGGCTTCACACATGTGACAGCATTCTTCTGGAGAGCGAAGGTGGGGTAGGGAGGTGGCTGATGCGCAGTGCTTCTGGCGGGAGCAAGCTTTTAAAGCGAAAGCTATATTATCCTCGTCAAGCCAAGTGGAAGAGTGTAGGTGCGCCAGCCATGTGACGTAACATGCGACTCGCCGCAGCCGAACGCCGCCGCAGCCTCGCCAGCTGTGTCCACGTGACTAACCATGTGACTCGCCGTTCGCTGGAAAGGGATCACGCCGCTCTCTCGTGCATGCACAGTGGCGTTTCGCAGTTTCTCGCTGTGGATGAAGCGAGTCGGCCTGGGACCACCTACGCTGTCGGGACGGTATCGTTGACGACGGGCTGAGTCTGATCATCACGCTGACGTTGCCAATGACTAAGTATTTAGCTAGAAGTAGGGAAGTTAAACAAGCCAAGCTGGCGGCACACACCGACGAAGAACTTGAGCGTCCTCTGCATTTATCCTTCATACGACAACGTGAACAACGAAATCCTGTGAAACATACTGAAAGATCAAGGTATCGAGCACGATATATCTGATTTCCTACCGGACATATAGCGAGGTAATAAAGTTGATATTACATGGTAAGGGATAAGAAGCACGACAACTGTCGAGGCATGCCAAAGATTTTGGCAGCGCTGACCTCTGTAGCCACTGCTGTTCATGCTTTATGTGCTAATATGGAAAGAAGACTACAAGAAAGTAACCCAGGTTATAATCTGTCGTACAGACTAGGCGCAAAGGTCGTAGATCAGCGGCACCCTGGTTTACTGTATGCGCACGATATTGTACTTTTAACAGATGCTCAGGAAGGCTTGGAAATAGTGGTTAAATCTTGCGGAGGCGAAGGAGACGCTCTGTGTTTTACTTCTATCGCAGCTAAGTCTGGTCTGTCAATTCTCAAGGATACAATTTATCAGGTGCTTACAATGCAAGGTCATGTAATACACAGAGTATTTCAGATGGACAGATGTACACTGACAAGCATGAACAGGCTGTTAGGGCGAAATAGGGAAAGATATGCCATAATAACGAAACATGGGGCATTGCTGGGGTAAAACAGGTGTGAAGTACTGAGAGACATTTGGAAATAAATAATGGTACCAGGGCTTCCATTCCCAAATGCGGTTTTATGCCTAAGGGCAGAAGTTTAGTCTGGACTAGAAAAAAATCAGCGAGCTTTTGGAAGAAGAGCACTAGGGGCCCACGGAAAAAACGCGAACGCGGCAGCAGAGGGCGATATGGGCTGGGCATCGGTCGAAACACGGGAAGCTCAGAGTAAATTATTATATGGAAGCCTGAGGAAACTGGCCGATAATTGTTGGACAGTTAAGGAATTTAAATGCAAGGACCGTGACGTGTTAACGCGAGTGTGCAAGATGCGGATGCCTCCTTCCACGAAAACGTCTCTCTACAAATCACACACCGATGCTCTACCATGTGGATCCACAGTGGATCCACAGGAAAAACATTTCTGCGCCCTCTGTTAACTGCCTTCTGTGCAATGCACCGAAACCATTCAACACTGTTTTATTATCTGCAAGGATGCGATTTTGTTTTGGGATCTGTTGCAGAAGACGACAAAGAAGTGCTTTGTTTTAAATTCCTGCAGGGTTCGCTACCTTGCGGATACTAAACCCGATTACGAACCATATGACATGTGCTTCCACATTTTACTTCATAGCCTGTAGAAAACGCTCATGGTGGACCGAAACCCTGAACCTCTTCTTTCAGCCACAAGCCATTGTAGTCGACTCATTCTCCAACTCAGGAACATTTGTGAAGGAAAGGACTTTCTACCAGACTTGTTTCCGCTGTTCATGTGGTGTCTATCTTTGCTGCCCTTTTAGCTGCTACGTTTATTGTCAAGCTTGTGCAGCTCAGTTACTAGCGGCGTTCGTTGTAAATAGCCTGTATACAACCGCTTTCTGTACACACATAACCTCGTGTAGTAAACACCATGTTGGAACAAAAAAAACATTTTTGTGTCTTCTGTAAACTGTCGCTTGTGCAATGTGCCTGAAACAATTAAACATTGTTTTATAGACTGCAAAGACGTAATTTTGTTTTGCTATGTGCTGCAGAGGACGCTACAGAAAGATTTCCTTCTAAATTCTTACAGTGTGCGCTACCTTGTTTCCCAACCTGACTCGAAATCCTATGATATGATACTTCTCACTAGACTTCATAGCCTTTGGAAAACGCGCATGCAAGACCGCAATGTTGAACCTGTCGTTTCGCCCAGAATTCATTTTAGCCGAATGTTGCTGCAGGTAACGAACATTTACAAAGAATTGGATTTTTTACCGGATTGGTTTCCTCTGCTGATGCGCTGTATATCCTTACCGCCCTTTTAGTTCTAATGTGTTTACTGTCATCTTTGTGCCATGTAGCCCTTGCCTAGGGTGTATGTAAATAGTCTTTTTTGTGTGTGTACACACACACACACACATGTATATATATCCTTTCTGTACAAAACCCTGTAAATAAAAACCATGAAAGAAAAAAAAAACCTTCTGTGGCGCAATGGATTGGAGCACTGCTTTAGAACACGTAAGAGAGCATTTCGAACCCCATTCTTACTTGAACATCTTTTTTGAGTATTTACGCCATGCAAACCATTAGTCATTTCCAATGCGGGTGCGCTGCCTTTTGGGTCGTATTCTGAGAAACAAGCGAAAGTCACTGTTTTAGTCACTCAGTACAAAACCAATTCAACTCGTCTTATTTGGTTTTTTGAGCAAGCAATTACCGCACCCCGAAAATTTTTTGCTATTTCCTATCGTGGTTTGTGTGACCTTTCCAGCCGCAATAGCCGTTCAAAAGCTTTCAGACCAGTGAGGAGACAAGGGTGGGAGTTACTAGGCTGTATCCTTGACCGAATGGAAATCTTCCGTAAAAAGAGCCTGTTTTAGTGTTTATTTAGCAGTTTAGCAGATAATTCACGTCCCCTCTGCACAGATATCCCGAAAAACAAAGAAACAGTACCCCGCTTGTTGTTTTGCGTGTGCGCTGTACGGCCGTGTAGTTTATGACAAAGGAATGCGCACTTGCGTGTCGCTGGGTTGAGTGGATACACTTTGGATACAAATGTCCTTCCGCTCGCAGTTTGAACTCGTATTTCTTTTTTTACGTTTGTAGTCCTTTCAAAAAGCCCAGATTGCTATGGTGGCAGGTGAGCGAAATTCCAGGATGCTTACTTCAGTAAATTGTGCTTGTTTGTTTAATGGAATGTGTACAATACGAGATTCTCGTTGCCGCAATTTTGCCGCATCGTCTCTCGTGGGGCATGATGTTTTAAGCTAAAATGTTTTAAGCTCTAAATCTCGCTTCCCGGCCGGCTGAAAGTCGAAAACAAGAGTTCAACCCCCATGAGGGTCACGAGAAGGTCGTGAATTTTAACCGAGATCCCTATTCATAATTAAGTGGCAAGGATGCAAGATAAAGCACACACGCAAGCACTTGCGTTCCTTACGTCCTGCTCCTTTCGCGCTAGATCTAACTATGAAGCCACTCCAACTCACCCAAGTCCCGTATCATTTTACTAGGGCTTTCTATATCATCATGCTTATAGCGGCCAATATTTCAGCAAGACGCGTACATTTTCTTGTAATTCATTACATATAAGCTATATTACCCATAATGCTGTCCATGCAAAATATTAGTCATTCTTTCAAAGTTCGAAAGAGGAGTTATGCGCCAAACAAAATGCACCAACATGGCTGCCAGCACTCTCCCGACGCTGTCAAATGGACAAGGAGAATAACACTTCACTCTGACTCTGGTGTAAAGCATAACATTTTCTGAAAAAAAAAAAAAAGACCGAAGTGGTCGCCTAGTGGTTCGACCACTCGCCTCGTATGTGGGAGGTTAGGGATTCGGTCCTCAATGTCGCCGGGTGCCAACCGATTATGCAATGGGTACAAGCTTTCCCTCCCTGGTTCTTGGGCATCTTTAGGGTGAAATGCTTGGGAAATGGGTCTTTTACCCCACATTCAGTCGGAAAAATAACCTTGTGCCATGGTGATCTTTCACGACAGGTGTCCTAGCACCATAAACATTCATCATCATTATCAACATTTTTTGACAAGGTACGGTAATTCCATATAAAGCATGTTTCGTGCTGCCTTCCATAGCAAGGAGAGAGAGACGGGCACCAATTCCAAGATAACTACACACAAGAATCTCGAACAGAAAGAAGCGAGGAACCGTAATGACGCTCGAAGGCACTCACGCTAAGATCCCTGTTCTTCGCATGATTCTACAAAGGGGCTTTAACGACTACAACGCCAGATTGTTCTTTGCTGTTACAGCGGCAAGCCCTGTGGTTTCAGCAATACCTTCTCCGGACGTTTTCTAATAACAACGGGCAGCTTCCAATCGCTGCGGAAGACTCACAGGCAGGGAATGTCTTTGGAGCGCAAAATTTACATATTCTGCTGCACTTTACCTAACGAAAAAATCTGTATGATGCAGTAACTTCATTTAGGTCTGGCTTATAAATGTCATACAATTAGCATACTAATGTCCTACTAATAATATGTTTGTCATGCAAAAAATGCAGTTTGTATGATGTTTGTTTGATGAAGCCTTTATGATGTTGTTGCATCGTACAGCTTGTTTTCATTAGGGTAGTATGAGCTTCTTTAGGCTTTGCTGACTGTAACCAGCAAAGCATATAAACTTCACGACTTTACAGTCGCCGACAGAAATAAACACTGTGGAAGCTGAGCCAATCTACGTCCCAGGTCCTCCTGCATGAGTATACTGCGTTCTATTCGAACCGAATTGTAATCCATGGAGCCTCGCATATGCGCACGTAACTACCTGGTGTCCTCCCAACACTCCGAATAATTCAAAGGGGTCAGCATATGTGCTTTAGCAGCTTTTTGAGCGGAAACGTCACTGGCAAAGTCACCACTGGTGGAATTTTGTTTGGGCTAGCCCTACGCTCAATCACACTGCAACGAGTGCTGCTTTTTCTAACCTCCAGTTTTACACAGTGACTTGCAGGTCTTTTTGTTCCTCCTCTTAACTGCCGTCTGTTCAATGTACCTGAAACCATTCAACACTGTTTTATTATCTGCAAGTGTGCGATTTCATTTTGGAATGTGTTGCAGAGGACGCTAAAAAAAATACTTCATTTTAAATTCCTGCAGTGTTCGTTACCTTGCGATTACGAGCCATATGACATGTGTTTCCTCATTTTACTTCATAACCTGTAGAAAACGCTCATGCTGGACCGGAACCCTGAACCTCTTCTTTCAGCCACAAGCCATTTCAGTCTACTTATTCTCCAACTCAGGAACATTTGTGATGAAAAAGACTTTCTGTCGGACTTCGTTCTGCTGTTGATGTGGCGTCTATCTTGCCGCCCTTTTAGCTGTGTCCTCTTCTGCCGAGCTTGTGCAGTTCAGTCACTAGCTGCGTGCTTTGTAAATAATCTGCATATATCCCCTTTCTGTACATCCATGTCCCTCTTGTAGTAAACACCACGTTGGGAAAAAAAGCTTCGGTGCGCAGTGGTTTAGAGCACTGCTTTAGAACGCGTAAGATAACAGTTCAAATCACATTTTTACTTGTGCACCTTTCATCGCCCCTTTTTTTTTCAGTATTTACACCACGCAAACCTACAGCCACCTTTCCTTGGGGGGGTGTTGAATTTTGGGTCGCATTCTGATAAGCGAGCGAACATCGCTGTTTAACCCACTCATTGCAAAACCAATCCGACCCGTCTAATTTCTTGATTTGAACGAGCAGTTGCCGCACCCTGCAAATTATTTACTATTTCCCATTGCGGTGTGTGCTACTTTACATACAGGTTACATTATGAGGGGTTTTTGGGTAACAATAGCAGTTTAACTGCTTTCAGACCAGTGAGGAGACAAGGGCGGGAGTTGGTGTGCTGCATCGTTTATGGAATGAAAATACGCCGTGGAGAGAGCTTGTTTTAGTGCTCATTTAGCGCAGATAAACCACGCTCTACCTCTGCAAATATCTCCCAAAAAAAACAAAGAAACAATACCCCGCATGTTGTTTCGCGAGCGCGCTGTACGGCCCTGTGGTTTATGACAAACAGATGCCCGCTTGCGTGTCGCTAGGTTGCGTGGATACAGTTTAGCAAACAAAAATCTCCTTCCGCTCGCATTTGGAACGGGCATTTCTTTTTTACGCTTGTAATCATTTGAAAAAGTTCATATTGCTATAGTGGCAGGTGAGCGAAATTCCAGGATGCTTACTTTAGTAAATTCTGCTTGTTTGTCTAATGGAATGTGCAGGATACGAGATTCTGGTTGCCATTGAGTTTGAGTAGTAAAAGCGTACACGTTGCCGCCAGAGAAGAACTGCGCTTAGCGAGCATGTTAGGAAATGAGACCATACAGTCGAGGCTCGCAAATGACTAGGGTGGTTTCAACCGCCTGCTTTGTCTTAGAAGATTATGGTCTAGGGAACTAAGAGCATTCGGTGCCGAGTAGGCTCTGGAATCAGATCGCTTTCGGAGCCGCTGCTGTAAGGCTCGCCCAGCTACCGTCTCTCCGAGACGGCCAAGTTGCGTTAGTACCTTTTGTGAAGCGATAAGGCTAATGCTATTCATCACTTGTTTACAGTAGGTGTTCCGAGACCTGAATTTGGAACAGTTGGGGATAAGAGTTAATGAAAAATACTTAATTTGCGATTCGGTGATGACATTGCCTTGCGAAGTCCCTCAAAAGATGAGCTGCAAGGCATGATAAATGAGTTAGGCAGGCCGAACAGAAAGGTAGGTCTTAAAATTAACATGCAGAAAACCGTAGTAATGTTCAACAGTCTCGCAAGGGAACAGAAGTTCACAGTTGGTAGCGAGGCGCTAGAAATGGTAAGGAAATACGTCTACTTAGGGCAGGTAGTGGCCGCTGATCCAATAACTAGATGAATAAGAATATCGTGGAGCGCATATGGCAGGTACTTGCAGGTCATGAATGGCAGCTAAATGACATCCCTCAAGAGAAAAGTATACAACAGCTCTATATTACCAGTACTGGCCTACGGGGCGCAAACGTGAAGGATAGTGAAAAGGGTTCAGCTTAAGTTAAGGGCAAACAGCGAGCTATGGAAAGAAAAATGATAGGTGTAGCGTAAAGAGACCGGAAGCGGGCGGAGTGGGTGCGGGAACAAACGGGGGTTAATGACGTCCTAGTCGAAATAAAGAGGAAGAAATGATCTTCGGTCGGGCATGTAATGCGAAGGCAAGATAACCGCTAGTCCTTTGGGATAACTGAGTTGATTCCAAGAGAAGGCAAGCGTAGCAGAGGGCGGCAGAAAGGTAGTTGGGCGGCTGAGATTAAGAAGTTTTCGGGTTACAGTGGCCGGAGCTGGCAAAGGGCCGGGTTAGTTCAAGAGACATGGGAGAGGCATTTGCCCTTTCCCATCGCACACTTTCTCAAGGCACACGTCTGATTAATCGGAATAAGGAAAGAGCGCCAATCAGCCCCGCCACTTCTGCCCATACAAACATTGGCCTTCTCCCGACTAGTAGCGGACGAATGCGGAAAAGAACCGGGTCGGACCTGCCTTCTCTGAATTCCTACCTGGCCTGAAAATCCTGGTAATACCTATCAAGAGACGCTGCCACGTATGAGTCGGTGATGTCGCCGAGAGCACAGGGATTATTTCCGCGTGACAGAGGCAACTGGCTGCCACGCAGACTTCTCTCCTTCGGTGTCATGCTGGGCCCGATGGCAGAAATTTCCAGAAACAAACAGCCCGTCACCTCTAATTTATCTCTTCCAGTGAGAGGTCGATTTACACTTCCGCCTCGTGCGACAAACAAGCCCCAGATTCCCCAAATGCCTCCCGAACAAGTGCTCTTGACCATCCGAAATTTGGTTCACGGGCCAGTTGGGTGCACATGCTCGCACAGCTGGAATTACGCAAGAAAACAAAGACGTGAAAAAAGCATGAACATTGTGCACCTTGCAATTTAATTTCGTTGTCTGAACGGAGGCATATACAGAAAAACAGGAACAGAAAATTAAAAGCAATTTTTACACGTTATTATCCTCATTAGCTCAAAGAATGCTGCTCCTTTCATATAGAGAGCAACGAATTTCGCATTTATGCATTCCACCCGTTCTCTACATTTCAGGTTCGACATTTATTTCGTGCTATAACACCCGACGCCTCTCACCTTGCCTATCTCTGACAACTGTGTCGTCTCTCCTCGCTACTTAACCGATTTTGACTGCGGCTTGCACGCACATATTTATATGGAAATGTGCCTGAAATATTGAGGACCTGGCAAATCTCTTTCTCTTTTGCCGATTTTAAGGTTTTAATCTTTTGTGGCTGTTTTTCTGCTATAGCAAACCCGCGCAGCCGGTACGGCACTGCGAATGTTTCACTGTGGCGGCAAAAATTAATCACAAGTTGCCACCTACGCCACAACAGCAAAACCACTTTTTGAGCCATTACATACGCGTGATTGATTCATGGCATTTCTCGTTTTCCTGCGCTGTGCACTGTCTCATGAAACACGAGCGCACTGCGTGTGGCGTAAGCACAGCGCGGTCGTTCATGCCTCGAAATATTCTCGAGAGCCAGGGCCCTGAAAGTGCTGCAAAATTTATTCAACGTCCACTAGCCCGTATGTTGATGTGCTGCAGTCGCCGTACTGAATTCTGACACAATTTCCCTATTGGGGTTTTAACCTTTATTAATACTATACCTGCTTGAAGATGTCCAACCATATTTATGTTCAACCAGAAACATATATTTTCCTCGGTATCACATCGAATTTTTTTTCTGATTATCTATTTTTTTCTGATTATTTGAATGTCGTAACGCCTTTGTGCCAAAACTGTGTCTGACAACTGCAGCTGACATAGGCTGTCACTTGGAAAAAAACAGGGCAAGAGAAAGGGGGAGGCGGAAGCATATTTCATTACTGCACGTCTAGCCACAAAAAGCACCTGTGGTTCCTCAGCACTGACCTTTGTCTCTTCCTCATTGGACACGGGGCTTCGAGTAAACACCTCGCGCAAGGCTGTGAATAACGCAGAATTTGCTGAGGCGAAATAAAGCGCCAGCTTTATTTATTCATTACACGGGAACAACGCTCTATGGACACGCAGAGCCGGACCAGAGAGAAAGTCTTTTTATTAGTAGCAACTACTGAGCTAACAGCTGTCGCACGTGCTCAACATGCCGGGCTGAGCACCTGATCCACCCAAGCTACCCATGTGATTCTTTTTTTGAAACAAAAACATGTGGTTTCAAATCTGTTTCAACTCCATGTCATGAAGCAACCGCCCCAACTGCATCATACAAGCCTCAATACCTGGAGCAGGACACATAAGCATGCATTTTATAAAGAAAGCAGCTTCGCTTGGAGAGAGGGAGGGAGAGAGAAAACTTTATTTCAACAGGAATTCGGGGCACGCCCCAGGGTCCCCGCACGACCTCACTGCACTCTTCGCTTGGACATGTTCCTGCTGTCAGAAATATGCTTACGGCACCAAATAACAAAGCGCATTAGCACTGCTGTTAGCACATGCCATGCACTGGGTTTCGACACGACCGGCAACACCTAGAGTTAAGCCGAAAGCCGAGCTTGATACCATATGTCGGGCCTGGTCTGGGTCAACCGTAGCTATATAATGCTGTGTTAAACCTTTGCGTCTCAGTAATATTTATGTGGCAGTTTATAACAAAACGGCCTTGCTCCTTTTCTAGCATGCCTCGCGCTGTAGATGCGCATATGACGATAGGCTAGCCGCACCTGAGGCACAACACAGTTGCCGCAGCTGTGACGGTCGGCGTGCACCAGCTGCCACACACATACGCGGAAAGCCGGTTCGTCACGGCGCTTCTCAATTCTATACTGCAAAGCCTGGCATATCTGGTACCGCACAAAACTTCCACCAGCCAGCACTCGCATCATCCCCAAACAGAACAAACACGGAGGCTTCATTGCCGGCTACCTGCTCGCCCCGAATTCTTTCTCAGGCTTTCAGGACAAGCCAGCTCAAGAAGATGCGGAAAAAAATGTTCAGCCATTACGGTTTCTAGATTGTCCTACAGACGCCTTTGGTCCAACCGTCACTGCCTCAGGCGTCGCAGGGAAGAGTTCCTCCTGAAACCTCACCAGCCGCCAAGGAAAGCCATGACACCTCCATCAAAGGGAAAAGCGTCTGCCATCGCCAAAGTGCCATTGCAAGACCGTTGCTGGATAATACCCATTGTGGCTGCTAGCGCTGTCTTTCTGACCGCCATTATCGAATCAAGCCGAGGATACCTGTACGTTCTCTACATGGAAGAGTTCCAGGTAGACCACGCCGCGGCTTCATGGCCTGGCAATGCTTACCTAGCATCCGGACATCTTTCAGGTAAGAACAAATGTATTTTCAGGCAGCTAAAAAATCTCATAAGCGTGCGATAACAGACAAGCATTGTTGTGTGCCTTTTGTGAACATATTTCTCACATTCACTGTCGCTGAGTTCTTGGAGTATGAATAGACATCTTCAGTGGCGTTAAATTGCCACGAAGCTACGCGTCGCGCAGAACTGCAATTGACTCGCACTTTTCACAGCGTATTACTTCCCTGTTGAGCATCTTCACTGAATGCAACGACTGCAGTCAACGTTTGCGAATGCTTCCTGACACACGGTGGCCCTTATGAAGTCCACCACGGTGCAGGTTTGCTCGGCAAGGCACATGAATATGAAACAGCTTTGGTGGGAAAATACCAAACCATATGCGCAGAAACGGCAAGCGCTGTAGCGGTTTTCCGGCCTCCGCGCTTTCCCTTTGTGCGCTAGAAACCCAGTAACCCAGAGCCGCTCGCTCATCTTCCCTTTTCCCTGGCTTTACATGCGGCTCGTCTTGCCATCGTAGCTGTACCATTCAAGTGCTTCCTTGGCTCAGATTTAACATCTACTGCCTTGCAGGATCGTCTTTCCTCCAATTTTTTTCATTGCTGCAGTTACGTAACGTTACTCGTCTCAAGGGCACCATTAGTCTGAAAAAGTGTATTTGATTATCATATCCCCGTCATTCGTCCAAACATGTTACATTATGGAAGCGATTATACCATCAGACGACAGAACACTCCAGCCGCTACGACCTTTCGGGCAAGCAACCCACATGTAGTGTGTGTTCCCTTCCAGTGCCGGAACGAATTCTAATTGATTGCGGAATTATTCCTAGTATATTATGGTTTTTCTAGCACCCGGATACAACCCCGAATATCACTGCAATGTCCTTATAAATTCTTGGTGTCACTTCTGAAAGTCCCAGTAGAGTGATTCCACACAACAACATCAAAAGAGGAACTGGTGGAGCTCTTAAATGTACTTCATATTTTGTGTCTTTACAAGATAACCGGAATAAAAAGACTACGTCAGGATTTGCTCCGAAATTTTTTTCAAAAAGCAGATTTTTGATGACTGAGAAGTGATGTGCCACACTTGCGCGCATTGCGGTTTTGGCCTGCTTCCGTTATGAATAAATTAAAATATAATAATCGTGTGTGCATGAGCATTTTTAGAATGAAACTATGAACGCTTTAACCAACGCCTTGTTATTTTGTCCCTTTCAATAGCTTAGTTTTTTCGGCAGTTCGTTCATCTTGATCCAAGGAACAGCTTCCTGTCTATTTTGAAGGCTTTTTTCTCAAGAAAGAAGTGTGCCAGTGCTGCCCTAATTACCGTTGGTTCTGCGAAAATGTAGTTGTAAAACTACATAAGTTTATGCCAATATGTTTTTTTCTTAACTGGGTATACTGGTGCAAACATCAAAAAATTCAAAAACAACACAAACTTATGACAACGATATTTTGCAGCAGATCACCGTTGAAAAAGAAAAAAACATGGTGAATCCTATTGACGCAGTAGAGGTCACAGCATTCCGATGGAGGAAAGGAAAAAGTTTGATTGACACAGTGATTGACGATGTAGTCGCCTCCGCTATTCCACGGCTGCGTTGGTTGCGCGCAGCGGGCCGGGCCTGCCCCATCAGCTCCTGCTGCTGTGCGAGGTGCGAGCTGGAGAGCGTGTCCTCTCTCTTCTCGATCGTTGGTTCATCTATCTCCTTGAGATCTGAGTTTTCTTGACGCTCCCTTATCATATGAAAGAAATTGGCACTGGCTGTGCAACATGTTTCACGCAGTGGTGACTGCAGTCGGGCGAGCAGGAAAGCAGCGAGAATGTCTACGAAACGAAACTCTTTATTCGGACTGACTTGCGCCCGCAAAGAACTGAATCACTCGGCGGCGACGTAGCAACAAGCGTGCTCGGCGGTCGTCGAACAGAATGCCCGCCGCTGTCGGCCGTCCTCTTTTTAAAACCGATAGCGAACATTCGAGATAAAACTTGGAAAGTTACTAGAACGTTCTGGCGCAAAGTAGAATCGGCTCCGCCTGGATGCGATCAATCGAGATAAATCTAGGCGCGTCTTGCGTCACAAACGAAGCGATAAAGCGGCGTATCGGCAGCATTGAAGCATGAACAAACAAACACTGCAAACAAACGCTACAAAGATTCGCGGCAATATGCATACAGGTCTGATTCTTCCGATTAAATTTTCGTCAGTATAAGTTTGGGTTTAAGTTGGTGTTGGTTTTGTAGACTCCTAAGCGTTATCTCTTCCTCCTTATTTAATCCCGTATGTGTAGGGGGTATTTCGGACTACTCAGCCTTTGATGTCCAATTTCTTGAAACGTGTTGAGAGGGCCTTTATTTTGCGCAGGCAGCCGCTCATGATCTCGGATGCGCGGGGCAAGTATGCAAGTCTCGGCACACCGTTTTGTTTTTAGCAGTCTACGACATATGTGAAATGCGTACAAATTTTACAAAGAAACAGAACGACATATTAACTGCTTAAATACGATTTTTTAATCGCACTGGGCCTAGCGCGATTCCTCCCTCCCGCTCTACACCTCGCTTCTTCGTCATTTGCTTCGCATCAATATGGTATGTCGTGTTTGGTGTTCATATACTGCTTACTGACGGTGAGAGACGCCGTAGTTAAGGATTCCGGGTTCCTTTCTACCACTAGGGGCTCATAACCTACACTGACATCTCACAGCATGCAGGCATTTATCGCAGTTCACCTCCACCGAAATGCGGCCTATATTCCATCCTTCGACTTTGATTATACATAGAGAGGTTAAAGATAAGTGGAGAAATGCAAATTTTGAAAAATATTGAGCGAAAAGAGCTAATTTAAAAACATGTCGGCAGCTGCTTGATTAAAAAGAAGTTTTTGAGTTCCAAAAGTTTTTCACACTAGTCTGAGGCCGCACGACACCTTCATTCATGTAGACGTGAAGTTTCATGCAGACCCGGTGTGACATGTACAGTTCCCAAGGTTATTCTGTTGATGACCTCGACGCACCGCATGCAAGACTGAACGCCATGGAAGGAGCGCACTGTCATCCATTCTTCCTTCTTCAAGTTGCGGACAGAAGCCTCTTCTTTCTTCTAGATGTATCTAATGCACACCTTTGAGTTTCTACAGTACAACACTCATCACGTCTTTGGCTGCGCGAATTGCGCTTTCGGAGTTTTCTCTCAGGTTTCGGAGCATTGCTAGGGGGTGCTTTACGAGTCGTCGAATTCGGTCGCATGCGTTCTTTCTATGTCCAGTTGTGCAGAACAACCATTAGGTACAGCACAATCGCCCTTTCCAAGGTCATTGAGCTGGTACCTATGCCGGAAATGTATGGCCGCTCCATCGCTGACATATTCATTCATTCATTCATTCATTCATTCATTCATTCATTCATTCATTCATTCTTTTTTATTTACACCAAAAAGATGTGGGTAGGCACCGGCAAAAAGCGAAAAAATTTTCGCTTTAAATCCGCCGGCGCCCCCCTCATGTCAGATGCGAGTTCACCGCCAAGCTGCCGTCTCTCCTCTCTCTTGCTTTTTCTAGAGCAGACCAGGCGTAAGCGAAGTCCCGGCGAGAATCGTCACTAAATATGTTGAAACTGTGCACAGATTTTTTTCTCCGTGACAACACGTAAATAATAATGCGTGCTTTTTTTGGCCATGGTACGCCTGAAACCCGTCGCGAAGCACTAGTACAGTTCTTAGCAAAGTCGAATTTAGATACTTTCCCGCCACGCTGCGGGCACTGCTTTTGTACGTGGAAGGCTTTGTCTTGTACCTCTTCAAAACCACCTATGAAAGAGGGATATAGTATCGCCCAGATTTTATAAACATCGAAGACGAGGAGCCTCCTGAGAGCTACGTAGTGTGCCGTCTGCCGAGCCTTGCACAAGGGTCTCATTGGAGAGGTTTTACAACGGCAGGGTTAAAATTGTGCAACATGTTCTCAACGCTTAGTATGGGTAAAATACGGAAGAATACGTGGTGAAATTGAAGAAAAACTGAAGAATTTTTTTTGCACGTGTCGTCCGAAGATTGGCTCACTCTCTACTTCAAGTCTGCGCACCTGTACGTGGTTATCCATAAAACTTATTACCATGAAATTCTGCTGCTTAAGGCACACTTTTTTTGTGCAGAACAGACCGTATACTTATAGTCGCTATGTCATATTTATTTCTTGGCATAAACACCTTCAAAACAGATAAAAAACGTTTTTTGGGGGCAAATTTGACAGAATTTAGAACAGAAAAATTTTTGAAACATAAAAACCAACAAGAGACAACTTCGGGGTCTAAATTTTAAAGTTTTCACGTATCTTTGGTTATTACATTTTATTTTTTTCATCGCCATAGTTTGCAAGAACAGCAAAGCGCTCAAGTGGGACACACCATCTCTTCGTGATCAAAACTTTTCTGTACTTTGAAAACATATTTCGGCGCAGATCCAATCGCAGGTCACTTTATTCGAGCCATGTGGCATTTTTATGTAAAAATATCCGATAGATTTAGTAGGCTTACCAGTTACCTATTGAATGATTTTAACTAGTGCCACCTAGTAATGCTCTGGTGGCCCTCTACGCGGTAAACCCCCGCGTTGATGCAGTGGTGGAGGGGTTAAGGCGCCCTGCAGCTGAGCTGCAATTCCTGAAGTCCAATGCTTCCTGCAGCTTCTGCATTATCCTTGATGCAACGCCCGTGGCTTCTGTTTAAACTTAATCCGCAGCCGGTCACTACAGGCTGTCTCAAGCCCCAAGTGCCCTTTCGAGGTGTTATCAAATCAAATCAAAGCAAAACAAATTTACTTTCCAGTAACTGGAAGGCTGCCTGGGCTAAAAGTTGTACAAACAGCTTGACAAAGGCCCAGCAAATTGAATGGCATGGCAGCAGCAAACAGAAACGAACGAACAATTCATGAACAATACAAAAGTTGGCATAAAAAAAGCTTATAAACGCATACATTGATATAACATCTCAGATCTTAGATAATCGAGATATGAGATGCTCGTTATGTGTCCGTTAAATTTGACCGCATGGTACAAAATGTAGGCATTTTCTTCCACGGAATTAAGGCGAGTGGAATGCGCGCGGTGGTGTCTTGAGAACCACTTTTGGACTGTGAAAACGAGGAAGGTGGAAGAGTAGATGTTCGGTTGTTTCTTAGAGTCTGCAATGGTCGCACACTGAAAACTCAGCCATTAAATTTTGAAAGAAAACGTAATTGTGAAATTTAAATCCAGCCATAAGCGACATAACGGTGTTCGTTCAGGAGTGGCCTTGTCAGACACTAGCTGGAGTTGCAGGGTTAGGCCAAAGTTGTACAGCTGGGGACCCAATATATGAACGCAGAGTTTCCTCAAGCCAATAACCTGCGGTGAATGAACACATGAAACTCCGTTTATGCGTCAGCTCTCGGCAATGTAATGTAGACGTACTCTGCTCGCTTAAGGTCTCGTAAAGCTGCTGTGAAGCAACGTCCCACAAATAACATCAACGTGACATGGCAGACACTGGAATGTAATATCTCTGTTTTCAAAAGCGGCCTACATGCCGTAATGAAGTTTAAAGGCCAGGAACGCCAGCCTTCAAATTTGAGAAAGCCGCCCTTATTTCGAATGACTGCTGCCTTACACAATGGACAGCAATACGAAGGACGGCAAAATCGCACCTAGTGGAAGTTCTGGATGAAACATGAAGCTGCTTTGTGAGCAGTAAGTCGTCTGACCACCACTGCAAGATCATCATCAGCCCAACTACGTGCAATGCAGGACAAGAACTTCTCTTGTGTGCTTCCAGTTAACCCTGTCCTATGGCACCTGCGGCCAACTTATCACCGCAGTGTTCCTATCTCATCCGTCGACCTGGTTCTCTCACGCACCCATCTACTCTTGTCGTCTCTTGGAATCCATTCGATTACGTAAGGAACCATCGATGATCTTGCCTGTGCATTGCATGCCCTGCCCAGGCCAATTACTTTTTGATGTTGATCACGACATCATTAGCCCTCGTTTGTTCTCTGATCCACTGTAGTCTCTTCCTACTCCTGGAGCTAAATCTATCACTTTCCATAACTTGCCGCACTGTCTTCGGTTCCAGTCTAACCCTTTTCGCTGGCATCCACGTTTCTACTTCGTAGTTTAGTAGCGGAAAGATCCACTTGTTTTATTCTTTCACCTCAACGGATTTTGGTAAAATGCAATTGATCGCCTTAGAGTTCCTGCCAAATACTAAATAATTAGGAGAATGAGAAAGGAGTGCCTTTCTCATCCTCATAATTATTTCACTCTCGTGGTCCATATCTGCGCTCATTACCTGCCCTCATTAGATGTATCCCCTTGGTACCACTTTGACACTTTTGCTGCGTATCTAAAATGTTATTCTTTTCCAGACTGTTCAAATTATTTTAGCCAATGCACGGTGATAGAAAAGTCTTTTGTGATGCTCAGTAATTCATTACGCTAAGGACAGCAGACAACAGTGATAATTATCAGGGAGAGCACCACACCCGGGCAACTCTTAGACAAGACCATCTGGACACTACAGGAGTGGATTCAATATATATGTCTTGCTTTTAGAATTTATAGTGTGATCTACTTCAAGGCAAGTGTTGCGGTTCGCTTTAAAGGCAATATCTGGCAAGGCGAGGTCCTCTTAAAACTAGCGCAAATATTGCAGGAGAGATAAAGGCACTGTTCTCGATGTAGATTTCATTCGAACCGGAGTTTGCCAGACATAAAAAGCTTTTGAAAGTTCAGCATGTGGCCCCTTCCCTACAGTTTAGCACAATAGTATTGAGGCGTCTGACATGTCCAATATGCACTATAAGCACGTCCACGGACCAGCATGTCCGGTGCGGTGGTGCTGTCCAATAGCAATTGTTTCCGAGATGAACACGCTCGGAGGAAGTCCCAAATCTATGCGAATGACAGGCCTTGTATTTTCCATAGAGCATGCAAGTGGTTCCTGTAAATCGACCCACTGGCAATAATCACTTGCATGCTCTCTGGCACGAAAGGCACTTGCACGCTCACCGGAATCTCTTGCATGCTCTAAGCCACGGAATTCCCTTGAGTGGAGCGTCAGCAAAGTAACATTCCGATGTATGATGCCCCAGCTTTTTCCACCGAACAAGCTCATTAAGTACGCAACAATGCTTAGCTTCTTTTCTAAGCAGGCACAGTTGGCGCTGCATCGACGATGGTCAGTAATGAGGGCCTTTCAAAGCGACAAATGGGGACCTCGTAGTACCTTTTCTATAAATGATTCTGAAAACATGCAAGGAAGGTGAAGGAAGGTGCATGAAATAATAAGAAGCAGTGGTCAGTTTGCAAAAATTTTGTCATTCGCTGAGAAAGGAACTGCAGGAACTCAAGAACAAAGCCCGCGGATTGGAAATCTGACCCCGAAGTATCGCTTGAGTGATAACAAAGATGTAATAAATGTTGTTATGCGTGGTGGCCTTTAGTAGTAGCATGCTGGCGAGAGTAAAACACAATATGTATGAATAAAAATGTTGTCTACGCACAGCAAATTCATTTGTCATATGTGGGCGGGACACGTTATATTTAAAATCGTCTTTAAATTGTAGGTCTCATGGCCTGAAGTACACAATTCAAAAGGTCGGCTTTCCCGTATTCAATCCTGTAGCAATTGTACGACTTGCAATTACCCAAACACACTGAAGGTATTTTATTACAATGAACGTTCACATGGCTAAACTATCGAAACGAGACAGAAAGACTGAAACTTATGAGCCTTCAAACTAAAAGAATACATCCCGAAGGTCCCCTGGAAACAAAAAAAAACAGAAGTTCACTTTTTTGACCTTTTCTGAAAAGTGCATCAGCTCCTTGCGCTTTTTTTATATCGAACCCGAGCTATCAAGATTGTGAATTAAGTACAAATATTAATATCATCGTTAGGAAAGTTTGTCAATGCATTATTGTCACCATTACACCAGATGCCCGACAGTCTGTATACTTCTGCTTTCCCTAATTTTATCTCTGCATTCAAATTAGAATAGCAATCGAGCAAAGAGCATGCTTAGACTTAGCCATTAGCAACTTGTCGCTAATTGGCGGCAGTATTTCGCGCATCGGCAGTTTACACACTCAATCGCGAGATTTCATGCGTAACTTTTCAATAAAATATATTTCTAGTGTGACAAAGTTTTGGTATTGTCACACAAGGCTAGAATATCCCCATATATTATTGAGTCAATACCTTTCGGGTGAGCGTTTGAAAACTATAGTTCTGCCCTAGTGGCCGTGGAAGTACAAAGTTCTTTTCGAACAATATTTCGCCCACACAGAACTTCTGAATTTTTCTGAACTACCTTGCAGACATTACAACCCTCTCCTTACTTTCTTTGTCCGGGACACGTCCCACTTTCTTCGAACAATAGACTCAGGTAATGACGAAGCCATTATTCTAACAGATAGCACACCTGTTACACTTGATGTCATCGTTTTGTGCAGAAATATCCTCCTTAAATGAAGGGACCAACACGCTGTCGAACGCTCGAACTGAAAATCCACACTCGCATCAAACTGAAGTCTATCAATCGCTACTTCAATTGGTACTCATGCCCAACTGCTTTTAGTGTGATTCTTATTACCTTCAAGTATTGAGAACTAGTACGGGCACTCTGTTCTCACCGACTTATGCGAACATTTTTATGGAGCTACTTGATTCTAAACTTCTAAGTTCATTCTTACAAAACCGCTCATATACATTCCTTGCTTAGGCAACATTTTTTATGGTATGGAAACACGGGTCTAAGGCCCTGAAAGACCTCGTCTCGGACCTTAATTCGTGCCACTTTAGCAATATATTTACCTTCCATTACTAGAAAACACGTCAATTTTCGCGACACTACCGTCCGTTTAGAAGATAGCCAGCTTAAACCAGCTTAGCCAGCTTAAAGTCCTCTACAGGAAGCCTAAAGACCAACATGAGTGGTTCGATTTCAATGGGCATCACCGAACACACAGTAAGCAAGACATATTTGTAGGACAGGCAAAGCGCCTGAGAAGAATGTGTACCGACGTCGACGACTCTTTGAAACACCTTTACACACTGAAAAGCATCCAGATCGATAGGAACCATCTCCAGAACTCTGTTAACAATTCTTTTCAACGAGAAATAACTCTAAAACGATGTGTAAGTATTTAAAGAAAACAAAAATTGGACAATGAGTGGCCTCCTGCGGTTATAATGAAATACTCGAACGATCTTCCGAACATAAAGAATATTCTGGGGAAATACCACCTTATATTAACAAGCAACGAATGTGTTAAGAAACACGTACCACAACCCTGAGAGATAACCTAGTACACGCTAGGCTGGATAAGAATCCCCCTCCAGCATTAAGCGCATCCTCTCTGCATAGTTTCAAGACAGTCAAACATTTACAAAGCGACACTACTGTTGGAAACACGGCAAGCGACTTCATCTTCCATATAAAGACTTGTTTTAACTGCGCGTCGCCTGATACAATCTACAAGCTGCAACGCTCCTGTTGACAGAAACAATATATCGTAGAAACCGGGCAAGCAATGAGAGCCAGAATAAATGGTCATTGAGCTGATACAGCAAGGAACATACAGACGGTAGTGTCGTAACATTCTGATCAACACTTAATCAACAATAGTCACAACATCGATGAACTTAATATACTCATTCTTCAGTCAGGCTTCTAATCCGCAAGGACAGAAATTACAGTAAAACATTCCTAATGCACAAACTTAAAGCCTTAAAACCAGCATAAATCCACATATGCAAAGAAAACTTACTTTCTTAGGTACATTCCGGCACTGGCGTAAATATTTCTAAATGTCTTGCACGCGGTCAGAGCATTGCCTAGTGCTTCGTAACTCCGCTTTATCATTTCTTTCTACCTGCCCATTTGCCCTAACCCGTCCCTTTCCCCCTGAGTTACTCTTTCTTTCCATCTTTCTTTTATCTGTTTAATTTATTATTCTACCTTTGCCTTATGCCCTGCACTCCCTGCTATCATTTCTTAAGAATCCTTGGCTTCCTCATTCCGTCCCCTCCCCGCCTGCCTTTCGCGCTTTCTCTGAACTAGCCCCAATTTCCTCTTTCTGCTTCAATTTCCTTTTGTTGTTGTTTTTTGTCCCCCCCCCCCCCTCCGGTATTTCGTTCCTCCATGCTGCTTAAATCTATTATCTGAGCTTTTCAGGTCAACGCAGCCAGTCATATCAAGCCATCTGTCGCAGCTGAACACACAGCCTTTCAATCCCGCGTTCGCTCTCTCCACGCTCGACAGCCGCGGATTCCTTTCTGCTGGGCTGGCCTTTCCACAGTTTTGCTGGCCAACCAGTTAATCCTCCTTGGCAGCCAACATGCCTCTACAAGACTCACACTCCTCACCTTAACACCCTTCTCGCTTCATGCCGTCCTGCCTTCAACGGGCCTTCCTCGTCGGAGTGAAGACCATATTTAAATCCCGCCAATGATGAACACTTTGCCCAGGCGAAGACTAAGTCTTCTTGTCGAAACGTTGGCAAGCACCGTGAGGCTTTCCCTTCCGTTCTTCACTTTGTGGTCCCTGGTCACTACTTTGGAATAAGATGGTCACCATACAATTTTCTAGGTTTTTTTTTTCAAGTTACATATCAACGCCGTAATGTCTGCTTTATGTCAGTGACAGTTCCGGTGAAGTCGATTTTTTTCTGAATCTAGGGTCAAATTGTGCAGGCACTGAACTACTTTACAATATGTGAACAAAATTTTTCTACCGCATGGTTAGTAACGACTACACCTAGTTGCAACTCTCTCAGATAAAGCTCAATCTGTTTTAAACACCTGCCATTTATAGAACACTATGCAGAAACTACAGCCCTAAACTGCTGTTACATATTGAAACTTTTACATAGTAGATTATATGGAAAGCTGCCTGATTTAATTCGGTGACACTGACGCCTGCATCCTGTGGGACCCTTTTAAGCGCATGTGCCGTTACTGCATTGAAAACTTTGTGCCGAGCAAACGAAAGAAAGTAAACAAACAGAGTCCATGGGTGAAGCGTGACATCATACACCAGAAGCGCAAAATAAAACGATTAAAAAAGCAGCGAGTGCAACCTTCCATAATCAAGAACCTACAGGAGAATCTTTCACATTCAGTCTGCGATTCCAAAAATTAGTGGTTTGGTTTATGGGGTTTAACATCCCAAAGCGACTAAGGCTATGAGGGACGCCGTAGTGGAGGGCTCCGGGAATTTCGACCACTAGGGGTTCTTTAACGTGCACTGACATCGCACAGTACACGGGCCTCTAGAATTTCTCCTCCAAAGAAATTCAACCGCCGCGGCCGGGATCGAATCCTCGTCTTTCAGGTCAGCAGTCGAGTACCATAACCACTGAGCCACCACGGCGGCCCAAAAATTAGTACTTCAGTACGTCTCTACCAAACTTTATAAAGAATGCACCAGAAAAGTTCTGGAATTAACTGACCGGAAAAAAAGGTGGTTGTGACACAAATATCACTCAACAGTTCCATAATCACAGACCAGAGAGCCATTGCGCAGCATTTCAATACATATTTTCAAAGCGTCTTTTCGAATTCCAGTTCATGTACACCAATAGTCGCACAGTTTCATGACACCCAAGTCAATTTTGTTTCTTACGCTGAGATATTTTGTAACCTACTGAACATTAAAACCAAAAACCCATGTGGCCCTGATAACGTTCCGAACATTTTTCTGCGAAGATATGCCGAATCAGTTGCAAAGTTTTTGTATGTACTACTTCAAGCATCCTTGCGAACTGGGAAATTTCCTGGTGACTGGAAGACCGCCCGAATCATCCCTGTACCTAAGAAAGGAGATAGTTTAATGCTATCAAACTACCACCCAATCTCCCTTATTTCAACTTGCTGTAAATTAATTGAACACGTCATTCCTGATCGAATAAATGAATTCCTAAATCGGCACTCCATTTTATCCAAATTACAGCGTGGTTTTCGTAAAGGATATTCAACCGTAACCCAATTAGTAACAACCGTTCACTCGATTGCATTGACCATAGACAGTAATCGCCAAGTTGACCCAATATTCTTAGATTTTAGCAAGGCTTTTGACAAAGTCGCTCATGATAAATTAAAAATTAATTCTAAAGCTTAAATCTATTGGCCTTCCTGAGATATTAGTTACCTGGATTTCCGACCATTTAATTAACCGTAAGCACAGTGTCTCTATTGATAGAGAGGAATTGGACGCTCTTGCAGTCACTTCTGGAATGTCTCAGGGGAGTCTACTCGGGCCTTTATTGTTCTTGGTGTATATAAATGACATCGTCGACACAACTGTTCCAGGCGTAGAGATTAGTTTGTTTGCGGATGATTGCTTGCTGTACCGAGATATTACATGTTCTAATCACCAGGTTGACCTAAATACCTCTCTAACTAACATCCTTGCATGACGCCAGAAATGGGAGATGGCCTTAAACAAAGAAAAAACAAAGCTCCTTCGCGTGACACGTAAAAAAATATTTTGACCACAGGTATCATCTCGAACAAACACCAGTACAGAAAGTTTCCAGTTTCAAATACTTAGGTGTAACATTAACTAAATATCTGTCCTGGAATTCACCTGTGGAAAATATCTGTTCGTCCACCTTTCGCAAACTATATTTTTTAAGAAATAAACTTTCCAAAGCCCCGCACAGGTTAAACTTCTCGCATTTAACTCACTAATTAGGCCTAAACTCGAATATGCATGCGTGGTGTGGGATCCTTATACCAATACCAATATTTAAAAAATTGAAAGATTCCAAATTAAAGCCGTAAGATTGTTTTATTCTAAATTTTCACCCTTTGATTTTTCGTCAGAGCTAATGAAATCTAACCGTATCCAAACTCTTGAGGAAAGAAGAAAAAATATTAGACGAGAATTTCTTTCCTTGCTCATAAATAACAAATTAGCGCTTGATCCTGCACCCTATTTACGTTTTCAGCTACACGCATCCCACGTCACCATCATCCCGGTTCACTTACCCCGTACTTTGCTAGAACTGACACTTTTAAATTTTCCTCTTTCCCGCGTACCATCATCGAGTGGAATTCACCGACACGGTAAATGGCAGCGCATAGTCATCCTGCATGGCTTTTTTCATTTTTAGTTTTTCTTTTTGTTTTACTTGTTGGCCTTGAATCTGTAATATATAATATGTATTTGTTCTGCTTGGATCTGCAACATGATCTGCAGTATAAAATAAATAAAAAAGAATAAAAATAACATATAATGATGTTCAAGGAAGGAAGTCAAAGAAGCTCATAGGTGATCAAGTAATGGAAGCATGAAATATGAAAAAAGTAACTTACTCCTTTGAGCGACAAGTCATTGTAAAGGGAGAGAAAACTGGCAGTGCAATTGCTTATTCATAATAGCGGGTAACTAAGGCTGTCCACCCAGGTACGACTCTCTATCAAGAAGCGGATAGACGATGCCAATGTTCACATCAGCAAACTTAACGTGGAGGCAGTTTTTGTGCGTAGCATATTGCAATCACTCACTTCAGCCCTTGGGCGCGGCCTGGCGCCACCAAACCACGTGACGTTACGTCACGTGGTTTCGTGACGTCACGTCACGTGGTGACGTGACGTCACCAAACTACGTGAAAAAAAATAAAAAAAAAACAATAAAGGAAAAACGGAGGGGAAAAGCAGAAAAAAACAATAAAAAGGACTACTGAGCATGGTGGCGGTTGCCACCGCCTCGTTTCAAAGGGGGCGCTCCTACCCATCCATCCATCCATACGTCACGGAGGAAAAGCTGCTGAGAAAATCGAGTGCCGCCAAGCAATACCTCGCGCAAAAAGACCGCGCAATATGCAACGCATTCTTGGCTTAACCAAGCTAAGCCTGGGCATATTTTATTTCAAATGATCTCGTTCAGGACAAGAGTCGTTCGTCAGTCTTGCCTGTTACCCTAAAAGTGGAGGCGGATCTGGAACAAGCATCCGCACACTTTTAAAGCACCTCTGATTGATTTTAAGGTTTTTGACACGATGTCGCACGGCTGGAAAATCGAAAGGCCGCTGACCGCTCTTAGATTCTCACTTTTCTATCAGTGCGACTATTTGCGGCTGTCACTTTTCGACCAAGGCGGTAGCTCAGCCTTCGCGACTCGCGAGTGTTAATAGGCTTTAGGCCAGCTCACGTTTCCAAGGGCAGCCTGCAGAAACGCTCATTCATGGAAGAGGGCTTTCGCTGGCTTAACCTTAGTACGGAAAACAAGGCGTTTAGTCACGCTGTTTAGCCGTGAGTGTCCATCCCTGGATCCCAACATATTTTCTTCTATGACACAATTGTACTGTAGACAAGGAAAGAGAAGAGAAATGCCCGTTATGACATACATGACGGAAGCCAATAGTCACCAAAATCAAGGAGCATAGCAGATATTTTTTTTTAATTTGTGGTGTTCATAAATTTGGCCATCAGAAGAAAGAAATACATGTAACCAGTGGGCTCTGAACCCATGAAATTCGAATTTCACGCCCGGTGCTCTAGGAATTCAGCTACGGCGACTTTTTTTTCTTTCGTGGTGTTTATTCTACATGGTTTGGTAGACTTTACAGAACTTTACAGAGCGGCTAGGGAGAGGCTATATACGTGGCACAAGCATGATAGAAAATATAACAGAACTAAAAGGCCGGCAAGGATATACAGCGCATCAGGAGATAAAGCCAATCCGGTAAAAAGTCCTATTCTTTGTAATTGTCCGTTACCTGCAGCAACATTCGGCTAAACGGAATTCTGGGCGAAACAACAGGTTCAACGCTGCGGTCTTGCATGCGCGTTTTCCAAAGGTTATGAAGTCCAATCAGAAGAATCATATCATAGGATTTCGAGTCAGGTTGGGGGCTAAAGCAACGGCTGTTAGTCTTGAGCAAAATAGTGGTTTGAGCTAGTTGGTACATCTTCAAAATTTCACCAGCCCTGCGACTAGGAACAAGAACAGAGAAGGGAGACAAGGACAAGCGCTACTAACAACTGAAAGTTTATTTGAAAAAACACAGATTATAAGCACACAACTGACAACCCAAAGCGCCTGTTAGTCTTCTGCTTTCGGGAATATTTATGTCTAGTGTAACCGAACTTTGCCGGTGTTCACCCACACCACCCTCATCCAAAGTGGCGTACCTAGTGCGCCGTTTATTAACGCGAGTGGCACGTTGGAACATGATCGAACGGTAAGGACGGAAGCTGTGCGAGAACCCTCTAATGCTACCTACGGCATCAATACTGCCAGATTCGAGACCCTCGCTAGCTATTGCGCACACAAGGAAAGGGCAAAAAGAGGCACCTTATGTCATACATGACGGAAGCCAGTAGTCTCCGAATCCAAGGAGCATAAGGGGTGTTTGCTTTTTTGTACTGCAGTTATCCATACTCGATTTAACGATAGACCTATCTTATGCGCCATGCTCGCCTTTCACTTTATTCAAGGGAATAACGCAAAACCACAATTGAGAATCCCTGCTGCGTTCGTATCGGCTAATATTCTCATGCCGTGTATTTTCAGTTGTACGCACAGTCCGCCTGTGTTGAACCAATGAACAGTGCCATCGTGTGGCCTTACTCTGCCGCAGGCATGTTGGTCGTCGTCCTCCAGGGGAAGCTGTCTGTGTTCGTCATCACGCTGCTGGTTGTCGGGGGCTCATCGGCCGCAGTGGTGGCGGCCGCCTTCTGCCCGGACATGGTCTGCATGTCGGTCACCCTGGGTGGCATATACGGTGAGCAGGGGACAGAGTACACAGTCATGTATCAAATATACAGTGCACTCTTTCAGTGGATGTCGCCTTTTCTAAATAATTTTCGCCATCATCGCGAGGTTTACCTCCGCTGTGCAGCAAAGGTATGTCTCATTAGTCTTGACTCGCACACCAGCCTTGGCTTCCACATGCCAGCTGGTAGCTTAAATTTATACCCACCTGACTCTTCGCACTTCCCGCGAAGTGCCATACGCTTGGTAGGACCCCCTTGCTTTTCGACGAGAGAACCGGCCCGGTTCTATTTTCTGTTCTTTATCTCAGCTAGAATATCATTAATTATGCTGGTTCCCTAATCCACGTGCCTGTTTTGCTGTCGTTTGTGTTACCGGTATTTTTCTTTCCATATCTTGCGGTGTACTCCGTGGCTCGTATCTTAAACTTTTTCATTAGGCTTCAAGTCTTGGCCACCAAAGTAAGTACTGTCAGGGAATTTCTGTGCGCGCCTTCTTCTGACGAATATACAAGAGCTGCCCTTCATACCTTGATAAACCCCACAGAATATACCACACTCTTGGTTATTCTGCCATCCAGCCCTCGAGATCATCTTTGACTACAATGCTTATGCAGCTTGTTTCAGCTAATTCTGAATTATTCAAATACAGTTTTTCAGTTAGGAGCGCTCTTTCTCACTCAGTTAGGGGAGCGCTCTTTTCAGCATATGATTGCCAGCGGTATAGTACGTCAGACTATAGCTAAAACGTCTTAAATATCAAGCGGTTTAAGAAACACGGAAGCGTTAACTTTTGATGTGCTACTGTTAGACTCCTTATGTATTTAGAGGCGTGTAGCCCACCGTATCCAAAACCCAGAACAAATTTCACCATTTCGAAAACGTGATTACCCTCACCACCGTGGCTCAACAAATTTGGGCAATTTTTCGCGCGCCTACGCACAGCGAACAGCAACATCCATGAAGAGTCATCAATAAGTGGCAGGCGTACCCCCTGACAATCTGTGCCTCACCAGCGCTGCAGTCCTCACCGCTCCTCGGCACTTGGCTGTTCCAGCGTGGGTGGGGCAGAGATTGTCATGTAACACGTACGCCACTTATTGAAGAGACATCATGGACGTCACTGTTCGCTGTCCGTAGGCGTGCGAGGAATAGCCCGGATTTCTTGAGCCAACACGCACGAAGAAAAAAAAACAGGCAACGAAAGCAATGTCCAAAAAAGGTAGGGCTGGCTTTAACCACGGCCATACCGAAATGTCGAACGACAACATTTTGGCAATGACCCGGGACATGAAATATGGAGGTCTACATCGTGTCGGGTGCGCTCATTTATGGTTGACTCTAAATTTTCGTCCAAATCGCCCAATGCCAAATTTCGGGATGGGTCCGGCCAAATTTTTGTAAATCAACTGGGACAAATTTGGAGGTCGCTATCGTGTTGTGTGCGGTGAATTATGGGCGGACATCGATTTTGGTCCAAATCGGCCAAAGTAAATCTGGCAATCTGTCAAAGTAAATAAGTTGCTATCCTGAGCTTCTCAAGGTTAAACCAAGGTCAGATCAAGTATATAACGGTGAGCGAATTTTGCATTGAGTAGAGCTACCCCTCTAAAAAAATTAGCTACTTACTACTGGAGCCAGCGGTCCCGAAATCAGCTTCGGGCGCGCGAAGACAGCAACAAGGGATGAGCGGCAGCGTAAAAATTTCCGCTCGTTCACTAACTCTTCCCTTCAAGCTTAGGTAATGTTATTTAATTTTCCCGGAAATATGCGACACATTTCTTCCCTTTTTCGTCATCACCATGTTATGGCTTCTAATTTGTGGCTTTCTACTATCTCCCCAGCCCCAAGTCTGTATTTCACTGTGCTTACCCAAGAAGCTCTTTAGCCAGATGCGCTTCTTAGAAAGAAATATTTTAATGCACAATTTCCACCAAACCGCCCCAGAAACCCTTTCCTCGACACAACTATTACCGTTTCACTTAGGAGTTTTCCAGTTATTTTGTCAGTATTCCTTCTCATGAACAGCTATTCAAGGTGCAGACGGGGACCTGAGGAAGCTTTTGTGCTGCATTAACGCTATCATCACTAACTCGAGTATTACCGTCGGTCATTGTTTGCTATGCCAATAACACGTCTAACAAGGAGGATTGCAAGCAGTAGAAAGCAAAGTTTGCATAATTTTTGGCTTAATTTTAACCCACCTCTAATACATGGCTTTATGGTTTCAGGGGTAGCATTCGGAGCCAGCCTAACGTCTTTCGCCATTTATACATTGCTCTACTTCGACAAGTACACAGCGACAAGCACTGCAATGAAGTACTCGGCATGGTCAGCGTCTGGATTGGCAGGACCCTTGATCATGTCTTTTTTCGCCAATTTGTACGGCCTACACGGAGCACTTCTCCTCACTGGCGGTCTCGCGATGAATGCACTGCCACTTGTCTTGCTACTCAAAAAGCCGCGTCCCTTCAAGTTTTGCACAACGAACCATGTCTTACCTGAGAAGCGAGACTCCTCAGCAAGCAAAAACGGGCCGCCAACAATAAGTAAACAACAAGATGACCTAAGACCGACCAAGCCGGTATCAGTCACAGTTCCCATTCCTCCAACCGCAAGCATCGACAAGCTCGGTTTGACTCTGAAGGGTGTGGCGGCCCTCTTCCGGATACCAGACTTCTACGTTCTGCTGGCTGTCTACGCGGTCTTTGACTGGACGGCCTTGCTCCACTCCACCACCGCTGTGGACTACGGACGAGACAAGGGCGTTTCGCTGGAGAGCGCGAAGTATGTGCTCACATGCCACGCCTTCGGCCACCTTGTGGGCCGAAGTGTTGTGCCCTTAGTGTCGGACAGGATACCATTCAGCCACTGCCCCATCGCTGTAGCCAGCCTCTTCGCTTCTTTCCTGGCCTTCATCGGTGCATCTCTTGTCCGGTCGTTTACCTCGTTCATGGCCATCAACATAGTTCTCGGAGTTGGCCAGGGCTATGTGACTTGCATAAGAAGCGTCCTTATCACCAACTACCTCAGTGTTCAGCGCCTGCCAGCCTTCTTCGGATTCCTGGGCCTCCTGCTCATACCCCTGGCATCAGCGAGTGCAACCATCTTAGGTAAGAGAGCCTGTGCTGTACTTGCCTTCCACAGCTGTCCAGACTGTGTATCCGAGTAACTGAAAAGACCGGATGTTGACTACAGATTCTTTGTTTCAGCCAGCTGAACTCGTTCTCATTTAGCACTTCTAGCAGGACTACGAAGCCTTGTCGAACTCCTGTGGGGCGCTAGAATTTAGACGTAAAAAGTGCGGCAAGACTCTACTTGCCTGCAACTTTACGGCGTGGGAGCAATTCCAGTTCCAAACATAACGTTAGACAACATCAGACAGGTTTATATCCCCAGCCGTAGAAATTATAATACTGGCGCTGACATTTCGCACTAGCAATGATCATCAAATATGTGTGCCCTGCAGATGCAGTTATGTGCCCCTCCGCTTCTCGAATACGTGCAGCAAATTCTGTTTACGATTCTCTCTGCACTTTCTGCAAAACTTTTGAGACGGTTATGCTTCTGTCTTAGGCTCTGCAACTTCTGACTGATGACAGTTCTTTGCATCTGTATAAACATTAAGACAAGAATCTTAGTAGAAGAGCAGGGTGTGTCTTGAGTGTATAAGTTCTGCAACATTATTTTCATTCCATTAGTTCCAACGGTCTCCCTCTGCTCCAAACGCCTGCAAACTGTTCGTGTCCAAAGAGCTTCAGCCCGAATCCGGTTTCCCTGAGTATAACCGCAGCTTTGAGTGTGCACAAGCTTTCGCTACCATCACAAGCTTCCCAACGACAATGCACACAGCTCATAATTAATACAAGTAATACCTACATAATATTAGGTAAACATTTACTTTATATTTAGCTAATATTTACTAAGGTATTTACTAAGGTAATCGCTAATAGAATCAGGACAACCTTGGACTTTAGTCAACCAAATGATCAGGCAGGCTTTCGTAAAGCATACTCGACAATAGACCACATTCACACTATCAATCAGGTGATAGAGAAATGCGCAGAATATAACCAACCCCTATATATAGCTTCATTGATTACGAGAAAGCATTCGACTCAGTGGAAACCTCAGCTGTCATGCAGGCATTGCGGAATCAGGGTGTGGAAGAGTGCTATGTGAAAATATTGGAAGATATTTATAACGATTGCACAGCTACTATAGTTCTCCATAAAGTCAGCAATAAAATTCCAATACGGAAAGGTGTCAGGCAGGGAGACACGATCTCGCCAATGCTCTTCACTGCCTGCTTACAGCAGGTATTCCGGGGACTGGAATGGGAAGAGTTGGGGATAAGAGTTAATGGAGAATACCTGAGTAATTTGCGATTCGCTGATGACATTGCCTTGCTAAGCCACTCAGGACAAGAACTGCAAAGCATGATGAATCAGCTAGACAGGCAGAGTAGAACGGTGGGGCTAAGAATTCACATGCAGAAAACCAAAGTAATGTTCAATAGCCTTGCAAGGGAACAGCAGTTCGCAATTGGTAGCGAGGTGCTAGAAGTAGTAAGAGAATGTCTACTTAGGGCAGGTAGTGACCGCAGATCCGGATCATGAGAGGGAAATAACTAGAAGAATAAGAATGGGGTGGAGCGCGTATGGTAGGTTCTCTCAGGTCATGAATGGTAGCTTACCAATATCCCTGAAGAGAAAAGTATACAACAGCTTTATCCTACCGGTATTCACCTATGGGGCAGAAACGTGGAGGCTAACAAAGAGGGTTCAGCTTAAGTTAAGAACAACGCAGCGAGCTATGGAAAGGAAAATGATAGGTGTAACGTTAAGAGATCGGCAGAGGGCGGAGTGGGTGAGGGTACAAACGCGGGTTAATGATATCTTAGCTGAAATCAAGAGGAAGAAATGGGCTTGGGCAGGGCATGTAATGCGAAGGCAAGATAACCGCTGGTCCTTAAGGGTAACGGAGTGGATTCCAAGAGAAAGCAAACGTAGCAGGGGACGGCAGAAAGTTAGGTGGGCGGATGAGATTAAGAAGTTTGCGGGGATACAGTGGCGGCAACTGACCAAGGACAGGGTTAATTGGAGAGACATGGAAGAGGCCTTTGCCCTGCAGTGGGTGTAGTCAGACTGATGATGATGATGATGATGAATATTTGACACAGGTAAGGATGCACCTCAACCACCATTTATAAGAGGAATGTGCCTCGTGCACGAGAGCTTATACGTTTCCTTGCAGAGACTAAATGCAGCACCTTACCTTTGTCAATTTATTTATTTATTTAATACTGCAGAATCGCTCGACTCCAAGCAGGCATGAGCACGGGTATGAGCAGACATACAAATAAAAAACAAGATATGCACGAACTTCATGCAAGAGCAAACGATGATGCGAAAAAAAGAAACCAAAAAGACAAGAGTTTCACATAGAAAAGGCTCTCAAATTATCAACAAACGTTTCTAGCTTTGGGCTGTACATTTGTAGTAAACATGACGCATTTTTGGGATAAACATAGACGGTTTTCTCGTATCCATTGTGTAACATTGATAAATACATTGATAAACATGCTGGCTTCGAGCGTGACACAGAGGGAGGAGGTAGCCTCGCTAAAATACACTCTGAACAGAATTTCAGGCAGTAGTGCTTGCTCTACAAAAGCTGGATACCTCTTCCAGAAGAGCCAGCCTTTACTGATCTCTTATCGTTGTGCTCGTCCCTTGCTGCGGTCACGCCCATCTTGCACACAATCCTTTCATTGCCGCCTCGGTATTTAAGCCTTCCAGATTTCATAAGGGCACCCGGTTACAGTAGTGTTACATTAAATAAGGTTGTTGATAACCTGTCAACGGCATCCTTAGCGGCCCCGTGTTACATATCCTCCAAGATGCCGCGTATATCACTCTTAAAACTGCGAGAAAAATACACGGAATCAGGGAAGAGACGTACAGACGAGCGCTACCTTATAAACGACGATTTATTGCGAAGAAGCCCACTTTTATAGCCGGGTTGAGCAACAAACAAGAAACCCCGTGTACGAAACCCGTCCTTCTCTACCATTAAGTACAATCAGATGTGGTCAAGCGATCCATAGCCAGCCTGTGTTTTATTGCGAAAGCACTAAACCGGAGGTTCAGAGCCAAGCAAAATCGTCTCTTGCCGATTGTTTGTCCGGGAAGCGCAAACGCTCCGTCCTGCGGAACTTCCCGGTCATCGTCGTCCTTAATGTGGCACAAACCCATGCTTTGGAACTAATTAACTGAAATGCAGTAAACTTTCTCTGTCATTTTTCCATCGTTGTTAAAAAGTATACTCAGCACACTATGCAAATAAGCTTTAAAAAACAATGCAGTCGCTTCTCAGGGACAGGCCACCTTTCATATATTTTGCTTTCAGCTGCCCAAAGTCGCAAAAGCAGAAGAAAAATGAAATGGGTAAGAATGATGTCCCTGAGCAAATGAAAACGACGCAAAAAGTAACCGTCATCCCTATTGCCACACACTCTGACACAATGTATTGAAAAAAAATACGAATCGTGGTAAAGTGAACATAGCCTCTTCCGCTCCTGAAAAACTGTCCAAGATATGCAATCGTATCAACCCTAGTCCAAAGAAAGGAAGAATTTATGAAACAAATCATGAAAAGCAGTTGCTTACATTTGGTAAAGAAGAGATTTATGAAGGTCCCCTAAAGGGCGGCCGAACATATATTGCCAAGCAGGTAGGTGCCTAAATTACCCTTCATGTGAGCACAAAAAAGTGGCAGGATTTCAACATTGTTAAACCTAGTGTACGTGCGAAAAATCTGCTTGACCTTGCTGGCTCATGGTTTTGCTTTGCTATGTCGTCGGCACGTCTGGCGACGATATCTGTTTGAGAGTAAAATTATTTGACGAAGACGATAACGTGCAGAGCACAGCGCGAGTGTATGTTGCAGTTTAACACGAGGTGTGATTGGCTGCAGGCAATAAAGAAAAACTGCAGCGACAGTAGAGTGCTCTCCTGCAGTGGCCACCGAAGCCGACCTTTTCACGCCGCCGTGGGTTCGAATGCCACTCGCGGCAATATTTATTTTCTTTACTTTATATAGGGTCACAAGCTCAATTCAAAGTCTGGCTTCAGCGATGAAGCGGCTTTTACACCTTCGGTCGTGAAGTAGGGCTTTGGTTCTAAAATGATGGGAAGAATGGGGGGAAAGGCCATCTAGCCGCCCTTTGCAAAGCATAGCAAGTTTCATCCGGAGTTTGAGCACAGTGATGCCATCAGCTCACTAGAGAAGTGATTGATATCAAATAAGGACACGAGTGTAAGTGGCCAACCAGTGCTTTCATCCGACAAAGAAGTGATATTTCTTTCTGCTAAGAGGTGAAACCTTTGTGACGATGAGTGTTTCCTCTGACTGCTTCTTTTTGCACTCTTTTTCTCAATGTCTTCTTGCTTTTTGCGCAACCTGCCTAGATATAATATTGGGCTTTTTAGCAATAAGTCGCCGGCTGTAAGTCAGCTGTCATGTGTACATGGTCTGTTCTGAAAGTAGTAGGACTCATTTTTTTAAACAAAATTTATTCAAGAGAATAGTACAAACTATTACAATTTTTCAAGATAGACCCCTTCCGCACCTACACGCTGCTGCCAATGAGTTTTACAGCTTTCGTACGCCTCCAGGAACGCCTGGACCGGAATGCTATTTAGCTCCCTCGTCACGGCCTTTTAACCACCTCTACCGATCCGTGATGCTTCCCCTCGAGCGTCGATTTTATTCTTGGGAATAGAAAAAAGTCTGGCGGGGCCAAGTCGAGGCTGTAGGGGGGCTGAGGCAGCGTTGCCGCCTTATGCTGGGCAAAAAATCGGGGTCCTCATTCACATGATGAAGAAGGTCCTACCGGTTGGCCTTTTCCTCCTCTGACAACACTCCCGGCACCAACTTCGCGCACGCTTTCCTCATGGATAAGTTTTCTGTCACGATCTCAAAAATTTGGGTTTTAGGAATGCTCAAGTCATCAGCAATCATTCTGATACTCTTTCTACGATCACTGTGAAGTAAATGCTTCACTCGCTACACATTTTCGTTGGTCTTGCTGGTCGAAGGGCGTCTGGAGCGGTCGTCTTCCTCCACTCTTTCCTTACCTTCTCGGAAAAGCTTGTGCCACTCAAAAAACACCTGATCTACCCATGGAAGCGTCACCGTAGGCCTCCTTAATCATGTTGTGAGTCTGTTTGCCCGTTTTACGAAGATTTACTCAAAATTTGATCGCGTATTGCTGATCCAGTAAACGCTCGACGATTCTGCGTGACGAGACGTTTCGACAGGGGTTCACAGTACAAGCGACCTCCTCTCTTCAACGGCCGAGAGCCGACTGCCGATTATCCCAAGCATTCCCAATATCCCCCTTCAACGATCCTGCACGCGCAGACCACCTCTCGTCCGCCCGTTCGCCCAGGAAAAAACCAGTCCTACTACTTTCAGAACAGACCCTGTATGTCTCTTCTCTGTGTCCGTATCTCCTTCGAGCAGTTTTAAGAAGGATCTGCAACCAACTCTCCCAAGCTTCTAAATTGGTATGTCATAGCTGCTGGCTTTCGGAGACGTCCAATATTAAGCGAGCAAAGCTGGTTTCTTTTTTCATCTGGAGCAGTACGTGTGTCTAAAGTTTTCTCTAAGTCTCTACGAAGAGCCTGCATGGCCCTGTACCGCTGCTGAATTCTGCACAGATCTGGCTATCCGCTTAATCCCATCTCCGCATTTTGCAGAGAACCCGAATCTGCACAACTTTTTGACTATTCTGTCGCCATTTCTCTTTTGTGAGAAAAAGGCGATTGGAGAAGCCCTTGTAGCAGCTTGGCTTTATTTGCAACATTACCCTCTAGATGGTACTTCGTACCACCATATCTGTGTTCAGTCACGGGTGTGCTTGTTCTACCGTTCAAAATTTTACTCGAATCTAATCGATTGCCTTCCTAAACAGAACAGCTTTAATCCTTCACTTTTTATTTCTTACACTGCAATCTCTTCTCTTATTCGGACCCCCAGGCGTCGGCTGTTGCTTTGTGGTGTGCAATATCGCCTGCTTTTTTTGGTTTTTGTTCATTTTCCTTCTCCTATTTTGCAAAGAAAACGTACTATGGAACAGCCTTTTTATGCACCCAGATTCTGCACCCATCTCCCACAATGGGTATGCGCCATTTGTCGTTTGGACATCAATCATTTGTGCCAAACACCAACGACAACCTGGCACTCCATGAAAGCTCCCGTTCCTAAACGCACAAGCACACATCCTTAACAGGCTCGAGACAATTTTCTGTGAACTGCAGGGCTCAACGTACAATTCTCCTAATACCTCCCTGAGGCGCCTAAAACTGTAGCCATTTAGGATTCTTTTCATGAGTGCGAACGATACAGGCAGTTTTTAGTAATAGGCTGACTTGCAACTGTATTCTGCCTCAGTATAATGAGCTTGTTACTATGCGTGCACACAAATGTTCCACCTGTAACTGGCTTTCCGAAGCTTAAAACCTCGACAAAGCGTTACTTTCATGGAATTTCATTTCCCATGGCCTATTTCGATGCCACTGAATGCTTGCTTACGCCACAGTTGCCTGCTTATAGAGCCACTAATTTTATCTATAGGATACCTTTCGAGCGGCATTATTCAGAAATAGGCAATCCTTCCAATCACCGGAACAGGAACGCAGATATTAGAGGTACTTTTTTACCTTCTATATTTTTTGTCTGAAATTGGCTATTTGGTTTTTTCATTGTCTCAGTTATGCTGCGCAAGGGCGCCAGACCTACAAAGGCAGCATCCGCTATAGCTATAATTGCATGTGGCAACCTGTATGCTATCTTCAGTGGCAATGGTTGAGCAGCTGCTGCGCGCCCTTCCGGGCGGAGCTTTTTTTCTTTTTTGCTCTCCCAAAGAGAGGATAGCTTTAAGCGCGCTCTTTTTTTAAGCCCTACGCAACCTGTTATAATGCAGTTACGTTGTTACGCGGTTTTTATTATGCGATAACAACCATTTGCCTTTTTCCTTAACTTATGGCAGCAAACCTGAGCTTCACGCTTCTTGATATTAAACCTTCAACTATCCAATAACTACAAAGTTTATGTGGAAGCTGTATAGATTTCTCTTGTCGATATTTGGCTGCGCTTAGATGGACGCCAATGAGTACTTACTTATTAGTAACTACATACACACAAGTTTTTTTTCACCTTCTGGACACATCATTAAAGAGCCTCTGAAACGAGCAGTGAACCAGGCTGTCTATAAAGTTGCGGTATGCCTGATGCGTTAAAGAACGCGGCTCCACTAATCTCCTCCAGCAAAATATTTAAAGCGTTTGTTCCAAGCTGGGTTATCTCTAGCCAGGTTTCAATTTCAGCGTCTTCTTACCTTTTTGTATCCTCAAAGTGCACGCTGCTCCACTTGCACCCACTCAGCCCCTCCGACACCTGCCGACACTCGCGAGAATTTCCTGGGGGCGAAGTTTCCTCACCCAGCAAAGCGATGCGGCTCACTGGCCGCGGCCATGGTAGCTGCACGGCGTCTGAAAGAATCTAACGAATATCCATCTCTTAACTAACATACGTAGGCGTGCACCACAGAAGAGAGCGAGAGTTTGAAAAAGGCTCCGAAAAGAGTTCGCCAACTTTCGCGCCTGATTGTGGGTTCTGTGTTGCATGCAGAAGTGTATTGTTTGGCTCCGGTGTTCATGAACACAATACGGGGTGACTGAGTTTACATACGCTGCAAAGATGGTGTTTTAAGGCCCCTTTAATGCTGGTGCCAAAACCGTACTCACGCAGTCCTCAACAAGCGAGCGGAATATTGCTTGTAGTTGTACTCAGATGAAAAGGTGGATCGTTCTTAATGGCCGGACATGCCTAGCTAAGCTACCATACGCAGTGCAGCGTAATATCGTAAGAAGTCCTACAGCGCTGGATATATATTTCCATTTCATTTCCAGCACTGTTTCCAGCCAGCTAAAACGGCACAAAAGTAAACATTCTCACATCATGAAAGTAATCCTCCATTTTGAATACGAGCGGATTTCTTGACCAGTTGGTGCATATCGACCGAGAAACAAGAACAACGAACGAGTACGCGAGAAGAGGGATGAGTATTTTCTGCCGTGTAAATAACTCTAATTCTTTCGTCTTTTTACCCGCCCCACTTTTCCTTACTTCAGCGTTCTTCAGGGACACGCTGGGCTCGTACGACAACTTCTACCGCGTCTTTGGTGCAGCCAACCTCAGCGTGGCTGTGCTGCTTTCGCTCCTGGCTTGTCGGGACAAAGCTCGCAGACACGCGTGGACACTGGACAAAAATACCGCTGCGTCATAGGACTGCTTTGCAAGGGTGTCCGAACCTCTGTCTGCGAAGCGACAGCGCTGAGAGGACACGCGATCACGCGGGCACCGCGCGTTTGTGGAGTGCAATACCGCTCCTGCTGCGGTACCCACGCGAGGCCAAGAGCCAGTCAGGAGGTTGAGCGCCTCCTTTTGTATTGCCTCGTGGGCAATACCTGTATGTCGCCCGAAGGAGAAAAAAAATAAATAAAAAAAGTGTTTCGACATCTCAAAACACACTGGTGCAGCAGCGAGCTAAAAGGGGTTGTATGCCGATTAAAACGTTGAGCCTTATGCGCAAACTAGCTTTAAGAGAAAACAAAATATTTTGTTTCCGCGCATCGCATTCGTAGCTGGCAAGTAGATATAAGCAATCTCGTTCTTGCGCTTGCTAGTAAATATATTTTGCGGGGAAGTGTCGCTAAATTAATGTACAAATCCTTAATTCGGCCCCTCCATGATTATACATTTTTTTATTTGGAGCCTTCATACCCATTGTGCCAATAAGAGCATAAAAAAAGCAATCAGGTTCATATATAGTTTAGTATGATCGTCATTTTTCACCCCCTTCTGTTTTGCCTTATAGGAACCTACACCCCTCTTTCCGTGCAGCCGTCACAGCGACATAGGTTCCCACAGTGTATCGTTTATCATTTCATCGTGCTTCATATATCTTTAATTCTTCTCGTATTGCACCATCAACCAGGAGGCATCACAACCTTAATATTAAAGCACAATTCGATCATACTAATAATTTTCAATACAGACAATTGAACAGTGCAACTTAATTCCTGGGATATCCGGGTTTCTTCTATCAAACTCATTTTTAGCAGTAAATGATTCCCCACGACACCACGCATTGAATTGTGCTAGTCATTGTTTATTGTTTCAATTTATTTCACATTATTGCATCTGTATTGTATTATATTGTATACATCATAGATGTTAGTATATTATACAGGGTGTTTCACCTGAGACTTACATATTTTTTAAAGTAGGCTTTTTGAGTTCGAAGCACGCTTTTTACGGCATAGCATTGTCAGAAGTGTAGTACATCCGACAACAGCTAGGACGGACTGACTATAGGAGGCTGGTTAACACAAATTGACCAGTTCACTTTCAAACTATTACTGTTACGCTCCTTAATTATTGAGAGGCGTGTAGCCCCCGGTAAGTAACATCGATATCAGTTTTTAAAATCAGAGAACGCGGTTACCGTCGGTGGTGTGGCGCAACAAATTCTGGCTATGTCGTGCCAGAATACACGCGCTTTCGAGAAGCTTACAGGCAAAGCAAGGTCTCCAGTGCACGTATCTGCTCGAAAAAGCCAAAATTTATTAGGCCACAGCGCTGAGAGGAACAGCGTTTTAGAACTTCTAAAAACACATATGGATATTAAGGTGGGCTACACGCCTCTCAATAACTAAAAGCCTAACAATAATTGTTTGACAGTTAAGTATTTAACTCTTAAATAATAGTTAACCATCCTGCTAGTTAGAACGTCTTAGCTGTATTCTGATGCACTACACCTCTGATAATGCTACGCCGAAAAAAAGCGTTCTTCTAACTCAAGAAGCCTATTTTTAAAAATTGTGCAGTCAGATGAAACACCCTGTGTTTAGTTGATTGTGTTGCACCTTGCCGTACCGGTGCGTATTCCATTCATTTACTATTTTTCAATCTACTAGTCTAATAGTCCAACTAGTAGCTGCAGATGTACAAATAAACAGCAAAGAATTAAAATGTCTGTGAGCAGAGTATTGTCTTCATCGTTAAAATTAGGTGTAAGCATTAAGAAGTCTGTGTTGTCTGCTTGCTCCTTTTCGGTTTGTCTGGTTGCGCTGTTCCATCCAATATGCGCAGATACAAACTTGGCCGAGTTGCCATCCTACTACTGCAAGGTAAGCATGAAATGTTTTCCAGTACCGGCGCAGGAATTCCTAACGCGACTAGAGAGAGCATTAGGAGGCACTCCTTAGGTGCGTATCGGATACGTTCCGCGGCCTCACGACGGGCCGTCATAATGTCTCGCTTCGGTTCTTCGAGCATGGTAGCGCACTTATACCCCGTTTCATACATAATGTGCAACACTGCGGAAGACACGGAAATAGTCCGCATGAAAAAATAAGAAAAGGCACTTTACTCTGCGCTAGTTTTGAAAATGTCTTTTTGGGTAAGTGCAATGTGCGATAACAGTCTCGCTTCTCTGTGGAAACCTGAACCACGCCTTGAGGGAATGTAGGAGGGTGGGACTGAAACAAAAGAGAAGGGGGGATCTTTTAAGTGCACTGACATCGCATAGCATACGGGCGCCTTTTGTGTTTCTCCTCCATCGAAACGCAGCCGCCCCGGCCGGCGGCCGAGTTGTCAAAAGCACGAGAAAGTGACACCCTGTCGTCAGCAAAAAGAGCGCATTTAGTCATGCCCACGACAAATGTATCGATTAATAAGTCCGCATGCAACAGAGAGAGAAACCTTATTATTATAAAGCAATTCGGGGTACGCCCTTGTGGTGCCGCATTACCCCACTGCACTCGTGTCCATGTTCCTAAGGCCAGTGTAACACTGGCGGCCCGGCTGGTGGCGATGGTTTGCACGGCCGGGTCCTCCGAGCGATGCTGGGTCCCACAGTGCTCCAAGGTCTTGAGGTTCTCTATGCCCCGCGGCGGAGAGTCCGCTGGGCAGAGAAGAGGATGTTGAGAAAAGAGGCGAAGGGTTCTGAGCGTAGGGTGCAGGCAGGAGTGGGGAAGGAGGGATGACAGTGGGATAGGGTAAGGGGAGGTTGCGTGTCTTTAGTTGGTGCCAGAGTGTTGCGTGTTTGTTATCTAGGGAGGGGTGGGGCGGGGGTAGAGCTGGCGTGGTGTTCTCTAGCCCTGCGTCAGCTCGCTCAATGAGTGCATGCGCTGCTTCGTGAATCCCCGACCCGAGGCCACCTGAGCCCGGTTTAAAGAACCTCTCGCTAAAAGGTTGGCGGCGTTGTTTCTGGGATTTCCGGAGTGCGCAGGTAACTATATCAGCTCCGCTTCGTGAGTTGGGGATGCATCGGGCGAGCCCAGTATTCCAAAAGCACGGACATGGACTCGGCACTGCGCAAAATTTGTAATTGCTGTTTTAGAGTCTGTTAAAATAAACCGAGCTTCCGTGCGGGTTATGACAGTTGCAATGGCCGCTTCCTCTGCAGCCTCTGGGGAGGTGTCTAGGCGGGAGATTGTGCGAGGAGGGTGGATAAAGAGGAGTCTACCACCGCTGCGGTCGCTTCATCACCCGGGAAGACAGCGTCCACACATACGGCGTCCGGCTCGGAGCCGTACTCTTGGTGGAGTGCCTGCTCACGGGCTCTGCGGCCCAGCTCATGGTGGAACGGTGCATATTTCTCGGCAGCAGCTTGATGAGTAGCTCACGGTGAAGGGGTCGAGGAATGCGGAAGAGGGTTGGTTCCTTGGAGGGTATTCTGATCCTGAGGTAGTCCAATATGTACCGGTCTGTGAAGGTTTCTGCGAGCCTGGTGTATTGGGCCTGTCGGTGGGTGTCCACGAGTTTCTAGATCACGTTGTGCAGACCCTGGCCTCGTATTGTGTCTGTAGATGTGTTGAGGGGAAGATGAAGTGCGACCTTAAATTACTTGCGGGTCAAGGCAACCAAGGCATTGTGTCGTGTTTGAGTAGTAGTAGGTATGGGATAGTGCAGAGCATACGGCTAAGGACGAAGGCATGGATGACTCGACAGAGGTCGCACTCCTTCACGCCCTTGTGGTGGCCCAAAACTCTGCGGATGAGTTGCGATAACGTGCCTGCAAATTTCTTGGGTATCTTGAAGGTGGTGGTGTTTTCGACATCGTTCAGGCTCTGTAGGCCCAGTCAGCGGAGGATGTCAACCTACGGCACCGGGTCGCCATTAAGTTCAATGGCACTGAGGGAGGAGGGGGGAGCGGCTGTTCTTATGCCGGATGAGGAGCAATTCGGATTTCTTTGGGGGGCAATACACTCAGATGCTCACTGCGTAAATTTTTGTGAGGGTGGCAGCTTCCTCTAACATGTTCTCTAGGCCGCCGTCACTGTCAGTGGCCAATTTTTGGGCGTGCTTGATGATGGTGATGTTTAGCAAGGAGGGGGAAAGGATGAACCTTTGAGGGGTGCCGATACTCTGAAGCGTGCAGGCGAGAGAAGGCAGAGGGCCGAAGTGTATCTCATCTGTGCTGTCAGTGAGGAATGCTTGAATGTAGGTGTAGTTTGTGCGCGCACCCAAATTCAGTGGGGATAGGGCAGTCATGATCACCTGATGTTCAATGTAATCAAAATCTCTGGAGAGCTGTACAGATAAGTCAGCCTTTATGTGACCTCGAAGAAGTAGGTCAAAATGTCCTGTATGAGTGGCAGCATGGCGTCCTGTGCGGATAGAGGGGGGGGGGGGGGGGGGGGAGGGGGCAATCTCACCATGCTATGCAGGTATAGATTGTTGACCGCCATGTGTCTTGTGAGTCTCGCAAGCCCAAAATGCTCGAGAAGCTTCTCAAGGTACGAAGTTAGCGAAATCGGGTGGAGGCTTTGGAGTGTAAGTGGTTTCTTTGGTTTCTGTATGAATATTACCTTCGCGTGGCGCCACGACTGCTGGAGGATACCCTCCCTCCATCCCCGGGTGAAGTACTCCGTAATTTTGGTGGTCGATTGATTGTCCATATTGCATAGCATGGAGTTGTTATTTTGTCTGCACAAGGTCCGTAAGACTGCTCTGACTTCCGGCACCTGGAGAGCTGTATCTGTTTTGAAGTGTTCCTAGGAAGGTGTCGGCATCCAGAGTGTGTTCGTTTGAGAGGCGTGTCACGTGGTGTTGTGCTGCTGATTTGGAGCGTGTGGGGTCGAAGAGGTGTCGGAAGAGTTGCCATGCGCGTTATCTGGACAGGTTTCCGGCCATGATGTTACATATCTGTCCCCAGTTGGATAGGCAGAGCTCCTCAGAGTTTTATTGGATTTGTGTCTGCAACACGACCAGCCGCTTTTTAAGTGTCCTCTTATGTTTATTACCTTTCCGGCTTTCCAGGAGGCTTTGACGACTCTCCCAAAGGTATGACTAAGCGTATGTCCATGGGTAGGGGTTTCAGTGGCAGTTTCAGTGCGTTGCTTGTTGTGGTGAACGTCATGTTTGAGTGATTACACACAGGCGTCAACGTCTGCAATGGGAGTGTCTAGGTGAGTGGTGTGGGCAGCCCGGGGGGTATCCCAGTTAATGAGTTTGTCTATTGTATAAGTATGACGGGGTGGTTTCTCCGGGACAGTGATTTGTATGTTGTAGCGATCGCTGCCCAATGTATGTTGCGTTCCTTAAGGTGACCCAAAAATATCAGTTCTTTTGCCTGCAGGTCACGGTATATATGCGTGGTGTTATCTGCAGGCAAAGCATCTGTTATTTTTCGTTCTCCATAAGGAACACACTATTTTTTGGTCGCGTATGTAGGTAGTGCAAACAAGCGCGTTAGGTATCTTAAAGTACTTCTTCCCGGTCGAGTTGGTTTATAATTTTAAGCTGACAACAAACTGTGCTAACACACAAGACAGGCAAAGGATACGATGCTGACAGGACTTGCGCAAAGTCCCGTCTACCCGGTCTCCTGTGTTAGTGCAATTTATCAGTGTAAAGAGAGCGCTAGTTCTGACATCATTACACCTTATTCATGAAACGGTACATATAGTAATCCTCGCTGCTGCTGCAGCGTGGCTGGGACGCCACGGTCAAGTTTTTCTTTTACATGTCCAACACTCTTGGACAAAAATATTAAATATTGGAAAAGAGTAAGGTGCTGATATGGAAAATTGGAGAGCGCTGCTGCACTTTGCTGCAATGGAGAAATGCGAAAGCATTTGCATTTGAACTATAACAACATTTTTTGCAATTCTTCGCTTTCACGTGACACTTACCACGTGAGCCTTGCATGACGTCGGCAACTTTTTTGCAAATCATTGTTGTCTAACATCAGTGCCCATCCGCAGCACACATTACCGTCGTACACACCGCAACGCGATCACTTCGTGCCCCTATAACATGCCTAGCAATATCCACCTCGGGGCTAGTTGGTGTATGGTTTTGAACAAAGAATCTGCCCAAAAGACACGCCTGCCTTCCTTCGGTGTTGTCTGTTTTGCGCATCTTCTTTTTTTCAAAACCTATAAACCTATAGCACGCATGAACCAACGGCCCTCCGGGGTGTACGCGTTACAGACAACACAGGACTCATTGATACAGGGGCCTCATTGTATGTAACTAGCCCATTCACGCATATCCAGGGGCGGTCCTACGTGCGCCTGGACAATATATATGCATCTTCCTTGCTCGTTTTCACCAGTCTGTTAAATCAAAGTGTGCCGGTCGCATCTTCAGATCATTGTATGGTGATTGTTCGGCTCGAGAGAAATTACTGTTCAAATTTTAAGCCGCAGTGACAGCTTTGGAAGCTATTTTTTCGCTTGTAAACGACCAGGAGTTTGGCGTTCGAAAACGCTCACAACTGCATTCATGTTTGAACGGTGCCACGCCATTGTTTGCTCCATGGGAGATGTTTAAATAGGAGGCGCTAGCGATAGCTATTGAAATCGGGTCTGTTAGGTACTTTTACACAAAGTGTCAGAAACTGTATAACATCTATGAATTGCAATGTGAGGCACCTGGATTACAATTAGACGAAATTGCTAGTGTAGAGTGACCAACAGAAGCACGACTCAGACAGATTCAGGGGGCACCAGAGTTCAATTTCGTACGAATCGTTCTTTGAACTGGGAATATCTTATGCGACAGCCTCTACCTCACGAACACCGTATCGCTACTGCTAAGCTGATACCGGAAATGATGTCTAATGGCATCCTTGTAACCAGTAAGTTTGATGTGTTCGCTGTGTTTGTGACCTATTGTAAGGCGCTGTTCATTGATGCTGCTGCTACTCATAATTTAAATATATGCTGAGCCCAGTCCTCCTTCTTTAAGTTTAGATGTAGAGTTCTTTCCTCAGTCGTTTACTAAGAATCACACGGTCCTAATTCCAAAGAGCGCTAACAATGAACAGTTTCCCTCAGTAGAAGGCTACAGGCCTACCACGTTGGCAAATGTCGAGAATAAATTTTCTTCTGCACCATGCGATGTCACTTCTAATTGACCTTCATGAGACATGCGGTTTCAGAGGCCGCTCCATACAAAGTAACATACACATTGCACGTACAATATCTCGAATCTGGCTCCGCCTCTTATGAGCAGCTTGCATTACTGCAGATTGACCTTGCGAAGGCATTTGATCGTGTCCGGCATTCGTTTCTGTTTTTTCTTCTCGAGTATGTCAACGTTGGGTAACTGTACTAAAAGGGTTGCAGCTTTGTAACGAGAAGTGTTCCACTCGCTTGATTGTTAACGGTCACCTTTCGGAGCCTGTACCAATTCGGTCACCCGTGAATCAAGGCTGGCCAATGTCCCCTCTACTCTCTGCCCTCTACCTAGAGCCACTTTGTTTCATTGTCCTGCGAAACAGCAGTATCCGTGGTTTCGTTGTCTTTGGCAACGAAGTCAAAGTGCTTTCGTATGCTGATGGTTTGACGTTTTTCTGCATTGATAAACCCAGTACTGACAAAACTATAAGCACTATTGAGCAGTTTGGCATTGTCTCTGGCGCTCAAATGAATAGCTCTGAAAGATCGGGTCTATGGTTCCATTCATGGGTTGAATGCCGACTCATAATGCTGGAAGTGAATGGTGCCATGTCGCCCCCAACTACCTAGTATTTCCCCTTCATGCATTCAAGTGGACATTACTAGAGGGAACTGGTACCGACCCTTCAGAGCTATGCTCAGACTTTTGTCCCGCGCCGCTTATCAATTTATGGTCGAGCGGAGGCCTGCAGCATGTTTCAGGAAACAAAAACTTGTTACGTTCTGCAGGTGCTCCATTGCGCGAGACACTATATCCGTAGCATTCACCGAAAATCTGGGACGCTCATATGGCCCTCCAGTTTTGAGCCTATACGGCGCGATAACCTATTCAGGCCGGTTTCTGCTGGCGGGCTAGGTTTGAGACACCAGTATGTGGGACAGTTAGTTGCACGTTTCTACTTTTTCCGTGACAACTCCCAAACAATTATCACAGCATCCCTGCAAACTAACTTTGTGAACCGTCTTCCCAACTAAGTGTTCTTTTCTAATTTTATCGAGCGGCCCATATTACTCGATTTTACGGAGGAAGTTTATGACTCAGTGAGTTTTCTGGCAATCCGCTTTCCTTATGAGCACTTAAACTCTTTTACACGTAAAAATGCAAACAAAAGATTGATGTCTATGCTCTTTCCGGCTCCATTATATCGCTCTCTCTCTACTCTAATTCTATTTATTTATTTATTCACAGACCCTTATGGCGCTTTCGGGCATTACATAGGATGGTGGGGGGTTACAGTCACAAATGAACGATAATATTCTTCACTTAATTATACAAACACAAAACAAATCCATAAGCGCACAGTGAATGGATAGGGGAGAAAACAACAATTGAGTGTACACCGCAATGAAGCCTTCCTACTCAGGATTTTTTTTTTAAAAAACACTACAGTTTTTGCACAAAGGCGTCTTGCTTTAATGTTAAAGCAATATCAACTGGTAGCTTGTTCCATTGATCTATGGCAAGGAACAATGAGGAATGACTAAGGTGATGGGTACCTGAAAACATTGGTTCAATTTTGAGACAAATGAAAACCGTGCCGATGCTGGTGTGTGTGCTGGACTGATCGCTGCCTCTGGTCTGTACCGGGACTGTACCGCGTGTCAGCCGCTGAGCGCCGCATCATTGACGACAAGCTGACCGGCATGCTCTGGCGCCACGTGATACAGCCGTCGTAAAGCCCTTGGGCATCGCCGGTGGTCCTTGTCAAGAAAAAAGACGGTTCCCTCCGGTTCTGCGTTGACTACCGCCGTCTGAACAAGATTACACGCAAGGACGTTTACTCTCTGCCTCGTATCGACGACGCCCTCGACTTCCTGCAGGACGCTGAGTGCTCCTCTTCATTTGAATTGCGCTCTGGTTACTGGCAGGAGCCGATGGCAAAGGCAGATCACCCAAAAACTGCATTCGTCACACCCGATGGGCTCTATGAATTTAATGCCATGCCCTTCGGTCTCCGCAATGCCCCCACCACATTCCAGCGCATGATGGACAACCTACTCCGCGCGCTTAAATGGCACATATGCGTTTGCTACCCAGATGACGTTGTGATCTTTTCCCCAGATTCTTCGTCTCACCTCCAGCTCCTTGAGACTGTTCTTCGCTGCCTGGCGCACGACTGGCGCGCTCAGCTCTGCGACTTCAAGAGTACGACATCTACGTTGTCTATCCTGCTGGCCGTAAACATGCCGATGCTGATGCCCTCTCACGTTTCCCTCTGCCGTCTGAGGCAGTGCCTTTTATATTTGCCCTGCATTCTTTGACGTTTAAGTCCGCTGATATGGGTTCAGAGCAACGCAGAGACCCGTGTATCGCTTGCCTCTTGGATTTCTTACCTCGCAATCGTGTCGACCTCCTTCCCGTGCTTTCAGTCGTCAGTCCCACCATTTAGCCATCAGAGACGAGCTTCTTTACTGCCGGAACTACCTTCCGGATGGTTGCAAGTGGCTGCTTGTGAATCCGACCCATCTGCTCTTCATTTGCTGTTCCCATCACGATGATCCTCAGTGTGCTCATGCCGGCTTCTTGAAGACCTTCACCCGTCTGCGAGATCGGTACTACTGGCGTGGGATGTACCGTTATGAGCGCAAGTTCGTTCAGTTCTGCACCGCATGCCAGCGCCGCAAAAACCCACATCGCCGACCCGCCGCTCCTCTGCAACCGCTGCCTTGCCCAGCGCAGCCCTTCGAGCGTGTTGACATTGACCTCTACGGACCTCTACCCCGCACCTCCACCAAGTGTAATCCAGGACGTCTTCCAAGGCGCTGCGGAGCGAACGACTAGCGGTACAGTCCCGGTACAGATCAGAGGCAGCGATCAGTCCAGCACACACACAAGCATCGGCACGGTTTTCACTTGTCGTCATCTTCTTCCCTAAGCGCCAGCCGCCGAGGGTTCGAGAGCCGAAGGCCTGTCTTACAGCATGCTCTAAGCGCGTAAAGATACGGTGGGCGGGTCTGATATAGCATGAAGCGAATGAAGAGTGGCTGCGATACAATCTGCGAAAATCTGATAATAATGCTAGTATTCTTCGCTTTGGAAGTGATGGTAGCTTTAACAATACTTTGATGGCCGTTATACTAAAATGGCGGGAGTAGTCCCTAGTTATACATCTCGCTACGTTATTCTGTATCGACTCGATTTTGTTAATTAAGTACATTTGATGCGGGTTCCAAATTAAAGATGCGCATGCTATTTTTTAGCGGACAAGGGTAGTGTAAGCTGCTCGCGTACAAATCATTGGCAAGACCAAAATTAGAATATGCATCTGCCATCTGCAACCCACATCAAGTATATCTAATCACTGCAATGGAATCTGTTCAAAATCGTGCCGTCCGGTTCATTCATTCCTCATACTCGTACGACACTAGTGTTTCAGCTTTGAAAGTGAAATCCGGATTGCCACTACTTTCATTTCGTCGCCGCATCGCTAGCCTCGCTCTTTTTCACAAGTTTTTTTATTCTTCCTTGAATCAAGCACCGTACATCACAGCCGCAGCACGCATATCTCACCGCACCAGTCATCCACTGCAAGTTGCACGCCCACCATCGCACACTACTACTTTCTCTGCATCGCTCTTTTCTCGAACAGCTTCAGACTGGAACGGCCTTCCCTATGATCTGGTCGTCATCGCTTCGCCATCTGTTTTTCAAGCGCTTGTAACAGATCATCTTCAATGTTAGTCATTGCTGTTTTTTTCACATTTTCAAGTGTATTCCCACCCCTTATGTAACAACCCCTGAAAAGGGGGCCTTTAAGGAATAAAACTGAGCTGAGCTGAGCTGAGCTGAGCTATGCAGCTAAGGAGTAGTGGCAGCGACAGGAAGACGCGTGAAAGCGACAACGTGCACAACAGACGCCAGAACAGCGTGGAGAACGTCTTGCAAAGCGTCATGCTAAGGATGCAGCTCGGCGACAACGTTCTACCTCGCAGAGTGGTTCCACGTCATCGGTCACCGATGAATCTCAACACCTGACTGTTCAGGTACGCCGCAATGCTACCAGGCGAAGGCAACGCGCCGAAGAATCGCCAGAAGACCACGCGCACCATTGCTAACGCAATTTAGCGGATTTAACCAAAACTAACCCACTGCCAATTTTTTTTTACTTTCCCCTATCATGTGAAAGGAACTGGCACTGGCTCCGCGGTATATGCATACAGGTTTTGTTTCTTCTGGGCAGATTTTCCTCAGTAAGCGTGGGTTTTAGTACATATTTCCGCACAACTAACTTCTCTAGTGGCGTCGAACCACGGCCATTATCTTGCACTTGGCAAGCCTTGGGCATTCTATGGGCTACAGGTATGTCGTTGTCCCCTCTCGAGCTCCCTGCTATCCTGAGCGTCCCAACGAGTCTAAGTAAACCTGCCCTGTAAACTAAACATGCTGAGAGATTTGCCTGTCTTGTTGAGTTTGATTACTTAAACTCTGACACGTCTGCAACAAAAACTAATTTAAAATGCAAAGTTTTGAGGTAAGCTCGGCTCCTGCTTCAGGTGTGACACGGAGCAGCAGCTGGCGTCTTTATGCAAGGGCGGAGAGCAGGAGGTGGGAAGAAGGAAAGTGATGCGAAAGGTGCAGGCGAGGGGGGAGGGGATGGAGTGGAAGGGTTAAGGCTGTGAATCCCGTTCTCGGACCGTGCAGAAGCGGTGAGCAGTGACTTTTCTTCTGAGCTGCGCAATCCTGTAGCCGAACATTCCGAAGACTCATACCACAGAATCAACTTCGACAAACCAGCATCCTCGGAACCGAAGCATATTACCAAAAAAGGCTCTTACTAGAATCCTGGCACATTTAAACGACCCCGAACATCAACCGCACGAAGGTAAACCTGTCTGCAGTATACAGACCAGATTTTGCAGTAATCTCGGGGCGCAGCCAATCTTTCGCGACCTGCGCGCTGCGGTGCGAACATTTTCCAGGGGGCACCGGGATAGCAGAGGATCGACGCTGGTCGCTGCTGATGATGGCTGGTTGTTCAGGCGCCGCGGAATTTTCTAGCTTGGTGAGTACATTTTGGCCACTTTGTATTCTACGATTCGATAGTAAGTGACTGAAAGCTGACAGGGATAACACTTTGCTGCGCAAAGGTGCGATGCATGTGCATGCGGTCGTGTACTTGACCACCGTCGAACGCCCTTCTACAGAGCCACGAGTCAAGTAACTTGTGCGCGTAGTTTTTTAATTCTGCGAACTAATTCTTTCACTTACACAAAATTTTATTACACGATTACACTTAAGTCTGCTTAAGAGCGCTACTGCGAGAGCCTTTCCCAGTCATTTTTCCCTCCATTTTTCTTTTATGTTTACTACTTTCTGTTTTTTTTTCTGATTACTGCGGTGACTCACACTCGAGCAACGCTGAAGCAAATTGTCCACATACTATATCGGCGCTCGTGACTGTTCTGACTTCCATGTACTATATCGACGTCCGTGGCTATTTTATGACGCCATTGCAAGGCTAACCCACACCTCCCGCCTTCGACTCCTGGAGTATTACAATTCTTCCTGGATGGCTGGTGAGGTCCCCACGGAATAGAAGCCGGCGAAAATTGTGCCCATTTTGAAACCCTGTAAGCAGCCAACAAGCTACGCATCATTCCGGCCCATTGCCCTACTGAGCAGCGTACGTAAGCTCATGGAGCGCATGATCTGCAAACGCATAACTTGGTTCCTAGAAAGCCGAAATGACTTCCCCCAAGAAATGAACGGGTTCCGTCAAAACAGGTCTGCGACTGACAAAAGCATCGCCCTCGTCTCATCACTTAAGGAGTACCTTCATGCTGGGTACATTCGGACAGCCGTTTTCCTAGACATCAAGGCCGCCTTTGACTCTGTCTTTCACCATGCAGTTCTCGCAGCCTTTGGCAGTCTTGGCCTTGGAGGAAATCTATTCAAGTGGATTGGGCATTACTTAAAAGAACGGCAAATTTTTATGACCACTCCAAACGGTCCAACACGCTTTCACGCAGTAGAGAGGGGCGTACCACAGGGAGCGGTGCTCAGCCCTCTCCTGTTCAATATTGCCCTTATACACATAAGAAGAAACCTTCCGCGAGGGGTCCGTATAACAATTTATGCTGATGATATCTGCATCTGGACCGCATCACGTTCGCGCTATATCACCCAGCAACGTCTACAGAGAGCGCTATTGCACATTTCGATGTACCTGGCTTCCAGAGGTCTTCGTCTCTCGCCAGAAAAGAGTGTTGCAATGGCGTTTGCAAGAAAAACGATGACCCGATATCCGCTGCTCCTAGGCGGACGATCGCTACCATATGCACGATCTCAGCGATTCCTGGGTGTTGTAATCGACTATAATCTGTCATGGTCACCTCAGATCAAAAAACTCCGCGAGGGGATCACTGCAGCATCGCAAGTGTCCAGGTTCATGGCGGGAACAAGGTGGGGTAGCAACTGCCGATCAATGCTTCTGCTTGAAAAAGCATGCGTTGAAAAAACCTTGCGCTACTGTCTACCAGTGCTTCAAAGATTATCTACATCAAGCAATAAGACAATCGTTGCCGCACGGAACAACTGCCTGCGAATATGCCTTGGCCTCCCAAAGGGTTCGTCTGCATCAGGAGCAATAGCGGAGGCTGGATGTCTTCCACTAGAGGTGATTGGCGCTCAGGAAACTATGCGTACCCATCTCCGCCATGTCTTGCAAGGGAAGAAGCACTTCCTACACCGTGTCCACCTAACCCACAGCAACTCTAGCTTCGGCCGGGCAGTCAGCTCCTGCCCCTTCCTACATTTAATCAGCCACAGAAACTACTACCTCTGGCCTTTTCTGCAGGTGTTCCAGGTGTGAACGCAAAGATCCGCATGCCACAGGCAGCTCTTCTGCAAGCTATTCTCGCTTACCTAACCGAGGAATATAGCAGCACACTCATATCTTCACCGATGGTTTAACTACTAAATAAACCTCTTCTTGTGGCCTTTATGTGCCCTCAACAGGCCACGCCCTTTCTTACCTGCTGCAGCGGAGGACATCCTCTACGACAGCTGAGCTTCACGGCATTAAGGAAGCTGTTTCTTACATCCTGCGCCGAACCGCAGGCCGTTGGGTTATCTTCTCCGATTCAAAAGCATCTATGCAGATCCTGGCCAACCGGCTGAAGAAAACGAATCACCAGCCAGTTTCCCTGGACATCGGGTATATACATCATTTAGCTATTGCCGCAGGCCACTGCATAACATTTCAGTGGGTACCTGCTCACTGTGGCATTCTGGCTAATGAAAAAGCAGATGAAGCGGTCCGTAAGGACCATCAACATCAGAGATAGATTCGAACCTTTTTCACGAAATCTCATGCGTCCCAAATGGCTAAAAGTTTTGCTTCCGAAGAAACTTATCGGCTTTGGAGTTTGCCGACGCATCAGTCCCAGTTTCTTCACTCAATCGACCCACATCTTAGATCAAGACTATCAGCCAAAATTCCTCGACATCTGGAAACACTTTACCCCCGACTTCGTCTGAATGCTGCATATACAAACGGCTTGCGATACCGCTTTGGACAAATGAACAGTCCGCATTGTGACAACTGTGCCTCGATAGAAACTGTGGAACATATCCTGCTTGAGTGCCCTGCGTATGCTAAGGAGCGTGCGTACTATGAACATTGCATGCAGGAGCTCTGCCCAGTGCCCCTAACAATGGACAAAGGTTTAGGTCCCTTAGCCTGTCTTAGGCAAGAGACTTGCAGCGAACTTTCTATTTACATATTTAAAAGACATTGGACATCTCGATAAGCTTTAAGTTCACTTGCACGTTACCTTCATGCATTCTTCATGCAGTGAACTTCGTCAGCCGATTTGTCGGCCTATGCACTCCATCATTCCATAGGTTAGAGCAATACTCGCCGTTGCATCCTTAGTACCCATTTCATGGCCGCATTTTATCTTCTTTTTTTTTACCTCTTCCACACTGCTCTCCTTCTGCCTTTATCTCCGAAATTCCCCTCCCTACGCAGAGTAGCATGCCAGCGATTTTTAAACACCGGCTAAATTTTCAGTATTTCATTAAAGAGTTTCTCTCTCTCTCTCTCTCTGTCTCTCTCTCTCGTGGCTATTTTGAAGCCTAAGTGCATTTTTGGCGTTTTTCGCCTTTAATTAATTAACTAATTATACCTCATCAAACAAATTCTTCCTATGGCAACAGTTGATCACACATTATCTGTCAAATGTTTAGGGGAATCCCCCAAGGTGGAGTAGATTTCTAATAAGGGAGTAATTACTTTCTAATAAGTAATTACTCCCTTATTAGAAATCTACTCCACCTTGGGGGATTCCCCTAAACATTTGGTCAACACTGTTTCCACTTCGAGTTATTGATCAATTCGCTCTCGCCCTACCATAAACTTGCCGTCCCGGTTAGCTCAATTGGTAGAGCGACTGCTCCGGTGTAGCGGTGGTCCCGGGTTCGAACCCCGGACCAGGACGAATTTTTCTTTAACTACGAAGTTTCTGAGGAAGCTGTATAGCTTTCCTTTGCAGCCGTATGGCTGCGCTCGGGTGGACGTCAATGAGTAATTACTCCCTTATTACATTATCTGTCACAGTCACACTTTCGCACATTTTCTTCTTGGAACGACGTAATCGTGCGGACAAAATTGCGGGCACTTTTTGCTGACGCGAGTGCGCCATATAATGCGCTCGCATTAACAATTCTGTGGAGTACATCACGAAGGCGACTCGATGCACCTAATTTGTTGTGCGGGTCGGCCACACCTCGAATGGGCTAATTTAAAGCACACAGACTTGAAATATAACAAAGGAAATGCCAATGCGGTCAAAACCGGACGTGGTTTTCAAAGCTCCTTCTCGGCGGCGACGCGGACGCGCCGACACGACGTGTTTTTATTCACCACCCATCGATGCAGCGGATTTCACTCTTCAAGACGAACAATTTTTTTACAGTTTTGATTATGTTCCTCTCGTAGGTACCCGTGTTTTGCCGCATCCCCAAGGGATCGATCCCGCACAATGGGTGGACGACATTAAGTTGTGGCCACCTGTGCGACAGCCCCACATCACGTACTCTTACTACATATCACATATCACATACTACCAACTACAGGAACGACGAGTAGAAGCACAAAAAACAACCAGGCTGCGCCGTATTTGCCTTCGGAACAATGCATTTAGACGACGCTGACGACAAATCCCACAGTCTCCTCCAGGAAGCGGCGCCCGGCGTCGAGAGTGTGACGCCGCACGTGAGCTGCTGACGAGGTTAAAAAAATCCACTCTATACGCAGAGACTTCGCTCTGCAGCTCGAAAAAGAAAAGTCGCCATTGACCGTTCTGTATAGCCCGACAACGTGACTGACGGTTTTACCTCTCAACTCCCTTCCCGGCACCTTTCGCATCACAGCTTTCTTTGTTTTGACCTCCTTCCCTCCTTCATGCATACTTAACGACGCTAGCTGCTGCCCCACGACACCCCTGAAGAAAAGCCTAGCCGGCTTCGAAATGTTCGGTTTCAAATTAGTTTTTTTGTTTGGAGATGTGTCAGAGTTTATTATAACCAACCCGGTGTACGTCAACCGTTTGTCGGCGACATACTTGGTGGAGGTTCTGGGTGACGTTCCATGTACACTGACTTTGAAGACACCCTTGACGCCACCTCCCAACGCGTGAACTCAACCCCCGACCACAAGGTGAGCCGCCTCCTGCGAGGCCTATGACTTGAGTTCGGACAACTGACAGCACCGGTAAAAGCCATGACGTCTACCACGGGTAGCCAAATAACTCCACATCCCGGAAATGCCCCGCTGTTCGTTCTTAACGCACCTCGGTCGGCGCTATCGTTCCACGGTGGCAGGTTCGAGGACGTTGAAGGCTGATTGGCCAGCTGTGACAGTGTGGACGGCGAGCGTACATTGAGCTGGACGGCGAGCGTAAACTGCGGAACGTCTACTTCGCACTCCAGGACTCGGCTAAGCCGTGGTTCCAGAACTACACAGCTTCCTTCACTAACTGGGAGTTTTTGCACCGTCAGTACCAGCGACAGAAAGGAGAAGGCTGAAATCGCTCTGCACTCGAGGTAGCAGCAGCCGAATGAGAGCGTCGCCCTGTTCATCGAGGACATGACGCGACTGTTCAATCGGGCCGACCCTGCTAAGCCAGTGGCCAAGAAGGTACGCCACTTTATGCGTGGCGTAAAGGAGCAATTGTTTGCCAGACTATGCCGTGACTCTCCAAGAACTGTGTCCGAATTTACCAAGGGGGCAAAGTGTATGGAGCGTTCTCTGCAAGAACGGGGCGCGCATGTGGCCGTCACGCTAGAGTAACTGCCGCTCGCCATATCACGCCTACGTCACTGCCCGCAGAAAAGCTTCGGGAGCTTGTGAAGAGCCTTGTGCGTGAAGACTTGGACAAAACTCGCTTCGAAGCTGTAGAGGCAGGCGTCGCTGCCGTAACAGACGTGATCCGTGCTGAAATTCTGCGAGTTTTGCAGCCACACCAGCTCCATAGCTGGCGCCCTACTTGACGATGGACTATTAAGTCCTGCGCCAGAGAACCGATTCTTTTCTCCCACCACTCCTGTGCCTTCTCTGCAGTACCTAGTCACAGCTGTACCCACCGTGCCGGCCGAGTCCAGACCCACCATAATCAAAGTGCACTTGTGGCGCACGCCAAACAGTTGGCCGCTCTACTACCCCTGCGGGGAGCCCGACAACATCCTCGGCAACTGCCCCTACCGCAGATTTGGTTTAAAATGGTTTTCACCCGACGCACCTCGACCGGGCTAGGGTGAAGAGCCGCAGAATATGAGCAGTGCCTGGCCTCTAACGTGCAGCCATCAACCTCGCAGCGACGTCAGTCCCGATCGTCGCCCCCAAGGTATTTCTCGTCGCTCAGCCGGCCGTCGACCTCTGGCCAATTCAGAGGCACGTACCCGCAGCGCTAGAAGTGAAGACGGCGCTCTCCGCAGGTGACGCTGGCACTACGCCACCGACTCAAGTGCTTCCACCAGGCGATTCGCCGTGACGGTTCGAACGACGATGACCTGACTCGACGACCTAAACGACGCGCTTTGACCGACTGCTTTCCACCAAAATTCCGGTAGCCGCCAATAACCACGACGTGACCGCATTCGTAGATAACGGCGCTGTTTCTTCAGTAATGAGCAGTCGGTTCGCCACGGCCCTCAGAAAGGTTCTGACCCCATGGTCTGGACTGCAGATCCGCACAGTTGGTGGCGATGTGCTAACGCCGGTTGGCGTCTGCACTTCGCGAACACAGATCAGCGGTGTTACTTTCCCTGGTTGTTTTGCTATGCTACCCGAGTACTGCGAAGACCTGATACTCGGTTTGTATTTCCTTCGGGACTACGGTGCCGTCATCAAGCTTCAGTAGCTAATCGCGTCGTTTTCCACCTAATACACTGTGGACGATAATGCCGAGCCACGCAGGAGTAAGTTGCGCGTCTGTGACGACCACGTATTGATGCTTTCAAGAACCAGCGTGTTTGTTACCGCAGAGTGCGACAACAGCGCCGTCACTGGTGGCATAGCCCCAATCAACATGACGTTTCTCCTGGGTCGGCGCCGCCTGCTGTTCTAGTGGGAAAGAAAGATGGAACCCTACGCTTCTGTGCTGATTACCGACTTCTAAACAAAGTCACCAAAAAAAACGTTTATCCTCTGCCACACGCTGATGACTCCCTGGACCGACTGCGCCACGCCACATAGTTCTGATCGCTAGATTTGCGCAGCCGCTATTGGCAAATTGAGTCGAACGAAATCACCCGAGAAAAGAACGCCTTTATTACTTCGCAGGGTTTGTGCGAATTCCGGGCACTAACTTTCCACCTGTGCTCAGCTGCTGCTACGTTCTAGCGGATGATGGACACCGTACTTGCCGATCTGAAATGGAAGTTCTGCCTCGTATACTGGACGACGTTGTCATTTTCTCCGACATGTTCGAAGAGCACCTGAGGCGGTTCCTCTTGTATCTAGACTCCTAAGCATTATCTCTTTCTCCTTAATTAATATCATGTGGGTAGAGGGTATTTCCGCCTTCTCATTCTTTGACGTTGGCAGATTTCCCAAAAACAATGTCTTTATCTTGCGCATTCATGCGCTTAGGATCTCGGCTGGAGATCGCGAAAGAGTTGTTCAAGTCTCAGCAGAGCACGTAGCTCTGAGTAGTCTGCGATATCTGTCAAAGGCGTCCAATTTTTCTTTTTTGCTATGATGTGGCATGGGCTGCTTAATGTCCCAGCCCTGCACGTGTACTGTGACAGACGCCGTAGTGGACGTCTCCAGAGTAATTTTGAAGCCGTGGGGTTCTCTGGCCTGCACTGACATCTCACAGCGCGCAGGCGTTTGTAGCAGTTCACTTTCACCGAAATGTGGCCGATATCCTATTCTTCGTCTTTAATTACACATATGGAGGGTAAAGATGAATAAAGGAACAACAAATTCTGACGAATCCTGAGCGAAAAGGACTAATTCAAAAAGCACATGGGAAACTGCAGCATTGACAAACAATTCGTTTTGGGCCTCCAACATTTAATTAGGTTAATTCGAGGGCGCACGATGCCTTCATGCATGTGCATGAGAACGTTCTTCCGTGCAGACCCTGCAGCGTGTGATGCGTGCAATTCCCAAGGCTATTTTGTTGATGCCATGGATGCCCCGCATGCAAGACTGAACTCCATCGAAGGCGCGCACTGTCGTCCACTCTTCTTTTTTCAGTTCTTGGAAATCAGCAATTTCTAATTCATCCAGATGTATGTAATGCACACCTGTGAGACCTGTGACTTTTTACAATATGACAGTCACAATGCCTTTGGCTGCCCGGCGCCTTCGGAATTTTCTCTCACATATCGGAGCATTGCTGCGTGCTTTATGGGCCCTCGAATTTCGTCGCATGTCTCCTTAACGGGCCCAGTTGCGCAGACCAGCTATTAGGTAATAGTGCAATCGCATTATCCAGCTCATAGGACTGGTACATAGTCCTGAAATAACTGTGGAACAAACTGTGAAAGAACAGTGAAAGGCCCGTGAAACAGCAATAAAATACTGCTTGTATTCCAGAGACGTTGTAGACAAGGAGTCTCCTCACAGCTACGTGGTGTGGTAGGCTTTGCACAAGTTTCATTGAACGGGCTTTAACACCACAGCGTCAGTACTATGCAGTAACTTTTTGACGCTTCGCAACGCTAGGATACTGGTGAATATCAGGGGAATTGTATAAAAATATCCACGATGTTTCTTTTTACCACCACCAGAGGTCCGCACGACTATATCTCGTTATTACATGTAAAAGTGACTTTCAACAGTTCGAGAGATATTTTTCTGTAGAACGTGGTGAATAGTTGTGGAAGTTCTGGCAAATTCATGCCTTTATACAAATCAATTTCAAAGAGAAAGAAGCGTTCTTTTCGACAAGCTTGACGCGATTAAGACAAAAAAATACTATTTTCGTTCAAGCGTATAGAAGTATAGATGGCACATAACTCTAAAATTTCCACGTACCGGTTATTATGCAATTTTATTTTATCCACCACCAGAGTTGTCCCCAACAGCAAAGCGCCTAAGCACGGTACTGAAATTATTCTTGATAAGACATTTTCTGCGCTTTGCGAACATTTTGGAGGGCAAATGAATTTACAGATCTTTGTATTCGAGTCATCTGGCAATGACATCAAGCATATTTAAGAGGTTGAACAGCCACCTTTTGGCTGATTTGAAGTAGTGCACTGGTGGCCTTCTACATGGTAGACGTGCACCACTGACGCAGTGATGGAGAGGCAAAGGCGTCCTGCTGTTGAGCTGGAGTTCGTGAAATCAAAGCCTTCCCGCAACTTCTGATTATCCTTCCTGCAACTCCTGTGGTTTCATTGCTGCCAATGCATGAGCTCAAGATGTCAAAATTAATACAGAGCCCTTCACAACCCCCTGTTTCAAGCCCCAAGTTCAGCTTCAGGGCGTTCGATCTCAGATACTCGTTCTGTGCCCATTAAAACTGAAGGTATGATCCAAACCCTAGTACTCTTTTCCGCCAGAATTATGACGAGTGGAACGCCCGCTGCGCGCCCTTCAGAGACACTCGTGCACTGTGACTGCGAGAAAAGCGGTAGATTATGTGTTCGGTTGTTTCTCCGCGCCTACAGCGGCTACACGCTGAAAAACTCCAGCATTTCATTTTGAAAGAGCACGCGTTCGTGAAATTTAAATTCAGTCACAAGCGACTTATTCTGGTCGAAGTATATTAATTTTATCTGCAGCAAAGGCCCTCATGAAATTAGAATATCCTAATTTAGCTCAAGTTAATTTCTGAAAAAGTTAAGTTATTCGTGTATAAGACATTAATCCGCACCCAGCTGCTTCACTACGCTTGCGTTATATGGAGGCCTCACAAACTAAAATATATTATATTTGGTTACAGGCGCAAAACACACGCAGACACATGTGGGTAGACGATACTGAGCGCCGTTCAACTGCTTTATTCAAAAGAGCTACTACTGGGGCTAGCTAGAAATACATTTTTGGGGGTATTGGTGCGCGCTATCAAAATACGGAAAAGGGACGAACACACAGGACGAAGCGTTTTCTAACAACTGTTTAATCTCTGAAACCTACCTCAAGAATAGTAATCTTCGGCTGTTGTAAGCGCACGTGTTGATCGTTTTTTTTTCCTGGTTCTTTCTCTTGTTTTGCCCCCTTTTGCCTTCTTTTTTCCTTTTTCTTTTTCCTTTTTTCCTTTTTCTGTCAGCGCGTGAGCTCCTTCCTCTTCTGTGTATGTTATTTTGTCAATATATGTATTAGTCATGTTTCTTCAGCGATTAAACAGTTGTTAGAAAGCGCTTCGTCCTGTGTGTTCGTCCCTTCTTTTCCGTATTTTGATAGCGCTCACCAATACCTTCAAGAACGCTTTATTCAGAAGCAAAACGCACAAATATATAGCCGTCGTATACGCCTGGAAAACCGTAATGCTTGAAGTTTGATATTGTAGCGAACAGGTAACATATTTGCTCTCGGCCTTATACGAAGATGTGGACATATTGCTGACGCACATTCTTCCCTTCTTTCTTAGTTCATTTTCTAGCTCTGGTATTTTTACTTTTTGACAGAATCCGACCACCGGCAAAACATGGCTCACTAGAGCTTGACGGGCAGGACCCATGCTTTGCTTCATTTGGGCCTTCTTTATATTGCTCACCATTTCTTCGTGCTCCCTGATTCGTTCGTTAATGCACCGGACGGTTTGCCTTATACGGGAGCGGTCGCACGAGAGGAGATTTTTCGTACACCACCCCTTCGTCACACTTCATAAACGGTCGCCCACGCTTGGTGCCGCATTCACTTTCATATTTTCCTCCCATTTTGGTACGAGGGCAAAGCAAGATAAAGAAGGCCCAAATTTAATGCGGCATATAACGCCCTGTCCGTCACGCTCTTGTGAATCATGGTTTGCCTGTGCGCGGACTCTGTCAACCAGTAAAAATACCAGAGCTAAGGAAGTATTTGAAGCATTTTTTATCAAAAAGAAAACAAGCATGTGCATCAGCGAAAAGTCCATATCTTTGTATAAGGCCTAGAACAACTATTTCACTCGTCGGTTATCATGTTCAACAGTCTGGCAAGGGAACAGCGGTTAGAAGAGCAAGGTTCCGGGCTAGTTGGTAATGCATTTGAAGGAACAAACAGCGCGACGAAACACGGACACAGGTAGAAAAGACACACACACGAGGTGGGCGGTTGAGATTAAGAAGTTTGCGGCGATACGGTGGCCGCAACTGGTACAGGACAGGGTTAATTGGAGAGACATGGGAGAGGCCTTTGCCCTGCAGTGAGCGTAGTCAGGCTGGTGATGATATTTCGACAATTCAGATTGTCAATCATGTGGTTTAACGCGTGATTTTTAATTAACGTAGCCTTATAGTGAGGCGATATTTGCGGAATGCTGTTAAACTGAGCTGTACTAAAATGTCCTCCAATCATAGTGCGTCAATACTTTTCGGGGGACCATTTGAAAACTAGTTAATGCTCCAGCGGGAGTGGTACAATTCTTTTCATCAGGTGGACGGAAGTTGTAATCGCCTAGTTTTTTTTCTTGAACGTTAGAATAAGCTCATAATGGCAGGAAAGCAATAAAGCAATAATGTCGTTGATATAGAAAACGGCTAGTTCTGACGAATAAAAATGCACCATCGGGGTACTTCAAAACAACACGCATATTCCTACTCTCGAAGGATATCTAGACAGCTCCCAAAGAGTGGCAGTCAAGAGCGATGCGCATCAGAATTCAGGTCGTCAAATGAGAGGCGAAAGCGCAGCGCCAAGATCGCACAAATGCAGGTGCCATTCAACATACCGACCGATAGATTGAGAGCACTATAAAAGACTTCGCCATAGCCTCAATACTGTCTTTTCTGCTTGTGTAAAGGCCTATAACTGAATTCTGATAATTATAGGCCGTCTTTTACAAATCAAGCAATGACGCTGCCCTTATCGTTGGTCTTCTCAGCTTCTGAACAGAGCACATTTTGAGCCGAGAATTGTAGACTGCGAACTAACTGGCAAGAAAACATGAATCTCCTTAGTGCAAACACGCTGAAAAACCAAGTGACAGTATAAAAAGGTACCTTTTTTATAGAATGCTTTGTATGATTCCGCTAAGAATCATGATGACATACTTTTAAGAACATGATGAATCTTTGTACAGAAGACATTTGTCATGCATATGTTTCGTAATGGGACAAATCAAGAAGAAAGCGACAACTAAATCCATATATTTCCTCAGAGAACCACCTCACGTAAATTCCAGGAAGTCATCGTACCTCGTCAATTTCTGCAGCACGCATTCAGACGACCACAAGAGATAGAACGCCTTCCCAGGCATTAGGTTGGAGTAAGATTGTCGCAGAACAGTTTTGAAGTGACATATCATTGTTGTAATGCGTTTGAGATCCGTGCAGTGCTTGTACCTTCGAATTTTTCCTAAATTCCTGCGCAGCTTGCAATATGTGAGGAAACATTTTTCCCGTCAATGTTGTAGTGACTGCATTGAATTAGTACTTTCTCGCATAGGAGGCAATCCGTTTTAGACGCCTGTCAATCCCAACTGATGCATTTTTAAACTACTACAGAAGCACCAAACGCCCTTATACTGTTTTTGCACCATGGATCTCTTGTTCCAGCAGGGTAAATAATAAAAAAATGGCTGTGGCTCAACTTGGTTAAGCCGGGAAATCGCGAAAGCAATACCCATGGCTACGCCCTAGCTCACATGATAGTCGTGCTGTTGTGGTGCTTGTGTGAAACTTATTGTATACCTTGGTGCTGCTGTGGTGATCACTTGGCTAATCTATGTAGCTCGCACGTTCTCGCCGAGCCGCATACTGGGCACGTCGTTTAGCGAGTCTTGTTTCACGCTCTACCTCTGTCTCTGTAGCTCGCCGCTCTCTTTTACGCGCATTACGACGAGCCTCCCTAGTGGTAGGCGGCATCGCCGCGCAGCAATGTTAAGGCGCTGGTGGTTGGCACAGCTACTGCTTTCTAGCGACGTGAGTCGAGCCTAAATCTCTTCAGAGTAACGCCACAATCGCGCTCCTAGCGGAGAGCGCAGGAGTTAGGCGCCCATGGTCGTGGCCGCCGCGGTCTGCTCCTGCGGCGGCGCGCGCCGTTGCTCAAAAGCGCGCTTCGATCGCGGAGGCCACACCGTGGTGGCACCATGGAGGAAAAAAAAACTAAGGAGGGAGCATGACGTCACGCGGCCAGCGTTCACAAGCCGAGTGTTTTGAAGTCGTTTTCTCCCTCAGTTTTTCGTTCTCCGAGCCGGTCCTTTATGTTTTGATTCCGGTATGTTTTAGAGCGCGCGTATGCGCGACCCGCGGCGCGGGCGTCTACAGCAAGGAAGTAGATCTACAGTTAGTCTGCCGCGCTAATCGGCGCATGCGTGCGCGAAGCGGGGCTTGACTTTACCGCACGCTATCACGTGGTGCGATCACGGGGGGGGGGGGGGGGGGGGGACACTCTCCTATTTTAGAGCGCAGCTCTTTGGCGTCCGTTCCTGGGTTTCGCGTCGTCGTCGGCGTCGGCCTCGTAACCAGCTCCACCCCCCTTTCATCCCCCCAGCGCTAGCAGCGACCGACTGATAACGACCGACTGATACCGCTGGATGCCGCTGACGCCGCGAGAGAGTCAAGATAACGTGACGGCATAGAACACCGTCGCCGCCTTGCAGGAAGAGGAGGAAAGGGTCCCCCCCCCTGTTCTTGTGTGGCGGATAGGGTGCTCTTCAGTTGCCGACGCGCCGGTTATTTCACGTAGGCCCCGGCACGTCGACGAATACGTGACCACCTTCCCACGGCTAGACCTGGTTCTTAGCGCTGCGGAAGCGAGGGTATCATATTGTTTGTGTCGGCATCGGCGGCGTTGTCCCTGAAACCAACTCCGCAGCTGGGGTTGACTCACTATCGAAAAGGTGAAACAGCTTATTTGCTGCGCTCCAATTTCGCATTAGGAAGTAACGTAATCGTCGGTAATTTTTTTTGCTATATCTTTACTTGTTAAGACTAGGCTTCAAGGTTGTCGCCGGACGCTCCCTCCTCAGTTTTTTTTCCTCCATGGGTGGCACCGCCGCGGCTTGCTACGGCGCGAGTCGGTCGCCCTTCTCTTCGGCGTGACGTCACAAAGCACCTGTTGCGCTCCTAGCGGAGAGCGCAGGCGTTAGGCGCCGGTGGTGGTGGCACCGCCGCGCCACGGCAAAGGCTGAAAGTGTGTCACAAAGTGCGCGCATGCCTTTTCTTTCTTTTTCTTCTCCGACCAAAGTGGCCACGGCTGGCCACGTCGCCGGTTGTATGCGGGCATGTCACGACGCAGTGGCGATGATTTTGTCTCCCCCCCGCGTGGGCGGTTGACCCCTCGCGACGCTGGGGGGTCAAGGCTATGCCGCCCCTCCTCAGGATTACCGCCGGGAAGCGAGTGCTTTCACGAGGTACGGATGGGAAGCGGCCGGTTGAATGCCCCACCCCTATTCCCGACCATCGAAGGCTTCTCGTTAGGACCGTAGCGCTCCTTCGCGCCCCCTTTAGTTTCTTCATGTTTCTTCTCCCCCCTTCTCAACATCTGTATATCGTTGGTGCACGGGACCGAGAGGATTCGTTTGCTTTTGTTTGTTTTTTGTTGTTTGTCACGGGAACGCGGTGGCGGGAAAATCACGACCGAGTTAGTTGGCCTGGAGATTTCGGTGCGTGCGGACGTGTGTGAGGTCAGCCAGGGAAGTGGTCGGCAAGCGAGCCTAGGCGGGTGTCTGACGCGTAGAGCGCGGCGACGGCGGCCCCGAAAGACGCGTGGAAGACGCGTGACCCGTGGCCCAAGTGTGCCCGTATCCGCATCCCCCCCCCCTCAGCACCGCGCGCTTCCGCAGCCCGACGCTCCCTGCGACAGGGCCTTGCCACTACGCAGCTCAAGCCACCGTTTCTCTCCACTCGCTCCACTCTTTTCTTTGTTCTGTCGCTTTTCTCGTCCTATTCTTTGTACATTGCTTTAATCGTGTAGCGTTGCTGTATAGCTCTCACTCTTGTTTTCCTTCTTATTGTTAATAGTTGTTTCTGTTGCTTTGTCATTCTGTGTTTGTAATTTGCGTCGCGCCTGTGCATTACCGCTTTTTTGCTTGGTTTGTTTTGTAACCGTTTGTTCGTGTTCTTGCCTAAGTAAAGAGGGTTGCTAAAGAAACTTGCCTATACGCCTCATGCCTCCGGTCAACGGCTAATCAGGCGTGGCCCCTAACGCCGGTCAGCAGTCTAACCTCGTCTTCCGCACGCGGGGTAGAGAGGTTTGTCGCTCCTCCCCGTCCGAACTTACGGAGAGTGCAGCAGTGGGCAGGTTGGCCCGATTAATTACAACTTCGACGCCAACCGAAAATCAAGCCGCCCACCATATCATGACAAAGTGCAAGTAGTAAACCTTTCGCTTTAAAAAACTCGTAGATTAGGAAGGCATGATAGCATGAAATGTGAGAAAAGTAAGGTTTGGAGGAAACCGGTAATTTGTGTAGTGGAAGCAAAACGTAGCAGACGTAGTGTTCATCCACACTTGCCGGACACGAAGGCTGTGCGCCCGGTTGCGACTCTCGAGCAAGGAGCGGGTCGACGATGCCGATGTTTTCATTACTGCGACGTAGGGGTCGCTTTCTCAAATAGGCTCGTTCGGGCGAGAGTTCTCAGGCTTGGTTGTGCCGGACGTGCGCAAGGTTCCGCTCACTTCCAGAGCGCCTCTAATTGCGTTGAAGTTCCGCGACACAACGTAAGGCTAGTAAACGGAACCGCGTGAGACTGCCCCGCGACTGTCCCTTTTCGATTAATTCGACTATCAACGGTTGTCCCGTTTGTCCCTTTTCGACCAAGACGGTCGCGCAGCCTTTGCGACTCTGAAGGGTGAAGTGTTTTATCAAGTATAGTCGCATTTCCCGAACAAGCTTAGATTTATTGTTCAAAATATTGCAATTAGTTAAGCTCTTCAGCTCTTATAGTAACCCGATTTTGTCTGAAGTTTTCTTGCCCGCCATGCCCGCCTTTCACTTAATGCATGACAAAAACTCAAGAAAGCAAATGAGAACATGCTCGCATTTCTCTTAATACATGACAAAAACAAAAATCACTTGAAAACAATGCTACATTCATGCCGGATAATACTCCTATAGCTTGTATTTTAAACTTCATGCACGGTCTGCCTGAGTTGAGCCAATGAACAGCACCATCGTGTGGCCTTACTCTGCCGCAGGCATGTTGATCGTCGTCCTCCAGGGCAAGCTGTCCGTGTTCGTCATCACGCTGCTGGTTGTCGGAGGCTCATCGGCCACTGTGGTGGCTGCCGCCTTCTGCCCGGACATGGTCTGCATGTCTGTCATGCTGGGTGGCATATACGGTAAGCAGGGGACGACTACACATTCATGTACGAAATGAAAGAGTGCACTTTCTCAGATGATATTCTGCTTTATTAATAATTTGCCCACCGCACGCTGTGTAACAAAAGTCTGTCTCATTATTCAGGACTATCACCACCCTTTGCCTTCGACTACCACTTGGCAACTTAATTTATCCCCACTTGACTCTTCGCACTTCCCGCTAGTTGCCAATACGCTTGGTAGAAGATCCCCTTTGCTTTAGACGAGACAAACGACTGAAGCCCATTTTATATTCCTTATCTCAGCTAGAATATCATAAACTGCGTTAGTTCCCTAATCCACATGCCTGTCTTGCTGCCGGTTGTACAACCGGCAGTATTTTCTTTTCCATTTCTTGCTGCGTTCTCTGCAGCTCATCTCAAACTTTTTGTTAGCCTCTAAGTCTCGGCTACAAAATCGGTAGTGTCAGGGCTCATCGGTGCGTACCTTCTTGTGAACGATATGGAAGAGCTGCCCTTCATACCCTGATATTACCTGACAAATACGCTACAACTCGTTGTTATTCTTTTCGAGATCTGCTCTGACAACAACGGCTATACGTGATGTTTCAACTCAGACTGTCAGCAGTTTTTAACAATAGGCTTTTTTAAGCGAGAAGAGCGCTTTTTTTTTGTCAGAGCACTGTCAGCGGTTAGTGCATCAGAATACAGGTAAGACGTTCTAACTATCAGGCTCTTTAGTTAGTACTGAATAGTGAACATTTCAACTGTTACTCTTAAGCTCCTTATTAAGTGAGAGGCATGCAGCCCACCGTAAATAATATACGCACGAGTTCCTGCAGTTTAAAAAACGACTACCCTCGCCACCGTGGCTCAACAAATTTCGGACATTTCTCGCGACATTCGAAAATCCTCCGCCTGCGTACAGCGAATAGCGGCATCCATCTAATATACACGCCACTCATTAAATATGGAGCCTAACCGCAATATTTAAAAAGGGTAACTGTTTATTAAATGGTTAACCATTCTGTTACTTAACACGCCGTAATGCTATGCCGTAAGATGCCTCTGCAAGCTCAAAAAGTCTACTTTTAAAAATTGCCGGCAGTGTTACATGAGACACCTTGTATATGTGCTATCCTGTCCTCTAGCTGCCGTAAAGTGTTACTTCTCGATTCGGTTTAACGTTGCGTTTCTTCATGCTACTTTTCAGCCTACCTTCCCTACTTACCCATCGAAGCTGTTGGCATGAGCCAGAATAAATCCCTTTAGCCACTCACTTGACGATGTGGCCAGATGGCTGCACGCCGTTGGGGCTTAGTCGAATGATCGTTCAGCTTTTCATCTTGCAGAAGCTGTCCCCTGTGACCGTGGCCTTCCCGCAGCTCTCTTCTTGCATCTCGTTAGTGAGCATTAATTGCCATGACGCAAGCCAGCGGGAACAAACGGAGAACGTAGTAAAGTACACGTAACAAACCAGTACGACAGCTGAAAGAAATACGAGTAAATTAGCTACTTTTATTGGTGAGCTTGAGCGCAACTTTTTCTGTAAAATGTGTGTTCATCACGCTAAGAATCATGTTAAAGTTCTTATTAAAGAAACTGAAATGGGCATCCAGCATCTCGCTCTGCAAGCTTAGCACTAAAAATTTACCCTCGGCACTTAAGGCAACAAACTTCTTAATTTTCTAAATTTGCGCATTAAAATTACTCTCACCATGCCAAAACGATTGCCATCAATTCCAAACTATTTTATTCTCCGTATTGCACGTTAATTTCAAAGCTTCGTTTGAATGAGCTGAAGCACCCTAGACGCGTGTCAAGGTAATACTGCACTGCACTTTGGCGAAGATTTCTTCTTCCCGAATGTTTACACCTCAACTTTTCGTCGGGAACTATAGACAGCCTCACACGGAATGGCCCTGGCAACTGGCGGAGAAGCTTCTCGGCAAAGCAGCGAAAAAACACACACGAATAGAAAAGAAATTGGAAACGCCAGCAGCGGCGAAAAACACACGTTCTGCTATCCGTGCCACTGGTCGCGGAGGCACTTTCGCGCGTGCGAAGGAAGTAATCAGGGTTCGGCAGCGTAAGGAAGGTTTTTGCTCGTTTTCTCTTGCCTTCAGGTTTAAGTAATACATTTTAGTTTTCTCGGAATACTGCGACACTGTTCTTCGCCTGTTCGTCATCACCAAGTTACGGCGTCTACACTGTAGCTTTCCACTTTTTCGCCATGCCTGGCTCTCTGGTTTATTGTGCTTACCCCAGAAGCTGCTTTCGCGAGATACGCTTCTGAGAAAGAATTGTTTTGCTCTACATTTTCCACTAGACCGGCCAATAAAACATTCCTCAACGCCCCTGTTACCGTTTCACTCAGCTTTTTCGCTGGTATTTTGCCGGTAGTCCCTGTCATGAATAGCCATTGGAGATGCAGAGGGGGAGGGGGACCTGGGGTGGTATTCTCCCGGTGTCGCCTTTTGCGACATGTCGCATTAGGGCGGGACCTAAAAAAGTGCGTACAGTTGTTCGAAGAAACGCAAAACGCCGCCGGCACTTTCGTCGGCGGTGCTTTCATTCACTCCATAGAGTTTCTTACTATTACCTAGAGGGAAAGCTGGCGACCCCTCTATGGGAGTTTGCATGGAGACCCCTCGAGGCCACTTCAGCCACCATGGGCGCTCAAAGCATCATGGGGCGGTGAGCTACCGACTGCAGAACTACAACTTTTGGCCAAAAAATAATAGAAAAACAAAGCTGTTAGATAACTACGAATGTCCTAACATTCAATATCTTGTCTAATGATTGCAACAAACGAGCAGAAAAGCATTTAAGTGCAAAGTTTGCCCAAAATAAGAGATGACTAGCTTTCCTATTGGCCAAGTGATGAACACTAAAAAAACTAATTCTGCGTAATTAACAGGCGCACTTTTAAAAGTAAATAGGTTTTCAAAAAAAAATGTTGTTGCTTAGATACTTTAAGAGCTTTTTAATGGCATTTCGGAAGAGTAAAATGTTTTATTGGCGTCGTGTGTCGTCGCGTTTTCACTACTATGGCTTTTGCACACTGCGTTCGCGCGAAAGTCGTCTGCGCACCCACGGACACCGTTTTTGGAATGAAACATCTTAGTAATGACACTCCGTGTTCCTGAAAAACTACGGCGGTTCCGCAACAAGTAGCTCACCGCCCCATGATGCTTTGAGCGTCCATGGCGGCTGAAGTGCAGCGCCGCCAGCTTTCCCTCTAGATAATAGTACGAAACTCTATGATTCACTCCGAGAAGCGACAATTTGCCACTGCTGATTCACTAGCAGCAGTAGTTTCGTATCTTTGATAGCAAGAATATTCGCCATCACATGACGTCTAATGTTCAAAAAATACTTGCAAATTTAATAAAAACTCGCTTTACTTCATTTAAATCTATAAAACACCGCGAAAAAGCTCCAAATCTATTTTTGTTTCGTTGCGGACGGTTGTGCTAGGTTTCGGCTGCGTTTCGGGCAGTTGCAGACGGTAGCAGTGTAGCTGGAGGTCCCATTAGGCTTGCGCGCTCCAGAATCGAGAGCGTATCTCAAAAACTGGGTTGAATTGCAGCTTAAGCTTTATCGTCGAAGCAAGGTGAGTCATAGCGAAAAGCAACAACACGAGTAGTTGTCGGTAAACATGCCGACCGGAATCGCAAGGACTGCTGAATTGGCTGAAGCGGGCGACTCTCGCTTGGAAGGACGCCGCCATATTTTCACGCTAAGGGCGCAAAAGCCGGAACTGCCGATTGCGTTCGTACGCTACGCTATTTCCCCATTAGCGTTCTGCGCATGCGCATTCTGGACCCGCTATTCCGCTATGCACGCAATTACGCAAAGCCCGCAATACTAAAACTCTATAATGTTCAGTTGTAGGTTTGTAAAAGTCGTCACATTGCTTTAAATCCTCTTTGGCTCGTGCAGACGCTGTTTCGTTGCACTAACGTGCATTAAAACGCCTTGCAGGGAGATGCGAGCGCAAGCGCTTTCAAGGCCACCTCGTCGCAGCGGGCAACGTCTGCTTCATCGTCTGTTTACGACGATGCAAAGTAAGTTCGCATGGCGAGTGGCAGTCCGGCTCAGCAGACGGTAGCCACAGTGCTGTGCTCTTCGACAGCCGGTAATGCCGCCGAGAACATTCGTCGGCCAAGGCAAACTAGTCGCGATGTCCGCGGACACGCCACTCTTCTTCGCAACTCAAAAATCAGGCAAGGAGACTGGGATACATGGCGTCTAGTATCAATTTCGTAGCCCGTCGCCCGCGCGAATTGCTTCAGCGCATTCCGTTGTTCGACTAAGCGCAATAATTTGGGGCGACGTCACGATGGCGTAGCAGGAAGGCGGATCCGTGTCGTCACGCCGCCGTCACCGCGGCTCGAGCCAATCAGCGAAGAGCGAATGCGACATGTCGCAAAAGGCGACACCGGGAGAATACCACCCCTTAAGAGGCTTTTGTGCAACTTTCTTGCTGTCATCTCTCTTTACCTCGACCAGTACCATCGATTATTCGTTGCTCAGCCAATCACACGTCGAGCAAGTGGGGATTGGAAACAGTACAAAGACAGCGCAAATTTGAGAATTGATTTGAACATATCTGTAATAAGTGACTTCATGTTTCCAGGTGTAGCATTCGGAGCCAGCCTCACATCTTTTGCCATTTATACATTACTGTTCTTCGACAAGTACGCGGCAACAAGCACTGCAATGAAGTACTCGGCCTGGACAGCGTCTGGATTGGTAGGACCCTTGATCATGTCTGTTCTTGCCAACTCGTACGGCCTACACGGAGCACTACTCATCGCCGGTGGACTCGCAATGAATGCAGTGCCACTTGCCATGCTACTTAAAGAGCCCCGTCCCCTCAAGTTCTCCACAACGAACCATGTCTCACCTGACCAGCGAAACTCCTCAGTAAGTAAAAACGGGCCGCCAACAATAGGTAAAGAACAAGATGACCGAAGAGCGACCAAGCAAGTATCAGTCACAGTTCCCATTCCTCCAACCGCAAGCATCGACAAACTCGGTTTGACCCTGAAGGGTGTGGCGGCCCTCTTCCGGATACCAGACTTCTACGTTCTGCTGGTTGTCTACGCGGTCTTTGACTGGACGGCATTGCTCCACTCCACCACCGCTGTGGACTACGGACGAGACAAGGGCGTTTCGCTGGAGAGCGCGAAGTACGTGCTCACATGCCACGCCTTCGGCCACCTTGTGGGCCGAAGTGTTGTGCCCTTTGTGTCGGACAGGATACCATTCAGCCACTGCCCCATCGCTGTCGCCAGCCTCATCGCTTCTTGCCTGGCCTTCATCGCTACATCTCTTGTCCGGTCTTTTACCTCGTTCATGGCCCTGAACGTAGTTATCGGTGTTGGACATGGCTTTATGAACTGCATAAGAAGCGTCCTTATCACCAACTACCTCGGTGTTCAGCGCCTGCCGGCCTTCCTCGGATTCCTGGGCATCCTGCTTATACCACTGGCATCGGCGAGTGCAACCATCTTGGGTAAGAGAGCCTGTGCTTGCCTTTCGCTGCTCTCCAGGCTGTAGACCCGAATAACTGAAAATACTGGGTGTTAGCTACAAGGTCTCTGCTTCAGCCTGCTGATTTCGTTCACATTTAGCGCATCTAACAGGACTTGAAAGCTTTGCCTCCCTCCTGAGGCGCTCTTGCTCTTGCAGGTAAAAACTGCAGCAAGGCTCTACGGTTTTAAGGCATATGGGCAGTTTTAGTGGAAAACATAACGTAAGACAACATTACACAGCTTTATCTCCACAGTCGTAGGAATTTTAATCCTGGCGCTGACAAGCAAAGATCATCAGACATGTGTGCCCTGCAGCTACAGTGATATGCCCCTGCGTTTCTTAAATAGGTGCTTCAGCTGCTGTTTACGATTCTCTCTGCACTTTCTGCTAATATTATCTGAAAATTATGCATATCTCTAGGCCTCAGCAACTTGTGGCTGTCGACAATCATTTGCATCTGTGGAAACTTCAAGAGACGAATCTTGGTTAGAGAATCATGGTGTGTGCTGAGTGCACAGTGTCTGCAACAGTATTTTTATTGGATTAGTTACAAACTTCGCTCTCTGCTCCCAACGCATGCAAACTCTTCGTTCCAAAAAGCTTCAACCCGAATCCGGTTTCCCTGAATTTGATTGCAGATTTGAGCGTGCTAAAGCTTTTGCCACTATCATACGCCATGTGCATGACGATGACGGCGCTGCCTGTTGGCAAGCCGGCGAAGCGTGAGCGGGCCGCCTCTGCCACTTTCTCCCTCTGTTTCAGTGCGTTTTGGCGATTCACTTGGAATTTGATAGCTTACATCATGTGGAGTATTTTTTAGCAGCGAATCTATTCTCATGTAAGTATTCAGTGACGTAAAGGAGAGTACTTCTGCGTAGCTGGCTGCTCGAAAACTTTTAATCCCCCCCAGGGAACACGCTCTTGCGTCCTCTCCGCGCCTTCGCTCGACCGCGGGAGATCGTGGCTGTTCGAAGAGAAACATAAAAGTTTGCTTCGTGTTCAATTTTCACACTAGTGTTTATTGCCTTCCTTCTATGTCTGTCTCCCTCCCCCCCCCCCTCCCCCATTGAGTGACCGTTTTCAGGCGTAGTCGCCTCGTTATGGCTCGCAAGGTGCAAAACAGACGAGCTGTTTGCAAATGCGACAGGTCACCCGCCTTTCGCTGTAAGTGCGCTTTCAAAGAAAACAAAAAGTCAGTCCAAGGAGTAGAGCCGCCGGACTCGGCGCCAAGTTTTGAGTTTCTGACTGCTTCAGCATGTTCCTAACCATGAGCTGGCTATATCAAGAAGCAGGTTATGACTGAAAATAATGCTCCACACAAGATCGCAGTACCCGGGTCTATTGTGGCACTGTCATTAAACGTTTAAGTTACACGTAAATGCAGCCTGTCACTAACATTATTGATGTACTCTCTGCACTATGCACATGTCGTTAATCTGCCAAACAGACCCCGCTGTTTATTGCCACGGCCGCTCGAGATCGAGCGGCTGTGTTATTGCAACCACATCTGTGAGCGCTGTACACTTTCTCGCGACCTTACTTCGCTTGTAAGCGTTTTGTAGTATGAATTCATGGTGGTCCTAAAAGCCTGAACTTCAGAGCTATGGTGCCTATAGTCGTCGCACATTGCCATCCTCCCGCGCAAGTGTTTTACGCGCCATGCTGAGTTTCACGAACTTTACACAGCTTCGTTTGCTTTGTTATTGCTTGGTAATATTGCTAGACTTCAGTCATTATGTTTGTTCATGAGATGGAATACATCGGACCCGACTGGAACAGCCTTTTCAGGCTGTACATTAGGCGTTGCGCCTAGAAAGCCACCGTAATCCACTCGAAGCGAATGCACCCACCCTTTAATTGCAAACATCAGAAAAGAAATGGTTTGCCCTCGTCAGTTGGGCACCGTTTCAGCAATATGCCTTTCTGGTAAAATCTCAGTCACTTGCCCTCAGAAGAGCACGCATGGGCTCCGCACTTGTAACGAGCGAGTACTTCAAATATGCACACGACATTGAAGAGAATTCTTTCTTCGGAGGGACTATTTCTGTGCCTCATTATCAGGCTAGTCGTAGTGCTCCCCATCGAAAATTAAATTACTCTGTTATAAATTATTTGAATATTTAGCTCTTCACGTTAATTGTAGTATAGTGAGCTACTTAGCGACAAAATGCAATCTGTCAACATTCCTTCCAGCGAAGATTATAGTGGCGCACGTGAAAGCGAGGCTTATTTCATCTTATTTGAACAACAAATACTTATAGTTACCGTCCAAGAGAATCGGCAGTTAATTTTGCTTTCTAATAATTAGGAGCATTTATTTTTCCAGCTTTATTACCGCTACCTTTTCACAACACAGCGCCTGGCTCAATTAATCCCGAGTCCACTGCCACAGCCTCAACACCCGAGAAATCTGCGCTTTCAGTGTGAATGGGATGAAAAAGCTTGCACGATAAACAAATGAAAACCATTTCACCTCCGGTGAATGGCTGTCAGGAGAGTCGGCATACTATAATCAGCTCTTCGTCTAGCAAGACTCGGCGACGCTCGCCTGCGGCAAGCACTACCGTCCCTGTGAGATGTAACATCAGCTACATGTCTACTCTCATGCACAGTGTCTCCCTTGCGCATGTTTTCGCCCCTAAATTCACTGTGCGGGGCGCTCCCTGGCAGCAAATGACGCGCGTGTATCTCGGCCAAGCTTGCGGTGGCAGCGGGAAGCCGCGGCGGGCGGCCCGTCTTCGGTTCCAACAGCTGCCGCTAGGAGGCTTTCAGTGGTGCCCCTATTACTTAGGCGCTGCGCCCAGCGTATAAGCTTCTCGACCACAGTGCGCATTCTTAATATAGAACTTGATTAATTCATACAGATGTGAAGGTACCTAATATTAATTACAAGTAAAGGTGCACCTCTGCTACTATCTATATGAGAGACATGCCTCGAGCGCGAGAAGTTTCCTCGCAAAGACTAAAGCAACACCGTAGTCAGTTTTTAATAAACGTGATGTGTTCATGGGATCAACATAGAGGCTTTTCTCATGTCCATTCAGTGTGTAGCCTCGGTGGATACAATGTTAACCAAGTGGGCCTGGACCTTGACGAAGAGAGAGAAGGTAGCCTCAGTAAAACATACTCTATATAGAATTTCTGGCAGTCGTGATTGCTCTACGCAAGCTAAACCTTAGTGGCAGTCTTTATTGTTTCTTTACCGTTGTGTTTGTCCCTTAATTTGCTTCTTAACTCTCCCATATTGTGCACATCGTTTTCATTGCAGCCTCCACATATCAGTCTTATGTATTTCACATGGGCACCCGGTCACAGCGCAGTTAAATTAAATGAGATTGCTAATAACGTGCCAAAGCCGCCCCATATTCGTCCTATGTAACATAACAGGAATGTTACATACCTTCCCGTCTGCCGCGTATGTCCCAGCTGCTGGTTTCCGGAAACATACTTTTTTGAGCGGGCAAAACGGGTTGCTTTTAACGTCTCCTTGTTAACAACATCAGGTTTTCCTGGAGCAGTAAATTTAGTCTAACTCGACAGCCTGAAGTCACTACGACGAGGCTGCATGGCCATGTCCCGCCGCTAAATTTTCAATTCGCACAGGTCTAGTTTGGCGCTTTCTCCTCTCTGCAGATTTTGACATGAACTTGAATTTACAGAAGATTTCTAGCTCTTTTTCTGCCGTTTCAACTCTTTGAAAAGAAGGTTATTTGAGGAGCCCTTCCAATTGATTCGATTTAATCTCAGCAGACCATCCCTTCTGTCATTTGATGTCGCCATACTTGGTGTCAGCCACAGGTGCGTTTCTCCCGCTGTTTGAAATTTATTACAGGAATTTTATCCACTGCCCGGCTTAATGTAACAGTATTACCCTCTCTGTATTTATTCTTTGCTGTCCATTTCCTACATATATTGCGATCCCCAGGTGTTGCTCTCCTGCATACGTTACAATGTGGCTTTTTGTTTTCCTCTTTTTATTTGATATCCTTTTTGCCACAAAACTATACCATTGAATAGTTTTTATATGCATCCATATCCTTGGCCGATTACACCCTGTCAGCAAGTGTCATTTGTGGTTAGTACAACAACCACTTACAGTCAACACCGGCGAAAGTCTGGTACTCTGTTGAAGCTCCAATTCCAAAACACACACATCTTTAGTTTCGCTGGTGAAACTTCTGTGTGAACGCAAGTGCTCGGGTATAATTTCCCTATTAGCTCTGATAGGCAATGAAAACGCTTACGATTTGAAAACATCTCATACAAGCCCAAGACAAAACCAGTTATTACTAGTAGTAGTGCTTACAATTGCACGCCACCGCATAATCAGGCTGGTCACAACACATCAATCCTAGTGTTTAGCGTCTAACTGGCATTAGTAACGTGGCAGTTCATTGCTCGTGGTCTATTTCGACGCCACGTGAAGGCTGTACGGAAAACTGAAATTATAAATGGACCCTGAAACAGCTGTACGTTTACCGAGAAAATATCATAACCTATGAGACCTCTTTCGAGTGGCTCAACCCGTAAATATGGAATGAGTGACAATAACCGTAACAAGACCGAAGAAATTAAAGGTACTTTGTCTGCCTAGCGTATTTTCTATCTTTTGAAATTGCTGCTCGGTCTTCCCTTGTGTTACTGCTGGGCGTCGGCCCCATGCCTACAAAGGCCGCATCCGCCGATATGATTTACTGTGACAACCTGTGTGCTTTCCTCCGTGCTGGCGCTGACAACACAGCCAACAGCTCTTTGGCCCCTTAACTGCGATGACTGAGCAGCTGTGGCGCGCTCTTCCGCTCTGGGACATTTTATTTTCAAATTTTATTTCCTGCGTGCAAATACTTCCGTTTCAATAGAAGACAGCTTGTAGCGCACTCTGTTTGTACGCCCTATACACCGCGTAAGGCAGCGACTTCTGGCTGCGATAATCACGACAAGGTTGTTACCATAGAGGTGTACTAGACATTTGAGCATCGCCTCGCATACGGGAGGTGTGAAGTTTGATATCCAGTGCCATCGGATACCAACCGGTGATATAATGAATGCACGCTTTCCCTTGGTCTGGTTCTCAGCTTTACTGGGGTGAAATGCTTGAAAAATTTGCCCTGGTCCCCACCTTGTGCAAAAGCAGAACACCTTATGCTATGGCGTTGTTTCGCCAAAGCTGTCATTGCACCCTAAAACTTCATCATCATCACGACAGCATAGTCATCGAGCTGATTCGGTTCACGCACGACGCAGTCGTTCAGGGCTCACTCCATTATCATTGCTGGCAAAAAAGAGGGTGTATTCTACCACTCGAAATACTATAACAGGGCTTGGGCTATCAGTACCACCATTCTGTTATATTGCAATAACATACGTTTGTCTTCTCCCTAAACTTCTACAACATGAATCAAACCTCACTACCTTTGATATGAGGCGGTCAAATAACCAGTAAGTAGGCACGTTTCCTGCTTTGTTTATGTTTTGCCATTTTGACACGTCATCTGTGGAAATGCAACTGCCCAAAATGCGTTCACACTGCCCTCTACAAGCCAGCCCGAGTTTTGCATGTACCTTCGGCTGGGTACAAAGACGGATCATTCTTGATTACCGAACATGCCTAGCCATACCTGCCATATGCGGTGCAGCGCGATATGTTAATAACGCCTAACGCACAGGTAATATGTTGTCTTTCAATTCTGAGCATTTTCGAACCACATTACGTGGAACAAAACATAGCATTTTCTCAGCATGTGTCCCTCCATTTCAGAGAAGTGTGGCACTGCTGGGACACTTAGTTCGTTGTGACAGAAAAAGAGAGATAAAAATTTATTGATCGAGAAAAAACAATGAACGCGTTCGTGACAAGAGGTGGAGGATAAACTTCATTTATTAGCAAAGATGAAAACCTTACCAGGAGGGCACCTCAGGCCGAGAGCTCTCTGTCCTTCTTCTGAGAAGAGAAACTAGATTTTTCTGTCATGTTAACAATTGCTTTTCATTTTTTTCGTTCCCCGTCCCACTTTTCTTTCTCAAAAAATAGCATTCTTCAGAGACACGCTGGGCTCGTACGACAACTTCTACCGTCTCTTTGGTGCAGCCGACTTCAGCGTGGCCGTGTTGCTCTCTCTTCTGGCATGTCGGGACAAAGCTCGCAGACACGCCTGGACATTGGAGAAAAATACCGCTGGAGTGCCTGAAGCACTGTCTGCGAACGCAAACCTCTGAGAGGACATGCGACCACATAGGTACCGCGCTGAAGTGTGTCGTGGTCCCTAAAACCCCTTATGTAGCCGCCAGATAAAAGAATTTTTGTCGAATAAACCGTTGAACCTTATGTGCAATCTCGTTTTTGATTGATCTGAGTAGCAGGCCAGGGCCATGTTACCACCGGCCGACCTCTCGACCTTTTCCTCATTAAAATTCTTTTCTCCCTCTCTCTCTCTCTAGTAAAAACGACAGCTCCAGTAGTTCGCAGCAGTTCGACAAGTCCGGACCTGACGCTGAGCCTCTACACCTGCGGTGTTACCTGGAACAGAACACAACATATTTAGTGCACTGTTCACTACATTATACAAATCACTGTCCCGTACAAACGACCCAGTCACGCCTATACAACCCACAGACTCAATAACTGAGATGCCCTTCGCGCTGCGCGCACTGCCCACCCAGACACTACCATCGAAGAAATCGGCGATTGGGTGCAATCGCTCAAGGATGCCGTCCACTACAACATGCAACACATTGAAACTACCATCGAAACCCATACCCTGGACACACGCTTGGCCAACATCTGGGAGGCTCATCACAGCCTCCTTAAACGCTGGGAAGACAATAAACATAAAATAACTCTTAAAAACCTACTGCCTGCGCTGCAGACAAAAATCCGACAACACTCTGAGGAGCTCTGCTGACGTAATTGGGGAGAGATATGTGACTACATCGCCGGAAATCTGTCCACCAAACGCGAATGGCAATTTCTCCGACACCTCACTGACCCCACAGAAACCAAATCAGTCACACAACACCACGTAACACGCCTCACATACGTACACATGGTCCATTATTCACAACAGCCCTGGAAACACGGACAAAAGGGGAGAATGGAAAAAACAAGCGCTGACTTCAACTGAAATTTATTACGGGAAGGAAAGTGTATGTACATCTTCGAAAAACCAAACATAAACGGAACCGGCATACAAGGCATAAACTAATGTGCACGTGTCCAACGCAAAAAAAAAACGAAAAAAACACTCTGGCCAGAGGAAGATAACACTCGACGCGTCCTTAATCGCGCTATCAATCAAGATGGGTACCCTTGAGGAGATCAAGTTCATACTGTGACACCACTATAGAAGGCCGACTGACGCAGGTGTTTCCAGAATTATGCATGTGATAGGCTTCCATTTTTTCTCTAGCCAATTGGTCGTTATGTCTAAAAAGAATGGCTGTGGCATAAAATACCGGGGTGCAACCGCATGAACGACGGTGCACTGCGAGTTCAATAGATGACTTTGACGAGTTGTTATTGCAGGAATTGGTGTGTTCAGGAAGCCTTTTATTAACGCATCGTTCGGTCTCACCAGTATACACGGCGCCGCAAGAAAGCGGATACTTATAAAAAACTCCAATACTACAGTAAATGAACTTTTGTCAGTGCTTCACCTGACACCCACTCGTTTTACCATGCAGGCTAATGTCAGATCTTTTTTTGTTGCGCACAGATGCCACTCAACTTTCAACGTATTTGGTGCCGAAAAAACAACCTTCACGCCGTATTTGCCCCCTATCTTCTTCAGCCCATGGGACAACCTATGAGCATACGGGACAACAGCAATGTTCTTTGGGTCGCAGGGGATCTGTTGCTTTCTTGCGCCACTTTTTACCAATCTCATCACCTTTTTAGACTCTCTGGTGAAGTGATCCGGATACCCACTCAATTTAAGCCTAGCCAACTTCTCAGACAAGCTATCATAGATCAAGTGGGCACAGGACTTGTGAACGGATACAAGACACCACAATACCATTTTTTACAAGCTTTGAGTACCTGAATTCAAATCTAACAAAGCATTCGCAGTTCGTGGCCGATACTGCCAGTACAAACGACCAAAACAAGAGCGCAACCAGAGGTCCAAAAATTGGATTCTACCATCAATCGGTACTTCTGTGATAAAGTTTAACCCCCTACCACCCTCACGGAATAAATTAACAATGTCTTGAAGGCCACGGTTGAAATCGGAAGCCTGAAAAAATAGCAGGTAGTTATCCACTTATCTGACAATTTTCTGAAACATGCCGCGGAGCTATTTACTAGCGAAATAATGGAAGCCTATCACATGCATAATTTTGGAAACACCTGCATCAGTCCGCCATCTATTGTGGTGTCACAGTATTAACTTGATTTCCTCAAGGGTGCCCATCTTGACTGATAGCGCGACTAAGGACGCGCCCAGTGTTGTCTCCCTGTGGCCAGAGTGTTTTTCGGTTGTTTTGTTTTGTATTTGCGTTGAACACGCGAGCATTAGTTCACGCCTTGCATGCCGGTTACGTTTATGTTTGCTTTTTCGAAGATGTATATATACTTCCCTTCCCGTAATAAATTTCAGGTGAAGTAAGCGCTTGTTTTGTCTATTCTCCCCTTTCGTCCGTCTTTCCTGCGCTTTCGTGAATAATGAATATCTACCAACTCGCCAAACTTTTTTTCATTCATCGAAGGTATGACGATCCCAACGATCTCCTGAACACACTGCAGAACACACACCTCTACCCCACTAGACAGGACAACCTAATCCCATATTCGACCCAGACATCACGGATACTGAAGCCAGAGCTACCCTCAGAACCAACTCTGCACGTGGTGTAGGCCAAATCACAAGCTACATGCTCCTTAATCTGGACTACCAATCGATCATCCAAATTACGCCATACTTCAACCAGTGCTGAACGAAGTGTATCCTCCCGGAGTCATGGCGCCAAGCGAAGGTAATATTCAAACCCAAGCCAAACAACCCTTTTAAACTCCAAACGTTTCACCCAATTTCGCTAACCTCATACATCGGAAAGCTCTTCGAGCATGTCGTGTTAGCGAGGCTATCAACACAAATGGCAAATAATATGCTATATCCGCAAGCATGGAGGGATTCTGCCCCCTCTATCCACACAGTACGCCATGACTGAAGAAATTCACAGACGACATCTTCGACCCACTCATTCCGGGTCACACCAAGGAAGTCTTAAGATCCGATCTCTCTAAAGCACTGGACATCTAGTGATGATGCCTGCCCTATCCTCATTGAATGTGGCAGCGGGCATGTACATCTACATTCAAGTATCCCTCACAGACCGCACGGCTGAGAAGCAACTTGGCCCTTTCGCTTCCCCCTCCTACATGCCTCATAGTATTGGCACCCCTCAAGGGTCCGCCTTCTTCCCCTTCCTGCTTAACATCACCCTAATCCCCCTCGCCCGAAAACTGGCAAATACTCCACAACTCAAGCACACCCGTCATGCCGACGGCATCACACTGTGGACCACCCACGGCAGTGGCGGCGGCATAGAGGAAGCAGCCACCCTCAACCCAAATTTGCACGAAGCATCGAAATGTCTTGCACCCATATGACGTCGAACTGCTCCTAAATCTTGCCTGAAAACCGCTGCTTCCCTATTACCGTTGAACTGAAAGGGGACCCGGTACCGGAGGCTGACACTCTCCGTGCACGTTGCCTACACATGCTTGTGTTTTTTTTATGCAATCCGAGCCAACGCTTGCACAAATATGTGTATTGCCTTCGCCGCACGCTGCTGCGCTGCTCTCTATGCTTGGAGGTCAAGACTCCTCAAGCTGTTTCTACAGCTCTTTACCTGCCCTCCTCGCAACATTCCTTTTTGCTGCAGAATAAGTTACTTACTGCGATTTGATAGAGAGCTGCAGGGTCAACAAGGGCTTGTCTAGGTTACATGAATACAGCATGTGTGGTGTGCCTGCGTTTTGGTGCCCGCAGAGAGAACAGGGACTGAACTGGTCTGGAAACCATTTGGAGTAAATGGACGGATTAAAGAAAGCGTCTCTTTGAAGCTGGCGCCAGTTGTTGGGTTTTACTTTGAGATCAGTGGGGTTCTGAAAACATATTTCTTTCTGTCTTAAATTGCGAAGTAATTTCTTTGTAGGATGTCTCTCCCGGTCAGCTACGAATCCCCGGGCAACTTAGTGCGCCACCACGCAAACTTAAACGCGTGCAGACACACGAAAAGAATCGCGTCTCGTTAAAGAAAAGTTATTGTTCCCAAAAACTCTGCAGTACGAAAGACACGTTCATCTGGTTCTCGAGATTTGTAGGATTTTAATGCATATTACAGTGTAACATTCACAATATCCGTACAAATGTGTACTGTGGCCTAATAATACATGAAATAATATCTAAAATATTATCAATTCCATGGTTTAAGTTTGCCCGAGCTGGCTTTATGCAACTGCATCACGTGCTGCATCAATGAAGCTGCATCAATGCTGGCAAAACGCAAATGAAGGTGCCACCGGGAATCAAGAAATTGTTCTTTAAGTTACACTCTGGAACTTTACCTGTGACAATTTTCTTGAGGCAAAACAGATATTTCTTTCTTGGGGGTCGCATTGTATCATATGCAAACAGCCGGAGACAATTGACCACGTCTTTTTGCACTGTTGGGAAGGGGTCTATTTTCGGGACGTGTTGCAGAGGACTTTAAAGAAACAGCTTCCAATCCACTCATGCGGAATAAGGTTCTTGCCAACCAAAAACTAGGATGGGGTTCCATTAGACTTAGTCATGCTGGTGGGCCTCGACAGTATATGGCGCTCCCGCATGGCAGAGTATCATTGTGACCCTGACGCACGGCCAGCCCGCATGTATTTTAGAGAAAGTATGTACAAGTTTCTGGAAGAATAAAAGCTAATAGTGGAGGTTCCTGAGTGGTTACCAAGGCTGGAACCCCTTGTAACTTTAAGAGAATTTTAACCTAAGTCAGGCCTACTCTTTGGGATCTTGGTTAACTCTGTATACTGTATGTACACCCGGCGGCAAAATAAGTCGGGGCACGCGAGAGGCGGCCAGAATCAGATAAAACTGCATCGCCGCGCCGTCTGACGTTGCGCTTCTGGTGTCGATACATCGCAGTGCGCGTGCGCGTCCTTTCATGCTTGCAGCCGTGTCTTTTTCCTCGCTTGCGCCGTACTAGCTGATTACCTGCGGCATTTGGCAGTAGGGGCCGCTTTTTCTATTTGCTACGTCATGCGCGCAGTTCTGGGTGGGGGTAAGAAGGGGTGCACGGCGAGGGTGAAGCGTGCGCTGCTCGCTTTGCCCTGGCTGGACAGATAACGTATCGCGTCTCTCGGCGATAGCGGGTTGCCGCATACATGATCACTTCCATTCCTTTCATTTTTTTTTAACGACCGTGTGATGTTGAAATAGGAAAGAGCACGCCGCAACGGAGAGGTGTTCAGTAGAAAAATTATTCCATTTATTAACATCAGATGAGAGAAGATATGCAGGTCACTTGCACATGAAATAAAATACACGTAGACGGGTAACGCAATAACGCGAGCAGGGTTAGGCGTGGCCATATATGTTGAACATAAAAAAGAATAAAAGTAAAACCAACTCTAAGGGCCAACAAAAGACAAAAATGTTGCCGAAATCTGTGCTCTGCGCCCTTCTCTTTTTTAAGAGGCATCGGCGAATACATTGTTTCATTAATGAATGTTTTATTGTGTTTACGTGATGATGTTGCTATTACGTTTTTAAAACTGTAATTCAAGCGAACCCATTTTGCTTACAACTCCATACTATACATTGCCCTTTCGTGTAGCATTGCCCACAGGGCGCGCACGTGACCAAAGTACCGTGCGTGTTTTCAGGAATAGTTCTGCCAGTGAAATGTTGTGTTATATTAATGGAACTGGGTGAGTGGTTATGATCAGTACAGCACAGTGGTTGAGTCATGTGTCTGCAAACTCTTTTTCGTTAGCCTGTATGGCACACCAGAACTTCCATGATGATCAACGCAACAAACAGATTTGGAACCTTTTATTACCTACAATTTATTTTCTACTTAGTCCCTTTGTATTGCATGTTTCCAGCAGAAGAAAACCGAATGAAAAAAAATGGCTCTAAGGGTTTGTCTCTGTGACAGAAGCGTAGTACCGTAGTGCAGACACGAGCAAACCGTCCATCTTCGACCTCGAGGCACAAAGGGCCTTGGTTGCGAGAGCTCGGGCAGCGGCTTCAGCCAACGGAGTCCCGGACTGAGGACCCGACCAACCCCGCCCTTGCCCGGAAACCATTTCTACAATTGTACTACTATTATGGCAAGCAACTGCTTCAGCGCTTAGAACTATCGGGCAGGGTGGCGTGTTGTTCAAACTCGTTAGTGAAGGGCATGCACATGTGCCGGCAAATATAAAACTCGTCAGCGTCAATACTTGTCGCTGTACTGAGCTGTCATTAAACACAGACAAACTGTTGTTTCACATGGTCGCAGTGAACGACTGTCGAAGCTGTAATGATGCAAACATGGCAAATAGTTTTCGGAGCTATCACGTGTAATCACGCTCTTTCAGAGCATTCTGCTCGCTTGCAGCGAGCGTAGAAATCGCAACACGTCCAGCGTGGTTACAGGAAGTGAGAAGGACCCGTGCCAGCAGCGATGAGTAATAGCTCGTTCAAAAAAACAAATCTTGCAACTGTGTGTTATCTGTCTAGCCAGGGCAAAGCGAGCAGCGCACGCTTCACCCTCGCCGTGCACCCCCTCTTACCCCCACCCAGAACTGCGCGCATGACGTAGCAAATAGAGAAAGCGGCCCCTACTGCCAAATGCCGCAGGTAATCAGCTAGTACGGCGCAAGCGAGGAAAAAGACACGGCTGCAAGCATGAAAGGACGCGCACGCGCACTGCGATGTCTCGACACCAGAAGCGCAACGTCAGACGGCGCGGCGATGCAGTTTTATCTGATTCTGGCCGCCTCTCGCGTGACCCGACTTATTTTGCCGCCGGGTGTACGTACATATTATCATGTTCTCTTTTGTAATGTCAAAGCCCGGCAATAAAAAAAAAACAGGATGGCCGAGCGGTTTAAGGCGCCAGACTCAAGGTTAAAATCCTCGCCTGCGTGATGTGGACTTACAGAGGCTTCTGGTCCACAAATGTGGGCATGGGTTCGAATCCCCCTACTGGCACGCATTTTTTCTTGATTATTTGCGCAGCCAACTTATATAGTGTTAAAATCGAGTTTGCCGGCAGTGTCAGGATGGCCGAGCGGTCTAAGGCGCCAGACTCAAGGTTAAAATCCTTGCCTGCGTGATGTGGGCGTACAGAGCCTTCTGGTCCACAAATGTGGGCGTGGGTTCGAATCCCACTTCTGGCACACATTTTTTCTTGATTCTTTGCGCAGCCAACTTATATACTGTTAAAATGGGCCTTTCCGGCAGTGTCAGGATGGCCGAGGATTCTACTTCCGGACGCAGAAGCGAACGGACGTGTCTCGATGGGCTCCGTCGGAGCGGGTTCAGCGGCCCAGTCGGGCCGCGGTAACAGGTTTTTGGACACTGCTCACCAGGATTATCAAGTGATACTGCCGCAACTGCCATCAGGTCAGATTGTTTTGAACACAGTATTTTTGCACGGCGATGTGAGAGCGCGGCCTTTCCGCGTCGAAGATTTCAGAGACGCCATTGCTAATCTGGGAGCACTCCCAGATGTTATCGCCCTGGGGGCGTACCAAATGAACCATGTATGGGCGGTAACTTTCAAGACAGCGGAAGCGGTGAAGAGCATGCTCGCTAAAGGCGACATGCTGGTGAAGGAGCGTCGGTGTCTGGTTATAAACCCGAACAACCAAGACGTCAGGCTCAAGCTTCACTGGCTCCTTCATGGAGTTAGCGACGATGATGTGCGAGCTGCGCTGGCTAATTATGGCAAGGTAACTGAAGTGACCAGGGAGAAGTGGCGTATCTACGGCATTACCGACAGGTCGTCGACGACGCGCCTCGTCGCCCTGAAGTTGAAGGCCGGTGTCAGTGTGGAAGACCTGCCCCATCAGGTGCGTGTGGGCGGTGAGCTGGCCTTAGTTGTGGTACCAAACCGGGCACCCTTGTGTTTGCGCTGCAACAGTAAGGGCCATATACGGCGTGATTGCAAAGTCCCGCGCTGTTCCCGATGCCGGCGCTTTGGTCACAACGATACGGACTGCGTTAAAACCTACGCAACCATCACCGGTCAGCCGAAAAAGAACGATGTGACCGAGTTCGTTATGGATGACGAAGACGCTGAAGAGGCTTCCAGAGGGGCTGGGAATGTGCCCGTGCAGTCTCCAACGGGCGACAAGGCTGAAGCCACCGAGGACACTCAAGGCGCCGTCAGCAAAGGTGACCAACAAGATCAAGGCAACACCACCCCCTCGGGGGCGGGGACTGCGAAAGAAGACTCCGGCAAGGAGTTGGAAGTAGTGTCGACGGGGTGCTGGTAGGATGGTGAGCAAACCATGGACACCACATTTGCAGTGCCAGGAAAAAGAGTGCACGAGGAAACAGTCGTCGTGGGCGACAACGCCGGCGTCGAACCACCTCCCAAGACGTCTGCTACTCGGCGGCCGAGTTTCAAGCCCAAGCCGAACATTCCACCCGACCGCAGAGGGGGCGGCACGGAGCCCTCGTAGCAGCGTGGGCCAGTCTTGTTCCTGCCCACGAAACTGCAATTAGCGTGCATCATGGAACTGTATCAAGGGCCAAAACAACGACGAGGACTACTATCTTGCTGCGGGGGCGGAAAAGTCGAGTGCCGCGGTTTTCAACGCCAGCGGCGTACCTCAGATTGTCGAGGTAAGCCCCGTGCGGTCCTTGTGTCCTAGCGTAAATATGGCAGCAAACTTTAAAAAATCCCTCCGTGTAGCAACATCGAATGTTCGGGGCTTGGCAAGTAGGCGAAGGCAGTGCCACGTTAGTAGGCTACTTATCGAAAACGAGCTGGACATCGTTGCTGTCCAAGAAACGAAGGTCAGCAGCGAGGACCAAACGGACCGCATGGTGCAGCCCTTTAGAACTCATTTCAATGTTTGTATAGCTCATGCGGTTGGAACATCGGCGGGATGCGCGCTCTTTGTACGTAACAGTATTGGGATTTTGGAGGAACAAGTCATTGTTTGCGAAAGTGGCCGCTTTGTTATCCTGGATTTTTCATTCTGTGATTTATTGTGGCGTGTTGTGTGTCTTTATGCGCCTAACAAAGAAACCGACCGCAGAATTTTTTTTCAATACCTCGAGCAGTATTTGAAAACAGAGCGACATGTTATATTTATGGGAGACTTCAATTGTTTTTGCAGGCCAGAGGACCGAGCTAAAGTCGGTACTCTAAAGGATCAAAGTGTGCAGGTTCTGGATGAGCTCGTAGAGGAGTACGACTTAATAGATGTTGGCTGCGTGTTATCACCCGGCAGTCAGGCACTGTTTACTCATTTCCAGGGTGAAAGCCATGCCAGGCTCGATCGCATATACATATCGGTGCATCTGGCGCCGCTCTGCGAAAACTACGAAGTCATTCCAGTATCCTTCTCTGACCACTGCATGGTTTCCTTCACCTTAGGATCAAAATTAAAGGAGGTGAGATTTAATTGAGATTTATGGAAATTTAATGCCGAACTTCTGGACAACAGCTTCGTTTGCGAGGTAAATAATTTACTGAAGTCATTGCATCTGTCTGGAGCAGAAAGCTGGTTGGAAAAGTGGGAAGGTTTCAAAAATGACGTAAAAATGAAAGCTATTGAGAGAGCAAGCATACTAAGACGCGAAGAAAAACAGAAAGAAAAGGAATTGCACAGCCAGTTGAAACTATTGCTGAACATAGAATCTGCGCAGCCTGGTTTATGCATGAACCAGATAAAGGAAGTTAAAAGAAAGCTAGAGCAGGCGAATGAAGATAACTACCGAGGGGCCGTTGTGCGGGCACGCATTGAGCGATTATGGATGGGTGAGGCGCCTACTAAGCGGTCATTGAGCGATGAAAGGAGCTATGCCTCGAAAAAAGAACTACAAAAAATAATGAACATAAATGAAGAAACCACTGATCCAGAGAAGATAAAACGCGCCTTTTTTTAGCAATATCAAGCTTTGCTAGGACAGGAGCAAGTGAAGAACGTGACTATTTGCGATTAATGCCCAAATTAGATGAGATTGAGAAGGAAAGACTTGAAGCTCCAATCAGTATGACAGAAATAGAGAAAGCAATTGACCAGTTAAATGCCGGGAAGTCCCCTGGGCCCGACGGCCTGGGTGCAGCTTTCTATAACGCCTTTAAAGATGAACTAAGTCAGGTCCCGCATAGAGTAATCGAAGAAGCCTATGAAAACGATTGCCGCCATCTTTCAAAGCTGCCCACGTTGTATTAATTCCGAAGTATGAGGACTCAGCAAGGCTGCTTTTGGTGGGGTCTTATCGGCCGATAAGCCTCACCATGTAGACTACAAAATCCTTATGAAAGTTTTAACGAGAAGGACACAGAGCGTCATTAAATACCTAGTGGGACCACACCAAACTCGTGGAATACAAGGACGAAGTATTACGACCAATATACATGTGGCGAGAAGTGTTTTGGAGTGTTGCGATACTTTTGATGGACGAGTTGCGATGATGCAGCTCGACTAGCAAAAGCTTTTGATCGAGTGTGCCATGAAGTGCTTTTTAATCTCCTAGAATTTGTGAACATAGGAAGCGTTATTACAGAGGGAGTCAAAATGGCTTACTCTGATTGTGCAGTGCGAATTATTATAAATAAGAATCTCACCGAAAGAGTGCCAGTGAAATCGTCTGTGAGGCAGGGCTGTCCATTATCCGCGTTGCTTTTTGCTTTATACCTTGAGCCGTTATGCTTGAGCATGATACAGAATGAAAGGATACGCGGTTTCGCGCTGGAAGCAACGGAGGTAAAAATGCTTGCGTACGCAGATGATGTCGCTATTTTTTGTAGAGACAAAGAAAGCGTTCAAGAAACTGTTAGAGTGGCGGCTGATTTCTGCGCTAAAACGGGGTGCCGTGTTAACTGGGAGAAATCATCTGGATTCTGGCACGGGGAGTGGGATCAAAAGCCTGAAGTGTTTGCCAATGTGCGATGGACAGCGCTGCCCTCAAAGTACTTGGGTTTACCACTTGACCAATACAATGACACTGAGGAATACTGGAATAGGGAAATAGAGAATCTCAGAAGGAAAACGCAAGCATGGAATGGCCGGAACCTATCTATGTTCTCACGAGCAACTGTTTGCAACCTTTTCTTGGTTGCAAAAGTGTGGTATGTCTTGCAGGTATTGTTCATGTCGCGCGTAACCATACAAAATATACATCGAATGTTTGCTTTTTTCGTGTGGGGAAGCACATGGGAACGTACGAGTCGGATAAATCTGTTTCTTTCGGTTCGAAAAGGGGGAGTGGGGCTTGTGCATTTGTTTATCAGACAGATTGTGTCGCGTTTTATTTTTCTGCGAGACCAGAATGACCCCTTTTTGTGTACGTTTGTACAAGTGCGCCTGCGCAATGCTTTGCCTGAGTTTTTGGTGTCCTGTTCTGATAAAAGAACGACAGCCGTAAGAGGATTTTGGCGCGAAGTTTTCACGGCTTTTAACATGCTGAAAGTGCGCTTTTCTTTAGATTATTTAAGTTATGTGTCGAGAAAGAAACTGTATAAAGATTTGTTGGATGGCATGCTGCCTGCACCAGTGTATCGACAGCTTAGTTGCGAGGCCCAGGGCAAGATGGTCTGAAAAGGGTGAAATGTATGCCAGTAAATCTTAACGCCAAAAGTTTTTTCTTCAAACTCCATACTAACACTCTGCCAGTTAAAACCTGACTAGAACAAAAGGGCATTTTTGTGCCATGGACGGTTAACTGTATGCTCTGCAAAAAGCCTGAGACAGTCGAGCATGTGTTTATAGAATGTTGGGATCCGGTATTCCGTTGGGACATTCTACAAAGAACAATAAAGAAAGACCTGCCAATCACGCCGTATGGAATCCGGTTCTTTGCGCTAGAAGATGACCGAGATGTTCCTTATGATCTCATCATGCTACTGGGGCCTCCACAGCATATGAAAAACCAGGATGTCAGTGAGAAATGCCGATGTAAACATTCGACCTGTAAGAGAAAATTTCATTGAAAGTGTTGTGCTTTCTGCGGGAATGTTACCGAGCCCAATCGGAGCTACCCGAATGGCTTGGCGTGCTGGAAGAACTTGTAGCCCTCAAGAAGTTTTAAACAACCACGTTGACCGTAGGCCGGTTCACGTGTTTTAGCGGTTTGTTTGTGTGTTTGTTATCGTTGTCAAAACAGGCAATAAAGAAAACAAAAGGATGACCGAGCGGTCTAAGGCGCCAGACTCAAGGTTAAAAATCCTTGCCTGCGTGATGTGGGCTTACAGAGGCTTCTGGTCCACAAATGTGGGCGTGGGTTCGAATCCCACTTCTGGCACACCTTTTTCTTGATTCTTTGCGCAGCCAACTTATATAGTGTTAAAATCGCGTTTTCTGGCAGTGTCAGGATGGCCGAGCGGTCTAAGGCGCCAGACTCAAGGTTAAAATTCTTGCCTGCGTGATGTGGGCTTACAGAGGCTTCTGGTCCACAAATGTGGGCGTGGGTTCGAATCCCACTTCTGGCACACATTTTTTCTTGATTCTTTGCGCAGCCAACTTATATAGTGTTAAAATCGCGTTTGCCGGCAGTGTCAGGATGGCCGAGCGGGATTCCACTTCCGGCCACCGAGCGTGACGGACGTTGTTGTGCCTGAACCCTCATGGCGTTTGGCCTGTCTGGGAACCAGAGCTGCGCGCCCGCCGTCGCGCAGGGCACGCGCGCAGAAACGCGTTGCCACCATCGGAAGCACCAGCGTCTCCGGCAAAGTGACTGCAGCAGAGTCCGTCACTTTGTTAGCCCCGAAACTAGCGTTAGAATTGGAGCAAAAGAAATGTGCGAGGGCACAGGCTGTCATGCAGGCTGTCATTTTCCACTGCGGTCACGGGAGAAACCACGGTCCCACAGAACACGGCACGCGCGCGCTGTGAAAACGTGTGTGTGGCTCATGAAGCGACACATTGTACGGGGCCGTAGTGACAGAGGTAACAAGTTAACTGAACAGAAGGAAGCGTCTCAGCGCTCCGCCAAGTGCAGGTATCGCGATGGACAGCCGCGAGTTGAGACGACGCCATTTAATAGGCGTAAAATCAGAAGGCCGGTTAGATGCGGACCTTGCACCGAGCGAAAAGGACGCGTGCGCTTAAAATTTAAGATTCGTGAAGGGTCTCACTTGACACCACGAGCCAAGAAAAAGAAAGGGCGGTCCAACCGGAAGCGTTGCGCAGTCAAAATTGAACGCCGCGACTGGCGTGAGAAGCGTAAGGAAAGGGACAAGTTGTCAGTGAGGGAAAATAATTTGTTCTTGTCTTGTTCTTCCAGTAGAAATTGGAAGGACAAGTACGGAGAGAGAGGAAAGCGCAGCTACAGCGAAAGAGGCAGGGACATTAGCTTGCACGGTAGTGAGTATTGTATGACGTCCGTTAGAAGCGAGTTAAACGCTAACGTAGACGCACTAAGCCGTGCGTTCTCAGCAAGGCTGCCTTCGACCTCTCGTGACATATTTTGTCACTTTGCGAACAGCTGTCAAGTTCGCTCGTTGATAGGGTCAAAATTGATGTCCTCATTTGTGGACTCAGCTGAGTGTTTTACTGGCCGAGTGATCTCAAGAGACCAAATTTATTTTGCATTCATTCATTCCGTTTGTTACATGCGTTTGGCATTTTGGGTTAATTACTTTAGAGTTCTTGTTTCCCACATGTGTCTCTTGCTGAAGAGGGAACAAAAGGGGGGGGGGGGGGCATAAATGTAGCCAGCCGAGTTTTGTGGCATTAAAGTCTGGCAGTTTGACGGGTGGCAGAGGGCACTTGCTCGTGTTGTGTGTTGCCTGTTGTCGGTCGATTCCTGGCAAGGTGCAGAATCATGCACGACCGGTGCCGAGCAGCAAGTTCTTCCGGAGGACCGAGCGAAGCTGCTCCAGACACCTGGGCGTCAAGGCGGAGGCACAGCGATCCTGTCCTGCGAGCGGGGCCTGTTCACGGAAAGGAGCATGTAGCCACCTGCGGCTGAACACCGGACGGGAACTGGGAGGAGCCTGGTGTTCGGGCGCGCCCCACATCCGAGCCACGCGGAAGCAGCTCGTCTTCGTGGCGCATTGTCTGGCGGCGGGGGTGCTGTTGGGCCTGAACCCTCATGGCGTCTGGCCTGTCTGGGAACCAGAGCTGTGCGCCCGCCGTCGCGCAAAGCAGGCACGGACTTGCCGCCATGGCACGGCGTCATCCTGGCTGGCCGGCTGACCCTTCCTCCTCCTCCTCCTCACTAGCGTCGGATCGAGCCAATCGGAGCGGTGGCCTGTGGCGTGACCTTATCGGAGCAGAGGAACGCCGGGTGCAGGGGAACGCAACGGTCACCGGCGGCTATAAGAGGAGAGCCGCACTGAAACGCGGTAGCAGACGGGCAGCAGACACGCCATCGTGCCAGAGAGACGCTCTCCGCAGGGCCTCGTCCTAGCCCGTTGTGCTCACGGCCCTTGTACATTAATGTAAAAAGCCTTGTAAATATTGTACATAAACGTCAGTTCACTAACCGTCGCATCGACCGTTCTTCGCTCAGGTCTGCTGAACAGAGGCAGCAGACTGAGACGCACCAAGTCGTAACAGTGGTGGCAGCGGTGGGATGCACCATTCCCAACAGTGGTGGCAGCGGTGGGATGCCGAGTTGTAACAACGTGTAGCGACTAGCTCCGTCGGAGCGGCTACAGCGGCCATGTCTGGCCGCGAAAACAGGAATTTTGACTCGGGCAGCGAGTACCAGGTTGTACTGCCTAGTTTGCCTACAGGGCGTTTTGTTTTGAACGCAGTTTTCCTTCTCGGAGACATCAGTGCTCGCCCCTACAGGGTGGAAGATTTTCGAGATGCGCTCGCTCCACTTTCGCTCCTGCCGGAAGTTATCGCCCTGGGGGCGTATCGCATGAGTCATGTGTGGGCCGTAACCTTCAAGGACGCCGACGCTGTGAAGAAGATTATCAACATCGGTGAGCTCAAAGTGAAAGATGCCCGATGTCTTTGATAGATCCTGCAAACAGGGACGTCCGAATGAAGCTACATTGGCTCCTACACAGCGTACCGGAAGAAGACGTGCGGCTTGCCCTCGTTCCGTTCGGGAAGGTGACGGACGTCACAAGGGAGCGATGGCGTGCACAAGGCGTGTCGGACAAGGGCTCAACTACGAGGCTGGTGACCCTTAAGTTGAACGCCGGCGTCAAGGTGGACGACTTGCCCCACCAGGTGAGCGTAGCCGGTGAGCTTGCGCTTGTGGTCGTATCGGGCAGACCTCCCGTTTGCCTGCGCTCCCGCGGCACAGGCCATATTCGGCGTGAGTGCAAAATCCCACGTTGCGGTGCTTGCCGTCGTTTCGGGCACGAGGAAAGCCAGTGCGCTCGGACGTACGCCAGCGTCACCGGACCATCGACCAGTGAGGAGACGACAGAGCTGCTCATGGATGAGGCCGATGCGGAGGACGCATCGAGAGCGGCGAGCGGGCCAGTGTCGAGCGAGATCGCGTCGGCTGCTCCTCGGGCGGATCAGTTGGAGGCGCAACTTAGCCCTGTCGACACTCCTTCGCAGTCGCCTCCCGCTCCTGCACAGGCTGACGATGTCGTGACGAGAGACGCGACTGCAAAGCATGGGGACTCTCCGGTGAGCGCCGCCTGTAATGTGGCTGAGCCCATGGACATTCCACCAACAACCAGTGTCACGGCCGGAAAACGGGTGCATGATGACAGCGCAAGCAAGGAGCCGCAGCAGGATGCCAGTGGGGGTGATGAGCCTCCTCCTAAAACGGCAGGTATGAGGCGAGCGTCTTACAAGCCGCAGCCGAACATTCCGGCCGACTCACGGCAGGCGGGGAAACCGCCTCCGTAGTTTTGCACTGTAGAACCCGAGCTGGGGCGTGGGTGGTTTGTGGTGCGGGCGTGATGGTAGACACCATGCGATAAGGGCTTTTTTTCACTCGATATGGCGATCAATCTCACGGAAGCACTGCGTGTAGCAACTTTGAATGTACGAGGCATCGGGGCAAGAAGGCGACAATGCCAGTTGAGTCGCCTTCTTCTAGAGAACGATCTGCACGTAGTAGCAATTCAGGAAACTAAGATTGAAAGTAAGGAGGCGACGGATCGAATGGTGTCTGTTTTCCGTACGCATTTCGATTATATGCGTGTGTCACTCTGTTGGCGCCTCATGTGCATGTGTTCTCTTCATTAGGAATAACATTGGTATCACTGTGCAGTCTTTGTTCTCCTGTGAAAGCGGCCGACTTCTTGTCATTGATTTTGTGCATTGCGGCCAGAATTTCAGGGTTATTTGTGCGTATGCACCAAATGTAGAGACCGACCGGAAAATGTTTTTTGAGCGCTTCCAGACATATTTAAACTGTGACAGGGTGCTGGTATTAGCGGGCGATTTCAATTGTGTTTGTCATGCCTCAGATCGTGCAAATGGTGCTTCGGTGCGAGACAAAAGTGTGGACGTCTTGAAAGAAGTGGTCTACGACCACTATTTAGAGGATACTGGCAATGTACTCTTATATGGTACGAGCCCGCAATATACTCATTTTCAAGGAAATAGCCATGCACGGCTTGACAGACTGTATGTGTCAGCAGAGCTTGTACCTCTATGTACAATGTACGAAGTAAAACCTGTTGCCTTTACTGGCCATTCCCTAGTAATAGCAACTTTTGGAAATAAACAAAAGAAAACTCGTTTCAACTGGCACTTGTGGAAATTTAATTCTAAATTATTGGAAGACGAGGGATTTAATAATGGACTAACGCAAGAGCTAAAGAAGCTACTTGCAGCGCAACGGATAAACTACGCTACCGAGTGGGAAGAGTTTAAGCAGCTTGTCAAAATAAGAGAGATTGAAAAATCTAGCAGCTTGAGGTACGCAGAGAAACAAACCAAAACACAGCTTCGCGATCAGCTTGAATTCCTGATCAGTATAGAAAGCGCTGAACCAGGAACATGTTTTAATGAAATAAGGGATGTAAAAACACAGCTTGAAAGAATAGACGCTGATAAGTACAGAGCGGCAGTTATTTGTGCACGGTCCGAGGAGCTGTGGGCAGCGGAAACGCCAACAAAGCGTGCTATGTCTGATGAGAAACGATACGCATGTCGGAAGGAAATACGACAAATAAGCACCGGCGCAGATATTTTGGCAGACAGCAATGTTATCAAGCGCGTAATCTGTGACCACTTCAAAGACGTACTGGGTCATTCGCGAAAAGCTGAAGAAAAGTTTTACAGTGAATTTCTACCGTTCATGCCGAAACTTGACGAACAAGTGAAAACGCGTCTTGGGCAACCGATTTCCGTGAACGAAATAGAGCACGCGATAGACACATTACCAATTGGTAAAGCTCCAGGTCCAGACTGCCTGGGGGCTGCTTTCTACAAAACATTTAGAGCTATGATAGCTCCTGTCCTGCTGAAAGTGTTACGAAGCAAAACGTGTTCCCATGTCCTTCACAACTTCACACATTGTGCTCATACCAAAAACTGATGATCTGGAAAAACGCCTGTTGGTGAGCTCTTATCGTCCGATAAGCCTCACCAACGTTGACTACAAAATATTCATGAAGGTGCTGGCAAAAAGATTGCAGGGAGTCATAACCATGCTGGTAGGGGAACATCAGGCATGTGGCATAAAGGGGCGAAGCATCGCCACTAACATACACGTAGCGCGATCCGTGCTAGAATGCTGCGACTCTTTTGACGACCAAGTGGCGATGATGCAGCTGGATCTGGCAAAAGCCTTTGATCGTGTTTCCCATGAAGTACTCTTGGCCATATTAGATTACTCGAATGTGGGCGAGATAATAACAGAGGGCGTGAAAATGGCCTACGCAAATTGTACAACTCGAAAACTCGAATTGTTGTCAACGGAGACCTCACAGAGAGCCTCCAAGTGCGGTCTTCTGTGAGGCAGGGTTGTCCTTTGTCACCCTTGCTATTCGCGGCCTACCTTGAGCCACTTTGCCTGGCTATTCAGAATAACGACCGCATAATGGGCTTCAGGCTGCAGTCAGCGCAAGTGAAAATATTGGCATATGCCGATGACATTGCAGTTTTCTGTTCAAATAGAAAGAGTGTTTATGAAGCCACAGATGTAGTACACAAATTCTGTAGATCCACTGGGGCTCAGATCAACTGGGAAAAAAGCTACGGGTACTGGCACGGCAGTTGGGAAGTCACGCCCGACTACTATTCTCGAATGCGCTGGTCCACCATTCCGACAGTATATCTAGGAGTACCACTTGATTGTTACCGAGAGCCTGATCGGTACTGGAATGAGCAAGCAGCGAAAGTCAAGGAAAAAACCGATGCTTGGCAAGGACGACAATTGTCCATGTTCTCACGTGCCACTGTTTGTAATATTTTCCTTGCCGTAAGGATATGGTATGTGATGAGTGTGCTGAGCGCAGCGCGGGTCAACATTCACAAAATCCATCGTGTTTTTCCCGTTTTTATTTGGTCTTCGACTTGGGAGAGGACCAGTCGAACAAATTTGTTTTTGTCCGTGAAGAAAGGTGGGCTTGGACTTGCACACTTATTTTTGAGACAAGTGGTCTCGCGTTTTATGTACCTCCGAGATCAAAACGATATGTTCCTACGCACCGTAGTGCAAACTCGGCTAGGTCGATTTCTTCCAGAGTTTCTTGTGTGTTCGTGCCAAAGCATGGGTGGGGCCGTGAGAGGGTATCTGCGAGAGGTCGTACTCGCGTATAGGATGTTGCATGTGCGATTTTCTATGGAATATTTGTGATGTAGGGAGGAAAAAACTGTATAAGGATTTAGTGGACATAATGCTACCTGTACCAATGCACCGTTTCCCGCAACGTGGAGACCCAGGAGCAGATGTTCTTAAGAGAGTGAAGAAGATGCCAGTATCGCCATCAATCAAATCCTTTTTCTTTAAACTTCACACTAACACATTATCAGTCAAAACATGGATGCAAGATAAAGGCATCTTCATTTCCTGGTCAACTAACTGTTTTCTATGCAAGAAACCTGAAACCATAGAACACGTTTTTTTGGACTGTTGGGACCAGTTTTTTTTTTTTCTGGGATGTTCTACAGAGGACTTTAAAAAAAGACTTACCCTTAGATTCCTACGGCATAAGATTCTTACCGTTACACGACGCAGATGGCATTCCATTCGATGCGATTATGCTCCGGGGCCTACATAGCTTGTGGAAAACAAGAATGCAGTTCAATCATGCTGATGTGGAAGTTCGTTCTGTACGGGAACATTTCATTCAAAGTGTTGTACATTTCAGAGAAGTATATCGGGCACTCCCTGAACAACCAGAATGATCTGATGTGCTTGACGTTTTGACGCAAATGAAAACATTTTAGCATACCGTGTCAGCCAAAGCCTGGTTGACACGTTTTATCAATTGTATATTGTTGTCAACGTCAAAGTCAGCAATAAAGAAAAAAATACAAGATGGCCGAGCGGTCTAAGGCGCCAGACTCAAGGTTAAAGCCCTTGCCTGCGTGATGTGGGCTTAGAGAGGCTTCTGGTCCACAAATGTGGGCGTGGGTTTCGAATCCCACTTCTGGCACACATTTTTTTTCTTGATTCTTTGCGCAGCAAACTTATATAGTGTTAAAATCGAGTTTGCCAGCAGTGTCAGGATGGCGATTCTACTTCCGGCCACCGAGCGTGACGGACGTGTGTATCATGGGCTCCCAAGGAGCGGATTTAGCGGCCCAGCCGGGCCGCGGTATCAGGTGTACGATCAAACCGAACGAGGACTACCAGCTGATTTTGCCGCATTTGCCAACAGGTTCGAGCGTTTTGCATACTGTTTTTTTGCATGGCGACGTCCAAGCCAGGCCATACCGTGTTGAAAACTTTCGTGACGCTCTTGAGCGTCTGTCATTGCTGCCGGAAGTGGTTGCCCTCGGGGCATATCAGATGAATCATGTTTGGGCCGTGACATTCTGCAATGACGAAGGAAAAAACAAAATGCTACAGGCGGAGGCGTTCAACGTCAAGGACCACCGCTGTGTGGTCATTGACCCATGCAACCAGGGCGTCAGGCTGAAGCTGTTCTGGCTGCTACACGGCGTGAAAGATGACGACGTGAAGGCAGCTCTGGCGGTTTTTGGAAAAGTGACCGACATGACTCGGGACAAGTGGAGAGTCAAAGGCTGCGTCGACAAGTCGTCTACTACGCGCTCAGTGACATTGAAGCTGAAGGTGGGCGTTACCATCGAGGACTTACCGCACCAACTGCGTGTTGGAGAGGACGTCGCACTCGTCCACGTTCCTGGCTCCGCTCTCCCTCCGGTGCCGCGGCACCGGACACATACGTCGGGAGTGCCGTGTGCCACGTTGCGGGCTCTGTCGTCGCTTCGGCCACGACGACGCCCAGTGCGTGCGAACATATGCTACCGTAGCTGGTCCTGGTCGTAGGGATACTACTGAGGAGCATATTATGGACGAAGTCGACGCAGTAGAGGCGACCCGTGAGAGTCGGGAAGACGCAGTACCGAAAAGCATAGCCTCAGAAAAAGCAACGCTTCCCACGGAACATGAGGCTGCCAACTCAGAAGAACCGCCTGTGCCTGACACCAGAACTGAGGCGGACGCGGGAAAAGCAGATGATGCTGCGGTAGGTGCAGCTGAGACGGTTTTGGAATCGACCGACGAGAAGGACGTTGACACGGAGATGCCCGCGGCGTCAACTTTGCCAGCGAAGAGGACGCACGACGAAGCTGATGACAAGGCGACGAGCTACGACGGGACGGACCATGAGGAACCTCTTCCCAAAGCGCCTCCTGTTCGACGTGCGGCCTACAAGCCCAAGCCGAACATCCCTCCTGATCGTAGGACTTCGTCGGGTGTCCCTCCGCCTTAGCGGAGGTGCCTTGCAGGGTCTTCGTGTTGGTAACCCGGTCTTCGATCGGGTTCAGTGCTGACACCGCCGTACTTTGCAAGCTGGAAGGATTTTTGATGAGGTGAGCTGCAAACCGATGTCACTTTGAGAGCGGCGAATCCCAACCATTTAGATGGCGCCTCAACTAACATCTAGCTTGCGTATTGCCACACTGAACGTGAGAGGTCTTTCTGCGCGAAGAAGGCAAAATCAGCTTAAACGTCTCTTGTTCGAAAACGAAATCGATCTGTTGGCTGTTCAAGAGACAAAAATTGAAAGCGAAGAGTTGACAGATGCGATGGCAGAAATTTACCGTGCACAGTTCAGTGTTTGCGCGTGCCATGCAAAAGGAAAGTCGGGAGGGTGTCTGATTTTAACTCGAAACGGCAAAGTCGCTGTGGAAACTGTATTTTCCTGTGAAAGTGGCCGGATTGTAGCATGCGATTTTTACTTTTCTGGTGTAGAGTGGAGAGCTGTGTGTGTATATGCACCTAATAGAATTCCCGAACGAGATGCATTTTTTCGCCGTGTTCAACCTTTCCTGCTGACAGAAAAGCGTGTACTATTGCTTGGAGATTTCAACTGCGTGTGTAGACCTGAAGATAGAACAAGCAACAAAACCCTGCAGGACACGAGTGCCGAGCTACTGTCTGAGATGATTAATGAAGCAGAATTGGAAGATATTGGCATTATAATGCAAGGTTCAGAACAAGCACAGTACACGCATTTCCAAGGCGTTAGTCACGCAAGGCTGGACAGAATTTATGTTCCTTCTGAAGTTGTGCCCTTGTGTTCCCAGTACCAGACTGTGCACGTCAGCTTCAGTGATCATTCTTTAGTCGTGATCACACTTGGGGAGAGGAAAAGGACTGTCAAGTTTAGTTGGGAATTATGGAAATTTAATGACTCATTGTTGGAGGATGACGAGTTTAGCAAGAAACTAAAAGACTCAGTCAAAAGCTTGTTAGAAAAAGAGACAGACTTTATACAAACGTGGGAACAATTTAAATGCGACGTGAAAGTGGCCGCTATAGAAAGAGCATGTGTTTTAAAGCGTAAAGAAAAACAGCAAGAAAAGGAACTTCGTACCGAGCTTGATTTCATGCTCAGCATGGAAGGCGTCAAGCCGGGGTTGTACAGACAAGAAATAAGAGACCAAAACTAAGCTTGAACTAATAGATGAAACGAAATATCGAGGTGCTGTGATAAGGGCACGCAGCGAAAGATTTTGGCTTGGGGAGACGCCCACAAAAAGTGCGCTCAGCGACGAAAAACAGTATGCAGTTTCGAAAGAGATAAAGGAAATTTGTTATCGCAATGACGTAACTTCCGAATCTGAGGTGATTGAAAGGGCGTTTCTGGAATATTACCAAAACTTGTTCAGCCTTAAAACGCCTGATGTTGAACATTACAAAACTGCATTCCTGTCGCTAATGCCAAGAGTCGAGGAGGACCTGGCGCAGGTACTTGAGGAGCCCATAACGGCAGCAGAAATCGAAGCTGCAATACAGCAGCTGAGCTTGGACAAGTCGCCTGGGCCGGACGGCCTCGGTGCCGCACTTTACAAGGCTTTGAAAACAGAAATGGCAATAGCATTACAGCGTGTAATAAGCGAGTGTTACGAAAGAAAGTTAACTCCGCCGTCTTTTCGAACTTCCCACGTGGTGTTGATCCCAAAATCGGACGACCCGAGTAGGTTGCAGTCAGTTGAGTGTTACCGCCCAATAAGCTTAACTAACGTAGACTACAAAATTTATATGAAAGTGCTAGCCGGGCGACTCCAAACAGTAATTAAAACCCTTGTTGGCCCACACCAGACCTGTGGCATAAAAGAAAGATCCATTTTTACTAACATACACGTAGCTAGAAGTGTCTTTGAATGCTGTGATGCAACGGAGGGTCGTGTCGCCATGATGCAACTGGACCTGCATAAGGCGTTTGATAAAGTTGCGCATGAAATTTTGTTCGTGCTTTTGGAACATGTGAATGTAGGATGTATCATCACTGATGGTGTGAAAATGGTTTATGATGGCTGTACATCAAGGTTCATAATTAATAACCGCCTGAGTAATAGTATTTCTGTCTTGTCGTCAGTGAGGCAGGGTTGCCCTCTTTCTCCACTGCTTTTTGCACTTTACCTGGAGCCATTTTGTTTAAAGCTGTTAACTACGCAAAACATTCGAGGTTACGCCTTTTGTCATAATGAAGTGAAGGTATTGGCATATGCAGATGATATAACAGTGTTCTGCAGAGACCAGGAAAGCGTGCAAGAAGTGGTGAGAGAAGCCGTAAATTTTTGTGATGCAAGTGGCTGTGCGATAAGCTGGCAGAAATGTTTTGGTTTTTGGCATGGAAAGTGGCAGGCCACGCCAGAAGTATTCTGTCGAATGAAGTGGGTAGACACGCCAGGAAAGTACCTCGGCGTGCCGCTAACCAACTACAGAGAAAGCAAAGAATATTGGGCCCATGAAACCGAACGAGTCAAAGCTCAGACAAGCAAATGGGGCGGTCACAACTTTTCCATGTTCGCAAGAGCTACGGTGTGCAACATGTTTTTAGTAGCGAGAATTTTTTACGTTCTGCAAGCGTTAACTTTGCCAAGGACTTCAGTGCAAAGGTTGCACAGAGTGTTTGCAACATTTATTTGGGCGTCAACATGGGAACGTACCAGCCGATGCAGTCTGTTCCACAAGGTGCGGAACGGGGGGCTAGGGTTGTCAAATTTATTTCTGAGACAGATAGTCACTAGATTCTTTTTCTTGCGTCAAGATAATGATTTTCTGCGAACTGTTATACAAGTGCGATTGTCAGAATCACTGCCTGATTATGTTGTGTCATCCATGTCTGCAGGGCGGAGTGGGTTAAGTGCTTTTTTGCAAGAACTTGTTGCAGCAGTCGGTATTCTTCGGTCAAAATTTTCCGATGAGTATCTAACCATTGTAACAAGGAAAAAGATGTACAAGTACCTGCTTGATGTGTTTCTGCCAGTGCCTGTTTATCGCAGTGCTTATCTTCTGGGTCCCGAAAGGGATGTGCTAAAAAGAGTCAAAAGAATGCCGGTGAAGCCTTCAGTGCGTTCTTTCTTTTTTCAATTGCATACTGGAACCCTCCCAGTGAAGCCATGGTTGCAAAGCAAAGGCCTTTTTGTACCTTGGTCAGTAGAGTGTCTTATTTGCAAGAAAGTGGAAACTATAGAACATATCTTTCTCGACTGTCATGACGCTGTTTTTCTTTGGGATGTGTTGAAGCGCACACTGAAAAAAGATTTTCCCCTGACTCCTTTTGGAATACGCTTCCTACCATGTGCAGAGCCAGGTGAAGTGCCTTGCGACCTACTAATGTTGCTCTGCATGCACAGCCTATGGCGTACGCGAATGGATGTCAGGCATGAACATGTTGTGAATCCGGCTCATCAGTATTTCATTGAGAGCATCATGTATACTCAGGAAGTTTTCGGACAGCAAGCTCCTCAGCCTGAGTGGCTGCCTGTCCTCGACCAACTAAAATCATTTAACCCATTTTATCATCGTGCACTAGCTAGAAACTGACCTGTGCTTTTATTGTCATGTCATTGTATTTTTGTTTGGTTTGCCTGGCCAAGTCGGTAATAAAGAAAAAAAAAGTGTCAGGATGGCCGAGCGGTCTAAAATCGCGTGTTAAAATCGCGTTTGCCGGCAGTGTCAGGATGGCCGAGCGGTCTAAGGCGCCAGACTCAAGATTAAAATCATTGCCTGCGTGAAGTGGGCTTACAGAACCTCCTGGTCCACAAATGTGGGCGTGGGTTTGAATCCCACTTGTGGCACACATTTTTTCTCGATTCTTTGCGCAGCTAACTCATATAGTGTTAAAATCGAGCTTGCCGGCAGTGTCAGGATGGCCGAGCGGTCTAAGGCGCCAGACTCAAGGTTAAAATCCTTGCCTGCGTGATGTGGGCTTACAGAGGCTTCTGGTCCACAAATGTGGGCGTGGGTTCGAATCCCACTTCTGGCACACATTTTTTCTTGATTCTTTGCGCAGCCAACGTATATAGTGTTAAAATCGAGTTTGCCAGCAGTGTCAGGATGGCCGAGCGACATTCTACTTCCGGCCACCGAGCGTGACGGACGCAGGATCATGAGCTCCAGCGGAGCGGCGATAGCGGCCCTTTCCAGCCGCGGAAACAGGCTCGAGGACAACGAAGATAGCGACTATCAGATTATTCTGCCAACTTTGCCCACCGGACGCGTTGTTTTTAACACGCTTTTTTTGCACGGAGATGTGCGGGTTAGGCCATACAGGGTCGAGGATTTCCGTGACGCCCTTGCCAACGTTGGTGCGCTCCCCGACGTTTTGGCGTTGGGGGCGTATCAGATCAACCATGTGTGGGCTGTCACCTTAACCAGCACAGAAGCAACAAAGAAGCTGGCGGCGTTCAAGGAACTGGAAGTTAAAGGCCGCCGCTGCCTCATCATCGATCCCGAAGACCAACAAGTGAAGCTGCGACTCCACTGGATGTTGCACGGCGTTGCAGATGATGACATCCGGACGGCCTTTGCGGCTTTTGGGAACGTGACCGAAGTGACCCGGGAGAGGTGGCGAGTTCAAGGCGTCAAGGAGAAGGGGTCCACCACGAGGACGGTGCTCCTGAAATTGAAGCCGGGCATCAAGGTAGATGACTTACCGCACCAGCTGCGAGTCGCCGGGGAATTAGCCCTTGTCGTTGTGCCTGGGCGGGCGATGCAGTGCTTACGCTGTCGAGGCACGGGACACGTCCGCCGCGAATGTAAGGTGCCCCGGTGTTCAAAATGTAGGCGCTACGGACATGAGGAGGCTGACTGTGTGCTCACGTACGCTTCGGCCGCGGGACCTGGAACGAGGGAGCGGTCGGCGGAGCTCACTATGGACGTAGTCGAGGCAGAGGAGGCGGCAAAGGGAACCGGAGAAGAGCGTACGCAGGTACGGGAGACAGACTCGTCGGGAGACTCCGCTCGAGACATCAAAGCTGCCAGCGATGCGGGGAGGAGTGACGCTGCACCTGACCTCCCTAGGTCAGACGAAGAGACGTCACCTCAGCCGGCAGACGACATGGAGCAGGATAACGGTGAGGAGCACCCGGACACCAGCGGTACTCGTTCGCCAAGCGTCACAGCCCCAGCCAAGCGACCCCACACACAGACCGATCTCGAAGGTGACAAGGCAACAGCCCCCGGTGTCGACGAGCCGCCAGCAAAAACAGTCCAACCCCGGCGGTCCACACTACGTCCGCGGCCAAACCTTTCTTCGGAGAGGCGTGCAGCGGACAAAGCGCCCCCGCTGCCGGTTCAGCCGCTCGCACCAGACGGAGGCGGTTCCAACGACGGCGTCTAGTCGCGCGCTAGACGAGGAAGGTAAGCACCATGCTTTCGGTCTATTCACCCTTTATGGAAATGGCGCCTGAAACCCCTTTGAGTGTAGCCACGTTAAATGTCAGGGGACTGGCAGCCAAAAAGAAGCAGAGCCAAGTACACCGCCTGCTAAGTGACCATGATATCGACGTGCTTGCCGTACAAGAAACAAAGGTTGATGGGGAGGAAGAGACCGGAAGCATGGTGCAACGTTTCACGGCTAGATTTTACGCCATTGTGAGCCACGCGGTAGGGACATCGGCTGGGTGTGTATTGTTTGTCAAAAAGCTGCCCGGACTGATTGTACAGGCTCACTACTCATGTCTGTCAGGACGGTGTGTTGTAGCCGATTTTGCATATTCCAATGCTGAGTGGCGCATTATTTGTGTGTATGCACCTAACATTGTTGAGGAAAGAGCAGTGTTTTTTGAGAATGTTATGCAGCAGTTAAGTACGGAGAGGCAGGTTGTAATGCTGGGCGATTTCAACTGTGTACTGAATGCTCGGGACAAAACCAGCACACGCGGCTTCAGAGACAAGAGTACTGATGTGTTGTGCCAGTTAACAAGCGAGTGGAATATGGAAGATGTGGCTGAGTACCTGGGGGGAGCGCGTGCCGTGCAGTACACGCACTTCCAAGGTTCGAGCCACGCGCGCCTTGACAGAATTTACGTGTCGCTGGATTTGATTCCCGTATGTAATGAATACCAAGTTGTGCCCATGACATTCACGGATCACTGCTTAGTGAAATGCGTATTCGGCACCAGAAAACGAAGGAATGCATTTAGCTGGGAGTTATGGAAATTTAACAACAAATTGCTCAGCGATGAAGCCTTTAGACGGGTTGTACTGAATGAACTCATTAAAGTAAGGCCGGGCACATTGTACGAAATCTGGAAGCAATGGGAGATGTGCAAAGAACAGATTAAAATAAAGGCCATTGATAGGTCCAGTTGCCTGCGGTATCAGGAGAAAATTAAAGAAACCCAGCTAAAGGCTTTGCTGGAAAAACTACATGAGCAAGAATGTAAGGCACCCGGCAAATGGATAGAAGATATTAGGAAAATAAAAGAACAGCTTGCGTTGATGGAAGAAGACAGATACCAAGGAGCGTTAGTAAGGGCAAGGGCGGAAAGCTGGAACGTGGGCGAGACGCCCTCGAAAAGAGCACTGGCATTGGAAAAGGCTCATGCAGAGAAAAATCATATTGATAAGATTGCATGGGGCGGCATGCTATCGTCAGATGACGATCATATCAGACAAGGCTTCTTCCAATATTATCAGCAGCTTTTTAACAAACAGGAGGTCGACATAAACTTGTTCAAAGAAAAGTTTCTTATGGCTATGCCACGACTAGACGAGGACACGAAGAAAAGATTAGAGATGCCAATCACAGAACTCGAGGTCGAAAAAGCAATCGATAGTTTAAATATGGGAAAGTCGCCTGGGCCAGACGGCTTAAGTGCAGCTTTCTATAAGGGGTTCAAGAACGAAATAGCGCCAATATTGACTGCGTTGTTCCAAGAAGCCTATGAAATAAACAGATTGCCGCTGTCATACGGGTTATCTCACACTATTCTAATTCCCAAGACAAATAACGAGGAAAAGCTCCAGCAGGTCACAGCTTACAGGCCAATTTCCTTGACTAATGTCGATTATAAAATATTAATGAAAGTGCTAGCAAGGAGGCTGCAGTCAGTAATCCAGGATATTGTCGGCCCTCATCAAACGTGCGGGATAAAGGGGAGATCAATTATGACTAACATACACACGGCAAGATCGGTTCTGGAGTGTTGTGATCTGACTAATGAATGTGTGGCCATCCTCCAACTAGACCTCGAAAAAGCATTTGACTGTGTCGCCCACGAAATTTTGCTCAGTATTCTGGACCACGCGAATGTAGGTTCCGTAATTCGAGAGGGTGTGGCCATGGCGTACCGCGGCTGCACTACGAGATTAATTATAAACAAGAGTCTGGGGGCCCCCATTCGGGTGCAACGTTCGGTACGCCAGGGCTGCCCCCTCAGTCCCCTTTTGTTTGCCATTTACATAGAGACACTATGTTTGAGCATTATTAAGAACGAGGCTGTTCAAGGTTTTAGGTTGCAGGCAGCTGAAGTCAAGTTGCTAGCGTACGCGGATGACCTAGCGGTGTTTGCTGTGAATCAGCAGAGCATACGGGAGGCTGTTGTGTCAGTTGACAGTTTCCGGAAAGCAACCGGAAGTAAAGTGAACTGGGCAAAGTGCCAGGGACTTTGGCATGGGGGTTGGCCATCAACCCCAGATCTTTTTGCAAATGTGACTTGGGTAACTATCCCCCCAAAATACCTAGGAGTGCCACTAAACTGCTACCGGGACAGTGATGCATATTGGAAAGAACAAGTGAACGAACTACGGGAAAAATCAGATAGATGGAAGGGGGCACATTTGTCAATCTTTGCGAGAGCGACGGTGTGTAATTTGTTCTTTTTAAGCAAACTGTGGTACGTCATGCAAGTGTTGCACTGTTCCCGGGCAAATGTACAGAAGATACATCGCATTTTAGCTGTTTTTGTTTGGTCATCGACCTGGGAACGGTGCCGACGGACGAATTTGTTTAGACGTGTGAAAGATGGTGGCCTTGGGCTAGGACATCTGTTCCTGCGCCAGCTTGTAAACAGGTTTTTCTTTTTTCGAGATGTGCGTGACCCTTTTTTGAGAACTATGTGTCAACTAAGGTTGACCGGTGTTTTGCCTGATTTTGTTGTGGGAACAAATTATTTTTCCGCAAGAACTTTCGGTTACTTCAGAGAAGTTGCTGATAGCGTTAAATTTCTTGTTGTGCGTTTTTCGAGAGAATATTTAAGTGACGTGAAGCGGAAAAAGCTATACGCAGATCTGTGTGATGTTGTTTTTCCAGTGCCAATGTACAGAGCTTTGTACGATGGAGGCCACGGAGGGGATGTTCTGAAAAGAGTAAAAAGAATGCAAGTACAGCCAGGAACCAAAACTTTCTTCTTCAAGCTACATACAGAAACACTATCAGTTAAAAGGTTCTTAGAGGGAAGGGGTTTATTCCTACCGTGGGGTTCGCATTGCCTAATCTGCAAGTGTCCCGAAACAATAGACCATGTGTTTCTTCACTGTTGGGAGGGGGTGTTTTTTTGGGACGTTTTGCAACGAACAATTAAAAAAGAGCTCCCGCTTCATCCCTACGGTATCAGATATTTGGCAATTGAAAACCAGGACGGGTTCCCGTTTGATCAGGTAATGCTCTGGGGCCTCCATAGTATATGGCGCTCCAGAATGGCGGGGTATTACTGCGATTCTGACGCGAGACCAGCCCGTATGTATTTTCGGGAAAATGTACGTAGATTTGTTGAAGTGATGAAACTGCAAGCTTGTGTACCCGATTGGCTACCCAGGATGGAAAATTTGACTCTGTTGAGAGAATTTTAAACTTGACATGGCCTGCCAGGAAGATCTGGCAGGTTGCTGGTTTTCAAAGTTTGGTTTATGTAATTTTTGTGTTGTTTTCTCGAAGGCAATAAAGAAAAAAAAAAAGGATGGCCGAGCGGTCTAAGGCGCCAGACTCAAGGTTAAAATCCTTGCCTGCGTGATGTGGGCTTGCAAAGGCTTCTAGTCCACAAATGTGGGCGTGGGTTCGAATCCCACTTGTGGCACACATTTTTTCTCGATTCTTTGCGCAGCTAACTCATATAGTGTTAAAATCGAGCTTGCCGGCAGTGTCAGGATGGCCGAGCGGTCTAAGGCGCCAGACTCAAGGTTAAAATCCTTGCCTGCGTGATGTGGGCTTACAGAGGCTTCTGGTCCACAAATGTGGGCGTGGGTTCGAATCCCACTTCTGGCACACATTTTTTTCTTGATTCTTTGCGCAGCCAACCTATATAGTGTTAAAATCGAGTTTGCTAGCAGTGTCAGGATGGCCGAGCGGTCTAAGGCGCCAGACTCAAGGTTAAAATCCTTGCCTGCGTGATGTGGGCTTACAGAGGCTTCTGGTCCACAAATGTGGGCGTGGGTTCGAATCCCACTTCTGGCACACATTTTTTCTCGATTCTTTGCGCAGCCAACTTATATAGTGTTAAAATTGAGCTTGCTGGCAGTGTCAGGATGGCCGAGCGGTCTAAGGCGCCAGACTCAAGGTTAAAATCCTTGCCTGCGTGATGTGGGCTTACAGAGGCTTCTGGTCCACAAATGTGGGCGTGGGTTCGAATCCCACTTCTGGCACATATTTTTTCTTAATTGTTTGCGCAGCCAACTTATATAGTGGTAAAACCGGGTGTGCCAGCAGAGGAAAGGCAGCATGTCAAGAGATTCCAGGATAGCAGCATGATTGATATTGTCGTACGCCTTTTCAACGTTCATGGCGAGTACGGTAAGTACAGGCGCGGCCGTAAGTAAACGGAGCACGCTATTGCGTTCGAAGTGCATTCACGTTTTCTCCATTGGTAATGAAGAAGCGTTGTTTGTCTACAAGAAAGCCCACCAACCTCTTCTACCAGCATGCGAGTACTACTGCTGGAAATTTCAATAACGTGACGCGTGAAAGATATTCGAAGACAGTTTCATGTTCCGTTTACTTTTGTGCGCGCCTGTGCGTTGTGGCTGCGAGTTGATGCTAGAACTGATGACGGCAAGACATCCAATCCATCTTCTGTACCTATCGACGTCCGAAAGCCTTTTGGGCGGGGTAGAAACCGTGGTGCTCAAGCCACCACGGCAGTCGTGTGGCAAACATTTTTTCGGTAAGCTTACACAAAGTGGGCGTAAGCGAAATAGGCCGGAAATTATCAAGGTCTGTCGGCGGCTTTCCCGGCTTTGGGAGGGGGATCACAATAGCTGATTTCCAAGTTTCTGGTACGGTGCCCTTTATCCGTACCTTGTTGATGGTGGAGAGGAGTTGAGGGAGTACAGCGGAACTCAAGTTCTTGTACACCTCGTACGGAATGGAGTCCGGACCGGGTGCAGTGTTCCGACGGGCCTCACCTATTGCTGCAAGCAACTTGGGCATGGAAAATGGGCTTGCAATTCCCTCGGCGTCGGCTGTAGATGGTAGCCTGTCGACATATGCTGGAATGCCAGCCAAGGAGGCTCCTGTGGTCCTTGAAGGCAACACGCCATACTTGGATGTAGTTTAATTTGCAGCTTCTGCTCTCACAGAATTATTTTAATGTGATAGCGTGAAGGCTCCCATTCTGCCAAAAATCCGGCGTCGTCGCCGTTGTGAGCGAAAAATCCCCGCAGAGACAAACTAGGTGGGCCACTAGGTCACCGGCCTTGTGGCGTCATCCCAACCTGCTCATCGGATTGTAAGCGAAGTGTCCATTGTTGCACGTGGCAGTTAAACTAATGATTGGTCGCTAGGGGTTCCTCGGCAAGAGAACCATAGTTCACACAAGGCCCGCCGCTGGGGGCACCTGCCATCGCAGGGCAGTGGCGCATCGCTTAACCGCTGCACCACAGCGCCAGGAGTGGTATGAGGACTCCCAACATTTATAAATTTAAAATCAATCGAGAATGCACAATTCCTCGTCTATGGGCATTAACCCATAAACACTATCGCATCATACTCTTGAGGCGGAGCCTTAGTGTCCCTTCCAGTTTTTTTCTTTCCCTATTTTTTCATTTGTAATTCACATGTTAAAGACAATGGACCTGGAAAGGCATATTGCTGAGTGGTTGCCCTCTACGGGCATAGAACACGATCATCAAGCGGCTACAAAGGCTACGGAAATGTGATGTTCAGCGCTTAGAACTTCTCCAGTAAATCGAAGAGAATAATTTGATGTTTCCTAATCCTGTCAGCAGGAGAATTCTACTTCAGAGGATATTAGTTGCATCCGCTTCACACGCTCAAAGTTCATCAACGCACAATGAACCTTGCAATGACGCAGTACCAGAAAAGATAATTCCTTGGAATGTCCAGTTCATCAAGTGCTAAGAAGGTAAAAGGACACAAAAACAAAATTTAAATAAAATGGTAGGAATCATCTGCACCAAGGTCCTTGAGAGCATGCCAAGTCTTGGACAGAAAGTTCTTACAAGTGGCGCAAATTAAAGTATTCAGAGGCACCCGAAGACATAATAAAAGAATACTGGCGCCAATAAATGAAATACATCACACAAGAAAGAAGACAACACGGACGCTTGCTCACAACGGTTTAATGAGGTGAAAGCGATCGACATATATACCCTTACAAAACTTTGGACATGCGCACGCGTACAAGGCAACAGGAAGATGCAAACAAAATGTATTTTCATAGTAGGCGTGAAAGGATTTCTTCTCAACCTCACAGAGATAAACAAATGTGTCAGTTTCACAGTTCGAACTGTCATTTCTTCTGAAAGGACTTCAAACTTTCACGAACTGCTTGTTGTCTGCCTCTGCCCAGAATCCTCACATCGCGGAGTCATGGTATGCAGTTGATGCAAGCCCTGCAGTGTTCAACAAGTCGCATCCTCATTATATTCTGTACTTTTCGCAGACAATGGGAGGCTACGGAACGTACGAAAACGAGAACAGTCGCATTTGCCGCGGTCATTGGCTTCGGTACAGCGCCGCGATGTGGTTCCGCAGACGCTCCGCGGCCCTGAGCAGTTCATTTACTTTTGCGACCGATAGTACGTCAAGCCCCGCAAGGTTGCTGGTCTGAGCTCTGCTCGAGATCGAGTAGACGTCGTTCGCGATAAGGAGCACCGCGTCTTGAAACCAGACATGTCGGCGGAACCCAATGAGCGTAGATGGTAGTTATCATGTTGTTCTCAACGTCATTCGTACCTGCTCAGCGCCAGTCTTTCCATCACCTTTCCTACTCCCGATGTTGACGAGATCGGTCTCAGGTTGGTAGAGTATATTTAGCCTCATGTCGGACAGAAGCTTGGTAGTGGCAGTTGCCATCATGCTTGGCATTTTGTTTCGTTACATTTCGTTAAGCAGTTCGTCCAACCAAACAATGTTATCCGTAAATTTGCGACTATATTTAAATACATATTTTTATCCTGACCTTGATACTTTGTCATCGCCCTCCTTTTGAGCCAGTTTTTTTTTCCTTGCCAACTTCACTCATATGACCATTGTCCTGTAAACTCAAGGGCCTCAGGGGCAGCTTCTGTCCCTACGTCGTCATCCGGATGGATATCGCCACATTCTAGTATAAAGTGTTCAATTCTTCAATTGTTTCCACTGGCTGAAGGCTTCACATTGTAGTAAACGGGCTTCGCAAGCCATGGTCGCGCCCGACTAATGACAGCTACAGACAGCATAACAGACACCGGTTTGTTCCGGACCAAACCAGCGCTTTCTAGCGGGCACAACAATGAACGTAGCGGAGGATCAGAGACTGCGGTTTGGCTCTCCAGAGGGCAATGCGCGGACTACAACAAAGCGGGTGCTAAGACCTAAGCGCGAGAAAACAAACACATTGTGGCGCGAATGGGAAGAAGCGGAACAGCTAAAGGGCGGCTCGAAGCGGCATAAGACACCAGCTGCTCTCGTAGCAGCCACTCACGCCAAGCAGCTGTTCCATCTTCGGATACGCCGCTTCCATCTTCTGTCTTCCTGGTAAGGTGCTGCCCCGCCGCCCGTGTACGAACTACATCGCGACGGCCAGTGCTGGCCGCCGAAAGCGTGACCTCGCCCCAGCAGCGCTCTCCCCCGAATTCCCCCGACGCGCTGCGGTGCTGCTTTCGCCGCCCTTATGAGGTCACCGCACAGTGATCGCATGTGACCACATCTCGCGAGCAGCAGTTCTGTCGTTCTGTCACGCGCAGTTGCGCTGCACACGTACAGTCACGAGCAAAAAAGATTAGCACACATGACGGAACACCAGAGCGCCGGAATGGCAACGCGTGGCGCTGCGGGTGGCGAAGAGACTGATAACGAGAGTGCCGGGCCGTTCCCATTCTACAGTATTAGGGGGGTTCAGCGGACTGTCGCGGACCAGCAAAATTACTGGCTCAAATCAGCGCTACCATCTATTGTTCCCGTGAGTTCCTTTTGACAAACCATTGCGGATATAAAAAAACAGTAATAAAAAGAGGTCGTCTTTGCTCATGATAACCGAGCCAAAATAAATGCCGCATGCGCAGTCACGTAGGGTCGGCACTTGGACGCTCGAGCGGTGCACGCTTGATAAAGCTTACTTCCTGCCGTCCCCCCATGCTGCAAACATGGAAACGGCCGGAAAGGCAGGTCTGCGAACCGCAGCGCCGCATGGTGAGATATCACAGTTCTGATCGCCAGTGACCTGTGCTAATATTTTTTTGCTCGCGACTGTACACACTTGAATGATCGGAAGACAGCGCGCGCAGTTTAAATGGATAAAAAGTGACCGAAGATCTCCACACTCCCCCTCACAAGACAGAACACTTCCCGAGGCATCAGAAAAAATCTGCCTCTCCCGTAACCGAGAGTAGAGTAAGCATGAAATGTTTACGAGCATAACACATTGGTTGTAGATGGTACTAGTCAAAATCTTGAAATGGGTCGTGTTCAACACACCACACCACACTCTTCTTGTTGCGTTTAAGCGATCGCCTGCAATAGTGCGGGCTTAGGCAGGCAGCCGCGGACCGTGGAGGCCTTGTCGCTTTCGGGAGCGGCCGCATAAGCATGGCGTTGTCGGCAGGGGCGAGCAGTCTTCTGCTGTGGCGTATCACTCGCAATGCGATCGCTTTCCGCAAGACGCTTCCTACCTCTCCTTTCATCAGGCTCCATTGCTCGGTTTAAGCAGCTGTGACGGTGGCGGCATTTAAATGCAGGACGATGCAGAAGCGTACGCGGACACGACGAGACGCAGGCCTGACAAGAATGTATATGCAGCGCGTTCGAATACTCCGCGAGCGTGTATACATTTGCCTGCCAAAGGGGGAAACGTCATGAGCAGAAGGCCCAGCGGCCGGTCTTTTACATGCGCGAGTGTGGGACCGTAGCGCCATCCTTGGGGACGGCGCGGAAGCAGTTTTTCCGTCCCCGCGCGCGCGTGATCAAGGCGGCGTGTCCGCCCAAAGCCCTTCTCGCCCTGGCGCTCCCCTCTTGCTCTAAGCGGACCTCTCTCAAAGCCCCTAACGGTGCCCGGATGTTCTCGTTTCAGTGCCCGGATATTGGATCTCGGTCTCGGCGTGACGTCACCACACTGCCGACAACGGGAGCTAAGAGCATTTCATGCTTAAAGGCGACAAAAGAAGGGGTACAAAAGCAATGGCGTGCCGCGGTTATCCAGGTGCACGATTTAGACATCAGCAGACCTTGGGAAGCCCCAGCTATGTAACGGTCAGGGTGGCCGCTGTGGTCGCCGCTGTCGTTCCAGTCCGAACGTGCCATCCTCCTGGTGAGCCACGGGCGTCTATTTGGCTGGTGGAAGGCCTTGGTACGCTCTGATGTCAGCCACGTCGGCCGGCCCAGTTTCTCGACCACCATGCGCATTACGAAGTCAGTACGACAGCCGAGACACACGCTTTGTTACCACTTTGTTAACCCTTTTGCCGCATCACTAAGTGGGTGCATGTCACGGGACACTTTGTCGCAGACGGACAACTCGAGGGGTCGTCTGCCCTTCTTATGATGATTTCAGTGCTCAAGGTGGGCGAGTTCCAAGTTCTCTCTGGCCTTCTTGAAGGTTCCGGCCAGGCAGCTAGAAAGATCCTGCGTATGGCTGAAATAATTGCGAGCTGGTAATACAGAACCATGGGAGGAAGCGTGCTCGATAGGAAACCGCAGCTCTCTAAAGAGAAGCCGAAATGCCAGAGTAAAACCAGTGGACCGGTTTCCAGTTATCCGTGTGGCGAAGGCCATTTCCTGGATACGCGCGTCCCAGTCCTTATGGCGCTACGTGAACGCCACCAGCATATATTCTTTGGATTCCTGTTGACACGCTGTGTCTTGTTGGATTGGGGATGGTAGGTCGTCGTCTTTTTGTGCTGGACGCCTAAGGCCTCACAGGTGTCAACAAAGGGCACGGCAGCTGGGCTTGCGCACAGATGGATAACCCGCTTGTCTTCATCGTGCAGATCATTGCCAGCCTGCTGGTGATACCGTCGGGATGCCAACAACCACGTAAGCACTTCCAGTACGAACTTGTTCATGTGCTGTGGAACGACAACGTTTCAACGCCCCTGATCCTACGATCTACGGATGGATTTCGTCACCTACCATCGCCAACGACTAGCGGCAGCGACAGTGTGGTCTTCAAGCCATGCTTAGCGGCGCTACAAGCTTCCTGGGCTATAAAAGCCGTGAATGAAGGATTTCAGACCAAAGGGCACGGCAGCTGGGCTTGCGCACAGATGGATAACCCGCTTGTCTTCCTCGTGCAGATCATTGCCAGCCTGCTGGTGATACCGTTGGGATGCCAACAACCACGTCAGCACTTCCAGTACGAACTTGCTCATGTGCTGTGGAACGACAACGTTTCAACGCCCCTGATCCTACGATCTACGGATGGATTTCGTCACCTACCATCGCCAACGACTAGCGGCAGCGACAGTGTGGTCTTCAAGCCATGCTTAGCGGCGCTGCAAGCTTCCTGGGCTATAAAAGCCGTCAACTAAGGATTTGAGGCCAAAGGGCACGGCAGCTGGGCTTGCGCACAGATGGATAACCCTCTTGTCTTCCTCGTGCAGGTACGAAAGCCTTTTGGGAAATGTTTTAGATCTAGCGAGCGTTGCCTTGTGCTGCCGTGCCCTGCGGTACTTCTTTATACAGTGTGCGATGTGGTGCGTATATTGAAATTGTTACTGTTTGCGGGTGACGTTGAGACAAATCCTGGGCCTGATATGGTAGAACTTCTTCAACAGCTACGACAGATAGCCGATGACATAAAAACAATAAAAGAAGAAAGGTTAACATCGATAGACAACAAACTAGAACGCCTTACCCTACTTGAAGACAAGCTTTCGTCATGTACTGAACATGTTGCAAATCTTCAGCAGCTCACATTATCTCTGGAATTAAAAGTAGACGAAGCCGCCGGGGTGGCTCAGCGGTTATGGTGCTCGGCTGCTGACCCAAAAGACGCGGGTTCGATCCCGGCCGCGGCGGCTAGAATTTCTTTGGAGGAGAAATTCTAGAGGCCCGTGTACTGTGCGATGTCAGTGCACGTTAAAGAACCCCAGGTGGTCGAAATTTCCGGAGCCCTCCACTACGGCGTCTCTCATAGCCTTAGTCGCTTTGGGACGTTAAACCTCATAAACCAAACCGAAAGTAGACGATCTCGAAAATCGCTCCAGAAGATCGAATATTATAATTTATGGCATGCCTGAAGAGGAAGAAGAAAATAGCGACTCGCTGGAGCGAGCTGTGAATCAAAAAGTTGTCAAAGAATCCTTAAAACTGGAAGAAGTTGCAATAGAACGCATTCACAGACTAGAGAGACCAGCAGAAGACAAAACAAGGCCTATAATACTGAAGCTTTTAGATTTCAGGGACAAAACGAACATTTTACGTAACTGCCACAAATTAAAGGGCACCGAGTTTACCATAAGTGAAGATTTTTCGCCTCGTGCCCGCGAAATCAGAAAAAAGCTATGGAAATACGGGAAACCAAAAAAAGATTGCGGTGAAAAAGTGTCGCTGGTTTCCGACAAACTAAAGATAAACGGTGAATTGTACTTTTGGGACAACAAAAAATGTGAAGTGTCACCAAATGCAGCTCATCCAGTTACACCTTTACTAACCGAGGCAAAAAACCAAAACAGAAGTACACGGGCTCTACGCACGCGCCGTCCACAACATCCCAAATAACTTTCGTGAACATTAATGCGCGTAGTATTATCAATAAGCTCGGTCCCTTGGAATCTTTATTATTAGGTTTAAAGCCAGAATTCATGGCTATAACAGAAACTTGGCTGACAAGAGAAATCAAAGTCTTTGAAGTAATTCCCCCCAACTACTCCATAGCACGCAAGGACAGGCTGACGCGAGGCGGAGGCGTGGCATTAGTGATAAGAAAAGATATACATTTCGTTATGTTACCTGAAGTTGACGGAGTTGAAGCAATTTTTTGCAAACTCTGCTTTTCTGATTCTGCAATCGTTGTGGGTTGCGTCTATCTTAGTCCATGTTCTGATCCTATCATACTTCATTCATTGTATACTTATATGCAACATCATGTTAAGGGGGCGAGACTAATACTTTTAGGGGATTTCAATCTTCCTGATATTAACTGGAATACACTGCACCATACCTCACCTTGCGCTGATGTTGTTTTTGATATAATGCTTTCTTTTAACCTCTCGCAAATTGTAACAGAACCCACACGTGTGCAAGGAACTAGCTCCAATGTTTTAGATTTAGTTTTCCTGAGTAGCCACTTCTCCTGTCCAGAAACAAAGGTTGAAATTTTAAATGGCCTGTCTGATCACAAACTTGTAATGTGTTCTGTCCCGCATCACTATAGTGCCCCTTGTTTTCCATCTACAATAACGTACCCAGACTACAACCGAGCTGACGACACTACCATACTTGATACTTTATCACACGAACTAACACCATTTCAGCAACTCTCAGATGATATTAATACTGACATAGAAACATTGTGGCAGAGATTCAAAAACGTTGTGTCATATTGCGTTACTAATTATGTGCCTACCAAGACTAAGAGAATACGCAAACGTAATCCATGGATAACTCGAACCGTAATTCATGCCAAGCGAAAAATTCGCGGGCTGAAAAAAGTGCAGAAACGCCATCCATTACCAAAAACAATTGAAAAAATAAACTCTGCCATCACTGATTTAAGAACCAAAATAAAAACAGCTAAAACATTTTACTTTACTAATACGCTGACTCGTTTCTTAAAAGATGCTCCCCAAAAGTTCTGGTGTCACCTGAACCATAAATCACGAAAAGATAACCAAGCTTCTCCAGAAGAAAACAGAAATATTGCAACCACGCTGAATAACTACTTTACTTCTATTTTCACTACAGACAACGGAATTAAGCCTAGTATTAGTTCTTGCTCAGCAAATAATTTAGAACCCCTTACTGTAAAAGAAGCAGGAGTCTTAAACCTCTTATTAAGCTTGCACACAAAGAAAGGATCAGGACCTGATGGAATCTCTAACTTTTTTTTGCGTAGATATGCCGAATGGGTAGCAAAATATTTAGTAATACTTTTTAACAAGTCATTGTCATCGCACACCATTCCTAAAGAATGGGAAATAGCTAAAGTGACACCTATACACAAAACAGGAAGCATATCAGATCCTTCAAATTTCACACCAATTTCACTAACAAGCACTGTATGCAAGTTACTAGAGCACATTATCTTAAAGCACATAACAACCTACTTAGAGGAAAATCAAATTTTAACACCTTTTCAGCACGGCTTTCGGAAAGGAGTTTCTACAATCACACAACTAATCGAACTTACACATGACATATCCTTCGCTATTGATGAAAAGAAACAAATTGATCTCAATTTCTTAGACTTTTCGAAAGCTTTCGACCACGTATCACATTCCAAACTTATGAAACTTAATGCAACCCTTGGAGCTGGCCCTATAGTAGACTGGATCGTTGATTATTTGACTTACCGTACTCAATTCGTCGAAATTAACAATGATAAGTCCGAAACAACTAATGTTACATCCGGCGTGCCACAAGGAAGTGTTCTTGGCCCAGTATTATTTTTATTTTTTATAAACGACTTACCTACTAGTATTTCTCACAATATTAAACTCTTTGCCGATGACTGTGTACTTTACCAGGAAATTAACTGCGTCAATGACCATATAGCTTTAAATAACGCTTTAACAGCAGTGACCAAGTGGTGTGAAGAATGGCAGATGACTATTAATGTTAAAAAATCAGTTGCTTTATCCGTAACCAGAAAAATACACCAAATTACCAGTACACATTAAACAACATTCTTTTTGATTCGGTGTCCGAATATAAATATTTAGGCATAACACTTACCTCTGACCTCAGATGGGATTATCTTGTTAACAATGTCACATCAACCGCCTTAAAACAGTTATTTTTCATTAACAGACGCCTCAAACTAGCACCATCGGAAACAAAGCTTCTTGCGTATAACACATATGTCAGACCAATTCTAGAGTATGCTAATGTTGTTTGGTTTGCTTTCACTAACAAGCTTACTAAACAAATAGAAGCAGTGCAGAGGAAGGCGGTCAGATGTATATTTAATAAACACAGGTTGACAGACTCACCAACAGAACTACTCAAACACGCAGGACTACTAACCCTTCAAAACAGAGCAAAACTAGCGCGCTTTAAAACCATGTACCAACTCGTACACAATCAATTAAAAGTCGACACTTCAAGATACATATCACAATCACAAACGCGACAAACACGTAATAAACACATACACACTCTAAACGAGTTTTCATTCCGTACTGACACTTTCAAATATTCATACTTCCCTCGTGCTATACGCGAATGGAACACCTTGAACACATCCATTGTTAGTAATCCATCATTGCATTCCTTTAGCACACGTGTGGAAAATCAACTACTTATATCTTAGTATTTATTGAGTTCATATATGTCATTACGAAGCTATTCCTTCCGTTTGTGTTTTCACTTGTGGTATTATTGTCCGCCAAAATCATGTCACATGCTCCTCATTCTGGTTTATTTGTTGCAGGTATCTTCTAATGTATAATCTCGTGTCATATTTTTATGTACTTTGATTAATTACCATTGCTATTTTTTTGTGCGCCTCTGTACTTTTGCCCTCCCTGTTACGATCCCTGATGGGATTGACAGTATCGAATAAATAAATAAATATATAATCTGCACGTGAAATAAGCAGCATGTCCGTGATAAGACGTGCTGGATAACCAAAGCGACTGAATGTCTCTAAGAGCTTATCCCAGATTCCTTTCGACTCGAGTTTGACCAATGGGTACAAGTCCACCCATTTCGAGAAGTGGTCTGTGACAACGAGCAGGTAGCGATTCCCTTCGCTGAAGTAGGATAAGGGCCCATCACGTCGCACGCCGCGGTTTGCACGGGTTGCATGAGGCCCGGTGGCTTCTCCCTCCTCGGCTGGGGGGTCTGGCAGGTAAGGAAAGTTCGAAGGTACTTCAGGACATCCTTTCTCATGTGTGGCCGTGTCACGACGCGGCGCAACATGCATAAGTTTTCTTGCCGTTGCTATGGTCTGCAAGGTATGTGTCGTGAAAGTAGTCCAAAATTTACTTTCAGGGGCTCTTCGGTACAACAACACGGAATGGAGACGCGCCACTCTCCGTGTCGTATCATAACTGCAGAGAAGAAACACAAACACGTGGAGAAGAAACACACAACACACGGAAAAACGCTGTACTCACAACTGGCTTTATTGGTAACAGGGCATGCTGAATATAAAGCTCAATGAAATCGTTCGTGGTCGTGAACGGCCACTGTGTACAGTCGGGGACAAAAGTCTCCGGACCACGTGTTCCTCTAACGAATCCGATAGCTCTGCTATTAGTCGGCGGCTGGAGACCACACTTGTGGAGGTAAAAGTTAAATTTTTGTTCTTTCATCTCCACAAGTGCGGTCTCCAGCCGCTGTCTGATTGTAGAGCTGTAAGCTTCGTTTGAGGAACACGTGGTCCGGAGACTTTTGTCCCTGACTGTACGTCTCCAAGTTGCAGTAGAACCTACTAAAGAGACGGGCAGTATACGCTGAGCATAGCGCAGTCCGAAATTGCCATTACTTTCTGATAGTCCTGTAATTTGTAAAGGAAATCTGACAGATTCCTTATCGGCGTCCTCCTGGTATACCTTGGCACTAGCAAATTTACCTGCTATTCACGAGCCCTATGTAAGGTGCCTACATCGCAACCGAGACGCCAGGTTTGAACCGAGTGTCCATCAGGTGACACTGCACCCTGTAACGTTTGCCAGTCTCCCAACATCGCTATGAATTGAACCTTTGATTGAACTGGCTCAGCCATCAAGCCAAGCACTTTGCTCATAAACTCGGTCGGCTCCTGCCACATTCCTCTTAAATGTGCCTCCGCAAATGCTGCATGCAGGGACTGCTGGTCTTTCAGTGATCAGCAAGGTACCGAAAGGTGACCTTGAAGTGTCCGACTTAGTTAAGCACAAAAGGAGCGAACATTGAAGGCTAATACCAATTCGCGACACTCGCGGGCGAACCAGTGCTCGAGTAAACATCCACGTTGGGCGCCAGATGAAGGCCTCGCCTTCTAGGGAACGGGGTTTGCAAGCCATAGCCTGCCGCCCATAGCCATGTCGCCTGACGAGTGACACATCCACAGTCAGCATAAAAGACACCGGTTTGTTCCGGACCAAACCAGCGCTTTTAACGGGGCACAGCAGTCAACGTAGCGGCGAAGCAGAGCATGTGACCTCAGCTCTCTAGAGTGCAATGTTCGGACTACAATAAAACGGGCGCTGACACCTGGCAGCGGCAGAACAAAACACACTGAGGCACGAATGGGACGAAGCGGAACATTTAAAGGGAGGTTCGAAGGGGCATAAGACACCAGCTGCTCTCGTAGCAGCCACTCACGCCAAGCAGCTGTTCCATCTTCGGAGACGTCGCTTCCATCTTCTGTCTTCTTGGTAAGGCGCCGCCCCGCCGTCGGTCTACTACATACATCCCGCCGGCTCGTGCTGGCCGCGAAAGCGTGACCGTGCCCCAGCAGCGCTCTCCCCGGAATCTTCCCGACACGCTGCGGTGCTGCTTTCGCCGCCCTTGTGAGGTCACCGCACGGTGATCACATGAGACCGCATCTTGCTAGCAGCAGTTCTGTCACCCGTACGCATCTAGATGACTGGAAGGCAGCGCGCGCAGTTTAAATGGACAAAAAACGGGCCGTAGATCCCCACACGATTTACCGCCACCGTAAAATAGAACAGCGGTGTTCGTAGCGCCCTCTACAAAGAAGGATGTGCGAAGTGGAAAGCAGCCAAATAATTTCGACCCTGGGAATTTTTTCCCCATCACCATCAGCCTGTATACGCCCACTGCAGGGCAAGGGCCTCTACCATATCTCTCCAACTAGCCCTGTCCTGTGCCAGCTGCGGCCACCCTATCAGCGCGAACTTCTTAATCCCTCTTGATTTCGACTAGGATGCCATTAACACAGTTTAGTTCTCTGTCTCACACCGTCTTCTTCCCGCCTCTTAACATCACGCTTACCACCTTCCTTATAATAGCTCGCTGCGTTGCCCCATATGTGAGCACCCTGCAGTAAGATATATGGCTGTTATAACTTTCTCTTCAGGGATATTGGTAAACTGTCATTGATTATCTGAGAGAAAATGGCAAATGAGCTCCACCTCATTCTTATTCTTCTTGTGATTTCACTCTCGTGGTCCGGATCTGCGTTCAGTGCCTGCCCTAAGTAGACGTATTCTCTTACCACTTCCAGCTCCTCGCTTCCAAGTGTAAACTGTTGTTCCCTTCCGAGACTGTTGAACATTACTTTGGTTTCATTTTTAGACCCACCGTTCTGGTACAGCCTGTCTAACACGCTAATCATATTTTGCAGTTCATTTCAGCAAGGCAGTGTCATCAGTGCTTCACTAAATCACAGTTTACTAAGGTATTCTCCATTAACTCTTATCCGCAACAGCTCTCAATCCAGGCCTCTGTATACATCTTGCAATCAGGCGGTGGATAGCAATGGCGAGATCGTGCCTCCCTGTCTGAAACCCTTCCTTTTCAGAATTTTATTGCTGATTTTATGGAGGGCTATGGTAGCTGTGCAGTTGGTATACATATCTTCCAGTATTTTCACATAAGACCCTTTCGCACTCTGATTCCGCAATGCCTGCATGACTGCTGAGGATTCGACTGAGTCAAGTGCTTTCTCGTAATCTATTGAGGCCAGATAATAGGCGTTTGTCGCGTCTCTCTTCGAAAAGAAAAAGAAATACGAAAAATTACAGCGGTGCACATGTCTGCTTAGGTGCAGTAATGTAATCGCGCCTGCCCCGCCGTGGTGGCTCAGTGGTTACGGCGCTCGGCTGCTGACCCGAAAGATGCGGGTTCAATCCCGGCCGCGGCAGCTGAATTTCTTGAAGGCGAAATTCTAGAGGCCCGTGTGCTGTGCGATGTCAGTGCACGTTAAAGGACCCCAGGTGGTCGAAATTTCCGGAGCCGTTCACTACGGCGTCTCTCATAGCCTCAGTCGCTTTGGGACGTTAAACCCCAATAAACCAACCAACCAATCGCGCCTACACGCGCGCTATCTGCTAGGCCAGTGCCGTCCATTGCGAGGGGGGGTTTCAGTGGGTGCCGTGTGATGGCGCTACGACTGCGCTCCATGCACGGAGGCCCGGAGAAAATTTACGCAAATCTGTAATTTAGATGCTCATAAATAATTACCCATGTACGCCTCAGTACATATTTCGAAGAAACATTTCTGAGACACCTTTGCATTCACCAGAATTCATTTCTTTTATTGAGTTCGTGCGGTCACGGCCCCGCCGCGGTGGCTCAGTGGTTACGGCGCTCGGCTGCTGGCCCGAAAGACGCGGGTTCGATCCCGGGCTCGGCGGCTGAATTTCGATGGAGGCGAAATTCTTGAGGCCCGTGTGCTGTGCGATGTCAGTGCACGTTAAAGAACCCCAGGTGGTCGAAATTTCCGGAGCCCTCCACTACGGCGCCCCTCATAGCCTGAGTCGCTTTGGGACGTTAAACCCCCATAAACCCATTTTCGGCTACTTCACTATCTCGAACATATTGCTCATGACATTGCACTCATTGTCTCTCAATATTTTATTTGTTTATTTATTTATTTGTGTATTTATTTATTTATTTATTTAAACATACTGCAGGCCCTTTTCGAGCCCAAGCAGAAGTGTTTAATATGCATCACTGATCAAACAGAATAAAAACAAAATTCAAAAATACAGAGATGTTCTCTGACCCAAACACAAAAAGAGTAGGAGGGCATTAAACAGAAAAGAAACAGATATTTGCCTATGCCTAGTTTCCCCCTCACCCCTTTTAGGCTACCTCCATGCTTTAGAGCATGCTCTATTCGCCCCATATTAAACTTTCTTAAGTAAGTTACCTTGCACTTAATGATTAGCTTTGAAAGCTCTGCCAGTTCTATTCTGTCTGTGGATTTGGATCCTTTCATGCTTTTCCGCTTCTTGACCAGATCTTTCGCCTCCTTAGAAAGCTTGTCGGTATCCTGTCTAACCCTCCTACCCCCTACTTCTACTGTGCATTCCGTAATGATAGCTGTGAGATTATCGTTTAAGGTCGTCGTCCTTAGTTAAAGCCACATATCTGCTCTCCAGCGATATCCTCCGTTCCTCTACTGTCCCTCTCACCGCTATCTCGTTAATAGGATTCCGCTTCACTAGTCTCTTCCATTCCCTCTTTAAGTTTAGGATAATTCGAAACTTACCATCCTGTGGTCCACTACTCTCCTTTCTGAGGACCTCCACATCATGCACGATGCCAGGGTAAGCGCACGGTACGAAGCCTATTTCATTTTTAGTCTCACCAGTGGGGCTCTTCCAAGCCCACTTCTTGTTCTTCCGTTGGTGAAGAAGAAATTTATTATCCGTAAACTATTTCTCTCTGCTCACTCTACTAACTACTGCCCCCTTCTATTCCTATAACCTATGCCATAGTCGCCTACTGCCTGGCCTCCAGCCTCCTCCTTGCCTACCTTGGTTTTGAAGTCGCCCATCAGTACAGTCTACTGTGTTGTTACTTTGCTCATTGCCGATTCCACGTATTCATAGAAGGTTTCGAAGATCTGGTCATTGTGGTTGAACGCAGGCGAGTAGGCCTGAACCGCCTTCATCTCGTACCTTTTATTAAGCCTAACTACGAGAAATTCCACCCTCTTATTAATACCATAGAATTTCGCTATGTTTCAAGCTCTTGACTGATGAGGAAACCCGCATCTTGTTATCGTCTGTCCTCTAATCCACGATAACAGAGCACATGCCCGCCCTTTAGCACTGAATGTGCCTCATCTCTCCTCCTAACCTCACTAAGCCCTATGACATCCCATTTAGTGCCTGCTTGTTCCTCGAACAGCACTGCTATAGACTATCCTCACTCTAAATGTTCTAGTGTTAAAAGTCAGGTTCAGTTTCCTTTGGCAGCCTGTCCGGAGCCAGAGATTCTTAGCACCCTGACCTGCGTCCATAGGTCGGCGGACTCACTCGAGCTCACTCAGGTTCATTTCAGATCATGATCTGAGTCATGAGTGAGTTCGGACTCACATTCAGATCATGATCTTAGTCGTGAGTGAGCCCCGACTCACATTCCGATCACGTTCCGAGCCCGGACTGACGTGTGTCCGGACTGACGTTCAGATCATGATCTGAGTTGTGAGTGCGCACTGGCATGCAGATCATGATTTGAGTCGCGAGTGAGTCTGGACTCACATTCAGATCATTTCGTGAGTCGTGAGTGCTGGCTCGCATTCAGATCATTCTGTGAGTCGTGAGTATGGGCTCACAATCATATCGTGGTCTGAGTCTTGGTCAGTCCGGTATAGTGTGGGCGTGTCAAATCAAATATGTCCGTGATGTGAGGTTGAAAAAAATTCGCTGTGGCTTAGTTTGGTTAAGCCCGGTAATTGCGAAAGCAATATCCGTACCTACGCCATGGTTCAGCTGGTAGTGTAGCTGGTGGTGGTGCTTGTGGTTAGACTTGTGGCGATGCATCTGTTATACAATCCAATCCAATCCAATGCAATCTAATGTAATCTAATATAATCTAATTTATTCTAATCCAATCCAGTCCAGTACAATCCAGTCCAGTCAGGCCGCCGTTCATGTGCATCGCCGTCGCACACGGACGGCGCAAGATCGCAAAGCAATGTTAAGCCGCTGGTGGTTGGCACAGCTACTGCTTTCTAGCGACGTGAGTCGAGCCTAATCTCTTCAGCGTAACGCCACAATCGCGCTCGTAGCGGAGAGCGCAGGAGTTAGGCGCCGGTGGTGGCACCGCCGCGGCTTGCGACGGCGCGAGTCGGTCGCCCTTCTCCTCGGCGTGACGTCACAAAGCACCTGTTGCGCTTCTAGCGGAGAGCGCAGGAGTTAGGCGCCGGTGGTGGCACCGCCGCGGCTTGCGACGGCGCGAGTCGGTCGCCCTTCTCTTCGGCGTGACGTCACAACACCTGTTACGCTCCTAGCGGAGAGCGCAGGAGTTAGGCGCCGGTGGTGGCACCGCCGTGGCTTGCGACGGCGCGAGTCGGTCGCCCTTCTCTTCGGCATGATGTCACACATGGCGTCACACAGAGGTCAACTAAAGGTCGACGGTGGCACCGCCGCGCCACGGCAAAGGCTGAAAGTGCAAGTAGTAAAGCTTTCGCTTTAAAATCCCATGATTCCAAGTGAATCTATGATGCCGATTGGGCCCGAGTTTATAACGTTCATAAGCGCGAGTTTCCTGTGCACTCGTAGTACTGAATACGCTTTCGGTAGCGATTATGATGTAGAGCAATTTCATTGTTTCGTGATATGTAATTTTTGTGGCTTCTGCACTCTAGAACATTACTGAAGGGCGAGAAAAGTTTATTAGTCGCCGTCAGGGGCATAACCAGGGGGGGGGGGGTGCTTATGGGGCTTGAGCCCCCCCTCCCCACAAATAAAAAATTTTCGAACTGTCACCAGCCGCAGCATGGCCCACGTACATATCGCGACTTCTGCTATCATAGATTTTGTTTTTGCCTGGATCGTCTGTCCTTCTGTGTGTAAATTTTACTATCAGTTATTGCGCAAGATGTTTATTTCCCTTGTTTGACGCATTACATATAGTGACCTTTGCTTAGACACGTAGATTTAATGGAGACATACGTGTATTTAAATATCTTGACGCGAGGTTTTGTAGATACACGCAGTGACTTTGTTTCCAGTGACACTTTGTTGTCCTTTATCAAACTGTATCTTCGCACTTCTAAGGTACATTTTGCAAACTCCTCGTTTATGCAAGTGATCGCTGTTGCGACTAAAATTTCGGCGTGATTACTCGCAATACATGACCTTTAACAGCTGCTGCTGCGCAGTACACTGAAACAAAGGACAGCGTCATTGAGATTTTTTCCTAGCCGTTGCATATGTACAAAAATGTTAAGGTTCTTGAACGATAAAGATTGATTAATATATTTGTCCTCTACTTGCTCATTTCATGACCTTTAATACGTTTTCATATTAGCGCCATGCACTGCTTTGCTAGTTTCAGACTGAGATAGTTCTAGACATCGTGTGATATTTTCTTTACTTATTTAATAAGCAAAAAGTTGGAAGCATTGGTGTCAGTTATGTTGCCGCGATTTTTATGACATACGAATATATTCTTTTATTTGAAAAAATGCATATTTCACTTGTCTAGACAGTGTGTAGGGTTATCTAACACACAGTGGCATTGTCAGCGGTAATGCCGTTACTATTCTTCTGTTTGGTCCCTCCACAAATTCTATGAGGAGGCCACGCTGCAACATGAGCCCCCCCTCCCCGAACAAAATTTCTGGCTACGCCACTGGTCGCAGCACTTGGTCTCGTTGGATATTAGCTGTGGCTTGCTGTATCGCGATTGTTCTAGTTATTTTGCTGTTTTTTAATTGGTTGCAGAACACATGCAGTGGCCTTAGATCTTTACATGCTGCGAGCAGCAGCTACAGGCCTCTCAGCTAGGCCTGGCTAAAAGTTAGCTGCAGTTAAGTGCTCATCGCATCACCGTGTTTTAACATTTTGTGTGCATTTCAGGCGCTTAACTGAGGCCGTTCGGCGTAAAAACGATTCAGCTGTCAGATGTGCGAGCTTATAGGGTCCTGTGTCAAGGTGAGAATGGGTGAGTCATGAGTTGGATTGTACGAGTGAGCCCAAATGAGTAAAGCGTAGATGAGTCGAGTTGAAATGGCCGGGCCGAAGTGAGCCGTGAGCTGAGATGAGTGAGTGAGCCTGATGAGTCGTGAGTCTGAGCGAGACGTGAGTCGCTAGGGTGGTTGACCCCTGTTCACTGGTGAGTCTGAGTGAGCACAAGTAAGTTGTGAGACTAAATGAGTTTGAGTGAGCCTGGACCTCTGTGAGTGTGAGTTTGAGTGAGCCTGTAGGTTGACCAAACTTTTATGAGTCAGCCCGAGTGAGCACTCGGGATTTTGCCGAGGTATGCCTGCGTCACAGGTCAGACCGCCGCCTAGGCAGTTCCTCCGCTGTCGCTGGGGTTTGAGGGCTGAGAGTTGATTGGTTGAATCATATAGGAGGTTGTGGCCCAGTACTACACCAGGGCGGCAAATCCTGTTCTGGTGAGGGAGTGCGCTGCCAATTCTGGTCACCGAGACCCGGCCGCATCCCAGTCCTTGTTGTGCAATTCTATCGACACGCGGTGTTTTTGTTTATCCGGTGGTGAATTTCGCGCCACCGGGATTTCAACCCTGGTCCTCTTGCACGCAAAGTGGATGGCCTACCTCTACGCCATGTATATTGGGGATCTTCAACGTGCACTGATTAGAGGTTCCTGAGTAAAGGAAATGACGCAGTAAATGTCTCACTTCTCGGTGGATACCTCTACCGCGTCGTTAAAAAAAGAGGAAGATGGAAGTGAAAGAAGAGAGGAAGAGGTTACGTAGTGGAATTTCCCGGTATAATTCCCAGCACCTCAGGCATACCTTGGCACCATGAGAGGTGGCCCAACCACACTCACACTTACGGCCACTAACACTCACATCCATTCACTCACACGCGCACTCACGTCCACTCACAACCACTCACTCACACTCGCACTCATTACCACTCGCCCTCAGAAACATTCATCCACACTCGCACTAATTATCACTCGCCCTCACAACCACTCACCCACACTCGCACTCATGTCCACTCACACTCACAACCCACACACACGCCATGTCCACTCAAACTCACAACCACTCACTCACACTCACGACCGAGTCACATGTACTCGCACTCATAACTCGCACTCATGTCCACTCACACTCACAACCCACACACACGCCATGTCCACTCAAACTCACAACCACTCACTCACACTCACGACCACACTCGCACTCATAACCATTCACTCATGCTCATGTCCACTCACTCGCATTCATGTTCACTCACTGTTCCCTTGTTTGCTGACAACAGAGGGGGTGAAAGATTTACGGCAGCGGCCAACTGCGCTCGTTGCTCGCTTGTGTCGCACAGATGTGGTGCTGAGCCGCCCGGGTCTCTGCCGTGCTCTTTGACCAATTTTCACAGTTTCGATGCTCGAAGGAAGTGGTCACTTATCACGCATATTCCAATCCCGAACCAATGTTACGCGCGTGTGCTCCACGCTTGATGCTGAGACGATGAGTGCCTGTTTAGCGTCAGCAGCTATGATGCTTTGACACATTTTGAACGGTGCCTAAGTAAAAATAACGAGTTTGCCTTGACGATAGTCTTGGGCGGTATCTAAGTGCCAATTTTTGGTCTATCTTGACAATGACATGTCCGTGAGTCTGCATGAACACATTGGAGGCAAGGGACTAATGTATACATACTTTGCGCGGCGTGGGAATTGGAGAGTGATCTTAAAAACATCGAGTGAATTCCTCACGAAAATGCGAATTGGCTGGAATGCGCCCAAAGTACAGAATTGCACAGCGGAAAAACGATGCTAAGGGGAGCGGCCATGATCAATTCCTTTACAATAAACAGCCCCTTGGGCTTACTTTGGGGCATAGTTAAGAGCAGGACTGGCTCCGCCTGGCCAGACCAGGTATGAGTGACCGACCTGTGGGCATGCCTGCCGTACAGCACGTTGTCTGCGGTAAACCTAATCCCTCTGTAAGAGGCTTCAGAAACTAGCGCGGTGTTTTCGCTTGAGGCCGGTGCCTGCCGAGACCACACGCGCATATGCGCGGGCAAAGGACGGGCTAACACTGCGCCAATTACTCGTAGTCCGCTACGTCGTGAGTAAAGGACGCGTCGTTCTTGAAAGAATACGTGTGTTGCTAACTTGTGAGCCATTTTGTAGTGCCTACCCGTCTGAAACGGTAGGACGTTGCTGGGAAAAAGCCCTATCCAGAAGTAGAGGAAATTGTAGCACCCGGTTCAAAGGATTCCTCGAGACGTCCAGGTACTAGTGCGGGTAGAATTGCTGAAATTTGAGCATGCAAGGAGAAGTTATTGTACTAGCAGTATTGACCATTGAAAACAGGAAGACAAAACAAAGCCGCATTTCACAAGTCAATTCCACTCGCCCAGTGCCGAAGATTGGGCGCCACAGATAAGAAACACGCCTTGCACACATGCAGCGGTAGCTTGCATGCAGTTGACGACTCGCCAGGGCAGCCCACAGCAACCCAAATTGCCGGCGGCGTAGTTCCGCGTACATGATGCTGACGGGAACCTTTTCGCGACCCTAAAAAAAAGCGTTTTGGACGCCAGGAATTGCATGGGGCAGCTTAATCCTCAACTTTTTCCTGTTCTACGATCACATTCCAGTGTCCAACAGGCCGGCACCCTTCGGCCTATGAAAAGCTACTTGTCTGTGGAGGATGGCGGTTGAGGAGAATGACACGATCCTCTGACGCGCGTTCGACGCCGCGCCGTTGGCACATGCTCTGCACATAGCTACCTCTTGCCGATGCGCGTTCGATATAACGCTATCGTGCACTCCACACGCAACGCAGTCGCTCATTCGACGCGGCGTTTTCACCATTGGCGAGCTCCACTCCGGCTCTCCCACAGTCCCGGGCACAACATAGATTATATTGGGACCAACAAAAAAGAAACAAGAAAAATGTGTCCCAACACGCCCGGGCACAACAGCCGCACGTGAATTCGTCAACACAAATCGCTTACAGAACCGAAATCGCAATGCTGACACTACCCCCGCGCATCGATCGCCGCGTTTCTATTGACGCAAAAGGCGCCCGTGTACTGTGCGATGTCAGTGCACGTTAAGGATCCTCAGGTTGTCAAAACTATTCCGGAGCCCTCCACTACGGCCATACCCGCTTTCCTCCTTGCTCTCACGCCGTGGCTGAAGTGTGTACCAAGAAGTTAGGCAGTTACTGCTCGTTTCATTTCCTCAAAACAAATTTTCAATGGCGTTGTATTTATTCAGTTTTCCTGCGTATGCCATGCTTCCGCACCGTCCGCTGCTCTCGGCGTGGGCGGTATGCCAGGTAGCGTTGAATATTAGAATACTGTTATAAAACTCTTCTGTAAAACAGGTACAAAAAATTGGCAGAAGCTCAGCTTGGTTAAGCACGGAAATTGCGAAAGCAACTTCATCCGTTTCTTCAGCCCGCATCCGCCGTGTCTACCGTCGCTCTGCGCCGACGGTTGGTTGGTTGCGACTGAGAGAAGGATGAAAAGGAAAGAGCACGGGCCTGCCTACTGGCTCCAGCCGAGCCACCACCGCTGCCACGTGCAGATAGAAGAGAGTTGAAAGATATGAGGAAAGATAAACACCACTCATTAAACTTGGCCCTGCACTTGTAGATGCACCCGCGTCAAGCGTTATTGACCGGCGTGCTCGCCAGAATGCTGCATACGCACGTTGTTTAGCTAGCCGTTCTTCCCGTTCTTCGTCTGTTTCTTCGGCGCGGCGCCGTCGCTTGGCCGCAGCAGGTCATTCCAGCCTCGCCTTGTACACATCATCCGACATAGCGCACTCAGAGGAGCTCAGCTGCACCTCCCCCCCCCCCCCCCCCCCTCGTTTTATCCCGCTCCAGCGAGCGCCCTCTCTCGGCAGCGGCGCAGCTGGCGTGTAATGCTGTACTTACCTCCGCCATCGATGGCGCGAGCTGGGGCCCCGTCTCTCGGTCTGTCGTGACGTCACATGGTCACGTGACGCGCCGCTGTGTAAGGAGGCGCCACGACCATCGATGGCAGAAAAGTGCAAGCAGTATTGCTTTCGCAATAAAAGTTCAGAAATACTCGCACGAACCAATCATTTTTTTTCGGCCCAACATTTCGGGATCAACTCGGTCCGTTCTTCATGGGTGACGCTTTCCCTTTGTTACATATGCAGAGAGGGGTGTTCCCGGAGTCGTCCCTTTGTGAGCCGAATGTACCATTACTCGAAGTTACGCCTTTTGAAAGGATTGCGTTCCATGGCCAACATGCCGTAGAACGCACTTCTTCACTCGCTCACTTGTCACTGCACTCCTCACTTCTTCGTGGAACTCGCTCCTCCGCAGGCGATCTCGTGGTAGGCGCACTCGCAGTGCTCGGCGAAGGGGTTGCTTTCCTAGTTCAATTAACGCCGTTCCGGTGATGTCGACATCATTGTGTCGGGCGTAGCAGCACATTAAGCGAATGAACTATTCGGAGGCGAGACAAAATGGTAGGTCTACGCGACTGTTGTAACAACACTGAGCAGAGAGAGAGAGAGACGACTTTATTCACACCCACATGGGCCTCGGGGCAGGGGCTCAGCCAGAGGGAGGGTCTCCCCCTTGCCGGCCATGGGCGTCCGGAGGGGGGGGCAAGGGGGGGCGGCTGCACCCCCCTGGAAAATCACTCACTCTAACCGTGAGTGATGGCCGCACACCAGGGGCGGCGGTGCGCTCAGCAAAAAGAGTAAAAGCGGCCCCGCTTCCAGCTTTGGGTCACATCTGCGAAGTGCCGCGTCCGGGGACGCGTCGTTGCAGACATACAGCGGCACCGGCGAGCATGTGTTTCGAGGCGTCTTGAGATGGGTGCCTGTTTCTTTGATCTCTAGAGAGATAGCCACACGGAGGCAGACAGTGCACATTCCGGCCACCGATGAATTCTTCAGGAGGGAGGGACAGATCAGCCGTGTCCACCCCCGCTTTGTCGGGCTGCTCAAGGGCAAGCAGGCGATGAGTTGGCGCCACCGCCGCTCGCTGTCTCCTCCGATCCACGGGAGAGCGCAGTTCGGTAGAAGCGCCGCTTTCAGAATCTTCGGCAAAGGGGATTAGCAGTTGCTTTTGTTCACGGCGACGCAGTCTCCAGAGGCGCCCCCACACCAGCGTTCCTTGCATCTTCTCCGGAAACCAGCGCCTTTGGTCAAGGCAGCCCGATGGCGCCTGCCTGGCTCGCCTGGCTCGCCTGTCACCTCTGGCTGGGACTCAAATCCCAACAGCGCCCATGTACTGTGCGATGTCAGTGCATGGTAAAGAGACCCAGGTGGTCGACATTATCCGGAACTCTGTACTACTCCGTCCCTCATAGCCTGAGTCGTTTTGGGGCTCTGAACCCCATAAAAACACACAAAACAAATTTTCCGACCGGAGTGGCGAGTGTCCCTTCCCCTCGGAAGTCACGAGGCGTTCCTTTCACCCCCAAAGTGCGTATTCGGGGATACTGCGGCAAGTAGGCCCTTGCATGTGTGCGCGCCTCTGTGTTTGTGCTTCGGTATTTTTAGTGGCCGGTTGTCAACGAAGCTGAGAACAATCAAGACAGCGGACGAGAAAACGACGAGCGGCGAGTAGTGTGTGTGCAAATACTCGACTGTGCGGTTGCGCGAGCAAGATGGAGCGAGGTGTTTGAAGCTGCGAGCGTGCATTTATCTTGTAAATAAGTTTTCGTTGTATATATAGTCATTTTTTGTTTTCAACGTACGCATTCAACCGTTTTTTCAATCAATGTGTATATATTTTTAACACTACCAACCCCGAAGAACTCCATAGCCAGCTGTGTCTTGCGCGGTTCCGAATGATGGACATTCGGCGCTTCTTCAAGCGTCAGCGGTTGTCTGACGAAGCGTTATCCAAATGCGCCCCTGCAGATTCTGGTGTGATATGTGACAACGGTGTAGCATTTGAACAAAGTGATGCAAGCTTTTATCACCGGACAGTAGCTGATGTCGTCGACTCCATGGAAGGGACTCTGTCAACAGTGAGTTCAGGTAATGCAGCAGGCCGAGATGATTCCATTTCTCCTTTCTTGGGATTTAAGTCCGGATTTGACCAGAGCGATGCAACCTTTCATCACCGGACAGTAGCCGACTTCGTCGTCTCCATGGAAGGAACTTCACCAGCGAGCTCCGGTCACGCAGTAAGCCGAGACGATTCCCTTTCTCCTTGCTTGGGATCGAAGTCCGGAGACAACATCAAGAAAACAAATAACTTGCCTCAAGAATATGACTTAGGAGAGTTTCTAGGCAAAGCTAAACTCACTGGCATACCGGACTTTTTGAAGTTACGTCTTCTTACTAAGCCATGGTCGCCAAATGTTACATATGATTTTAAGAAGGATGTAACACCTGGAAAGAGGCCTTTTCGACATCAATGGCTGGGAGATTACGCCCCCTGGCTTGCGTACTCAGCGACAGCGAAAGGCGCTATTTGTCGTTTTTGCGTCATTTTTCCTCCACGTGTTCACCGGGGTACTCAAGGAAGTTTTATCGTGCGCGCTTTCAGTAACTACAGAAAAATGCACGAGGCGTGCAGGGATCACGTAAAATCCCAATGGCACCAGGAGGCAATGACGGCCTCACAGAACTTTATGGATGTGATGAAAGGCAAGCAGCTACCCGTTGTAGAGCAGCTGAACAGAGCACTGCACGCGCAAGTTGAAAGGAACCGTGAGAAACTATTTCCAATAGTTTCCACCATTGTCTTTTGCGCGACGCATGACTTGCCAATTCGCGGCAAGCAGTCCGATAGTGGAGTCTTCAATGATCTGCTTGACTTTCGTGTAGAAGCTGGAGATACTCTACTTCAGGAGCACTTCGCTTCTTCTGCTGGCAATGCCAAGTACACTTCTGTCCGCGTCCAGAACGAGATCATCACAATCTGTGGCGACATCCTGAAAGAGCAGATAGTTACCGAAGCTAACAAAGCGTTTGCTTTTTCCGTTCTTGCTGACGAAACTGCAGATATTTCAGGAAAAGAGCAGATGTCTATAGGCGTTCGCTTTATTGACAAGGCGGGAGCCGAAGTGTGCGTTCGAGAGCAGTTTTTGGGACTTGTAGAGCTGGAGCAATTAAACTCTGCTTGCATCGCCGCGGCAATCTTGAAGTTTTTGACGAATGTCGGGCTGATTCTTTCGAACCTCGTTGGACAGGGGTACGATGGATGCTCTACAATGGCTGGAAAAGAAGCTGGAGTGAACAAAATTATACAAAAACAGTTCCCGAAGGCACTATTTTTCCACTGTGCAAGTCACAAACTAAATCTCGTCATCAACGATCTGAACGACGTCTCTGAAATTCGAAACACAATTGGCATAATCAAACAAACCATAAACTTCTTCCGCGAGAGCGTACTCCGGAGAAAATTGGTGCCGAACATTCCGATGCTGTGTGAGACAAGATGGTCTGCAAAATATAAGTCTGTTAGGATCTTCTCTCAGCATTACGTGGCCATAGTTGAAGCACTCGAGGAGCTCGCGTCCACGGAATCATGCTCGAACGCTGCAACTAGACAACGAGCTCACATCCTCTACTGCGCAACAACAAGCTCATCTTTCATCGTCTGCTTGCACATTGTAGCGAAGTACAGCGCTCGGCTCGAACCAGTTACGAACATTCTGCAAGGTGTATTCATGGACTTCCATTCTGTGCATGACCACATCACTGAGCTGCAACGTATTTTTCGCGGCCACCGGACGAACGCTGTAGAGGAGTTCTCTAACATCATGAATGCAGCAAGGGAGGCAGCCAATCACTTAAATGTGGTGATATCTGTGCCAAGACAAGTCTCTCGTCAGGCCCACCGAGACAACTACGGGATTCAGTCGCCGGAGGAATACTACCGTGTGGCAATATATGTGCCGTACTTGGACTCCCTCACTGCTTCTTTAGCTCGGCGCTTTTCTGAAAGCAATGAGAGGAGCTTCAAACTTCTCCAGCTGCATCCATCAAAAATGAAGCACTTGAGCCGTGTTGAGTTCGCTGTTCTCGCCGAAGAACTCCAGTGCTTTTACGGCATCGACAACTTCAAGGAAGAGGCCATCTCTTGGTACGAGATGTGGTGCAACAAAACTGGGGACCCATCAGAAGTAACTTACTGCGAGCTTCTACATCAGGCCAAGACACTCTTCCCTGGTGTTGCAAAAGCCATTGAGGTGGCTCTGGCTTTGCCAGTTACTACCTGTACGGTCGAACGCTCCTTCAGTACAATGAGGAGAGTGAAAACGTGGCTACGCTCAACGATGACAAACGACAGACTGGACGGCCTTTGTATGATGAGTGTGCACCGAGAGCGTGTAATGAAGCACAGGAATGAATTTATCACCCGTGTCATCACGCAATTCGCCCAGAAAAATCCGAGGCGTCTACAGTTGCTGTTTACTGACTGACTGTCGTTGCGTGTTTGTGAACATATTGTGCTGGTCATCAATCCGGGTGTGTCGAGAACCCGTATGCAGCAAGACTGAGCACTCTTCTCCACGAAGTGATAGTATCTTTTTGCATTTTTATTAATTTTAATCGTTTCTTCGTTGATAAACTCCAATGTATCTCTCCTAGCCACGCTTTAATTTGCTGTTTGTAATTTTTCTTTCATGTGTGTATTTTACTTATTTATTTTATTTATTTATAAATAAATAAATTTACTCCGCAAATAGTGCCTTTTTGCTACGAACATAACCCCCCCCCCCCTCCGGCGCCAACAGCCAATGGGGCCCCCCCCCTGCAAAAAATTCTGCGGACGCCCTTGTTGCCGGCCCTCCTGCGCCGTGACCGCAGAGAAGGCCTTGGAGTAAGCCTCCTCCGCCAGGCGTAGGACCATCTTTTGTACATTCGCATTTGGGCTGCGGATGTACGGCTCCCAGGCAACTTGATCAAGGGCATCAGTCCGTTTAGCTCCCGGAGATTCGGGGCATTGCCAGATTAGATGATTTTGACTCAGAGGTACGTTGCAAAGATTGCAAGCCTCCTGGTCGCCTGTAAGCTCATTACGCAGAGTAACATAGGGGAAGAAGCGATTGGCCTGAATTTTTCGCCAGGCCCTACATACTGAGGGTGTTAGGGACCTATCTGGTGATGGATAGATCCTTCGGCCTAGTCTGGGAGTCTCAGAGAGCTCCTTGTAGGTCATGAGGGGGTCTTTGTCTCCGGGTAGCGTGGTCTCCACGGCCGCTCGGGTGTATACATCTCCAGCGAGACGATGCGCAGCGTCATTGCCTGGTAGACCCTCATGAGCTGGAACCCAGATGACTGAAACCTCCCGGTTTAGCGGGTGCTTCCTCAGTAGACTGGCCGCCTGCCTGGAAATTAGGCCTTTGCCGAAGTTCCTAACAGCCGCCTTAATGTCCGAGAGAATAGTTTTGGCTCTGGTACCTATACATGCTAGCGCTATCGCAGCCTCTTCAACTATTAAAGCGTTACGCGTATTAAGAACTACGCCCTAGATAGAGGACTATCTTGCTCTCCTCAGAAATCCGAACTGTTCTCAATGTGCAGCAAAGCCCAACTAACCCGAGAATCCTGCCTACCGCACATACATAAACCAGTGGAGGTATACGTGGGAGGGAGTAATGTACCAAGTGTCAGCACCATTAGGATTCTGGGGTATTTCCTACAGCAGAATGGGTAGCGCATATGTTGTGGGTGTGTGTTCTCTTCCCTTTTGTCCGTCGTCCTGGTTTTGCGCTACTCTTATGTTATGGATCAGTACCGACTTGCCCTAATTTCCATCCTGCAGAATGGGAAAAACACCACTACCCTTAAAAAGCTTCAGACGTATATCGACCAGGTAACGGGGATATTCAGGCGAACCTCCCTCAGGAACAAAGGCCTCAGAGAAAACTGCCTAATAAGGCTGGTTCGTACCTTCATAATCAGCAGGATAGCTTATGCCACTCCCTTTCTCAATCTCAATCCTGGCGAAGCGGAGAAGTTCGAGATAATGATCAGAACGTCATTCAAAAGGGCTTTAGGCATCACCCCCCCCCCCCCCCCAACTCCTCGACAGAGAAGCTTCTAGCCAACGTTACTCTATGGGAGCGCATAATACCTGGGAAGAGATTGCCAAAAGCGGTCAGGGAGGCGCAGATCTGGCGGCTCAACTCTACTGTAGCGGGCCGCAAAATACTACAAGAACTACGGCTTCCGTCAGGAGAACCACCCTATGTCGCTGAGCGCCTGGAGCTTGAAACGCAGAAACTATTCAAAATTGCACCGATTCCTAAGATATGCACCCGATCCATGACAAGGAACGAAGGGGGCATAGAGCAAAATTTATTCTAAGTAAACTAATGAAAGACCCTCCTCAGGAATCAGCCTATTGCGATGCTGCAAAGCACTCGAGAAAGCATCTTCAAATGAGCCGCTCCTTCCTCCCCCATCGTTCTTTGGATAGGCACCAGATAGCGCCACCAGTATCATCTGTGCCAAAGCTGCTTGTTTTAGCAAAAAATTGTTAAAGGGTAAATTGGTTTTTGAGGAAAGGAAATGGCGCAGTATCTGTCTCACATATCTCGGCGGACACCTGAACCGCGCCGTAAAGGTACGGACACACTGGCGGCAAAACGCGCGCGGCACGCCGCCGGCGGCATGCCGCTTGCCGCGAAACCTGCCGCGGCGGCGGGTTGATCTGCCGCGCAGCGAATGGGTCGAGGAGCCATTTTCGGCGGCTTGCCGCGTGCCGCGGAGCGGGGAGACCAATGAGGGGCGCCCGGCTTTGTGACGTAGGGAGCGTCTGTGTCGCCACCTCTTGGCTCCTACTAAAGTTACATGCCAGCGGCGGCGGCGGTGCCGCGCGCGCTCCTTCGGAATCGCGGACCTCGACCGGTTTGTCACGAAGGGAGCTTTGCGCGGCGGCGACTCTTTGCCGCCGAGTGTGGCCGTCCCTTTCGCGGCGGGGGTGGCGCCGCCAGAGGCATGCCGCGCGTTTTGCCGCTAGTGTGTTCGTACCTTTACGCCTCCAATGAAACGCGGCCGCCGCGGTCGGGTTCGAACCCGGGTGCTCCGGCTCGATAAACGAACGCCTAAACCACTTAGCCACCACGGCTTTTTTTTCTTTATTAACTTAGCCACCACGCTTTCGGTGGCCGAATCGAAGATTTCTAAATCTGATCGAATCAAGCAAGTACATCATCGAAACCCAGTATTTAAACATATATATTATCGTATGCTATCTTGGCTTCAAATTTCAGCGCGAATAAGGGAGCACTTTACCAGAAAGAAGCATTTTGCAGTGCACGTGCGATAGCCGGGCGCACACTTTACGGGCAAAGTCGCTAATGTGGCTGGTGTTGAATGCATTCCTGCATGAAAATAAAATAAGCCCTGTTCACTTTCAAATAAAATCATGCACAACGTGCTGTGGAAGCCAGTGTGCGAAAGCCCGTGTCCAGCGCGTTTACGTTTGCTCCGTCTTGCGCATCAATAAGGCGCAAGTAAAGCCCTACGCCGAGTCGAGAGAGAACGCAGAAGCGGGCATGCCGAGAACGTTGTGTCACCGGCTGCAGTAACTTCAATTTCTCGCTTACTTCATAAACATAAATTTATTAGTAATTTTTAATCCTCAGCTGCGAACAAAAGTAAATGAACGGACCAATCTGTCGATTACAGCGCGGCGCGCTGCAATTTCTGCCGTAATTTGAAGTAAATTGAAAGTAATCGTGCTCCATAAGCACGCTTTTGGCCTCCCAGAGAACCGCAAAAAGGGCGGGAATTCTCACGCGCCCAGTGCACGCAGAAAAGCATATGCCGCGTTCCATACCGGTGATTGCGCGCCACTCAGCACACTGGGCTCATCTTCGTCGTCTTTCACTGCAGACTATGTCCGCTTTCCGAAAGCATCAAGTTCACAAAAAAAAAAAAATTTGTGTCAGAAGTGGGATTCGAACCCACGCCCACATTCGTGGACCAGAAGTCTCGCACTACCCGTTTCACGGGCAAGGCTCGTAACCTTGAGTCTGGCGCCTTAGACCGCTCGGCCATCCTGACACGTTTTCCGAGTGCACATAAAACGCTATATATCCTGTATTACTACTTCGTATGATTACTTTTAATTGGTTTGATTTATTTGGGTGAATGTGGCCCCCTACTTACCGCGACGGACTGCCCAAGATGCACTGAAAAGTAATCGAGTCGGAATGCTCTGTAGCGCGACAACTATGGCGTAAGTTACGATCGAGACTGATTTTTGTCTTATAGATGGCAGTTCGAGCACATGTTCCAATTTCTGATCGCAAGTCGCGATTTGCCCACCTGCACGGAATTCTTCGGCGGTGGTACGGTGGCTAGAGTAGCGGTGGTCGTGGTTCGTCGTTTGAGCCAGAGAGGTAATAAACTGTGGTTCCAAGTCGAAGGAAGCCTCACTGACGCTTCAACAGCGAACGCACGTACACAGTGCATCCCTGCGAGAGTGCTGGCGCTTGAACCGTGTGATGCCGAAGATGACGATCCCCGCTGTTATTCAAGACGCCTAGATGAGGCTGTAGTGTGCTGTGCGCGCTTAATCGCGTCCGACCGCCTTCTCATGGCCTCTAGCTCGGCGTTATCGCGGCGTCTTCACGTGTAGCAACTGCGCTGATCAGCCCGGCGAACGCGTCGAGACGATGGTGAACTTCGCCAAGGCGCTCGCCACCAAGGTGTGGAAGGTGGTGCTCGGTTTCTTCGGCGTGCTACGGCGCGCGATGTGCTGCTTCCGCAAGCGCCGCCGGGCGTCCGACGTCGGTCTCCCCGTCTACCTCACGGCTCACGATGCAAAGGTACGGCGTCGATGTTTCAACTGGCGTTTGTGTTCACCCGTACCCTCCTCGCTTCAGCCACCCCTGGCGCGAGCTCCTCGTGACGCGGTTCAAAGCGCCGAGTTTCGCGACGATATTGGAGGCTGTTTAGAAGGTAGGCGCTGGGTATCGTTAACAGCCGATACAGACTTAGAAACGCGGTGAAGGTGCCAGCTTGTTGACGCCTTAAAGAGTTTGTTTCAGATTTGTTGCCCGAGTGCAAGCGGAACCCCCTTGTCAGCTGTAGTAAGGGCGCTCATTTCTGCCGAAAGCTTGATCGAGCGACGATGTTCTCGTGGTGCAAGATCTATTTTTGATATCACCTGTAAGGACTGGAGAGTACCTACCTGAAAAGAGCGCGAATGATCCGATGTGAGATATGCAGTTCCGAATAGCCATGTATGGATTGCAATATTTGCATGTTTTTCTACTTTCCTAACGTACTTCTTTACTTGGTTGCTGTAAGATTAGTTTGGATCTACATAGTAGAAACGAATCGGGAAACTTGTACCCTGTTATGGTGCTTCAAAGGCAGCACAAGATTTCGCAGTTCTGTGACACAAGCGTGCTTGTGAAACTGCTACAAAATGCGCAGAAACCAAAAGTAGATGCAAATATAGAATGCTGGCCAGCCTTTCAGAGCTCTTGGACATTACATGCTGTCTTCAATGGTGTCGCCACCACACATACCGATGCCTGCCGTTATTTATTGCAGCCATGCGTCATGCAGCAGTTGGGAGATGACCTCCAAAGCTGGGACTGGAACGAAGACGATGGTCCCATCTCTGTCCAAGTGGACTCTGCGGAGAACGTTGGTTTGATCCCACCAACAGCACCGGGAGCCCAGAGGCACGCCAGCAACGGCCCATCCAGTGTACGACCCTCTGCCGCTGGCAGTCGTGGCAGTGGGGACCAGAGGCGAGACTCGCAGAGTGAGGATGACGTGGACTTCTTCAAGGACATGGCACCCACCAATATCCGGCAAAAGAAGGTGGGCAGAGTATAGCTCTATCAGGGGTACATAATGTCCTGCATTATACTATTGTCTAGCCAGTCCAGAAGGAAGTGCCAATTCCCCCCATAGCGGCCGGAGGAAAGCCGAAAACTGTCTGCCAGCCGGTTTCTCCCTCTGTATTTCCTGCCCCACCTGTGCTTGGATCACTAGAGCCCTCTTCAATCACGAAACCCCTCTTCGATGAAGCCAGTCTTCAAACTCTGGTGGTAGTAATGCTTGGGTATTACTACTCTTAGAAAGACTAGCATTATCCATCTGGCAAGAGAAGTTGTCACGATAGACTACTCCACTACTTTCTCAACAGATCATGCTACAGGGAAACTTGCAGTGAAGTTCCCTGTGTCAATAGCAGTGCCTAAACACACAGCCTAGCAAGCAGAGGAAGCAGATTTGAGCAGAATGCTGAGTGGTTTCGCAATGCTACATGTCAGTGAAAGGAAAGGGAGTAGAGAGACAGTGTTGTGTCCGTCTATGCCCTACGTCCTGTCTCAGCTATGTTCTTTGACCTGTTCAAAAGTGTGTACTTCACATTTCAAAACGAAGTAATTTACTTTCATCAGGCCTGCAGGGGCTGTTTAGGCAGGTAAAATTTCTTCTAAACAGAAATGTTGAGTTTTCGTGGAAGCTGCAAAACAAACTTTCTGCACAATCCAGAAGGTAAAGCAACTCTGGTTCGCTTAAGCCAATGTTTACAATGTTACAGCCCTCCCACTTTGTGTTTTATGTCTTGAGTCACGTATCCAGGTAAGGCTGGGGGCTGGCAGTGCAATACAAGGGCCACTTGTGCTGGTCAAAAGCCAGCAAGGTTGCCATCACCACTGAGAGTGTAATTACGTGCAGCTAGTAGTCACAATAAGCAGTGGCTAATGAATGTATCTTAATGAGGAGCGCACATGTTTGAGGCAAGTGAAAGAAGAGAGATTTTCATAATTGGATTTTGATGTCTGTAGCTCGATCTCATGTGACGGATTAACATTTTATTTGTAATTAACTTCATGGTACGGTGATGGATGCTAGCTTCCAAGAAACCCACCAACTGGGAACAGTGGACAAAACAGTCTCCATTGCATGGAGCACTTATGGTGCTAAAAGCACACGCTACAGCTGACAATGTCTGTTCTCTGGGTCATGTTGAAACCAGGTTTTGGAGAAAGTCGCCCAAGTGTCGGGTTCTGGTGTGCTGCCCAGTCGCTCTTTCAGCTGCACTGATTGCGTCGTTGCCTCTCTGGTCTGTCTGTGTGCAGTATGTGCCCCGCACTGAAGACACACACGGAGGATCGGGTGCAGCGTCCGGCGGTGGTCTGTCCAGTCGTCTCAAGTTTGACGCCCGAGCCGTGCTGCCTTACCAGGTTAGTGTCCACTGATCATGTGGAGCTGCGCCATCATGGCAGAAGGTCCCATATTTGCCCACACAATGGATGTGCTTGTCTTGTCGAGAAATTTGGTGCTAATTTGTGAGGTGTACTTATTACGCAGGGTGAAATTTTCTGCGGGGTAATCTGAAATTCGCCCCAAATTTAAATGACTAATGTAAGGGGTGCATTTGTTGCACAAGCAGATTTGTTATGCCTAACACCTCAAACTTCACACCCAGCTTCCTCCTACTTTTTTTTCCTTAGTGAGAAATCCTTTCTATTTACAAAACCCGTAAAGACCCACTGAGGGGTGCAGGATGGGAAACAATTGATACACTTGCAGTGAACACGAAATACAAAGGCACAGGCCTCTACCGAAGATAAAGCTGCTCAGAATGCTTCAAAGTCATTAATATCATTAATAGGTGTGACATTATGTGAAAGCCCTTTGCAGAGTTTAGTTTAGAGGCAAGAGTTTTCACTGTTCCTGCAAAACAGTAAAGGTACTTTCAGTGGGTTATCAGTTCGGAGAAAGATGTTTACAGGGCGAGTCTGTTCAAGTGGAAAGGTAGAAGTGCTGTGGTAAATTTTGAAGAAATATTGAAGTAAAGTAATACGCCTTTGTTACAGGGGTTTTTCAGGGCTCTGGGATACAGTCTCGTGAAGTTGCTTAGTGTGAAATGGATCGCACAATTATGTATAACACTTTCTGTGACCGTGTTAAATACACTTGGTACAGATTCCAAATGACAGAAGTACATTCCAACTGCAGTCTGTTCAAAGTTTTGTGCACCAGAATCTTTGTGTCAAGTGTTGTTGTGTACAGTGTTTTACGGATTAGTCCTAGTGTATTACTTGCCTCGCTGGCAATGTATGATCTGTGCATGCGTGTGTGCTGGTTCCACAGTAACTGAAGAACTCCCGTTGTGCTCCTTGTGTGTGGCGACTGTTGGCGTCCTCAGTACAAGTGTGCAACAAGTCACTTGTTTTTTCTCCTCTGTTCTTTCAGGGGTTAGATTTTTGGGCCAACTTGGTCTTTGCATGTCTTTGTTCTTGCATGTTAGTTGCCAGTGATCCCATGAAAGGGAAATTTTAGGACATTTAGAATTGCTTTTTTTATTATATTTTCTTATTGGCTTTCTGCAATAGGCTTTTAGGCCATATGATCTTTTGCATATTGTGCTACATATCAATTGTTTTTCTGCATTATATAACTTAAGCTTAGCATTATCTTGGTGCTGTTTGGCCTAGTCAACGAGCAATGCGGAAAGGGCATATATAGCTTACTGCTTGCAAGGTTACGCACTTTCCACTGGTGATTGAAAGGTTCTTCTCCATTGTTCTCGCACATTCGACAGCATGCACAGGCATGCCCCTGTTCATGTCATGTCGAGCTTACAAATGTGCACTATATTTTGTGACAGTCATCGTGTAGCGAATTATCGCAGTGAACCATACATCACTGTTCAGTTCAAAACCCATCTCTTCACTCACACAGTTTAGGCACGCTGCCAGTCAAAATATGAGTTTGTTTGACTGGGCACAAATCAACTGCAGTCAAGCATTTCAAAACAATGACATTGTTGCCGATGGTTGTTTGAAGCACCTGGAATCGACCAGGAAGTGGTGTAAAAAAATTGTTTCGTGAACTGCAGCGCCTCTGCATTGTGGAGAAACGCTCGAATGATCAGCGTTTTTCTCTGTACTTCTTTACGATTATCTCATCTCTTTCGACCTCGTTTGTTTGGTTGCCCGCAGGTCGTGACTTTTTGTCTTTGAAATTTGTGAATTTTAAATTTCTTGTATGAAGTTTCCTTCTCGCTCTAGATATGTCAACGGACACTGTGTCACAAAAAATTTGAAACAAAAATGTGTGCTTTGCAAAAAAAGGAAAAATTCTAAGAATGTCTTGACCTGTAGCACACCAGTAGGAAGGCAATGAATGTTGAACCATCCGTCTGTCAGGATATTGTGGGCGGGTTAATGGTTGGTTGGCACCGAGGTTATAATTAATCGGGCCAACCTACCCACTGCTGCACTCTCCGTAAATTTGGATGGGGAGGAGCGACAAACTTCTCCACCCCGCGTGCAAAAGATGAGGTTCGACTGCTGACCGGCGATAGGGGCCACGCCTGATTAGACGTTGGCCGGAGGCATGAGCCGTAGGCAAGTTTCTTAACAAAACCTTTTACTTGGGCAGAGAATGACGACAAAAAGTTACAAAACAAGCCCCGCGCTATAGTGTCAGTACGGAAATAACAAACACAATGAGAACGCAGCCAACTATTAACAGGAAGAGGAAAACATGAAGGCAAGAACTATACAGCAACATTACAAGAACAAAGCAGTACTATACAAAAGGTTTGGACAAGAAAGAGCGACAGAAGAAAGTGCGGCGCGCAAAATCGTCGCTGCTGCACTGCGACATGTTTTTGAAAAACAGGCGCCTTGCCTACCTCTACTGCAAAAAACGTACAAGGCAGGCACAACTTTGTGACACTGTCTGCCGCACTTTCTTTACTCTGCAGTATTTTTAGAAGATTCGGACGAAAAATATATATTAGAAAACAATTTTCTGGAAATGTAATAGTCAGAAAAGTATTTCTAATGTGCTAAAAATTAGTATGTCAAATAAAGACATCCAGGAATAAAAAAAAATTTGCTGAAAGCTGTGTCCCCCCTTGAGTTTACTGTCGATGCCTCTTAGTTAAGCACCATTGGGGCTTGGAAGATCAGTTTTCATTACTGAGTGCCTCATGTCGTCGTGGATTCTAGAATTCATGTCCCACTGCAGGGTGCGGATCTGGGCGTCCTAGAGGATGACGACCTGGCCGCCATGGAGGCAAGCTGGGAGGACCAGGCGGAGCTGGAGGTGGACTCTGCGATCCGCGAGAAGCGCCAGGCCGAGCGGGAGCGCCGCATCGCGGAACACCAGCGGCGGAAGAAGGAGAAGGAGCAGCAGCGCGGAGGCAGTGCGGGGCCGACCGGCAGTTCTGCCGCCGCCAGCAGCACGCCCCACGCCAGTGCCACGAGACCCAAGGTCTTCTAGGCGTTAACTACCGCCCCCTCCCAAACACGGAGTCTTGAGGAGGCGGCTGTTTGTTGACAGTGGCTTGGTGAGTGCCTCTTCCCATTCGGCAGTGAAAGCTCGTTAGTTGGACGCCCATTTGAATTGAATTGAATTGCATTTATTTTCTCCAGAACAACTGGAAGGGTTTCCAGGCAAAAAGCTGCTTTCGCAGCTTGACTGGGCCCGGAAAGCCGTTAGATAGCAGTGGCTTGGACATATCAGGTGATGGAAATAAACATAAGAAAGATACAACAAAAGGAGAACAAAAATACACACTATAGAATACAAACAATAAAATACACTTAATAAGTACAATTGTATGGTTAAAACTAGGCTCGTCTAGTGCAAAATAATACGTAATCAAGTAATACACATGTAATAGAATCACAAAGGCGTACTTAATATTCACTAATACATATTTTGAGTATATATACATACATGAAAAGCAGAATATATACATGAAGTTGTGTGAACTTGATGTTGTATGTATTTAAGTATGTATTGTATGTATTTAATTTGGAAATCCAGATAATTGAAATTGCCATCTCGGTCCCGGCCAACGCCCGCGAAGTTGTAATTCAGATGACATGGGTTTCGCACCGGTTCATTTGAACGAGCTTTCGAAGGGAGGCCTATTCCAGGAATGACCAACGAGGCTAGAGGTCGTCGAAGTAGCCCTACTCAAAACCTGAATTCCATGCTGCAGAATCACTCGTAGACATTGACATGCAACGGCAGAAGTGATGAGGAACCTACTAAGAGTACGAACGCTTAATTGACGGCAGCTTGACCAGCCAACGTCAACCAGCCAACCTATGTTTCAGATGCTGGTTGGCGTGTTGCTGGCGTCTCCTCTCCCCCCACCCTCACAAAACGACTTCACATGCGACAGTGGCGTTACAAATGAAAGACGCTCGGAAGGTCCGTAGGATTTTGGAGCAGTTCTGTTTCAACACTCCCAACAGTATGCATGCAGTAAAACATTGATGGAAACGTGGAAAACAGTCCGTTCCACACCATTCTTATCTAAAAAGCAGGCACCCATTGGCCAGTGTTTCGCCAAATAACTTTTCCGTCATGCAGGCAGTTCTTGACTGTTTTTTCAGGGTCATTCATTAATTTGAACTTTCGGATAATTCGAGCGTTTTTTCCGGCCTCTTGAATTTCGAATTAGCGAGCTTTTGCTTCCCTAGTCCATCTAAGTGAAGGCATTGATGTCCTAGAATGGATGTCTGGACTTGTTTGTAGCTCATGTCAACATGGAAAGTGCAGAAAAGACATGAACGAAGGGATAGTGCCGGACAACACAAGCACTGAAAGTCAGCATCAGTGACACAAGCATTGTAAGCGTTGAAATTCAGTGCTTGTGCTACCGCTTACTACTTGTTTGGATGTGTCCTTTCAGCACTTTTCACGGGATCCTAGTATCCTAAGGTTGCAAATAGATCATTTTTACACAGAGCAGAGCTTGGCCAAGCAAAAAGGTTGCGTAAAAGCGAAAGGTCATAGCAGCGCCTTTAAAGAATTCCGGTACTAGCCACACCTGTCTAATAGCCACAATTAGCTCATCTCTTTCACGTGCGGCACTACAATGGAAAAGTAGTGTGATGAGTCCTGTTGAGATGAGCGAATGCGTCACTTCTCTCATATAGTCGCTGACCGATTTTTCGGACTTGGCAGGACCCGAAAAATGGTCTGAATGATCGAACAGTCTGAAAAATCCGTGAACTTAAAAAAAAAAAAAACTTTTCTGCGAAAAACCGGCTTTCAGAATCGCGAAAATCGCTACTCCCCATGTTCCGCCTACAAGTGATACTATTAGCCTCTATCTGAGTCATACCCATGCTTCGTCATGTCTGCACCCTATTACATCGTGATACCAGACAGTGCGACGCGGCCACAGTCACGTCGCGCATGCATGCACTCGCTGTGAAAAGCAAGAACAGTTGGTTTGCATGGGGCAATGATACTCGCGAAGACCGAGACGTAACACATGGGTAACCACGGGAAGACGCGAGCGGAGGCGAGTGCCTCTGAATGCAGTCCCTCCTCCCCCCACCTCTACTGCGTTTGCTGCCCCGCACGGCAGGGGGCGTCGACCAATCCGCGGCGGATGCTGCAGCTGTCCCACTGTCCCATTTTCAATGCGATCGCGCGCTCTTTGTAGGCCATCTCGATGGCATGCTCTAATGGCAACGATGGAGAACAAATAGCCAAGCCTATCCAAGCCGGTCCAATTGCGCCCGCCGATTTCGTTTAAATCCAAGATGGCGCCGTTCACGGTGCCGGGGAACGGGTTGATTGCAACAGCGATGCCTGCTCGCGTCTATATTAGGCCGAAATAACAAGCTTTCGGTTGAAAAAACGGTCTCCACAATAATGTTGGCGTCTATTTTAGTCCGAAAATTCGAACTTTTAGACTCCACAAGGTCCAAAATGTCGGTCGTGAAAATGTGCACGTTCCTATGAGGTGCGCGACGGTTCCTCAGCGAGGTCCGAAATATTGCGCAAGTCAGCGCAGTCCTTTGGAACAAACCATTGCCTGCTATGAGAATTGTTGGTTGGTTTGGTTGGTTTATGGGGTTTAACGTCCCAAAGCGACTAAGGCTGTGAGAGACGCCGTAGTGGAGGGCTCCGGAAATTTCGACCACCTGGGGTTCTTTAACGTGCACTGTGTGTAATCATGTTACCAGTGCAGTATAAATAGCATAGTCACTCAGTAAGATTAAGGTACAGTTGGTTTCTGCAAGGCTTAAGTTTAGTTAGGTTGGCTTCACTGCATGGCAGCAGTAAGTGCAAGAGATCGAAGGCCGCCCTCAAGCACTCCCGATGTTCACCTTGCCAAAGAGGGCGGGTTGCCACCATTTTGAAGTGAAGAGCGATGCAGCGTAGCCTCCCACCCAAAAATTGGTTTTGATGCACACATTTTGATTGCAAACTTGGCCGGTGATGGCGACACCTGTATTTCATTTCTTTTTTCACCTTTTCTAGCTTATAAAAGCTCCGTTTTTACATTCAAAACTTTCGTTGACGAGGCATAAATCACTGTGCCGTAACAACTTTGGGTATGGAAACTGAAATGGATGCTAAAAATATCTTTTTGCTGTCTGGCAGGTCAGATTTATATTAGTCTTTGTCACAGCACTTTTTCCGACTTAGAATCACCATCGCGCTCACTGATCATGGTTTCCAGCATTGGGATACATGAAAACGTATGCGCTGATTTAAAATTCTCGGTAAAAATTTTCTACACTGTTTCCAATAAAACCATTGCGGAACAGAACACCTTCGACAGCTAGCTTTCTGTTGTGCCGAAAAAATTTGGTCCTTAATATTCAGTATTCTGTCCCTTTAAGGTGCCACTTTTCTTTGCCTGTGATGTCCAGGTCTGTTTTTGTGTTGTCGCCGAAAATAATGTCATGTCATAGGAGTCAAGCATCTGTTGTGTACCATTTTCTTCCACGTATAGGGGGAGGATGTTCAAGCAGCAATGGCTCCCAATGCTGCACCGGTGGACCACACGGGCGGTTGTGTGTTGGTGTGGACTGGCGACTGCTGTGACTCCCACCACACTGCTTTGTGAGACACAAACTGTAAATGACTGCCGGTGCGTTGCTTCAAACAAGGACGTCTTTGACAGACCGATGCACTATTTTTTTTCTGTTCGCCACTTTTTGTGTCTGCGACCTACCCAAGACTTGTGCCCAAGGACACGCTAGCTGGCTGGCTGTGAGGATGCTGTTTTCCTGCAGCCTCGTCGTCGGCTGTGTGCAGCTTGGTAATCGTACAACGAATGTTGTCTTTGTTTCTTTTGTATTTAGCAGGTCCTTCATGCATGTATGTGTACAGATCTCTTTGGTTAGGTAAATCGTCGGGCAGTCTGGCAAAAAACCCAAGGTTTTGTTCTGTGCTGAGACAGCCGCTAGTGAAGACGGCCGACTTGTGGGCTCCCTTACCTGTGATACAGCAAGGACTCTCTGTGAATGCCACATGACCGCATGCAGCTGCTAGAAAGGAACCTGCTCAGGTTCTGGGCTACGAGGGGAAGCATGCAGAAGCCAGCGGTGACATTATGTCAAAGTGCTGGCATGGAGACCATCACACAGTCAGCGTTTGTCCTCCTTCTATGTTTGTACGCGTTGCTAATGTTAACATGGTGCAGTGCCGTATCAACGCACATGGTTGAGATATGCACAATGGCATTTCCTTTCCTCTCTGGCACAGTTCGTGACATGTGCACGCTGAAAAAAAAGCAATCAGCGTGATGTGGCCATTGGGACTGTGCTGCAGAGTATCCTATTAGAACTGCCCATGTTTGCCGTATTCAGCTGCCAAGTGACAGGTGCACCGAAGAAAAAATGGCAGGTGAAGTCCAGGGAAGAGAATGACGGCGAGTGTGTCAGTAGCAGTTATACCTGTCTGGAATGGTTGCCTGTATGGATGTTGCTCGCACTGTGAATGTGCTGTGGAATGATTTTGGCCCATGTTTGTTTCTGTATGGTCGTTTTTAGCCGAGCGTGAATTCCCACCAGGAGGCTTCTGCTTTGTTGCTGTGTGCAAAAGCCTCTGCCTGTCAGTCCTGGCTGTCATGTGACCACATTCCTCGTGCATTTGTGACACATTTCATCATGCACTCTGTAAGGCCTTTAAGGGTTTCTCTTTTTTATGTTTGAGCAGTTGCAACAGGAAAGTCTAGTGGAGAGGATATCACTGGTAATGCCAGAAGATCAACAATCTAGGTTATGTTAAGTTATGTTGGCAGTTATATTATTGCATGAAATTTGATTTCTGTTGGTAGACCAAATGCAAGAAGGTACAGTAGAAGGAAAATTGTTTGCAGCTTTCACTGTCGCTGCTCTGTAATCCGTGTCAGAGTGAACACATCACATGTGGGCAAAGGATATGGAAATCGTTGCGTCAGGCACACCTAGTCAAAAACTGCGAGGTGCTTTTGGTTTAGCAACCTTGATTCTCAACTACTGAAGCCATTGTCGGCTTTGTCATGTTAGTCGCAGCTGACTAACCAAATCGGAGCATGTTAAACATTGTATGTGCAAATTTTCTAATCATTTCACTACAAAAAGCATTTATATATTGTTGGACGCAGTTCTAGAAAACAGTTTCTCCAACAGCTATCCAAGAGCAGTAATGCAACTTGATGGCCCTTGGCTGCAAGAATTCTGTGAAGGCCTCCAATTTTCTATGATTTATTTTGCTCGCACAATGACATTTGCAAGGCATGTTTCCTCTTCCCAGCTTGCCAATGTGAATCTGGAAAAGTTTGGTCATACAATGATAAAAGCTGAGTGACTGTGTGAAGATGGTCAGAGTACTCTCATTTTGTTTTTAACGCATTTGGAGAGACTCTGCTTCGATTCTCCATTGTGGCCAGAAGCAAACCTACTGTAACTGCCGGTCAACCAAACCAACATGCTCAGCTGCTTGATCAAGTCGGGCCAATCTGAGCAATGTGAAAACATTACACTTGCTTACATTTGCTTACATTGCATTACATTTGCTTACATGCCAGCCATGGTGTGACGAAACTGAGTTTCACCGACACCTAAGTTGTTGCGTTGCAAAGCCGATTTGGACATTCAATTAAATTTTTATTAAAAGGAGACTTCTGTCGGAAACTGTACAGGCTGCACACGCTGACCTTGGTGGCGGTGAAATTTAGTTCCGCATATGAGTTGGCAATTAGATTGGTTCAGGTGGCTTGAAAACTGCTTCTTTGCGAACATGTGTTTTCTGCTGGTTTGCAGTGTGACTATGCAAGACATGTGCATGCAGTCATCGCACTCGCTAGTCAAAGTGAAAGTTCGATGTGAAAATTCGATGCTGTAGTTTCACTTTTTGCTGCCCTACAACCACCTCTCACATGATGTGTCTCATTACAGGGCAGCTTAATTCCGGTGGCAAAGTTGCAAGTAGATGATCTGCCATTTCTTATTTCTTTTTTGTCATCACAAACACTCTATCTTTATCTTGAAGGGGTTTTGGATGATGGGCTGGTGTGAAAGTTTGCATGCAACCATTTAGAGCGTAGATTTGTTTTACACTGTTTTGTTGTACCGTTTTTGTTGAGTGATAAAATGTTTAGGAAGTTGATTTTGCAATGTGCATGATGACTGTCCTGAAAAAGGAAAACATATTGATGAAGAGGGAAGCTGTGCTCAGAATTCACTCAGGTGCATGGATGTGTGCTGCATGATCTGGTAGCACACGGCTACCTGTTCTGCCGGCCTATTTCTTCACAGCATGCTGCACAGTCTTTGTTTCTACACAGTAATTCTGTCATCACAGTAACCTCACATGCTCGCGGTAAAAGTTCGACACAAAAGAAAGTGACACTTCTAGTGTGACCAACAATCCTCCAAACATGACTGTGGCAAAATGTTATGGCAGATCTGTCGGATGACTTCTACACTGCAACAAACTGCACTAATTAAGTATGAGAGAATGGTATTGTTCGTTGTTCACAAACGTCAGTGGAATTTCTCCAGGATGTGTGCTGTAAATGTGTGTCGGTGAAAGCACAAGATTTAGTAGCCCAAAACCACTATCTCCCAGATTCTGGAAAACGCACAATTGTAATTATGGACAACACTGAGCTGTGCACTGCTATTAAATCGTTTTCACAGAACAACCGTAGCCGTTCTTCTCGTAACTGAGGTTATGCGTAGCTTCAGTGCTACTTCGTCAGGTTAGAACTGGATACAAGAGTACCAGAGGGAAAGCAAACACAATTTTTATGTAGCCGTTAACGTTTATGATGCGGCATCAATACATTATCACATCAACGTTCAGAAGGCACGATTCCTCATGCTTAACTGTGAGTTGTGCCAGTTTGGAGAATGCAGGAATCTAACAGAAAGTGCATTCCGCTTCACTGTTTTAATCGTTCAGGTCACATTGCAGTACAAGTCTTTGTGTTTCAGTTCACCTTTGCAGCATGTTATTGCCACTGTGCTTAAATGCTTAGATAGTGCTACTTCAGTGGCGTAACTTTTTTGAAAAAACCATGTTCGACTAAAACAAACTTTGAGACATTCACACCCTGCAAACAAAATGGGCTGACAACAAATTTTTTGTTGCATGTTCTTTATTTGGAAAGATGTGGAAGATGTCAGTAAACACAAATAGCCACATGGAATTCATCTATGCATGGTAAATAACTTACACTTGAATTTTTTTTCTCATGCTAATTCGGATTCAGCAGGTGAACTGTGGCTATGATATCAGAGTTTACTTTAGGTCATGCAAGGATGCAAAAACAGCAGTATTTTTGCCACTTCTTCATTTGTTGGCATTCAAGCACTTGGGGCAGGATGGTGCAGCATTTTAGTGAATTAAAACAGCAAATAAACGATTATGTCGCGCATTTTTGAAGCTTCACATGGCCTGCACTAGATTTCGTCATGGCCGCTGTTCAGCTCTTTAGACAGAAACCAAAATGAGATGAGAGAAAAAGTTAAACTGCAAATTAGTCATCGTTCTAAGGTGCATTGTGTGTGATGATCCATATAATAATGTCTTGTGCACCATTCCAGAGAAGAAAACACTCAATCGAAAAGTTGTTGTTTATACTCCTTTAACCCCTTAACTTCCAAATTATTTCCTAAAAAACGTACCAAAATCATCATATTATTTTAGCACTTATTGTCAAAAATGACTGTTGTGAGGCTTAAAACACGTGCTGAAGGTGCAAAATGCTTTTCGTGGACAACTGCCACCTTCTTGTGTTGAAAATCGTAACCAATGCAAGTACCGATCAATAACTCATTTTTGGCAGTGTGAGTAGTGCAATATCAAGCCGGGCGAGTCCGACTCGTCATTTGTAATATTGGTACAGTCTCTCATAACAAGTACAGCTCTAGGTTGGTGGTTAAAGGGTTAATGGGACAACCTGGCATCTTTCGGCTAAGCATGTCACAAAATGCTCTGCCAACACCTCGTCATGTTTCAGTGAGGTGTCCAACAAGCATGTGCTACACGAGCTGCCCTGATGGTTTCTAAATGGTTTGTCCTCTTACCGTTCTCTACACTGACACTTAAGAAAGACTGTGGCAGTAGCAGAATGAAGGGTTCGCCCATCATCACATCACGCCCATGACTGCCCTCCCGTATGTTCATCCTGACCAGCCTTTCGTGTGACAGACATTCTTCATCAAAGACAGATTCTTGTGTTCCTGCCATTTCCCACAATTCACAGTCATGCATCACAGAGCTTTGCTAGACTCTGGTTAAATGTGGATTCATGTCTCCAAAAGTGCAACAGAATGCGGTACAAGATGACAAAAAAAAGAAACATTTTACAGAGCTTAAAGTCTGGCTAATTGATCCAGTATTACATTGCCAGAAATGCCAGGAAATGGAGCACAAGAAGAATGGACAACATGAGTGCCACTAAGAAATGGACGTCTTACTATGAACCGACGTAGTAAACTGTCGTTTGAACGTGAAATCAACTCAAATGAGATTATTAGTTCCTACAGCTGTCAACATGTGCAACCTCCCTTGTAAGCTGAGTCACAGCGGGTGCATTAACACAGCTTTAACCCCCCTTTTTTTTTTACTGACCAAAGAAATGCTTCAGTTATTCCATGCGCTACTTCAAAATGTTTCAGTTGTCAAGAATAGAGTTGTGCTTGCAATCCTTGCAGTAATAGTAACTGCAAAAAGGGGGTGCTAGTAGTAACTAGCACCCCTCAATCGGTCTACCCCAGAAGATGAATTGAGGTAGATCAATGGGTGGATTAAGGTGAATTTGTGGGGACTTATGGGTGGATTAAGGTGGATTTGTGAGGATTGGTGGGTGGATTGAGATGCAAGAGTGGGTCCAATTTGTATGGTCCCATATGATAATCGAATGAAAGGTACTCCAACATTCTAGCCTTCAGATTTTCAAATTTGGTGGTGTTGACAATGTCACCACCTCGATCAATCATGTAATTGTGTACGGAGAAACCCAGTGGTTCTTACAAGACAACCTAGATGCTATCGCATAATAAAGTGGATGGAAGGAAAGTGGTAAATGTGGCGTGCATGGATTCAGGTGCTCAGGAAATCCAAAATGCACTCGTAAGGATCTCTAGGGTACATGTAGAGGCTAGTTGGCTATACATGACGTACAAAGGCGTAAAATGCAAAGACGTCACACGACATTGGAAGTTGACGCTTGTGTGTGTCTGTCTTTTGTGTTGTCCCAAGTGTTTTGGGCTGCAGAACATTGGACACTCCAAGGAACTGACAACTTTTGCAAAACCCAGTTCAAAAATATCTGCCTCAGAAGCGTGAATGCACAGCAGTCTAAGGTGCGGTAATGTGCTGGAAGCTTTGCTGCTTCCAGTGCAACTACACATCCGGAACGTAAAGCAAGGCCTTGTGTATTATGTTGCAACGCAGCATAATCCTTAGGTGTTGAGACTGTTTATATAACCAGTGGTTCATTTATAGTGATCACTATGACACTTCATGCTGTCATCTGCCCATCTGTTGCTAAAATTTCAATATTTGTGAGTGTCAGTGTTGTGCTTCCAGAGGAAGTAAACCGTAATAAAGGCATTTATGGCAGCTCATGGTATAAAGATCAGCTATATTCTATTGTTTAATGAAATAAAAACATCTTGAGTCAAGCAGAAGCAAATGCTTTCTTTAAACCCATGGTTGATGCCACTAACTGCCCATGAGTGAATGTGTACAAGTATGCTCGCAAGTGTTGGCACCGTCCAGCAGATCTGTACATAACTGACAGTGACTGAGGATTTACCTGAGCATAAATGCATAAATGAACACAGGCTTAAAGGAAGTGTTGGTAAATGAGTGTTGCTGAAGTTTGCTGAGGCAGAGCTGAGAGTGGTGTTCAGCTGCCAAGCAAAAACAGAAATGTCAGGGGTGGGCTCCAACGTAGAACATCAGTGTAGAGACATGTATCCTTGGTGACCTTCAAACGCTGGCACAGCGTGGCAACAATAACCACTGCGGGAAACACTAAGAAGCAGAAATGGGCTTGACTGCTTCAGACATCTGAAACTTAACTGCTCATTCCTTGACAAATTTCACCTACAGCAATACTGCTTGTATGGTACATGCCTTAGCACTGTCAGCATACAATAAAATTTTCCACTAAGCACGGTTCAGAGGCCTCTTTCATCAACCACAGTTTGTACTATTGCTGCCATTCTAGTATCGATTAAAAGCGTGTCTGCTCCTGCATCAACCAGCAAAACAAAAGGGGAAGGTACTGCTGCGTTCCAACAAATGACATTATCAAATAAGCTTGGAACCTCGATTATGCGGCCCCCGTTAATTCGATGACCGGCATATTTTACAATGAATTGGCGCAGGCTCAGCTAATCCACCACATGGATAATCTATACCTGCCAACTAGCTGTTCCAAATTTTCCGCAAAATGTACAAATTGGGACGTGTAGTATGATTTTACAAATCTTACCTCAAATTTTATGGAAAATAAATTTTATTTCCTTGAAATTCTGTAAAAGAAACCCACCATTGCCAGTAGTACCTTAAGTCACCACTAGGGAGAAATATGTATCATCTGTGAAATTAGCAGCAGCAGATTGAACATTGTGCAGTAAAATGTTATTAATGCGACCTAAATAAATAAACTTATTCCTATTCCTAAGCCCCCGTTAATTCAGATAATCCTGACTGCTGCCACACTACCGCCAAATGCCTGTGTAAGACAATGTTCTCAGGAGCTCGTATTTGGACGCCCAGGGGCTGGCATCTGTCAGTTCGGACGGATCGCGGCATGATGTGCTCGGCAAACCAATCGCCCAAATATTCGTCCCCAAGCCTGTACTGAATGTTGGTTCCGGCACCCCTCTGACATGCGCGCACCTGCAGGTGTTTTGACGGTCGGTGGGCCCCTGGTGATAGGCCGATAGAGAGAGTGGCCAGACAGCCGCATAGTTTCGTTTTCGGAGCCACCAGCCCAGATGTGGTGGGGGCTATATCACCTGAGTTAGCCGGCCGAGTCACACGCCGTTCAGAGAGACGATTGCGTTGTCGCGGGCATTTTTTTGCTTGTTTACTTACCGAAGATGTCTTATAAATGCCCATCCGGCAAGGCTCGAGCCTTGCCGGATAAAGCCCATAGAGTTAATATAACCAACTCTGAAACCAATCCGCGCTTCTATCGATTCCGTCCGCGTGATACTTCCGTTCTTCCAGCGGACCGAAAGTTCGCGCTCGTCGCGTACTGTTCGCCGTTGCGTGTGTTCCCTCACGTGCAATGCAGCATGTGAAGAAGTGTCGCACCGCGACATTTTTCTTTAAAAAGAAAGCATGCTGGCTACACCCCTTCCCCCCCCCCCCCCCCCCCGGGTTAATGACACCCTAGTCGAAATCAAGAGGAAGAAATGGGCTTGGGCAGGGCATGTAATGCAAAGGCAAGGTAACCGCTGGTAACAGATTCTAAGAGAATAGGTGGTGGATGAGATTAAGTTTGCAGGGATACGGATGCCGCAACTGGCAAAGGACATGGTTAATTGGAGATACACTGGAGAGGCCTTTGCCCTGCAGTGGGCGTAGTCAGGCTGATGATGATGATTAACTAATAGGTAATTACACTAAGTAATGTATGAAGTAGAAAATCTGATGGGCTATTCCTAATAGCTGGATTTCTTATTGCACTAATTCCCCATTAGTAGTCGATAAGGAAACCGGCTATTAGATTCCCACACATTGGGAGGTAGTATCTGGAGGCTTATATTCGAAGCATGCATACACTAATGTCCTCTGGGAACATTGTGACATCATAAGCATGTGTAGACTACACGTCCTCTGCACTTACCATATGTGGTATAAATAGGCAGCCTTAGCGTAGCCATATGTACTGGCAGCGAGAGAGTCATTGATCAGCGAAGATATCTAATTAAGGCGAAAGCTTTAATGGCTTATACTGTCGGCCAAAATTCTGTCACACTATGGCTGTTCACACCGAGATGTTCCACTCCTAAAGGGGAAGTTATGCGTCATTAATTAGTAATTATTCATTCATTGGGTGCGACCTCATCAGTGCCACAGAGGCAGTCAAAGTGGTGTGGAAAACGCTATCATTCTGGTGTCTACGAGATACGCGAGACAGATACTGCGCCATTTTCTTTCCTCAAAAGCCAATTTATCTCTACGCACTTTAGACAGTCAAAGTGCCCCTGAATTTTTATGAACAGCTATTTGTTATGCGTTGTGTAAAAATGAGCAGGTTTTTCAAAACATTTTAACTGAACACCGCAATATTTGCCAACACACCAAGAAATTAGCACTTTCTCGTTCTGAACTAGTTAGTTATAGTTCGTTATATTGATTTTAATGGCGCAAAATCGTTCTGAACTGTTCAATAACTGCTTTTCTTAGACTGATACAAGCTAATGTCACACTACTAGGGTACCTATGCAGCAAATACATGTATGTATTATACCAACGTGAACTTATATTAGGCTAATAGGGGACATAGGCAGCAAATACAATGTATTAGACAAGTACAAATGCGCCAGACTAATTAGGGGACTTATACAGCAAATACAATAATTCAGACTAATAGAATTTTGTATTAGAATTTTCGGTACGGCTTCAGAGAGTTGGGGCAACCATATTTTTGGTGTGTCGTCCAAATCAGCGTTTTTGAGGCGTATGTGATGGAAGCGCATGCGCAAAGCCGCCTCTTCGACAAGAAAGGCCTGACTGCAGTTTTAGAGCTAATGCTTCCAGAACAAAAACAGGGGCGCATTTATAATAAGCGGGGGAAAAGAACTTTACTTAATTTTGACTAGAGCGGCCGGCAAGTTTACTACACAAACAAATTCGTCAGCTGTGAGAGATTTCCGATTTTATGACGGTTATGTGCAGTCCCCTTAAAGTTGTATAATTAGGGTAAAATTGAGGTTCTACTTCACTCGCTTTCTGTGGTTTGCAGAAAAATGTTCTTGAAATGGTTTGGTTTTATTAGGGTTTAACGCCCCAAAGTGACTCAGGCTATGAGGGATGCCATAGTGAAGGGCTCCGGCAATTTCCACCGCCTGGGGTTCTTTAATGTGCACCGGCATCGCACAGTACACGGGCCTCTGGAATTTCGCCTCCATCTAAATTCGGCCACTATGACTGGGATCGAACCCGCGTCTGTTGGGTCAGTAGCCAAGTGCCGTAACCACTGAGCCACCGCGGCAGGCCTGTTCTTGAAATGGATGGCACAATAATTATTCAGGACAGGAGACGTCACTGTCACTTGCAGAGCTCTGACAGCAATGGTTAATCCATACATTTTCTAAATCAGCATTCAAGAAGAGTTCCCTCTGAAGAGGACCTCTCGCAACATTGCTACTGGAAAAACTGAATACCGCTTCGGCATCTCACGTACAAAAGTAATGTAGAAATAAGTGAATGCAATCCCTTTTCCATGACATGTACACCTTTAATGTCATACACACACCCATACACTTCACAATGCATAGTCTTTTCAAGGCTGCCACCAAACATGGTGACCCTACTGAGAATTGTCCATACATCGCTTAAGAAATAGTGCCTGTAGCACATTACAGTACATCACTAGAGGTAGCAGACTCGCAATTTAAGCGGCCACACCTTCCAGGCACAAAGCTTGTTTCGTTGCCAACCAAGCAAGCATGCAACGACTGCATAAACCAGTGTGGTACGCAAGGAAGTGTTAACAGGACACCAGGGGCAAACTCCAAGAGCATGCTTCAGGAAATAGTATCTCAAAAACAATTCGATGGCTTAGAAATCTGTGACAAGAACTCGCACTGACATACCCAGAACACACAACCGTACCCTCGAAATAAAAAAATTATACAAGCGTGACTAATGAAGCAAGAAACTTGCATGTATGAGTGCCCCTATTCAAACACTGGCAACACTGTCAAAAGCTTGCAGGACATTGATGCATGTTGCAAGCAGCTGAGTAACAGCAAAGGCAGAGTGTGCACACAAGATTTGCTTAGGAGTAAAGTGCTTACATTCGTAGAAGATGGGGAATTTCAGCACATTCCCTCACATACACCAGCCCCAATCACTCTCCCATGTGGTCCAGTCCACTCTCTTTTACTCACAATAGCCTTCATTAAGCTTACACGGACAACAAAAGCCTACCGGAAGCCTACCGCCAACTTTTTTTATAGAAAATTTTGCAAAGCTCTCTTTCACACCATGTATACTTGGTCCACTGGAAAACACCTGTACACACGCAATATCACACAGCAACTACAATGCATGAGCTGTGCTTCTTCCTGTTTCAACGCAACATGTGTTACAGCAGCTATGGAATTAAAGCAGCAAGCAAACAAGGCAGGCAACAATAATGTTCTCGTTTTCAAGCCGTTGAGATGAAGCCAAGAGAAGAGCAGAGCAGTTCAAGACATAGTCGTGCTCAGGGCATTGACACTGGAGTGTCGCACTGTGGTGCTGACGTGGAGCCCTTAATGTCTTGGGTATATGTATAGCAGACACGTAACATGTGGAATCCGCACTACAAAACTTTAGCAGGAAAGAAGCAGGTAGTGGAATGAGACTTCTGTTCTTTTTTTTTTGCGCTGCCATGAAAACACAGCTCGTGGAAATGTTCACGTCCAAGGACCCTCCAAGCACTCCACATGTTCAGGCATGGCGAGAGTACAGCCAAGGATTCTCGGAAAGAAAGAAGCACTCCGCTTGTATTTCGATACAGCAGCGGAAGTTCAGGGTGTATACGTGTGCAATTCATGGAAATCGTGCCAGAATATCCGCCCACTACACAGTTCTATGCATCTTCGCCAACTCATCACATACCCAAGAGATCCACCTTCACATAGCAGCATCGCAGCACTGTGTCATCGTTTGTCTGTACATGGACTAATACAGCAGAAAAATTGAAAATGAAAATGAGCAAATATAAGATCCCCCAGAAGGGACGCTGCACGGACCTCTCCCGAGTAAGCCCTCCTCCTCTGAATACTACAAGGCCTCCACAGGTTCATGTGGTTGGGAAGATAAGATAGGCCACAAATGAGGTAAAGGCTGAGAGTGATGACAGCAATGGTACAACAAAAAAGGCAACTTTTATGAGAAAACAAAGCTACATTGATAGACTCGGTGAAAAAGCAAAGGCACCAGGAGAATCCACTGATGACTCTACACAAAGCACCCTTTGCAAATTACAAACGGCATACCTGCTGCTATGACAAGTGGTGTGTTAGTTCCAGCCGAAGTGAATGTGACAAAAAAAATAACACAAGAGCACTAGAGCGCATGTATCGCCTACGTCTTGCTGTCTGTGTACTGGGCTGGGTAATTGCACTTACAGCCAGGTACAACGCGAGGGGGAATGTTCAGAGGGCTTTTGCAAGCCAAAGAAATCCTTACACCAGCATCAAACGTGACAAAACAATGCCCATAGACTAAGAAAGTTCTTCACTACAGCAACTACTTTTCCGAAACCAACAAGTATGGTCCGAGCTGGGGTGTCATTCAAGGTGCCTGGAGATTAATCGCTGGATAAGTCTTACACAGATGAAATCAAAGATCAAACTAAAACATGCCTGTGTGAGAGGAGCCACAACAACAAGAAGTATGGTGCTCGCAAAGCAAAAACTGTTAAAACTAGCTTTGAAAACAACATAGAACAATCTGAAAATAACGTTTCACTTCCCCCTTGTCAGCTTTGCTGAAGAATTCGCCGTTCCAGGTTTCATTACATCATCACACTGGATACCTGAATTACCGAGGCGAGTATCAAAAATCGATTGCGGAGCTGACCAACCAAACAAGCTGAGGTATTAGTACACCAGTGGCTCCGACCGCAAATGATGATTTACTGACAAATACTTAAGGAACGCCAGAGTTGACAATGGACCGCCTTTGAAGCCCCCAACTGCTTGCAAGCTGTGTGCACTGCGTCAAAACACATTCAACTCAACCATTCAAGTTTCATATTAATACTAAAGAAGGCATCCATATTCAAGCCAGATAGCACTACCATGCATCTCTCACCCACTCTTCTTAACCTGTGCTCACTTTCCTCGTGTGTTGACAAGAGATTGAACAGGTGGTTAGCGCTCCAGCTGTGAAATGCACAGAACCATCTCTTAATACTGACTAGGGATGACGGTACGTCCCAAGGAGAAGCTACGCTGTCAGCCATGCCATCCTTGGGGACCCCCACGGTGCGGTCAACAAAAAGGGGTTGAACAGCCTGCCTGCTAACTACACTACACCGGTGCGACAGGAAAAAGGAGGTAGGGTGCACACGTTTCAGCACATGCTGAGTATGTGCAGTCACTCATCATGCATCACGTGTGGACAGCACACAACTGTGCACTTCAGCTCATGCAAAGTTGCAAAGACTCAAGGCACGATATGTTCCAATGATGGAGGAAACAAAAAAAACTATAACTTCTCTTTGGAAATCGTCCCCATCAGCGGCAGGCATCGCTATCGGTTAAGAAGCATTCCAATTGACTACTCAACCCTTCACTGGAATGACAGCGAGCATTGTTTTACGCTGCTACCAACACCTCCACTTTCAAGTGGTCCGAGCGGATTTGCACACTGCACACAGCTCCTTGCCACACAATTCTGTGGCCCACGACTTCCAAGTTAGCAAGTGGGTAACACAGCAATAAGAACCAAACAAAGCAACCAGAGGTGCTTCACTCGGGCCTAGCGAGAAAAGAGCCCGTGCTAGGAAGCATGCCCCATCTTTCTCTCCGCGTCACCATGTGCAGCTCCAGACTCATCGCGGAGGATGACACTACATAGACTAGTTCAGAGGTGCAGCAGCAGGGCGTCAACAAGAGCTCAACAGCTCCAACTAATGCGGTGGAAGACAGCTGCGGACGGGAATCCACGGCTGCCGGCATCGTGGGAATCAACAGCGGAGCTTGCATGGTGCTTGGAAGACACCTGTCCGGGCCTGCAGCTCATCTGCAATGATAGCAATCAGCAAAGGGTTGGCAGGAAGCAGGTGGCAACTGACTTGCAATTCTCAAAATTGCCATGCATTATTCTTCTCTTCCTTACTCCTAAATATGTTAGAAGAAATGTTGACCGCTGCAAAGAATACGAATATCAAAAAGCAAGAAAAGTAACAGCAAAGGCAAAAGGATACAAGTTAAGAAGAGAAACGTAAGATAAGCAGACTCCTTTATCTAATGTCGACGCACCTCTAACTGGTCATTACACACCAGCATCAAACGAGCCAACAGCAGACTGCCACAGCACAAGACAAATTGTAAAAAAAAAAAGAGCGTCCTGGTAGCATGAAAGAACTCAATGAGACCATACCAGCAGGACAAGACCCATAGCAGCTTTGAGGTAGCTAGCACACAATCACTTTTTCAATCATGCAGCTAGACTCCCTTCAATCAATACAAAGGTGTCACTACTCTCCACACTTGCTATTTCTGCTAAACGACCAAATGTAGCAGGTAGGCACCCATAAGTCACCTGGGGTGGTATTCTCCCGGTGTCGCCTTTTGCGACATGTCGCATCCGCTCTTCGCTGATTGGCTCGAGCCGCGGTGACGGCGGCGTGACGACACGGACCCGCCTTCCTGCTATGTCATCGTGACGTCGCCCCAATTTACTACGCTTAGTCGAACAACGGAATGCGCTGAAGCGATTCATGCGGGCGACGGGCAACCGTTAGCGTACGAACGCAATCGGCAGTTCCGGCTTTTGCGCCCTTAGCGTGAAAACCTGGCGACGTCCTTCCAAGCGAGAGCCGCCGCTTCAGCCAATTCAGCAGTCCTTGCGATTCCGGTCGGCATGTTTACCGGCAACTACTGGTGTTGTTACTTTTCGCTATGACTTACCTTGCTTCGACGATAAAGTTTAAGCTGCAATTCAGCCTAGTTTTTTATATACGCTCTCGATTCTGGAGCGCGCAAGCCTAATGGGACCTCCAGCTACACTGCTACCGTCTGCAACTGCCCGAAACGCAGCCGAAACCTAGCACAACCGTCCGGAACGAAAGAAAAATAGATTTGGAGCTTTTTCGCGGTGTTTTATAGACTTAAATGAAGTAAAGCGAGTTTATATTAAATTTGCAAATGGTTTTTTGAACATTAGACGTCATGTGATGGCAAATATTCTTGCTATAAAAGATACGAAACTACTGCTGCTAGTGAATCAGCAGTGGTAACTTGTCGCTTCTCGGAGTGAATGAATGCACCGCAGACGAAAGTGCCGGCGGCTTTTTCCGTTTCTTCAAGCATCTGTAAGCACTTTTTTAGGCCCCGCCCATATGCGACATGTTGCAAAAGGCGACACCGGCAGAATACCACCCCTGTTCAAAGCATACAGTTCTAGGGCAACACTGGACCATCAAGGCTGGAATGCAGCCACTGTCCACTGCTTAAAGGGACATTGAGGACTACAGTCAAACCCGCATATAGAGAACTTGCACAAAAAAAAAAAGAAACCTATGTGTTTGACATAACGTGTGATTCGATATAAAAGTATCAGTAAATTTAACAACATAAAAACATGCTGACATAAAAAAAAAATGTATTTCTATGACAGCTACTTACTGCGTGCAGATTACCGAGCACAGTAGTTATGCATTTATTATGCTTCATCATCTTCACTACCTCGGAGAAAACACATTTTTCAATGTTATCGGTGGATCCCGAACTGGGACCGCAGCCTTCTATCGACGCGCAACAGCAATGAACCATGCTGAGCGCATGGAGCACGTTGCAGCACGTGGGCACACGTTCTCTCAAGTCCTCATCACAATTTGCATCAGCGGTGTCCTGGTTATCCATGACATCAGCAATAATGTCCTCGTCGAAGCTTCCCTCGATGATGTCAAAGCTTTCCTGCAATCTCAATATCGTCGTCCATGGAGACAAAGTTGCCTACATGTCGTCGGCGTCGTCATCATCATCATCATCAGCCTGACTACACCCAGTGCAGGGCAAAGGCCTCTCCCATGTCTCTCCAATTAACCCTGTCCTTTGCCAGTTGCCGCCACTGTATCCCCGCAAACTCATTCATCTCATCCGCCAACCTAACTTTCTGCCGCCCCTACATTTGCCTTCTCCTGGAATCCACTCCGTTACCCTTAAGGACCAGCGGTTATCTTGCTTTCGCATTACATGCCCTGCCCAAGCCCATTTCTTCCTCTTGATTTCAACTAGGATGTCATTAACCCGCGCTTGTTCCCTCACCCACTCCGCCCACTTCTGATCTCTTAACGTTACACCTATCATTTTACTTTCCATAGCTCGCTGCGTTGTCCGTAACTTGAGCTGAACCCTTTTGGTTAGCCTCCACGTTTCTCCACATGTGCCCCATCACAAATAGCACCAGGCAATTGGGACAAGTGGTTCTACAAATCATTCAGACCCGCTACAGCTTTATCAAGCTCACCAGACAAAGAATTTACTCTGGCACTCCCTGCAAAGCATAGACCAGAATGTTGGAAGCAGTTCTGTATACCTTCGTTTTTGACATCATTCCAAGACCCACTCAGCATAAGCAGGGTGATTAAGAGGTAAATTTTTAGGTCTCCTCCAGTCCTGATGTTCTGCAGGAGCCGTTCAAGCAGACATCTCCTACAACCAACCTTAACCGCATTGATTATCCTTAGGTCCAAGGGTTGAAGCAGTGATGCACCGTTGCGGCGGCAAGAAGCGATGTGCAATCCTGCTGAAACTAATACCCGTGACACACGGACAGATTTAATGCCATTAAGTGCTTACTGCCTTATGTTTTAATGGCATTCGTGCTGTGCCACACGCATAAATTTAATGGCATTAGCCTTACTGCCATTCGCGACCTACTGAGTTCGCCACAACTCATTCACCTGTGCAATGCGTACTCTCGTTCCCATTCCACACGCAAAGCATGCAGCTTTGTGAGTAACAACTACTTCCGAACCAGTGGGAAATGGTTAATTCCTAACTTTCAGTCAGATGAGTCATCTATATCGCATTTTTTATGCGAAGAGCACCATTTTAACCAGCCTTATTGACAGGCACTCTCAACTTGTGTGCTGACATGCGAGTTTGTGGCTACTTTTTCGACTCGCAAAGCAGGAACAGCCGTATTTTCTGGAAAATCGCTTTTACATTACATTTGAAAAACATTCCCAATATATTGTGCTCATTAGCAATGTTTATATTCAGATGAAATTTTGGACTACTTTGCAAGCGTTTTCGTCATGGTCACTTTCGATAATGGCATTAAATGTGGGCGTGTAGCACCAACTCCGAAAATAATGGCATTAACAAACTTAAGGCCTTAAGCATTTGCTGCCATTTCTTGTGCGCGTGTGGCACGGGTATAACACTGCAGCTGTGGATGAACCATTTGTATGCAGCTGCCTCAACATCGCCATATGCAGCTGTGCGTACAAGTCTGGCACCACAAGCGCCGGGTCTTTTCTCCACTTCAGCCCAATCAGCAGCCTTGTTCTTCAAAATGGCGCTTAGCATGTTTCTCGGAATCTTGTATGCTGCAGTGACTTCGGATTTCTTCTCACCTCGTTCAACTCACTTGATAATTTCCAGTTTCGTCGAAAATGGGAGGTTCTGCTGTTCTGCAGATGCCATCGTGGGCACAGAGTCAACGAAAACCATGCAAAGCTTTTCAATGGAAGCACAATGCACAGTACATGCGAACTGCACGACAACGCCGGCACAACTGGCACAACACACTAAAAACGTATACTTTAGTTGTCTGGGTATGTGCCCATCGCTTATGCAATAGAAAATCCGCGGCACCATTGGTCTGAGCACACTATGGAGCACAATAGCACCTGCAGGTCCATGCGGGGAAAGCCAGCTTCATCTGGTGTTTCCCGAAGTTCGATCGATCGGACGTTGCGGCTAATTTTTTATGATGTAGCCATACATTTTCCTATACATTTATGGTGCCACCATATCAGCATACACAAAGGAGAATGCTGTCGGACTTTGGACTCGGCCGGACGCTGCCACCGCGGTTCCTCCAGCTTGCTCCAATAAATGTGAACATGGTCGCGTCTTCCCGGCCCCCAACCAGCGCGAACAACGAGTTTGTGCGAAAAGGACAGAAAACACAAAAGGAGAGCACTGAACCAAAACGAAAAGTATAAACTGGTAAAAAAAGGCCGGTAAGTGCAGGTCGGTAGTCCAGGAAGGCCGCTGGGCGGGAGAAGCAAGCTCAGGTGGTCGAGCCTGGCTGCTTTGCATTGGGCGAGGGATGCAGAAAGGAGACGGTGAGGACAGAGGCAGAACACATGAACAGTCTCCCAAGAATCGTCGACGAGATGGTTGGGAACCAGTCTTCAGGCCAACTGGTAGGACGGACAGTGCGCTCGAGGTTGGCCTGAAGATGGACCAGCGTCCAGACTTGCGAGCGTGCGAAGTGCGCCACCCCAGCAAGTGTGGTAGAAGGCGCCGCCGGTGGCAGCAGCAACGGTAGAAGTGGAGGCGATGGCGCAGGTGCTCGAAGGGGCGAAGCATTGGCAAGGCAGGAGCGAGCAACGGAGCTCCACCCGTGGAGCGAGCAATGGGTGGCTGCCTTCTGACAGGAAAGCCGTGGCCGCTTCGGTACTGGCAGCGGTGGTTGGAGGAGTAAGGGGCAAGTCCGGCATGTGAGCGTCGGAAGGAACGGGATGCTATTGTGCACTGACCACAGGTGGTGCTGGATGGGGCCCACTGAAACGCGTCCATGTTGAAAGCATGCCACCACATTCGGCGGCTGTCCTGTCTATAGCAGAGGCACAGTCACTTGCGAAGCCGATAGATGCCCAGGGAGCCGTCGTGAGCGGTGTGGGTTGTGCATTATGAGAAACAGGGCTCTATGAGTGGCGTGTATGCGTGCCTCGCGACAGGAAGGATAGATGGGCTCACGTGAATGGGCATGAGGGGGCAGGCAAACATATGACGAGAAGAGGGGCTGCGCTGCAAGTCAGATTACTTTCCGAAGAGATGGGGCACATGTTGAGAGAGAGCTCTTCTGGTGATGGTCCCAGGGTAGGCACCACAGCTGGCAAGCAGGGCTGGGCAGGAGGAGCTGTGGGACGGGAGCTTGCAGGTGGATGGGCGTCCATAGCCATACCAGGCTGTACCATCCGGGATGCAGGGCGGGGAAGGTTTATGCCGAAAAACTTCAAGGAGGAGTCTTTCAAGTTGTCATAAAGGTGCGCACCCAGCGGTGGAAGGTTGAGCTGGGAAAAGAGATCGGCGGGCAACTCCCTCTTCAAGAGGAGGTGCTGCCAAATCTGTGACCGGATGCCGTTCACGTTTAGCTGAGCGTCCACTTGCACAAACCAAACGACAAGGCTGTGTGGGCAGAATGGCCACAGCTGTAGGCGCAAAGGGTCGTGAAGCTCAGGTGGCTGCCACTGGTCTTGAGCCGCATCTATGGTGAGAAGGCAGGAATTCGAGGGTGCGGGGTGCAGTGCGGAGGTTGCGAGGGTGTAGCTCGCGTTGAGCATACCTGGTGTGTCGACGGAAGGGACAGCCAGGCTGGAGACGCTAGGAAGCTAGGCAGGTGTGGCGGGCAAGCAGCCAGGGGCTGCCAAGGCAGGCACTGTGCTGACGAAGGCTGCGTGGGTGAGAGTGAGAGGGGTGTGGGGCCGGATTCTTGCGGCAGCGAAAGCAGGTCTGCAGCGTCATAGACCGGCAGTGGGACATAGCAGGCGCTGAAGTCCGCCAAAACAGCCGCGCGCAGCTCATCGTACGGCCCGCAGCCCAAGGCAGAGCAAGGAAGTCAGCGGAGAAGGTCGGGCGGGAGGATATCGCAGAGGACTGCGTGTTTGAACGGCTGGATAGTGATGATGCCGTTTATGTACAGCGCAGCCTCATACTGAGCGAACCACCCGCCAATGCCCTGGGTCCGGAACGCTGGAAGTGGCGGGTCGAAACCTGGGGCCTGTCAGTACGCCATCCTGGAACGCGCTGGTGAAGAACGGGCGGTTCGCAGGTCACCATGTTGTAGAGGGCGATGTGGAGGTCGCCCAGGAGGCGACCGCGGCCATGTCTATTAAAGGTCTCTGCTGGACGCTGCCGCCGCCGCTCTGCCGCTATCATCTGTCCAGCAGGCCTCTAATAAACGTGGCCGTGGTCGCCTCCTGGGCGACCTCCACATCGCCCTCTACACATTCACACTGACGCTTTACAGTGCTCAGAAATTATTCGATACTAAGGATAATTCGATCCAACTGGGTTCTGTATAAATGGGTTCGACCGTAATATAACTCATCCTGCATCGATAGGGTACCATGCCCTAATCGCAAAGAGATAAATCTCACCGAGAATTGGGCTTCCATAAGCTAAAAAAAAATACCAAAAACAGAATACAGATACCACCCCCAGCAGCCACGTCGTTGCTTGTAAAATGCAAGCATCGAAACCAATTTCTGAGGGCAGATCCCAGAATCTATGCTGCACCATCGTTCACTTCAAAACAGTGGCAGGCCGTTATTTTTGGTTAGGATGTCACAAGTTTGAATCCACCGGCGGGAAGATTTTCAATCCAATTTTCTGAGCGACAAATGCATGTTCCGCTGCCAAACCGATGTCAATATAGCAAGAAAGAACCAGAGAATAAATTTTTACAAAGGACAATAATTGGTTAAATGGTTCCAAGTGAATGAGCACAGTATTGCACCCAGGCTGTGAGATGATGCCCGCTGTGTAGAGAACATGGTTAACTCCGGCCAACTGGGGTTCTTTAATGTGGAGAGGAACCTCAAGGGCGCTTCCGCATTTCGCCTGCGTCAGAAATATTGCCTCTGCAGCCAGGAATACAACCCGCGCTTTTGTACTGCATTGCGGAATGCCTCCACCACTATACGAACGATTACAGGGGCTGAAAGGAAACCGACTGTGCATTTGCAACGTTTTAATGGCTAGTGCAGTACCCTTTTAGCTGCTTGACACGAAAATGGTTAGTGGAAATTCCTCTGGATTTTCCTCCTGCCAGGCTCATCTTTTATGCCGCCACTGACGATGCTGAGCTGTTGTCTCACTCAAGGAGAGACTGGCGTACATGCAAAGAGGCAAAATACTTAAGTGACTCTAAATTGGGACTGGGGGATGTCAAGTGAGAATAATTGCAATTGGTATGATAAAGTGACTTGTTGGCCTCAATAACATTGGGCCATGAAATTCTCCACCGAGCGTTCTATGGTCCGGCAGATTATGCAGCTGCATATTTGTTATAAACGTTTCTGGCATGTTTCAATATGTTTTGTGTCACCAAAATGTACAAGTGCAAACTGGCCACGAGATCGCCAACCGAAAATTAAATGCTCCGCTTTCATGGCATGTACAGGGAACGCTCAGCACCTAGTACCCGGGCCAGTGCACCAGAGAACAAACCATAAATGCTGATGAAGACGGAGCTTGTACTTAAGTGAGCAGGCGCCTCCAAGTTTCATGGTGGAAGAAGGGCATGTTCCTTGATCAGCTGACACGCATGATGTACTCCAGCCACCTGTGCACAGTTTCTTTTGAGGGCTCCGTGATGGATTGGCGTCTTTTTGTTTTTCGCACGCCGTCCTTGAGGGCAGTGCGGCAGTGGGAACCACTTGTTTGCCTCCTTGGCACACGTGGCTGCAGACTGTCGTTTTTAGGAGGCTTTCTTGAACTTGCCTGTTTTGTCAGATATTTGGGACATTCGAGAAAAATACCGGGCACAGCATTCGCGAACAGCATCAGTTCCTTGAGTGCATTTAAATGTGCTTTGCCACTGAACTCGCCGTAGTACGATTTTATATTGTATGCTTGGGAAAGTGCTTCGCACAAATGTGGTCGCTCGGTTGCAATATCCTATCTGCTATGGGGATTGCCTGGTGCCAAAGTTCTTGGCGAGCAGGCTCTGACGCAGCTGTAAAAGGGACACTTGGTCCAGACAACTCTGTGGTCTGCAATCGGGTATGAAGCATAATTGCGTCTAGTCGGCTTCTAGACCTGACTGGATCCCTCAGATGTGCCACAGGAACAACCAACACATTGCAGCCACCATGTACTACATAGGCCGCGAGACCGTCCACGGAGTTGGCCCGCGCCACCACGTGCGTTTGCGCAATGATCACTGCGGCTGGTCCCAAACCTCAATACAGAAAGCCAGCTCTACAACTCTTCATTCGTGCACAGTGCCTGCCTCCACGTGGAAGCTGAGAACCTAACATCCACACCTTGTGATGCAGTCTGGCAGCACAAAACACCGGCAAACACAGCCTTAAACAGCACCGAAAGCTGTGCAAAGCGCTCAGCCGTGTCCGCCGCTCCACAAGCAAATGGCGACTCCTCCGCAGCGCCCCCACGCCGCTGTGGCTGGCGCATGTACTAGAGGGCGAATACGATCTGTGCACACTGTCCGCCGCGGTGGGCAGTCAGTGTCAACACCTGAAATATTCTTACATCGTGCTGCTTACCAATAACAGTACCAGCTTGAAAGGCAGGCAAACAGGTGGTGGTAAAAAAAAAAAGATGAGCACGGCAGTCAGCTGTGCAGGCATGGTGAGAGAGACTGCCAATGCCACCCAGTATATTCCTTCGTGCTATTTGAATCTCAGAAACACCAAAAGTGTCACATTCCTCATTAAAGTGGCCCACAACACCATGTAGACTTTATTATTTCATTCTGTGGAACTGTAGGTTACAACTTATGCAAACAAAGCAAATAAGTTTAATGTGACGAGTTCGTGCCTTCCTCTCTATAAGAGCTAAACAGGCCATCAAGATAATTCGTCACCTATTCCAACCAGTGCATGCATAGGCAAAGAATAAATAGTACGAAATCCATCGACACAACCAGCTGATTGAAACAAAAAGAAGTTGTGCTGCACTCAAGAAGCGTTACATGAATTTGCAAGACCCCATCCGCACAGCGGGTGCAATGGTACATACCTGACAGCTGCAGCTCGGGTGCCACCCTGGCCCCCTGCCACTCATCGCTGCCGTCACAGCAGTCACAGATGCCGTCGTTGACACGCATGGAGAGCACCGTCTCGGGGCTGTGCCTGTTGTGCTGCCCGCAGTAGAACCTGCGAGACAACACCCTTTTCAACTAAGCTCCTTAATGTCATAAAGTCCCCGCCATCAACATCCCTTCAGTGGGGATTTGTGCTGTACCAACACCACGTCTAACACCTGCGCCACCTACCAGTCACCATTACTGCTAGAAAACAAAAAGGACTTTCTACCTAAACAACCCATACAATCCATACAACAGAAAAGGTAGAGAATCTTTAGTTTTTTTTTTCCTTTCTTTTTGGTGTTACAGCACCATGTTCATGCTTTTATGTGTTTCCTCTAAGCGGCAGCAATTTTTTGGCGGAAAAATCTGTCCTTCGATCCCTCTGTCTAAAGCCTCGGTGAAGAGAGGTTTGGTTGGTTTGGTTTATGGGGTTTAACGTCCCAAAACGACTCAGGCTATGAGGGACGCCGTAGTGGAGGGCTCCGGAAATTTCGACCACCTGGGGTTGTTTAACGTGACTGACATTGCACAGTACACGGGCCTCTGGAATTTCGCCTCCATCGAAATTCAACTGCCGTGGCCGGGATCGAACCCGCGTCTTTCGGGTCAGCAGCCGAGTGCCATAACCACTGAGCCACTGCGGCGGCCAAGGTGAAGAGAGGGAGATCTCCCTCTCCACTTTCAGGGGAGATGAGGGAGAGAGAAAGTGGGACAGAGAAGACGAAGAGAGGATGGAGGTGATTGGTGAGGGTAAGGCATGTCACACTACGACTGCTGGACTGGATCACACCACACCCTCTCGCACGGTGTGAACCCGTCAGTGACAGCAGTTGCTCGGTCCGAAGGGAACGCTAATGCTAATGCATACTCTGCCGCGTCAACCGTGTTGTCTATAAGCTAGCAGTTTTCTACCCGTGCCACACGCACACAGGAAATGGCAGTAAATGCTTAAGGCCTTAAGTTTGTTAATGCCATTATTTTTGGAGTTGGTGCTACATGTCCACATTTAATGCCATTATCGAAAGTGACAATGGCGATAACGCTTGCAAGGTAGTCAAAAGTTTCCTCTGAATATAAACATTCCTAATGAGCACAATATATCGGGAATGTTGTTCAAATGTTATGTAAAAACGATTTTCCAGAAAATACAGCTGTTCCTGCTTTACAAGTCAATAAAGTAGCCATAAACTCGTATGTCAGCACATAAGCCGAGAGTACCTGTCAATAAGGCTGGTTAAAATGGCGCTCTTCGCACGGAAAATGCTGTATAGATGCCTCATCTGACTGAAAGTAAAGAATTAACCATCTCCTACTGGTTAGGAAGGTGTTACTGACAAAGCTGCATGCTTTTCTGCGTGTGGAATGGGAACGAGAGTATGCATTGCACGGGCGAATGAGTTGTGGCAAACTCAGTACGTCGTGAATGCCATTAAAGCTAATGCCATTAAATTTATGCTTGTGGCACCGCACGAATGCCATTAAAACTTAAGGCAGTAAGCACTTAATGACATTAAATCTGTCTGTGTGGCACGGGTATTACAGTGCCAGCGCACATCTGTGACATTACGGATCTCCCATGAAGCATCTGAGCCTGAATTATATCAGATTTTTTTTTTTTTCATCTCTCACCACACTACTTCCTGAATGCCATAAACTCCCAAGAAGCAGCCTGCCTTCCCTGCTTGCAAGTACCTAGACCTACACACCAAGCCACACACAATAGCATAAATTTCCGCTCGTCCAGGTCATCCTCACCTTCCGTTTGGACAGGCATTGGTGCCAGGTTCGTCCGAGCCATCGTCGCAGTCACAGTAGTCATCATTCACCTGCTCGTAGCCAATCACGCCCGCACCGTGCAGGCACTTGAAAGTCTTTCCCGGAGCATAGTGCCTGGCTTCGTGCGGTGCGACACCCCGCACACCACTCTCCACCTTGGGTGCCGCCACATTCAGCCGTGGTGCCAGTGAGCTCAGGGCTGTCTTGTTGCCGGCAGCGACGGACGCAGTGCGACGTTGCAGCGAGACACGGCCAACGTCAACTTCGCGGAGCGACAGCAACTGCCGCATCATGTACAGCAGGCCAAACAGGAAGAGGGCGGCAACAACGTTGCGCCGTTTCAGGAGCACCCTGGGAGTCCATGCCATGACAGATCATGTCCTGGTCTGACCCTGTGGCGGGAAAGGGGAAAAAATCTGTGACGCCACCCTCCTAGAGTTCATTAGATGAGCCGACCTTTACTCATTCATATAACCATCTATTTTCTTTTTTTTTATGCATATAACAATTCCCTTCTATGCCCCCAGGCAACAACCCCGCATGAAACAGGAGGGGTGTGGGGGTGATTGGAGGGAGTCTGTAAGCACCCTTGCCTTAACTAGGAATATGGCTTCTGCTTCTCGTTTTGAAATGCCACTTGGTGAATTGTGATAGCAAACAAATCAATTTCCAACCATAATTCAAAGCACAGCACAACTAGACAACAATGATGGCAAGAGGGACACACGGAAGGCACATAGGCATTGACTATACTCCGTTTCATACATAGCAGGCAACGCTGCAGAGGTTGCTGAAGTAGTGCGTCCACGAAACCATATTACTCCGTCCCGTATCATTCGTTCTTCTCGAAACTCTGGTCACTGTTTGGACGAATACAAAGAGCGGTATAAAACGATGTAGTAGCATTGGAAATGACGGTCGAAGCTGTGAGGCGCTTAGTGTTCGTGCTCTCTGGCCATAATTTTCACGGAGTGCGAACTATTTTTTCGGCGCGGATTTAGTAGAAGCGATTCGCCCTACCAACCGTGTATCATACCGCCATGTGTATTTTTGCTTCTCAAAATCTCGACGAGTCGCAGGACGAAAATGCTGCAAGAGGTAAAAAGAAGTCCAGGAGGTGCCAGTCACGGCACTTAAGATTTGTCGCTACGAAATATGTTTGTGTTCGCTTCGACTGTATGGCAAATACTTTTTGCGTGCGGACTTAGCCTGCGCGAACAGGCGCGCTAGCTTTAGCAGCGTTGCCTTCTATGTATGAAAAAGAGTATACATAACAGAATCCAAGCACATAACATAGTGTGCTTGGACAATGGCTATAATAAAGCAGCTGGCAGCCAGCACATGTGTGTCCTGCATGTGTCTTTCCAATTGTCTGGCTGCTCTGTACTTGTAAAAAACAATGTCGTTTCAAGTCAAACTGCAGGTCACGCTTGTGGACTTCCAATTTTTCATCCCTTAAGCAAAAGAAACACACATACTTAGGCCTCACCCCATGATAGATCCGAATCTTTGAATTTTTTCAACTAATGAGCAAACATTATTAGATTTAACGGAAATGGGATGCTGAGAACCTCTCATGTATTCCCCATATTTACACACTTTTCAATCAAACATTCTTTTTCCGGAATTGACAGCGCAGTCCACCATGATCTGATGACAAACCTTTGGCTCAGACATTTGCTTCCCTAGAAAGCACCGAGAATTTTTATGAAATCCTGTCCGTCTGGTCATACAAGCTGGTGAATAGATGAAGCTGATTTACTGGGCTAGGCTGGAGGGAAAGGCCGGAGGGCTCTTGCACTGAGATGCCCTCCCGGGAAGGTTGCCATCTTCATTATTAAATAAAGTTTATTCTCTCCATCTCAGCGAGTTATTTTGCTTCGAGCCTCGCTTATTCTCATATCTCTTAACATCGTCTTCCTCCACTTCCACTGTCTTCCCTCTTGTGCTAGTCGTCTTCATCAACACAGAATACTTGGTCACTACAGCTTTTAATGCACAACTGCACCATGAAGAAGGCACGGCACCACACATTTGCTATCTTTTCAGCCTACGAAAGCAAGCATCAATCGCAGAAAAACTAGATCAGCTGGTGTATGCTAAAAGCACCGTGAAATGATGATGAAACGTTTGTTGATCATGCCAGTGCACTGCTGATTACTGACCATGTTGGTGCTCACCATACAGGTCTCATTTGTTCAAACAGAAAGGCATCATACTTGCCCTTTTCTGAAAATCAGCTCCGAAATAGGGGTGCTATTTTGACAGAAACACTGAAACTACATTTGCTGTTCTCACACCTTCCACCACTGTGCATTTACACAGAGTGAAAGTATTCCTCACACACTTGAGATTGTGTTGCTGGCATACATCTGCATAAAATTAACAAGAATTGGGCGTTTTTTCTTCAATGCCACAGATTACAGTCACCTTTTCCGTTTTCTTTATATAAAAAAGCAATTGTTTTGCGTCTATTTTTGTTTTCCTGGTGGTTACCGCTTACTAATAACCCACCAATTCGAAATACCTCTTAGGGCACTGCAGGTTTTCTAAGTAATTAGACAAATCCAGCACGCTGCCGCGGAGACTGTGAGCTGGGTGGACATGCGCATTTTGAACGTCCCTTACATTTCGCTCCCGTTTTCTTGTGCGGAACTCTGAAACGCCACTACTACTACCTGTAAGCGCTGCTTTTACAATCGTCACTCCATTGCAGGTAGACCACTTACATACCTCTTCATAAGACGCCAAAAACAAGCACAACGCCACGCGACTTCGAAAGTACTGTCCTAGATGAACTCGTCGACCACATCAACGATTTTCGTCGGCGCTGAAACCGCATATTTACCCTAGTGCCCTGGCCTGGCAAACCGCGTATGATTAGTCAAGGTCGCACACGGCATGAACCGCGTAGTACGTAGTACGATCCCACGCATACGTGTTTACGACGATGGCTGCTTAATTATGCACAGCTCGCTTCGAGCAATGACACGGCGCAATTCGCAGGTGTGCAGAATCACGCTACGTTTTTAGCACCGAAAGCGGTCGATCTGGCTCTCGATTAAAGACCGGACAGGGCACCTCTAGCGGCGTTTACTGACTCGATGCCGTGAGCGTTCGTCTTCCCGACATGGAGCCCATCGAAGTGTCAGCGAAACAACTGTCAGAAGTGCCAGGCTGACCCACAAGGCACGGATCTCGCGCGAGAAGTAAGCATTTTCCGGGACATCACAACAGACGCCCGTGCCAGAACGGGGGCAGTGTCAAACGCCTTGTTGCCGCAGATGCAAGAGGAAAGTCGCGACATAACGTAAGGTCCGACGCGAGCCCAACGCAACAATTCAGCCCTCTGCTGCTTCCAGGTGGAACAAGTGGCGTTGGAAATTACGCACGCGGCGCCTTTCCTCCGGGACCCGGGCAAGCGCCGGCCCGAAATAGTGCCTTGTTACGGCACACAGACCACCGCGTAGGCGAAAGCGGCCGACCACCAGCGAGAGAACAACGCACGCACGATCGGCTCCCAGCCGCAAAGGCGCTATTTTGGGGCCAACAGGCTCTCGCACTGCCCGCGTTTTTTCTCTGGGCACGCGGAAATTACGCGCGCAGAGGCGGTTCCACGAGGAAGTGGGGCCGGAATCGACGGGCCGAAAAGTCGTCTCACCGGCTTGAAGACAAGGAGCGTTCCATTTTGGTCCGCGCCTCGCGCGCCGCGAAACCGACGCCAGCGCCGCATCTGGCGGCTTCCGCCGGCGACTGTTGTCGTCACGGCTTCCGGCGACGACTTCTGGCATTGCGTAACTTCCTGCATCGCCGCTGCCGCGGCCTGGTTTTTCAAGATGGTGTCTGGTCTTGTGTGAGCGAACGCGGTGTGCGACGGCCCGTGCAAAATTTTCAGTGTTTGTGACGTGCAGGATGCCCAGCCAAGACGCTCCAAATCGCCCAGTGCATCGTATACATGTCGGACTTGACGCCTTCGTTTAGATTCGGTGAGTGCGAAGCCTCCCCGCCCTGCGGACGGCGCATTTTTTTTCTTCTCTTTTGTGAACCCCGAGCTTCGGTCGCGGCAGTGCTGCGTCGCTTCGCGTTTTTCTGGCGTCATAGCGTTCGCAACGCGCTGGTCCGACCCAGGAAGGTCGTAGAATCGACTGGCGTCACTGTTTAGTGTACAATGGCTCGACGGGGTGTCTCGGAGCCTCGGTAAATCTCTGTCCGCACCTGGCGCTCCTTGCTGCTCGCAGCGGTCCCTCGCTGCAGTTACGCAAAGCCTCCGAACGAGTTTACACAAATTGTAGCCCTAAGTTTAGGTTTAGGCCGCGCCGTACACTCAAAGAACAGTTAGGTCTCTAGATCGCTTCTGTTTTCGAGGTCGACCCGAGCGCAAAGCCCCGTTCTGACGCACATCGGGAACATCCACCCACCCCACCGACCATCCCCCCCGCGCAGCCCCCGAGCTTGCCTCCCTGCGTCACTTGTGGAGCTAGAAAGTTTAGTCGGCTTTGAGATCGCAGTTGCGTGTGCTTCGCATCGCGTCTTAGCGGGCCGCGCTCTACATCCCCCGATCCTAGAGAGCGTGCGTTGTCGGCAAGAAAATAATGTGCGCTGTTGGGACACCGCTGCCACACCGTGCCCGACTTATTTTCTCATTGCGCAAGGGAAACGGCGGCGCAGAAACGCAAAATAAGAGGCCGCGGGGCCCCTCCCCCCACTTTTTTTTTTCTCTCGAGCGTGGGTGCGCGCGGCGCAGCTGCGTCTCTTCTCACTCGCTCTGATGATCGCGGTGATTCACGCGTCGCGTTGTGTTTTCTCCCGAGAGCATTGCTTGGTCGTGTCATCACCACCCCGGCGTGTTCGCCGTAGAGTTCACGGGGATCGGATGCATGCTGCGACTGTGATCGCCAGTGCGACGGCGCGAATCGCGGCGGGCGCGCCTGTCGCTTGAGACGCCGATCGTCGTCTTCGTGGGTCGGTGGTGTGTGTGTGCGCGCGCTTGTAGGCTTCTCTCTGGGTCGCCGTGCATCTCACAGCTGCGCGCTGGTACTACTCGTCTCATCAAACGTGAGTGCCATCCGCGCCCTAACTATGCGTGTGTTTGTTTTTGTGCGGGTGCCAGGGCGTCGATCGCTGCTTCGCGTCGCGCATAGAGACGTTTGCCGACCTTCTGCGGCGGTGCTCGCTCGGTTGAAAAGCTGTACACGCTTCGCGCAGCTGCTTTCAGGGCGTTTGTGCAGCTGTGCTGCTGTCTGATGCAGTGGAAACCGCGTAGCGTAATTGTGCTGGCGAAGCGCGCGTGAAGTGTGACCCCCGCCCCCTAGCGCGACTTGTTTTGGCTTCGGTGGTTTATCTACTTAAGGCATCTCGCTGAGTATGCGCGCGCGGTTTGCAAGTACATTTTTCCTCCTTATTTTCAAGGACTGCAAGGCTGCGACCATTTGATGAACATACAAGCAGAAAAGTCCGATCGAAGCGGTCGTCGTTCACCGCCGTGTGCTGAAGCGAACGCCGAACATCTTGTAATCTTGCTTTCGCCGCATCGCTGACGAAAGCTAAAAAAGTTGTGCGCTACGGGCAGGCTTCTTCACTCGGTCATGTGGCGCCTAAAATTGCAACAACTATTTTCTTCGTTGACGCCGTGCCCAGACGCTGCAGGAACGTCGCACTGACAAAAAAGGAAATGAGGGGTGACGTGTGCTACGGTTAGCCCGCGTTCTGTTGTGAATCCGTCAGGCGGGGGGGACCGTTTCCGTCGCCGATAAGAGCGGCCATCTGGGCGACCGTTATCTGTCCGCTACCCCATGTGTGCCGCCGTGTCGGTTAGGACCGGGACGTGATTACACGCCCGCCAAGCCCAGCGGACCGCGTCCCGTCTGGCCGGCGTTCGCTGGTTGTCCTGTGGAGATCCCCGTCGGGCGACGATAAGGGGCGTCGCACGTTGGGGACGCTTTTGTTTCCAGCGGCTGTCACGTGTCGCCGCTGGAGTGCGGTAACGAGATTAACAAGAAACAGCTTGTGCGTCGCGGCGTCAGCTGAACCGTCGAGCGTTGCGAAGCCGAGCGTTGTGAACGCCTAGCGAACGCGTAGTCGACGTGTTTCGGCGGTCGTCAACTAGGCGGCGCGCTTTACGGTGTGCCTTTACGGTCTGAGCAGCGGCTTATGTAAACGGTGCGAAGCACTCAAGCTGTCGCCGGTGTGTTATGGTCCTCGAGAAATTCAACCGCCATCCGAGCGTATGTGCTTAGCGGCACATTCTTAGGAACGCTGGCGCATTCCTTTCGTTACAGCCGTTACTTCGTTGTAAATGAGCGTGCCTGTCGGCACGCAGGTTTCGAGAGACCTGTGCTTACGGCTTAGTGACGGCGGGTTTGATTTTAGTCACGCCTCGGCGTTGGGAAATCATGAAAAGGGGGGCGTGATTGTGCTTGGTGCGCTGAGCGTATCACTTCCGTGTGGCGCTTTCCGCCTTCGCTAAGCCTCTGGCTTGCCACGCTGCATTTGATTGGGGCTACGCTGGCCGTGCGAAGCGTATCGAGCTTACGCCTACTCTGGTGACGAGGTAGACTGCGTTTCGGTGGAGGCGAGACGCATAGGGGGACCGTGTGTTACGCGATTCCAAATTAATCCGGAACCCTCCACTACGGCGTCCCTCGTAGTCCCAATTCTCGCCTCTTTCAAGCCCTCCTCGTTCATCCCACCCCTCGCGGCGCGGTCGACATTTCTCAAAACTAATTATCGATGGCTCAGTGGTTAAGGCGCTTGGCTACTGAGCCTCAGTTCCCGGGTTCGAACCCGGCCGCGATTCGATGGAGGAAAAACGCAAAGGCGCTCGTGTGTTGTGCGATGTCAGTGCGCCTCAAAGATCCCCAAGTGGTCGAAATTATTTATTCCGGAGCCCTCCTTTCTTCGATCACTGCCACCTTCCTCCCTTCCCTTACGGCCCGGTTCGGGTGTCCATCGGTATGTGAGAGAATCGCTGCGCAAATTTTCTTTCTTCTAAACCAATTTTCATTTTTTTATGCCATTAAAGGAGTGAGAATGTTTTCTCCTTGACTTTTCGTCAGAGGGCCATGCTTATCCTTTATGCTTTTATAGGGTTTAACGTCTCAGCCGCCGCGGTGGCTCAGTGGTTATGGTGCTCGGCTGCTGACCCGAAAGACGCTGGTTCGATCCCGGCCGCGGCGGTTGAATTTCTTTGGAGGAGAAATTCTAGAGGCCCATGTACTGTGCGATCGATGTCAGTGCACGTTAAAGAACCCCAGGTGGTCGAAATTTCCGGAGCCCTCCACTACGGCGTCTCTCATAGCCTTAGTCGCTTTGGGACGTTAAACCCCAATAAACCAACCGGTTTAACGTCTCAAAGCAACTCATACTAGAGGGACGCCATAGTGGAGGGATCCGGAAATTTCGACCGCCTGGGGTTCTTTAACAAGTACTGACAGTGCACAGTACACAGGCCTATAGAATTTCGCCTCCATCGAAATTCGGCCGCCGCGGCCCGGATCGCACCCGCATCTTTCGGGTCAGCAGCCGAACGCCTTAACCACTGAGCCACCGCGGCGACTCCATGCTTTATTATCAGGCTGAGAAAAACTGAATAATCTGGGCTCAATCGAGAAATTTTTTGAGCGTCAAAACTATTTGATAATAAGCGTATTTCCTTGTCGAGAAGTAGTTCATGTCGAAATATAGTTCCGGTAGCAGGTACTTCTTCATATCTTCCGGAATTGTTTCCTTGCCCAGGATTACCGCCTCTGCGCACGTCGTCGCTTTGGCGCCGTTGCGAGCAGTTAAAGGACTAAGACGCCCAATTTTAGTACCTTTTCCTCTTTCAAACCAACTAAACCATCTTTCAAATGGTGCGTTAGACATTAGAATACTTGTATCACCGGATGATATTCGCCTACCACCGCTGAATAATTTGCAGTTTGAATTTCTTCCCGCATGCTGCTTTGGTTTCATCAAATGAATGATGGCTGTGACGTATAGTTAGTTGACCTTTAGGTGACGATGCGCGAAAAAAATGCAGCATAAACGCAGATACGCTATTCTAATTCACTTCAACGCTTAAGCCAGCCTGCTTCGAGAGATGGAATGTCAACAAACGACGTATCGGCAGTTATATTGCCGTTCTTTTTTTATCATGCCTTACGTGACCTAAATACCAACTAACGTCACAGCCATCGTTCGGTTGATGAAACGGAAACAGTGCTGAGAATAAATTAAGTTGTAAATTATTTAGTGGTCGTAGGCGAATATCACGGGGTGATCCGTGTGCACTATGTCCAACACATCATTTGAAAGAAGAAAACACGCGAGCAAAAATTTGGTGTCTGCAGTCCTTAGCGCCTTTGGCGCTTCAGTGAGCTAGAGCGTTCAAACAGTGCCCGTCGGTGCAGAGTGAGCGCACTTCGTCGGGATGTAAGCAGCTGAGCTCTGATCTGAATTTGCTGTGCAATTCTGCGTTACTTATTCGTTGGCTTGGCGGGCGGCTGGCTTATCTGATTGTTTGCGGGGGTTTATAGTACGTGAGCTGCGCTGTTAAGTTACGCGCCCCCATTCTTCTTTTCGCATGGAAGCGGCTCAGAAAAACGGCGACGGCATTACGCTGCTTTGTCGGGGAGTCCGACCACCCAGAGTACGTACGATGCAAAAATAAACTAAAAACAAAACGGTACCTCCAGGAGAGGAATACAGTTCGTACATTCTTTGCATAAAAACAGCGCAGCAGACGGGACCAAGAAGAGAAGACAGAAACACAGGCGCTGACTGTCAACTGAAAGAAATTTATTGCAGCAACGGCAATATGTAGAAGCCCATGCCTCTCCCGCATGATAAAAAAAAACATGAAAACATTAAAACTAGGTGATAAGTTTCTTCGCAATCGGCCATCGAGAAATCTGATCTCTCTTCTTTTCACGTTAATAGGAGGAGTGCTGACGCACTTCTCTCCTCGTTGATGAATGGCATACGCGTCGAATAATTCACGTTCGAGCTCGTTCTTGTATCGTTTGAGAACCTTTGTCCCGTCCAAAGCGGTACTTGTTAGTGAAGTGCATTGCCAGAAAGCTAAGCCTCGGTTGCGTGGATATGCGACACTTGCGAATCTGGTTCCATAACGTTCGGTCAACCGGTTCCTGTTCGATTCAGGGGCGATTTGGTGTTCCCTATTAACGTGTATTTGTGTGCGGTAGAATGCGGTGGGCGTTTTTTTTTTTTTCGCCCCGCCCGAACAGTGAAGGTGTCATGCTTTCATTAGTTGCGTGACAATGTTTCGTATTGTGGAAGCCGTTTACCACTCCCGTTTGAAAATGCCATCGTTTTTGCAGTCATGCCGCCAGCGTTATTTACTGCAAAAAAGGGGGAAGAAAAAAATTCGTGCGCGATCGTTTCAAAAAAAAAAAAAAACAAACTTCCCAAATGGTTTATTGGGGTTTAACGTCCCAAAGCGACTCAGGCTATGAGGGACGCCGTAGTGGAGGGCTCCGGAAGTTTCGACCACCTTTAACGTGCACTGACATCGCAGTACACGGGCCTCCAAAATTTCGCCTCCATCGAAATTCGACCGCAGCGGCCGGGATCGAACCCGCGTCTTTCGGGTCAGCAGCCGAGCGCCGTAACCACTGAGCCACCGCGGCGGGCATACTGTCGAAATGGCTTTTCCCTCGTTGGCTTGGTTCGATTTTTCTAGCGAGCCCGCTGCGCTTTCAGTCGGTACTACAGCCGTGCCCTTTGGTTGTTTGCGCCACTGTTCTTCGTCTGGTTGTATTAACAATTTTCTGAAAGAATTTATATTTACAGTCGATGTTCGACTTCTTTTTTTATTTTTTGCAGCGTCGGATAATATAACGTCATTAACTAGATAGCGAAACGACCCGGCTGTCGTGGTTACGCAATTAAATACCCGCCTAACTGAACGCTTCGACAAATTCTATAGAGGCCCGTGTACTGTGCGATGTCAGTTCACGTAAAGAACCCCAGGTGGTCGACATTTCCGGAGCCCTCCACTACGGCCTCCCTCATAGCCTGAGTCGCTTTGGGACGTTAAACCCCATAAACCAAACCGTATTGGGTTGTCGCATTACGAAACGACCGAAAATTTTCTCCTTTTCTGTCGTTTTCGGGGACGGTCTGCAGGATCCTTATACAACAAGTGGCGGGATTCCCTAATACTGCGTTCGGTAACCGCATCTTATGCCGCGGTAATCGCGCGGACGCGATCCCCCCCCCCCCCCCCTCCCGTCTCCGAGGAGGACGGTCGTTCTTCGGCGTTTCTCCGAAGCGGGGAAAATCGAAGCCCCGCGTATGGGGCAAGGCTGCAGGCGGCCGGGTGACCCGGGGGGAGGGGGGGGGGGGGGGGGGGGGGGGGGGGGGGGGGGGTGAGTAGCGGTGCGTGTATAACACACGTCGGCGGCTTGGCGCAATCCCGTGCGCGAGTAGTGCGCGGACGCCCTATGGCAACAGCCACCGCCGCCGCGGGCAGGCGGGTGTAGCAACCCGGCCGTGTGTGTGTGTGTTCGAGCTCAGTGGTTGTGAAAGTGAGAGCCTTCTTCTTCTTCGGAGCCGACGGGAAGTGCAAAGGCGCGGCCCTCTTGGCGGCGCCCCGTGTAAAATATGCCACGGAGCCAGTGTGTGCCCAGCTTCGCCCGGTCGTGATGTTGGGAAAGGAAGAGAAATATTGAAATAAATGCGCCCTCTGAAGCGTAACTGTACGATGTGGTGCTGGGGGTCGTGGGAGCGGTGTTTTCTTTTATTTCGACGTGCTTCGCGTCGTTGGTGGGCGGAATTGACTCTCGGCCCCGGCAGCCTCGTTTCGGTGGGGACGAAACGGAGAAACTCATCATGGCGTTTTTAAGTACACTCTGAACACGAATACGCCTTCGTGGGAGTAAAAAAAAAAAAGGGACCAAACTGTTCTCTATCGCACTCTTTATTATGAAAGGGTGCTAGATGACAGTTTACCCCCGTTTTACTCCTTTCTGTATTAGAGCGTAGAAGTGAGTCCTACGCATGCATATCTAAATGGCGATCGGTGTTTCGTGCTACCCGCCGCTCAGTGGTAAGGCGCTCGTCTACCGAGCCGAAGTACCCGGGTTCGAACCCGACCGCGTTTCATTGGAGGCGAAACGCAAGAGGCGCCGTGTGCTGTGCGATGTCAGTGCACGTTAAAGATCCCCAGGTGGTCGAAATTATTCCGGAGACCTCCACTACGGCACCTCTTTCTCTTTCAGAGCGCAGCTCTTTGGCGTCCGTTCCTGGGTTTCGCGTCGTCGTCGGCGTTGTCGTCGGCCTCGTAACCAGCTCCGCCCCCCTTTCATCCCCCCAGCGCTAGCAGCGACCGACTGATACCGCTGGATGCCGCTGACGCCGCTAGAGAGCCAAGATAACGTGACTGCATAGAACACCGTCGCCGCCATGCAGAAAGAGGAGGAAAGGGTCCCCCCCCCCCCCCCTTTGTTCTTGTGTGGCGGATAGGGTGCTCTTCAGTTGCCGACGCGCCGGTTATTTCACGTAGGCCCCGGCACGTCGACGAATACGTGACCACCTTCCCACGGCTAGACCTGGTTCTTAGCGCTGCGGAAGCGAGGATATCATATTGTTTGTGTCGGCATCGGCGGCGTTGTCCCTGAAACCAACTCCGCAGCTGGGGTTGACTCACTATCGAAAAGGTGAAACAGCTTATTTGCTGCGCTCAAATTTCGCATTAGGAAGTAACGTAATCGTCGGTAATTTTTTTTTTCTTCTTTGACTCCCACCTCCCTCCCTTCCCTTACGGCGTGGTTCAGATGTCCGCCGAGATATGTGAGACAGATACTGCGCTATTTCCTTTCCTCAAAAAAAAAAAAAACAACCAAACCAATGTTTCGTGCTACCAGTCGCGGGTTCGCGAATACCGCAGTGTCGAATTTCCAGAGTACCGCATCGTGCCACGTAAATTTCCTCTCGGACCTTTCGCCGCTCTCGTAGTCGCACTTGGAAGACGACCAGTTGTCGCTTCCTTGTTTTGGCGACGGGAAACGAGCGCCGCGTTCATTACAAAGTAGGGGGCTGTGTGTGACGGCGCTGAAAGGAACGCCGGAAAGCGCAGCTGTTTTGGGACACGATAAGGTTGAGAAAGGCGCGTGACGGCGCTGTTCTTGTTGGCGTATCATTTCCTGCATTGCCCTCGCGCCTTCTAATTACCCGGTAGCACGCACCAGCGCTCTTGGGAGTTTTTTTTTTTTTTTTCTACTCGGCGGAGAACGTTCGAGAGGGACAAAGCGCCTGTTACGTGAGCGGATTGGCCAGTGGTAGCCTGGCGTTAGTGTTAACCACGCATAGCCTTGGCGCCTCATGGAGAGGGCAACTCAAGGCAGCTCCACTACCCAGGATTACGCACCCCGATTTTCACCAGTCAAGACGACAAGCACGAGCCGAAGCCATGAAAAGACACTACGGCGGGCGCGAGGGCGTGTTCTATGTCGACGCTGCGGGTCCCGAGCAGGGAATGACTGCCGTCGCGGTAGTGCACCAAAATAAAACAATGGACGGACTAGTACTGGCTAGCCAGGACATACTGGCTGCGGAAGTGGCGATTGTTCTAGCTGCAACACACACTAGATCGGAATACATTCTCACAGATTCACAGACAGCGTATCGTAATTACCTCAGGGGCAGGATCGCACCACTATCAGCTAAAATCCTGCAAGATAGCTACAGCCGTGGCTACCAACCCACACACAAACACTTAATATGGGTACCAGGTCACCAGGGCATCCCAGGGAACGAGAGCGCACATGCCTCAGTCCGAGCATTTCTCCCTCAGGCACCCAGTGCGGATGCCGTGGAACCTCCTACCCCACTACTAACTTATAACAACATACTTTAGCACTTAAGATTATCCCGTCGGGTCTACCCTCCGCCGGCTAAGACACTGGACAAAGGGGAGGAACTACACCTCCGAAAGCTACAGACCAACACTTACAACAACCCACGAAGACTACACGCAATAGACCCGGAGTCATTTGACTCACACTGCAAATTCTGCGGTGAGAAGGCAGACCTGTACCATATGGTATGGGCCTGCCAACGAAATCAGGCGGTCACTGTTAATAACCAGCCAACGCAGGAGGGGTGGGAGGCAGCTCTGACCAGCTCGGACGAAACGAGTCAAAAAGAACTCATCGAAAGAGCGCGGACAGCAGCCTACGCCAGTGGGGTTCCGGACTGAGAGCTCCACCCGCCACTATAACCTCCTAAAAATTTCATTTAAATATTTTCATCATCAGTGTACGTTTTGAATTTTTCCTGTGGCAAAACAAAAAAGCGCAAGCCTCGCGCAAAGCACAGGAAGAAGAGCTGACGTTGCCGCGCATCTTACGCATTCCAAATACCGTAGTACGTGTGCGCAGCCGAAATGTGCTGTCGGGGCGTTTTACAGTTCGTTCTCCCTGCCTGCCGTTTACACACACTCTATCGGGACGCCCTTGAAGTGCCGCATACATTTATCTGTACCCACGGGCACCGACACGTCGGTCGAGGGTAGCCTTGTGCAGTATGTGCGTGAAATGCAAGCGTCATGCAGTGATCGACTGCCCCCTTACAGCCGTGCCCGGTAGACACAGTGGTGTCGGTCATGTGGACGCCGATCAGCGAGGCTTTTGCCAGTAAGTGGCCCAGCATAAAGCACCTTCACGGTGACTGCGTGAATGGCTGGATGGAAGATAGGAGTGTCCCCTTTGAAACGGGGTGGTAGAAGTTGCCACCATGCTCGGCGCTCTCTCTTTGTATTTCTTTAACGGTGTTATGAATCGCTCTATAAATTCGCCATTTTCTTTCAATAAATTTTCAATCCTGTACTGCTAACCTTAGGTCACCTCTCTGCTCTTGAGCAACTAATCTTCCATTCGCTCTTTGCTAACTCCCACCGCAGATTCATTCACATGACCATTGTTATCTCTAAACCCTAGAGCCTCAGGATGAGTGACCGTGTCTGCATCGATATCCGAATGGATGCCATCACATTCTAGTATAAGATGTTCAATTGTTTCTTCAGATTTAGCACACTCTGCACATATGTTGTCATCTTGGTTAAATTTCTGTGTAAATTTTTTTGTAGCTGCGCGTTCTACCCTGATCTGGCCTCAGAAGCGCAGGGCGCTGCCTCTTGAGTTATCAGAGAACTATTCCTTCCTGATCAGGCTTTTCCTATTTCGATATAGTTCTACACTCTGCTTCTTTACAATTGATTAAATCCAGCGCACTCTTGGGCGAAAAAGGTACTGCTAGGGACTAGATGGCCCCCTGTTGAGGACACCGACCTTCCCCTTTCGGGTGTGGGGGAAGACCTGTTACGCTACTTGGGGACCATAGCCGGATGTCGCGCCAGCATTGGCCGGGGACCAGAGCAGCGACTTTGCGCAATCGCCCGTGTCTATCGCCTCGTGCCTCTGCTCGAAGGTTCCGTGTGCTGCGAATTATGGCAATGTTTTCCTTCTGTTCTTTCCGCCGCCGTCAGCTGTTGCGGCGTCCTTTGTCGCTTGGCCGGCGAGTGCGCGCAACCGCCGGGTAATAATGACCCCCCCCTGTGAGGTTTCGGTTTGGCAGCCGGCGTCGCTTGCACGTCTTGTCGCTTTCCGTCACTCGGCCTTGAGTGCGTCGTCGTCGTTACGGCGTCGAACGTAACGAGGGGAGCCCCCCCCTGTCGTGGGTGCTTTCCTGGTTTGGACTTGCCCTCCCTTTCCCACGATTCGCCTCGTATGCGTAGTGTGCCGAAGGGGACGTTGTCTCTCGGCGACACGTGTCCACGGGAGGCAGCGTTGAGAAAGCGTTGTGCCTATAGCGGTTGCTGGCCTCTCACGCACGCAGTTCGCGGCGCCTCGGCTCTCACGGGATTGCATCTTGTCTGAGCACTCGTTCGCGTGCTTTTTTTTCACGACCCCAGTCCAGCTGGTACGCCGCGCCCGTGCGCCGGTCAAGGTGTCCTATGCACCGTGCCTCTTTGTTTGGTTGCTGCCAGCGTGTTCGCGAGGGATCTGAACGATGGGATCCGGAGAGGCTATCTTGGACGCTGAATGCGGATGTGATGTCGAGCGAGAAGGGGGTAAAGTGCTTTCGGAGAGTACTCTCAGGTCGTGAGTGGCAGCTCACCAGTGCCCTCAGTGAACAGTATCTGTTTATGAGGACAGCTTTGTCGGGACATGGAAGGGTTAGAGTAAAGGGAGTTGATGATATTCCTCCTAAAATGGGAAAAAAGTGCATTCATTTGCAGGGCATGAAATGCGGAATGCAGATAAGCCATGGTCCCTTATCCTATAACAGTAATGGCGCAGGATGCGGCTGGTTAATGGAGAGGGGAGGTTACCTGCATTGGACTCAGGTGACTGTGGAAGCGATGATTAAATGATGCTGAAGGTTCCCTGTGACAGTCTTCGGACAGTCAGTGTGTGTAATTCAGCTCTTTTGTGTGACAGCTGACTATAGTTCGAAAGCTCTTGGAATCTAACAGCCTCGTTGGTTAGTGCAGTCTTTGTCAAAAGTAACCAGGCTGCATGGTTTGCTTCTAGCTTGTATAGTGGAGCCCTTGTGGCTTTCCTAAAGATCAAAAGGTGTTGGAAGGTGAGAAGACCCCCAGTCCTTACCTTTAACGACCATTTCAGCTTCAGGGAAGCTGTAAGGGCTCCACTGTACGATCTAGAAGCAAACCATGCAGCCTGGTTACTTTCGACAAAGACTGTACCTTCAGGAGGCGGCATTACAGGCCTACCCGTCAGTTCCTTCGCAGGAGAGTGATGCTTCCCGTGCACTGCTAGCAGCGGGCTGTTGCGTCATTGCACAGGCTTCGCGGAGAGAAGGCATTTCAGATTAGCGAGACTGACTGCCGGAGTGATGGGAAGGGCCCCTATACGGCGCGGCACGCGGAGCGAGTCTTCTTGGCCAGTCTGTTACACCGGCACCATGGGCGCCGCTTTGCGCTGAAAAACGGGGGGGTCGAATTTTTGTAACGCTTCGTTTCGTGTCTTTTAGTCATGCAGTAGTCATCGGTCGAGACTTCCCGTTGACGTGGGCCGTGCCTGACGGCACCTTGCAACGCAAGGGAAAGGAAGGCGGAACATTGCAACACGCGGCCCTTGCTCCCTGTTCCTGCCCTGTGTACCGGGAACAGTTGCTGGTCGATGCGCTTCCGATGATTCACCACACGCGCGTGCTGCATGCGCAATGAGCGCACGTGACCGATGATTTTCCGCGTTCGCGGTGCTGACTCGGTGCTGCAGCCGCAGGTTCGTGTAGCACCGGACGGATCTCGGGAGCCCTCGCGCTATCGGCCTTCTTTCTTCGTGTTTGTTTGTTTGTTTTTCTTTTTAATCTCTAGGCGGAAGCGCACTTTGCCGTGGCTCTGAATCATCGACGATAGCTCCGGACGGCGTCAGCGGTGAACTGGAGCTTGCGTCAACGCTGCTGTCCACGCTTGCGGACGGGCGTCAACGTGTATGCTGCCGCCAGCTTGGCGCCGCAGGTGTTGATACGGGCATCAAGAACGGAAGTGCCAATGTCGTCGCTCTATAGAGGAAGTCCCGGACGCCTGGAGGCACTGGCCCGCGTCTCCAGGCATCGCTGACGCCATGTAGCCTCTTCTTGGTGCAGCATCCGGGCGAGGTCGTTGTTGTCGTCGTCCGTGCAGGCTGCTATTATACTCCCGAGCTCCGGTTGGGGCTTCCTTTGCAGTGTCGTCAGGGGCCCCCGTTGACTTCGATGAAGCGCGGACGCGGCCGTGTAAATAAATGCTTATTCAGGTAGCACTTATTCCTTGTCGCCCTGTCATATGACGGACGCAAGCGCCATGTGGCAGTGTTCGCTGTGCGTGGAAACTTGACTATATACGCGCTGTGAGTACGAAAGCATTGTCTCGTCGTGAGTCCTGTTGCGATGTTCATTGAAGATTTGTTTTGCATCTTCTTGCGTGTTTGTCCTTTGTTTTCGTTGGCCAGCAGACAGCAAATCATTCGGAAAGGTGTTCACCGTCAAGGTCCTTAACTCCTACAATGGTATTTACACTGCAGGTCTTTGACCTTAACTTTTTTACCCTAACGGCCTTCAACGTAAAGGGCTTTACCCTGAAGGCATTCAGCCTAAAGTAAAGGCTTTTGACCAAAACGCGTATATAATGTAATTAATGTGCATGCTTCACTGCCAGTTGCATACCGTTAACTATCTTAAGGGCCATAAGTTATGGCCTACTGTTGACGTCATGTCAGACCATTGTGACGTCACTAAGGGTTTTCGGATCACTGCTGCTGGACAACACCAACACCGCCGGATTTCGTTGCCAATGAGGAGGCATATAATGCTTTCTCATTAAGCTGGCTGCTTGATAGGCTTGGGCAGACACCTGTAGAGACGGCGGTGACATATTTCGAGCCTGATGATAAGCGAGTTCCTTCTTGTAGATATTTTTCTGTCGTGGATGCGTGCATGTAGTTCGCTGGGCTGCTTAGGTATAGTAGGTTTAGCGCAGACACCTCGTCGTAAAGCGCGCGTTTTGGTTCTGCTAGAAGGTGCTCCCTCGTAACGTCGCCGCCGGCGGAGGCGTTGCTGCGTACTTGCGTGTGCGAATCTTTATCTGCGCAGCACACGGATGTTGACTTACAGCACCACTGTTTGACTTTCGTTTAGCTGTGCTCTCGTAGTTCGTGAGAGGTACGTTTTCCTTTTCATTTCTGCCATGTGCCCCTTTCCAGCTCTGCGCGAAAGCGTGCTTTTAAGGCAAAGTCTTTTCTCTCCTCCGGTTCTGCACTTGAGCCGAAAAAGCTTTCAAGTGTCCGGTGGGAATGAAATTCGCAGTGTGCGTTTGCGCTGATACCTCCGGTGGGAAAATGTAGAGGCTGAACAAAAAAAAATAAAAATAAACCTTAATAGAAATTAAGTTACCTCCATGGATGTCAGTGTTATACAAATGTCGGTCAAAAGGTAACGCACAATCCACTATAGCTCGGTAATGGTAAGCACTAGGAAAATGATTCATTGTAGGTAGCAACGTCGGTCTTTGGGCAATCTGGAAATGTCACTCAGTATGTGATCCTTCATGATTCACTGCGTTTCAGGGACACGAATGATCTTAAAACTCTTCAGGTTACTATACTTGTTCGCACATGCAATGACCTCTTTGTCAACTCGACACTGTTTCCCACGCAGATGAGCCCATTCACTCTTCCAAACAGAGGACTGTAAGGAGGCGGCAACACTGTCCATCCCTGCTGGCCAGTCTTCTTATTTGTCGTGTGTGGAGCATGCGATCTTGCATTATCGTGAGGCAGCCTGATGTCCCTCCCCCGTAACTGTCTCTTTTTTTCCCGCAAGATACGCTGCAGCTTAAGCAAGGACGAACAATATCTTTCTTCGGTAATAGACGTTCCACGTTCGAGAAAGCCAAGAAAATCCCCCCCCCCCCCCCTCCCGTGATCCCAAAAGACTGTCGCCATCAGTTTGTCCAGAAGAATGGCCTGAGGGGCGAGTTGGTGCTTAATGAAAGCAACGGCGGCGCAACAAGCAGCCTTCATTGCAGCTTCCTTCGAGAAAGTAATCTTTGATGCCTCCATTCTGTCGATTGCCTCTTCTGTCGACAGCCAGGTTTTCGTCACTCGTGACGGCTGCATGGAAACATTGTGGACAATCCCCAGGGACACTTTGCAGGAGATATTACGCAAGTTCTTCCTCATTTGCATCAGCTCCCATGTTAAGGGCCGTGGAACCCAGCGATGACAAATTTTTCTGTATCCCACTCATTCGATCAGCGTTAACTGAGATACTTTTGCCATACTTACGTGTTTCATGATCTGCCTCGTGGAATTGCATCTGACATTTTGGGTGATTTCGTCAACGAGTGATGCCTTTTCGTCGATAGGGTCGTTTGACTGTCCATTTGGATGTGGCCGGTCCTGTATGCTCCAACCACCACGTCTACAGCTCTGAAGCCATCTAAACACGCGAGTCTCGATTCATTTTGTCGCACCCTTAGACTGCAGGCAACAGATTTCTGCGAATCAGTGTTACCTATCTGGTTATCCCCGGATTACTACAGAAATTCGATCACTGCACTTTGGCATAGTAAATTGTCAGGTTTAATGTCTGTGGTGTCGTATGCCTGAAACAGCACGAAACAAAAACTTAGGCATAAGCATAGGATAGGTGGTAAAGGACCCTGGCTTCTGCCTACAAAGTTTCTTTAACGTTACCTCTACTTCGCTACCGCTAGAGGCCCGTGTACAGCGCGATGTCAGTGCACGTTAAAGAACTCCAGGTGGTCGAAATTTCCGGAGCCCTCCACTACGGCGTCTCTCATAGCCTGAGTCGCTTTGGGACGTTAAACCCCATAAACCAAACCAAACTTAGCTACCGTGAATTATATGTTGCTTTGTGACCGAATTTTGTACTTCTGTTTCTACTGATCAAGTGTATGATGCCACTGTCATATGTTATCTTTTTTTTTTTTTTCCCCCTTCCCATGCCTGCTCACCGTTGACGTCCGGAAAAGTTCTCGCACAGCGCAGAGCATTGTTTCGTGTTCTCGAGTTGCTCGATGTCTTCCCGTGATCCTCTGCACCTGGATGCGTGGCGCGCACTTCTCGCGAGTCTCGGATGAGCCGGTCGTAGTCAGGAAATGCGGCAACGCCATTCTGCGGGGCGCGCGATTGTAGCGATCGCCCCGTTTTGTTTCACCCCTGCGCAGCGGACCATTGCAGGCTGTCTTCGAAAGGTCGGGCCGCAGTGCCCGTGCATTGAGCGCGTCGTGTCCCCGCAGCCCAGCCCAGCTGGCCCGTAGGCCGTCCGTGTAACGTTCCCCGTGACAGCTTCGCTTAAACCGCCCGAGTGAGAGTGTTCGTTCCAGCTGCGCGCGTGCCTCGTTCCGCTAATTATCGCGCTGGGCGCCGTGACTCGGAGCGCGTTCGCCTAACGGCTCTCTGCCGAATCGAAGAGGGAAAAAGACAAAAAGAAAAAGAAAAGACAGGTGCTCGGCGGGCTCGCGCTTTAGCTCTGCTTGTCAGATGGTAGGAAACCCAGCTGTGCTCATTTCTAGATTGGCTCCGGGCATCCCGTCTGTGCGGAGGCACCGCTTGCGGTTTTCTTTCTTTTTTTGTTCTGTAAGCTTGTAAAGGTTTATGGTTTGGTTTATTGGGGTTTAACGTCCCAAAGCGACTCGGGCTATGAGGGACGCCGTAGTGAAGGGCTCCGGAAATTTCGACCACCTGGGGTTCCTTAACGTGCACTGACATCGCACAGTACACGGGCCTCTAGAATTTCGCCTCCATCGAAACTCGACCGCCGCGGCCGGCATCGAACCCGCGTCTTTCGGGTCAGCAGTCGAGCGCCGTAACCACTGAGCCACCGCGGCGGGGCGTAAGCTTGTAAAGGTCCGCGCAGTTCGAAAGGGTGACGCGCTTATATCTCGTAACGAAATTTGTTTGTGCTTGTTCGTAAACTTTAAAAAGTAGTTTAATGGGTGCTTCGCTCGGAAATCCCGATCGCATCGGTTGTAAGTGTGCGTCGATCGCCCGCTATCCCCGGCTCGGGACTGAGCAGACGCCGAGGCCTCAGTTCCGAAGGGAAAGCGTCAGGTGCGCGTGGCTCGATCGTCGATGCGCGTGAGCGGCGCGTCTATCCGAGCTGTGTCGGGCGTGGGATTTTTTTTTTTCATTACTTATTTTGCGTTAGAAGTCGCCGCGCTATGCTTTTCCGCGCATGACCACTGGTGCGGCTGGGCAGTATACGATCCCCTGTCGTTATCCGAGCCGCCTTGCCGATGTTTGCGCCGGTCCGTAGGGCGCTGCCGCCGACGAACTTTGGTTCCGCGCACGTCACGTGCCGATTAGCGCGGCGGACGATTGGCCGCTTGGAAATTTTCCCGCATAGCGAACGCAGTGTATCGTATTCCCCGTTCCGCCGCTCAGATGTCGTGCTGCACTCGAATAGGTGGGCGGCCGAGGCTCGCTTCCGTTTTTTGTTTTTTTAATCCGACAACGCTGGCTGTCGTTGCGCTGTGCGTCGCTAATTGGCCGACGGGCTTTCCTTCCGGTTTATTTGTGTTGGCAACGGAACAACACCGACTGCGACCGTTTGGCGGTTTGCAGCAGTCCATGCTCCCTCCGTCAAACACGATGGAGCGAAATGAGTGTCCGTGTTTTTGTTTTCGTTTTTTTTTCTGACCTGCCCTAGTGAAAAAAGCTGTGATTCACTAATCTCATTCGGTTTCGGGGTGGGTGGGTGGGTGGGTGGGTGAGGTGAATGTAATGGTTTGGTTTAGGTTCATTGGTTGGTTTATTGGGGTTTAACGTCCCAAAGTGACTCGTGCTATGAGGGACGCCGTAGTGGAGGGCTCCGGAAATTTCTACCACCTGGGGTTCTTTAACGTGCACTGACATCGCACAGTACACGGGCCTCTAGAATTTCGCCTCCATCGGAATTCAGCCGCCGCGGCCGGGATCGAACCCGCGTCTTTCGGGCCAGCAGCCGAGCGCCGTAGCCACTGAGCCACCGCGGCGGGCTAAATGTAAGGGAATGAAAAACTTCATTTAGGTTGTCACGTACAGAATGCGTCTGCATGGGCAGGGGAAAAAAGTTGATTTAGTCAGCTTGTAACGGACAACGGAGGTATAGCCTAAAAGCGGTTGCGCGGAAATCAGGCATATGTAAAAAACCAGATGTACTGTCGTGCTCATTATGAGCTGCAACACAGAAGCATGTCTACCTGGGCGCTGCTGGAAATTAGTGCACTTACCGGTTGATGCAACGAACAATGTACACCGCATTAATGCAGCTTGGGTGCTCTGTATGAGGGCGCATTATTGCACTATAAAGTGAAATTTATGTATTTCATTATTCCACTATAATGTGTCGTGACTCAAGGTAGCAGTATCCCACCGCTGATCACCAGTTGTTGGGACTCGAGGTTGCTTGGCCATTTGTTGCTCCTCCAAGGGGGCTCGTACAGGATGAGGAAACGGTCTGAACTTCGAAGATTGGGGATATCAAAAACAAGCAGGTTTAATGGCAAGAATACTAAGACACTTATTTACATAAATTTACAAAAGAAGAGCAAGGAATCAAAAGTTAAGAGTTCATAGCGTCGAGCGTCTGGATGAGCCTGTTACCCAAGTCTCAGAGCCACTGGATGAACCTATTACCCAAGGTTCAGAGCGTTCGTGCTCACTTTGGGCGCAGGTTAAATAGCCCAAGGCTCCGCCCTTTCACCAGGCGGCAATTCATCGCGACACAAAAGATCGGCACTACACAGCACAGCCAACGAAGACACCTGTGGCAGAGCCCACCAGTGGGAACTGGCGAGAAGGAAGCGTAAGTCCGCATCCCTGTCGCCTGTGTTGGCAGCTCGCGTCCATCGAACGCAGGTGTGGCATGTTGACGTCGCAGACGCAGCTGCGCTGGCTGCCTCTGATTCGTTCCGGGTTTTTTTCAGACGAGGGGCACATTTTAAACATGAAATGCTTTTAGCCCCCGTTGTCGGCAGTGTGGTGACGTCACGCCGAGACCGAGAGCCATCATCCGGGCACTGAAATCCACTCATCCGGGCATTGAAATCCACTCATCCGGGCATTGAAATCCACTCATCCGGGCATTGAAATCCACTAATCCGGGCATTGAAATCCACTAATCCGGGCACTGAATTCCAGTCATCCGGGCTCTGAAACGAGAACATCCGGGCACCGTACGAGGCTTAACGAGATTTAACGAGACTCTGTAAGCCCTCCTACGCGACCGGCATGCAAGCGCTGGTTGGTCTCCAAAGGAGTCACAAAAAATAACTGCTGCCAGTGCCTTCTCAATGTTTATCAAGATATCAGTCGCTGTGCGTTTGATAATGCACGGAATTATAATTTCCGATTTCTAATAACGCGTGCAAAAAGCACATAAATGCAAACGATACACTTCGTTGTCATACGTGATCTCTTAGGGGCTTCGCGCATCGAAGCACGCGCAGGCGCACAGGGGCCCGGGGGATAAGCGCTGCGTTCAAAGGGCAAGGCATCGCGCCGAACGGGTGGTGGCGTTCCTCCCTTCCATTACGGTGCGGTTCGGGTGTCCACCGAGATGGCAGAGAATTACTGCGCCATTTCCTTTCCTCAAAAAACCTTACGTTCAAATGGCAAGGCATCGCGCTGAACGGGTGGTGGCGTTCCTCCCTTCCTGTACGGTGCGGTTCGGGTGTCCACCGAGATGACATTAGGCCCGTAAACATTTCATGCTTACTCTACTCTCGGTTATGGGAGAGGAAGAGATTTTTTTTTCCCCGGTCGTCGTTCCTTCTAGAAGGTCGTTGGCACCGAGCCGTGGGGTCATCTTGGGGGTCAAACGACCCGTCGAAATTGCCGCTACTGTTGAATCCGCCACCGTTTTCATCGCGGGTCTCAAGATGGGTCGTAACAAATGACTGATATAGTGGTTTGGAGGAATTGGACGTGCCCGCGGTTACGAAAGAGGTTTACAAGCAATGCAAAGCGGGAAGGCAGCTAGCTGCATATCTGTTGAAGGACAGTGAGGGGGGGGGGGGAGGGGGGTTGAAGATTGTGCTAGAAAAACTGGTTACCTTGTATGCGCAACGCCTCATGACCTCGAGGATACTAGGAACTTAGAAAAACGCTAACGTTATCTTAATCCATAAGAAAGGGGACCTCAAGGATTTGACAAACTACAGACCGATCAGCTTACGTATACTGTCCCTGGCCTACAAGGTAGTAACTAAGGTAATCGCTTACAGAATCGGGACAACCTTAGACTTCAGTGAACCCAAGGAGCAGGTCGGCTTTCGGAAAGGCTATACTCGACAATAGACGATATATTCAAACCATCGGTTAGGTGATAGAAAAATGCGTAGAATAGTATACCCAATTCCTGTATATGTATCCTTCATAGATGTACGAGAAAGTGTTTGACTAAGCCGAAACCTCAGCAGTCATGCAGCTGTTGCGTAACCAGGGTGTAGAACACGCATGGGCAGTGGTTGTGGTAAATATCTATAGCGGCTGCGCAGCTATGCTGTAATCCTTCACAGGGAAAGGGATAAAATACCAGCAGGGAAGGGTGCCATACAGGGGGACGCCATCTCTCCTGTACTTATATTAAACGCTTGTTTACATGAGGTTTCAGAGGTCTGAATTGGGAAGAGGTGGGGAAAAAAAGTTAATGTAAATTGTAAATTATTTCAGGTCTCAAAGCGGTACATGTGCTATGAGGGGTGCCGTAGTGCAAGGTTCCGTATTCATTTATAACAACGCCTGGGGTTCCTTAACGTGCCCTGACGTCGCGCAGCACACGGGCGCCTTTTGGCGTCCACCGAAACGCAGCCGAACAAACGCGTCTTAATGGCATCTCAGTCGAAATCGAGAGGACGAAATGGGCTTGGGCAGGGCATGTAATGCGATGGCAAGGTAGCCGCTGGTCCTTAAGGGTAACGGAGTGGATTCCAAGAGAAGGCAAACGTAGCAGGGGGCATGAGAGAGTCGGGTGGGTTTATAAGATTAAGAAGTTTGCTGGGATAACGTGCCCGCGGCAGGCACAGGACGACAGGGTTAATTGGAGAGACATGGGAGAGGCCATTGTCCTGCAGTGTACATAGGCTGCTGCTGATAAGTCAGCTTAACTAGTCGCCCAAAGTGCAGAAAGCAAGAGAACATGAATGAAAAAGCAGACATTGCGGCAACGCATACATACCGGTGCATATATGGAGAAGGAAACTGCCACAGCATTAATAAACACCATTCATGGCAGGCTGCAGACTTGCAAGGTAATTCAGAGAAAGTTTCGAAAGCGCATTGATCAACCTGAGTGAAAGCACAAAGGATGAGTAATTGAATTTTGTAGTTTGTTCAGCCACGTTGGGGGTACGTAAGTGAATCATTGCTGTTACTTCTTGGTCGCGAAGGAACTCATCTTCTTGTCGGTGTGTTTAGTACGCGTATTTTTTTCTTTTGTGCTGCATGTTCCTGTGTCTTGGCGATTTTTTTTTTATCGTTACGCGATTACGTTACTTGACTTCCAGTCCCGGGCCAGGGTGTCTGCTTTACTAATAGGGACCTGTTGACGATTGCGGTGTCGCCATGCCAAACGTCCCAAGAGAGGGACGCAGTGAAGGCGTGAACCTGCTCCGCTGCTGATGTCTGCTGATGTAAGTGGACGGTAATTTGGTTTGTGCATCCATGTGTGCGTCCCGCGACTAAGTGCATAGGACGCGCTGTCTGCGCGAATAAGAGGCTCTGCTTTTCCATTTTCATGCTGGGAGACGCTTCTCTTTGCGAGGCGCGTTGTTTCTTATAGGTTTTTCGTATTTCATCGATCGCTGATTAATTAGGGTAGGGTAATTAGATGTTAGTGTGAGAGCACTAATGCGAAGGTTCAGAGCCTAGCAAAATCCTCTAGCGTTTGTCTGTCCGAGAGCAACCTCGATCGCTCAAATTCCACCGGTGACAGCACCTGCCGTATCTCAGGGCAGCGGCGCACCGCTTAACCCCTGCACCACCCAGCGATCTATGAATTTTTCCGCGTGGTATTTTTTACACGCGTTTATATGCAGGAAAGCGCTATATACATTATTTACAAAGTAAGCAGCCAGTAGCCAAGCGAGTTGAATGGAAACACAACAACACACCACAGAAACACACGTCTTGGCACAATTAAAACGGTGGCAAGGAAAGACGACATCAATAACGGGAACCAGTCCGGTTCATAATCACTGTCAAGGCAGGGACCGAGGGATCTATGAATGATCAGTAGAGAAAGACCAGTTCTGCATATATGGATACGCCGCGCTTTCGCACTGTATACGAATGTGTTGTAAGAAAGAGAGTTGGGAAAGAGTTGCGAGTTGTGTGCAAGAAAGAGGGAAAGACGAAGCTGACGAAGTTCGGGGTTGGCGCTCACGAACGGTGGTCTGCTCAGTAGGACCTTTCCAACAAAGGCTGTGGCCGTCAACATTGTGTGAGTTGCCTCCTTACAGTGTAAACATTGTCTGTGATTTTATTGCGAAAGCAATACTAGTTGCACTTTCAGCCCGTCGCGTAGCGAGGCCGGTAGCTACCAATGACCATTAGCATATTGGATTGGATTGGATTTTTTGCACTCTATGCAATTTTTAATTGTTTGGCTTTGTCTAATTTATGCCGTTTTACCACTTACTGGTCATTGTGGTGTATAAGTTATATACAGCGTTAAAGCAGTCTTCATTAAATGGATGGGTGCACGTTGAGCAACGTTCTCTCTCCTGTGTTTACACTTCTTTATCAACCCCGGGGAACAAAGGCCGCCTCCGAGGGCGATCAGAAGCAGCTAGCGGCGCCAGGTCGTTGAGCGGCGTCTTCCGAGGCCGTTCAACTCTGTCTGCGGCGACGACTGCGGTCGGGACGTCGGAGGAGAGGAGAGGGGGTTGGCAGGAAGAGAAGAGTGCCGACGATACTCTCAAGAAGTGGGGGGAGAGAGTGTTTATATCCTTTCGCCCTTCTTTTCGGAAAACAATGGCAGTGCCCTCCCGAGGTGTTGCTGCTGCTGCCGTTGCCGTCGCCGATTGCGCAAAGGTCGCCGTCGCGACAGTCGGAGCGAGGTTTCGCCGCCCTCTCGGTCGTTGAGCGTCGCCCGCCTTGATGAGGGCCACTCAGGGCGGCTGCCGCCAACGACCTTAGACGCGCGACCTTATGCCGTATTCGGAGTGTATAGCACGGCTGGTTTCGTTACTGCGGTGCTAATCGCGCGCGGTGATCAGAATCGGCTGGGTCGTGTGGCTGAGCGGTTGCGAAGTGCGCTTCGAATGACGGACGCAAATACGTGTCTTTTAACTGTGGACTGAAGCGATGTAGCGCGGGAATTGATTTCTTTCTTTCTTTTTTGGCGCTTAAGGCCAGCCTCTAACAACGAAGGGACGCCCTGTTGGTGTCAGGGATGTAGGATCCGTTGGGTTCGTCTGCCGCGGGATCTAAGTGATGTCCATTTAGCGCTCGTCCGCATTAGCCGCGGTCACCTTGTCTCAACAGCACAGCTGCAACGTATAGTTTCCTCACCGAAGGCTCCGGCACCCTCCCCTCCGTTCGCCTCGGCATCCGCACTGCATCGTGGAGCTGGGATGTCCTGAAGAGGGCAGGCACGAACGGTCACTGCAAAGTTTTAGATGTCGCAAGTTCGCTTAGGCCGAGGGCCAAGAAGAGTGCGAGTGTTTCTTCTTATTTCCAGGTTGTTTGAGAAGTAGCCCTATACTATATCCAGTAGCGACTCAACGGGAAGCCTAGCCTTACCTGCACCGTCCCTGCTGGGTCGCAGCCTGTTTCCATTTTCTTTGTATCAACTACAAAAAGACAAACAAGCAAATGGCCGTGAAATAACCCCCGGAATCTGTGGCTGCATGTGTTCGTTCCTCCCCAAGGCGAGTAAAGCTTCGCCCATCAGCAATTCGTCGGCTTGGAATCTCGTAAGCACACGGCAACGAGCGAAGGGATACGCGATAAGAGAGGTGTCCAGTCACGGCCGTCCGGGTCGGGCGCCCGTCAGCGTCCCGCGCAGCGTATATGCTCCGATGGTGGCAGCGTGGAGCTGCGGCGGAGATAGCGGGGTCCTGCAATCGGAGCCGCGTTCCGCGAGGGGTTCCGGAGCGCGCAACCTTGACACAGTCACGACGCTGTTCCCGCTGCTGCTCCGGTCGCCTTGCCCGGGATCCCTCCCGGCGCTGCGGTGCGAATTAAGCCCTTGGGCGTGCGTATGTTTCAATGCAAAAAGCGCTGCTACGCGGGACTTGAGAAGGACACAGCAGCGCTGACTCGTATTCGGTATACGGTCCACTACCTGGGATTCTTTTTTTTTTCTTTCTGGAGAAGCAGGCTCAAGATTTGGTTCCATCGCTATGTTTATGGTTTATGGTTTATGGGGTTTTAATGTCCCAAAGCGACTAAGGCTGTGAGAGACGCCGTAGTGGAGGGCTCCGGAAATCTCGACCACCTGGGGTTCTTTAACGTGCACTGACATCGCGCAGTACACGGGCCTCTAGAATTTCTCCTCCAAAGAAATTCAACCGCCGCGGCCGGGATCAAACCCGCGTCTTTCGGGTCAGCAGCCGAGCACCATAACCACTGAGCCACCGCGGCGGCGGTTCCATCGCTATGTGCAGAACACCTTTAGCCACGCGAGTAGTCCTTCCGTGAGCTTTTGAGGCTTCAGCGCGAGTTGACTGCTACACCTGGGCGCGGTGTCGAAGCCGTCGCATTCTGCATCGATCGGCGCTATGTGGGTCACGGGGTCGCCGCACGTGTGTGTGTGTGTCAGCCCTCGGCGCGGCGGCCTTGAACCTTCGACCTCCTCCTCCGCGCAGCGCTCTTCTTGCGGTCCTCTTCCTTTCTCCGATGTTGTTCCCCGGGCCGTGCGTCACATCCGGCCCAGATTCCTTCGCCCTGGGAACGCACCCGGGCCCAGGTGTGGAGGGGCCGAATCAGGGGTCTGTCTTCTTCTCAGCCTTTCTTCTTGTACGCGGTGCGACCGCGTACCTTCTTCGCCGACGCCATCTTGCGCCTTCCCTTACAAAAGTGGTCTATAGACAGTCTGTAGACTTCTTATTGACTCTATTAACTTCCTACAGATATTGCTTTTTTGTCTATTCATAGTCTTTGGACTGTCTGTAGACAAAGGTCTACTAAAAGTGTGTGGCCATAAATCTATTGATTGTCCATGGCATTTCAATTGCCTATGTACTGTTCTCTAGGATTTTCTGTAGACAGTCTATAGACTTCATAGACAGAAGTCTATAGACATTCTATAGACTGACAAGCTTTTTTTTGTAAGTGTTGGCGGCAGTGCCCGTGTGTCTCCGGCATATGACTGAGGTGTTTTGGACGTGTGCCCCGGACTGTGCACTGCAGTCGGGCGGATGTCTAAATACCTCAGTACACGCGCAGCAGAAATGAACTGCCGGGAGATGGAAATCCCCTCTTTTCTTTCGAGGCCTTTCTTCCTCTACACTTCGTTCGCCTCATCTCTTCTTCTTGTCCCAGGCTTACCCGGATTGCACAGATAGCCTGTCCTCTGCTACCTGCGCGGTCATGCACGCACTCTACGCTACGCGTGTGCAGCGTATACGCTCACAAAGGCGTGTGCGATCTTTATTGTCATCCGGGTGAACTTACATCTTGCCTGGATCTCTGCTGCGCGGACGCGAAGTAGTTGGTGCCGAGTGCGGACACGAAAAGTGCCGGTCGAGGGACTCTGCAAGCTTTAAAAATTAAGTTAATTAAGGCTGCGATTTGTTCGGGTTGTTATTGATTCGTAGTGAAAATAGCGCTTGCGTTGCGTGTTCCTTCGTTCGCCTCGTTTTACCGCGCTGTTTTCACTTCTAAGCTTTAGAACGTATTCCTTCATATAGGGTGCATTGCGAAGCAAAAAGAACAAAGACTGGACAATACGCTGGCATCCGCATGCCGATCTTCCGCGTTCTTGTATTCGTGTAGTCTTGTGGGCGTCGTCGTCAAACCTGTCACTGGGTTGTGGCTGCAGTGTACCGATCGACCGATCTTCTCGCAGTACTGCGCGCAGTTCCCCCCTTTACGCCCTTCGGAATGAGGCAACACTGATTCCTAAAATGTGAAAAATGACGTAAACTTTGTCCTTGAGAAGTTGTTGGTCACCTGTCGGGGCGCATGACTGATGACCCTTTGCGTTACCAGCCAGAGTTAAAGGTGCACTAAAGGGGAATCTGAACTCGTCTTTTTACCGCGGGAAATCGACTTACACGTTCCGAGCATTCTTAGAAGCTTCCAATTATTGTCCGGTGCGGCCGATTTCCCTAATTTAAATCGGATTAAACGTCCTGGCTCCTGCCTTTTTTTGAACACCGCTGAAGATAGGAGGAGTCAACTAACGTGTGGCGTTAGCTTACTCCGGCAGTCGTGTGACGGCCTCACTTTCGCTTTTATCATGAATAATTAGATCCAGTCAGAGACTGCATAGCTGCAAATTAGGCCCACGGAAATAAAAATACGCATAGACTCTTTGCTTTCGCCGATCGCTACGTATCACTCCGCCGATGGCAGAGCGGCAAGCCGCCACTGGGTCGACTCCTCCCATCGTCGGCGGTGAGCTGAAAAAAAAAAAAAGCAGGAGCCGGGACATTTAATCCGATTTAAATTAGAGAAGTCGGCCACACGGGACAATAATTAGGAGTTTCTAAGAATGCTCGGAACGTGTAGATCGAGTTCCCGCGGTAAAAGGACGAGTTCAGATTCCTCTTTAGTGGACCTTTAATGAACTGACATACAGTACGACGGTTCTGCCTAAAAAATCTGACACTTATTCTGTTTGCGCGACAATAGGGAAATGCTGCCTAATAATTCAGTTTTGCATTATTGAAAAGGCCCTTAATAAATGTGTCACTTGGGAGGATGAACTTGCTCTGCGCATTCTTACTGGCGAGTCGCCGAAGGAGTGGCATGCCACTACAGATGGTTACATGGAACCTGCGGGTCGCCATGTTCTAAGGGTCTCGTTCAGGGGGGAGAATTTTAGGGATACACGTCGCCGCCATTCGGAGGCCGGCAGGTTAAAACAAGCGGTTGATTCAGCGTGTCTTTTTCGACTCTAACGGAAGCAGTTTAATGCCGAGGAGCCAGTAACTGCCGCGTGACCTTAGCACCGTGTCCGCGATTGTCTCTTTCTGGACCCATACCGTCGCGCGAACTTCGCGACTTGCCGATGCGAATGCACCTCGAGGAGTGCGAAGTAGGCGTGAAATGGCGACTGGGCTAAAAAATGCTATTTCGCTTCCAGCGGAGATGCGATGCGAATGGCCGCTCCGCCGGGCAAAAAGCTCGATGAGCGAAAGGTCGCTCTGCGAAACACCGTACTCCGCGATTGCGTGGTGACGCGTCAACTTCGGGGGCTCGTCGCATTCCTCGGACGTTTTGACGGCGACAGGATGGAGCTAGCCGGCGCGGCTAACGAGGTCCGTGCCTCTTGGGCCGCTGCCAGTCGGCCATTGTGTGTGCTGGGAGGCGTCGGCGCCTGTACGCGACACGTGCAGCTGTAGGCCTATAGGTGCATATCTTCACTCACAAAGGCTGCCCGCCACCCTCGGCCCCCATTGTTCTAGCGGCGTCAACCGGGGGCGACAGTCGTCATTCGCTCGCGCCATCTGCTGTGTACGGGCACGTAGTGAGACAAACGAGGGACGGAACTGGTGGTTCGCCGGCCCTAACTGGCCCCGGTTATCCGCGCTTGCCCCGCGGTGGGAAACCTCCGGGGGTGGAGGCCACAGGCGCGTATGCTTGCCGCTTGCAGCGCGATGCCCTTTCTCTCGCCGGTGCCCGTTCCTCTCTCTCTCTGTACCTGTGCGCGAATTTCTTCGCCCATGTTTATCGAGTGCTCGAACGAGTCATCTGCGTTCTAGGCGGGCTGTTTATTGCGAGGAAAACAAACAAATCCTGGTGGAAGATTGCTGCCCGCGTCGTGATGGCATGCGCGTGTTTCTGACGGCTGCCTGTAGCTTTTTTTTTTGCTATGGAGTGAAATCTCCCTTGATGGCGTGCTGTACCATTCGTGGTGCAGCATTCAGCTTTGTAAATGCGTGGCCTGTGGTGGCTGCGGGAAAGACGTCCCGTTCCCACCGTAAAACGGACCGGAGAGCAGCTGCTGTGCACGGAACAGCAGCAAACAAGGCACAATGTTCTGTGACTTCAGTTATGCTATGCTTAACTGACCCTATAGCCACACGGGCAGTCTGGTCGCCGGTATGCTTAACCGCGCGGTTACTGAACTTAACTGCGGTTATCACGGTTCGCCGTTGTCTCGCAGCTCGCCACCGTTCGCGGTTACGGATATCAGTGGCCGCTTGGGTGCAACAAAGTTACGCGGTAATCGACAGAGCGAAGCTGCATTTGCACAATCGTGATTATTTGCTACGCAGAATATATTTAGTGTGCCGTCCGACGGCGCCATCCTCCGGTAGCACTGCCTCCACCGCCACGCTTCCCGCAAGCCGTCCGCGCTAAGCCAACACCTTCTCTATACGGCGCACCCTTGGCGCAGGCGTCAAAAAAGCGTGCTAACGTTTGTTGTTCTCGTAAATAATAAGCCCTGGGATAAAGGAATACCAAAAATGGATCCTTCTTGAGGATCTCTGACCCATACTGAGTTGGTGGTGGCAGTGAACACTGCGATACCAGCAAGTTCCTGCTAGCAGCCGCATATACAGGGTGTTTCACCTAAGACTTTCTGCAATTTTTAAAAATAAGCTATTTGAATTAGATGCGCGCTTTTTCTGGCATAGCATTGTCAGTGGTGTAGTACATCATAATGCAGCTAAGACGTGCTAACTAGCAGGCTTGTTAACCAATATTTAATAGTTACTTTTAAACTATTACCGTTGGGCTCCTTAATTATTGAGAGGCATGTAGCCCACCGTAAGTAATATCCATATCCGTTTTTAGAATTTCGAGAACGCGATTATCCTCGGCGCTGTGGCCCAACAAATTTCGCCTACATCGCGCAAAAATACATGCGGTTTCAGAAGCTTGCAGGCAAAGCAACCTCTCCAGTGAACCTAACTCGTCGAGATAGCCAAAATTTGTTGGGCCACAGCGCCGAGGATAATCGCGTTCTCGAAATTCTAAAAACGGATATGGACATTACTTACGGCGGGCTACATGCCTCTCAATAATTAAGAAGCCCAACGGTAATAGTTTAAAAGTTAACTATTAAATATTGGTTAACAAGCCTGCTAGTTAGCACGTCTTAGCTGTATTATGATGTACTACACCACTGACAATGCTATGCCAGAAAAAGCGCACATCTAATTCAAATAGCTTATTTTTAAAAATTGCAGAAAGTCTTAGGTGAAACACCCTGTATATCTGCCGCCGGTGCGGCGCGGCTCACTGGCTCGCCCGGTCTGCTTGCGCGCACCTAGGTCACGTGACCTTGCGGCGTCATCACAACCTGCCGACCGCATAGGGAGCAAACTGCCCATCCTGCGTGGCAGGTTGCAGTTAAATTAATGACTGGTCGCTCGGGAAGAGGAACCAGGGCCGCAGAAGGCCCATCGCTGGGAGCACCATGCCGTCGCAGGATCGTGGCGCACTACGCCGGGTGTGAGGACTTCCAGGGGTGTATGAATGCAGAGAATGACCTTCTGCATATACGGAAATTAACCCATTACGATGTCGGGTCGTACCCCCGAATTTTTTTTTTAATGTGTCTTTCTTGGAACATGATTTCGTGTGAAAAATGTACGTTGTTGGAGCGGGCCAGCTCGTGTGCTTGTCGCACACGGCCGTCGACGGGCACTCTTCGTCGGCGCCATTTTCTCGGTTAACAACGCAAAGCGAGGTCGACAAGCTCGATTCGCGATAACCTTGGTTAGCGACGTAACCGCGGTCATGTGCGCCGTGTGAGCAGCAGTGGCCACAGCAGCGAAAACCCGTGGTTACAATGGCATTACATACAGTCTAGTCCCGTCGGGAGTTGGCGTTTAATTATGCGCTGCGCTTGTTAGCGGAGTGGTATCACTCACTCCCTGCGGCGTTTTTTTTACTCGCTTTCTTTTTTCCCCCCGCGCTCAAACGACGGCACGCATGACTCAGCGCCGTAGTGGTCGTTTCACGCAGCTGGCTCGGTGGGGCTCGTGTCGGCGTGAGTCATGTATACGTCGGGCTGTCCGGATCAAGTGCCTCCGCGTGAGCGAACGGATTCATTGATGGGTTGCTTCTGCTCCTCGTCCGTTGCTCTCGCAGCGGAGAAAAGGCTTGGCGTCTTGAGTGGCTGCTTTTTTTTTCCCCCCATCTGCAGCGCTGAAGAGCTCGGGAGTGCATGACGCGCGTGTGGAGGCAGCGCATATCCGCGTTTCATTCTGTCTCACTGGTTGCGGCCGTATTGTCCGTATATGGTATGTGCACTGAAGACGTTGGTTGTGCGAAGGCACACGACCCTCGCCAGGCGCGGACGTACGTCACGACCGTTCGAGTTGTCGGTACTAAGAGGTCCCCTTGGCAGTTCAGTTAAATATGGGCGAATAAATGAGAGATGCACTGGACGAACAGTTGGGCCAGTCTAGCATGATGATGATGATGATGATGCCGGCATGAGACCGTACAGCACGACAGGTCATGAAAGCCTGTGGAGCAGCTGTTGTAGCTCTATGCGATGGTTGCCACTGGAGTAGTCAACGGCGCCCCTTTCTCTCGGGTTGGCTGCCTGACGTTTGCAAACTAAAAAATTGCCGGGGCGCTTAAGGAACTTACGTTGGAACTTAGTAATATGAAAGTATTGCAATTCTTTTCCAGGTGTGTTCTAATTATACTTCATTACTTTGTAGTTGTTGTTAAGTACTATAGCACTGAGCGTTACTGGCCAACATTTCGTATTTCCCCCTCTTTTGATGACGTCGCACCGTTCGACCAATCGCGAGTTTTGTAACGCCTCCGCTATTTGGGCGATGCCGGGTTTTCATGTCGTTCTAATGGGCACTCGCAGCAAGCGGCTCGTGAGCGTGCAGAGGAGTGAAAAAGTCGTAGCAAGTCGCGGTGCCCGTGGAGGACTTTGACCGGCGTGCATAAAGGCTATAGGGCAATCTGCGTATGCGCCTTTGGCGGCCCGCGCGCAGTAGCATGTGGACTGTGGGGCAGTGCGAAAACTCTGCAATAAGAAAAAACATAGAGCGTTCATTGGCGTTCTTTTAGACTCCGATGATTTTGAGGCAAGCAAGTGCCCATAACTGGCTCCCTAGGTCAGTGGACGCCTGAATCGCGCCAATAGATACAGTAAAGTCTTAAGGGCACAGCGTTCAACTCCAGCGAAATTAATGTTCCCAGAATGCTGCGTCTAGTGGACCTTTCAAGGCACAAGCCGAGCAGGAAGCTTCTCTACGTCTAGAAGAAACCTTCTGCTAGCATTTCAAGGTCCTTCGGCCTTTAATAGTGCCTTAATGGCTCTGTTATACGGCTCAAGAAAAGCCTCTGGGCTTAACACTTTTGACCAGGACTGTACCTGGGGTGATGAGAGAGAGATGTGGGCTGCATGCGTTAGCGCTGACAACGTTGTGGCAGACCCGCGGCACCGCGGCAGTAGGCGGCAGCGTTCATTGGGTGATAGATGGAACGCCTCTTACCCGCAGCTTATAGATAGTGCTGCCATCTGGGGCCAGTAGTTATGCGGAAGAGCTAGTGCAACGCTCCGGGCTATCGAGACGCTTTTTCAACGGCGGCCACCTGCGCCGGGCTGATGACGACGTGTGAGGAGGCTGTAAATTTCGGAGCATTTCGCCGGGGCTTTATACGCTCGAGCGGCGCCGCTTTGTTCCTTGCACGCGGTGAGTGGTGGATGCTTTGTTCCGCAGCTGCTCCTCGCTTTGGCTTGCTCTGCACAGCACGGCTCATTGGTGCCCTGCCGTGAGCAGCATGTACGGCGGCGACTGGCGTCCTCCTCGAAAAGCGCGCTTTTAAATGTCGCTTTTGTGGGGGAATCAGTCGGTGGCGTATGCTTCATACCAGTCGCTGGGTGCGCCGAACTGGGACCCGTGGGGGCTGTGGTGGGCTGGAAATTCTATGAGCCAGTATACGTGTACTTGCACGCAATTTGTCCCACCTGTTGATTGCTCGCGAGGTGGCAGTTGCCGGTGCGACGTTTCTCCTTAGTACTTTTTGCTGACAGTGTCTTCGGTCTCTCGCGTACTCCTGCTCTGCGATGCGCGCTTCGGTTTGTGCTACGTGGAAAAGGCTGATCAGCCGTGTTAATTTGTGTGTACCCTTTTATGCGCGAACTACGAGCATAAGTTCGAGTATAAACCTCGGCATGGTGTGGGAGTTGAGACGGATTGGCCATGTTCTTGGTTTATGGTACTGTTGGCGTTGTTGCGATAGCCAGTATAATTTCGCTTTTTTCCCTGTCAGCGTAAGCGGTTCGCTTGTTTCTACAGAGTTGCTGTGGTGATCGTATAGAAGGGAATAAGAAAAAAAATAGTACATTCGAACTTAGCTTTGCGGCGTCATGAGCTAGCGCAGTCTGCGCGGGGGCTGGACATGGTAGAGTTTCTCGAGGCGTTTCTTTTTTTTTTCTTTTTTTTTTCGGGTGGAAGTGTAGGTAGCGCTACTTTTGTAGAATATCCCTCGGGTGGGTGGGGGATCCGAAGGCGCGGAGGTTTAAAAATTGAACGCGGTGTGTTTTTCCCTTGCGACCGTCCCCTGCGCAGCGGCAGTTTGAAGTCGCCTCTGTACACAGAGCGCTGGCTCGTTGCGGACGATCCTCTGCCTCCGACGCTCGATCAAAAAACGTATTGCTGAGAGTCGCTTTTTTTTTTTTTGGCGCGGAACTTTTCGCAGTGGCTGCTACTCTGTGCCGACGCCCTCGCGTCGCGTGTATACCTCCTGCTTGGGCCTCCGTCGGGGGACGGCGAGCCAATTCGCTCGGCCCCCCTGAGGCGCCGGACGGAATGGGGATGGATTGAGCGGGAAACTGGGCCAGTCGAGAAAGGTCGCTATTTCGGGAAGCCTCTTCAGCTTGTTTTGTCCCGCCAACGCGCCAACAGGGACGCCTTGTTTGGTGACTTCGCTTCGGCTTCGAATGGGTCAGCCGTCACCGTGGGCGACTGGATAGGGATCGCCCGTACAAGCCTAGGCTGTCTTGTGTGTATAATGGGGAAGAGTGGGCGGGGGAGAGTTATGATGTTACGTTACGATGGAGCCATAATATCATTAAAAAGAATTTCGAGGACACTTTAGCTGCCAAAGTGTTGAGGCGAAAGCCGAGGAAACTATGCCGTGACGACTTCCGCTGGATGTGACGTCACACCGTTCCAGTGGCGATATCGATACCCAAATTGTACATATTTCGGGGATCTTAAGTATAATTACGCTTAATTACACATTTTTACATCTAATTTGACACAAATCCGACGTTTTTCCTACCATTCTTTGGCAATTTTCACTACGCCGTGACGACTTTCGGTGGATGTGACGTCACACTGTTCCCGTGGCTGTATATCGACGTCCGCGCTATTTAGACGCAATTTCGAAGTTTTTTTACCGTAATTAATTAACTTATTACTCTACAGTCATCAAACTTGGCTTCCAGGTTCATTCTTTCCTCCTCTATATGAGGCACTCATTCGTTTTCTCGTATCTCTTTCAGTTCCCCAGTTAACACGTGTTAAAAGCTGCCAAAGGCGTGACATCCTCTGCTAACGGTTGACAGTATGAGCCATTAAAGGTTTTCACCTTAATATAATAAGAAAAGGAAAGCGGGCCTCGGCCTGCACATGCACCGTATGTAGCGGACTTGCAGCGGCAGGCTGGCGCTCCGGCCTGCTTGTTCCCGTCAGCTTTTCGGCGTCGCGGCTTCAGCGTGGTCGAGAGCAGTGCTCGAGGCCGGCGCAGTGCAGGGGCAAGACCGGAAGGGAGACTTGCAGTGTCGCTGAACTAGTTCAGCCGGTGCTCGGCCCCTTATCTTCGGCCCCTTGCCGGGTGCGTTGAACCGGGCCCCTGCGGACGCCGCCCTGCTCTCTCCCCTGCGGCCTTGCCCTTTTAACGCGCAGGGCACTCACTGTGAGGCTTCTGTGCATGGTGTCCCCGCTTAGTTCGGCATAGAGGAAGTGAAAATCTGGCACTTGACGCCCATGCAATAGCAAAGATGCGACGTTGCCCGTGGGCCAGATTCATTGGCAAGCATTTTTGAAATGCTCGCTTAGCGTGTGGGTCGTCGTCGCTGCTGCTGTCACTCGGCCGGCCTCATCAGTGCCACAACGAGGAAGCTGCTCGCGGACAGGGCGACGGCAGAAAGAAGACAATCAAGGCCTGTTGCCGTAATCTATTAGCTGACTCGGAGAGAACCTGCCTATCTAATCGAAGGTTCCTTTTTTTTTTTGTGCGCTTGAGGGTACATGTACCATTGTTGCATGTTCGAATGGAAGTGCTTGCGAGCTTCAGCACCTTGCTCTCTGCTGTCAGCCAACTAACGCTCGCTGCCGGCGGCTGTGGCGTTAGTCGGCTGACCCCTCCAGGAAGGAGGGGGGAGGCCTAGATTACATTTTAAAGGGTGGGGTAAGCGCTACAGCGGGAACACAGAGGCGCCTCTCGGAGGCGATGAATTATGGACGACTGATGCTTGGGCGAGTTGGTATGCCATGTTCAAGAAGAACAGCGCGAAATAGACAAGGACTAAAGGAAGATACACACAGACAGGCGCTGACTTGCAACTGAAGGTTTATTGCTCGGAACGTGGAAATAAATAGAACAGGCTCCAGACAACAACAACCAAAAAAAACAGGGATAATACACACTAGTCCATGCACACGTTCCGAGCAATAAACCGTTAGTTGCAAGTCAGCGCCTGTCTGTGTGTGTCTTCCTTTAGTCCTTGTCTATTTCGCGCTGTTCTTCTTGAACATGGATTATGGAGGGATCGAGAGGGAGCCGTTCAGCACTATCCAGGCAGCAGCATTTTCCGGCGAAAGTGGGCAGTAGGCGGGGGGGTGCGGATTCAAGCAATCGACGGAAATGCGGTTGTGAAAGAAGCTTTCGGAACACGAGAGACGCAGTCAAAACAGCCGAACGTTTCTTCGAGCCAGCCCGACTCCCTCCTCAGAGCTGCGACGGCCCCATACGTGTTTGTTTCGCCTGCGTTCGCGATCTTTCCGGGATTCCCTGGCTGCCGGTCTTGGGCAACGCACCTGCACGACCGTGGAAGGGGGTTCCCTCGGATAAACGTTGGGGTCTCGCTGGCGGCCTGTGTTCCATTGAGGGGGCGGGTGCTTGGTCGTAAAGACGTAACGTGAAGACCGAGTAAACGTGGCGGCCAGGGCACGAGCAGCGCTCATTGCCGGTTGTGCCAGACGTTCGGGGAAGCAGAGAGCATGCGTTCGAGAAAAGCGCACGCGTGTGGGAAAGTGCGGGCTACACCGTGTAGGCATTGACGGCAGGTCAGCTGCGAGGCACTAAAGATTCGGTCTGCAGGTACGGTGGATGGAGTCGGCGTGGTGGACGGCGTGTGTGACCTGCCGCGTCGCCACCTGGTGCACGCGAAAGGAATGGTGTGTTAGCCGTCGTTCTTTCGCTCGGGGAGGAGACGGTATAGACAGTGGATCCAGTCCGCGCATTTAGTGAAGGCAGTGGATTGTCGGTGTTTGGCGGTAAAGTATACGTGTGTATTTTTTTGTTCGCAAAGCTCCGTAAGTCCGAAACGAGGCTCGAATTACTGCTGGTCTTTATCGGGCTTTTGCTAATTACGATAACGTATAGGACGTTTTGTGCGGCGAGTATGGCCAAGGCCTGTCTTTTAGCTTCGTCGCCTCGCTACGCTAGGCTTTTGTCGTGTAGCGGTTTTTCTTTCTTTTACTTTCTTTTCTTGGTGGGAAAGGGGGGGGGGGGGGGGGAGGACGGGTGGTGAATGTATTGTTAAAGAATGCGTCGGGTTTTCATTCGCCAAACTATTCCCCGGAGAGGCGGCAGTATTTTTTGCCTCGCGGCATTGCAACCCAGGGTCTGGCTTGGAGCATAAGAAGTGTCTTGTCGAATGTGCGCCTGCATGGTTACCGACCGAGTGTGTTTCGTGCTCACATGATAGAGAGAGAGTATTCATGCGCGTGCGTGATGTTTTGCCGTCTCGCCCCCGTCCGTCCGCCTTGAACGACTCTGGCGCCGCTCGCCTTGCTGCGGTCGGAGTCCCGGCCTTGGCCGCGTGTTCGCGCACCGGGCCGTCTCCCCCGGCCCATGGTCAGCGCCGTGGCGGCGGCTGCGGCACCACCACCAGCAGTGCAGTCGCAGGCGCCACGGGGCTTCTAAATATACGCCGCTCTCGTCGCGCGAAGCCTCGGCGGGAGGGCGAGGTGGCGACGGGCAGCGAGCTTTTTCCAGGGGGGCCCCGGCCGGGAATTCTTTCTAGCCCGGGGAAGAAAGGCGATCGCCCTGTTGTGCTGCTGCTGCTGCAGTCGCGTGATGCATGCTTCGTTCTCTGCCGGCCGGCTGTTTGTTGTAACACGCGCTGCGTGGCGATGCCAAGGCCGGACGCCCGGCGCTGCGCAGGCACGCACGGCGAAAGAAAGTCGCCCCTTTTCCCGACCACCGCATCTGCCCGCTGTGCACCCGCGCGTATACGAACGCGTCGAAGGAATTTGTGGCCGTAGATGGCGTGCTTGTATTTGGTTCTCGAGGGGAAATGTGTTTGTACACCGAGGAAGGAAATGGCCCCCGGCTACATCGTTTGTGAATTCCAACGTAACCGTTTGCAAACCCAGCCAGGCACCCCTTGAGTCATGAGTCATCCCTTGAGGCGTGCGCAGATTTGCTTGTTGCCGTTGGTGGAGGAAAGAGCCCCGGTATCGCGACGTTTCAAAGGTGTGTGGAGCGTGCGATGTGGTCAGCTTGACTCTACGAGTTTGTTGCCGCTGATAAATGACACTCTTCTTCCCCAGCTGGCCACTGTATTTGATTAATCAAAAGGTGGGAAACTACGGTTTCTTCGCCTGGCGCACGCTTTGGCCCCCGGCGTCATCGCACTTGGGTTTGTGCAAGCGCTGCAAATAGTCTACATGACGTGCAACAACAGAAGTTTTGTTATCGGAACAACGTCCTGGCGGACCATTACGAGTTTTTGTGTAATTAGCCCTTTAACCATCAACTCCAATCCATTCTCATGGGAGGTTGTACCAATATCGGCGATGACGAGTCACATTCGTCCGGACCGTTGTTGGGCTGCTTCCACCGCCACAGACGAGTTACCGTCGGCAGTTGCGTTGGTTGCGATCTCCTATTCTAGAGGGCGGTAGCTGTACACGAAAAACGCGTTTCGCGCTTTAGCGCGTGTTTTAAGCCTGATCAGTCATTTTCGCCAGGAATTGCTAAACAATTTGGCAATTTTCCCGTTTTTGTTGTTTTTTTTTGGAGGGGGGGGGGATAATTTCGCTGTAAATAAAACTGTAATGAGACCATCTGCCGAATGAATTCCCTTTAAAGAGCAAGCTGCAGTGCGGTCGTTCCTCATCCGTTGCAGCTCACGCTGAGCGGGACTTGACAAATTGTTCTGAGGTATGTGCAACGAAACAGCGCAGCCGAAGACGAATCTGGCTCCGGTGTGTCGTTCTCCACGTTTTAAAACGTGCACCAACGGGCCCGAGTAAGCGTTTTGTCTCGCTGTAGGTGTCTCTTGAAGCTGAACGCTGGATGCACGGGACCGTCATCTGGCTGCCAGAGAGGACAGGGGTGGGGAGCTTGTCAGAAGAGGCGGCTTCCTCCGCAGCTGCGTGTTTGCCCAGGAGATCGATGCTCACTTACCGAGATCCGTTAATGACGTCAGAGCGACGCAGCTACCCCTCGAAATCGACGGTGTGACGGAAACCCGCCCGGTCGGGAGTAATCATGGAGGAAAACTGTCAAGCGCCGTCCAATCGTTAATAACAAAAGAGACGTTTCGGCCCCCCTGTGGCGTCCTTGTTCGCGTTGAAGGAATGGAAAGTGAAGGTTGGTTGACGTAAGCAGCGGCTGCGTATATCGGTGGTAGACTGCCTTCGTAAAACTTGCGGTACGGCTGCGGGTCGTCTTGCTCTTTTTTTTTTTCCAGTTATCTTCGCGCCATCCCGGTCGATTTCATGGCCCGAGGAGTAAGCACGCTCCGCCAGAGCGTTTTCTTTCTTTTTTCCTTTTCCCGCGTGCTGCTTGATTATTTCCGAGAATGATTATTCACGACCGGACGGGTTTCCGTCAAACCGCGTCTATTGCATTAAGGCCCATCCAGTGCCGCAACCCTCAGTGACAAGAGGGAAGGAAAAGGATTCCCGTAACACGTGTCCCCGGCGAGAGTGAAAGCCCGTCCCGCGCATATTTCGGTCGTACGAAGTTGACGTTTCGCATGTCCCAACGCGGATGCTGGTAGTAGTAGTAGAAAACTTTATTGACAAGGAAAACAAGACTCGAGGAGAAATATACAATGGGTGGTGTCTTCATTTCAAGACTCCACTGGTCTTGGCCGCCGCTCTAGCCTGAGCAACGAGTGAGCGCTGCTGATCAAGCTCCGAGCTGAGCAGAGAGTCTCCAATTGCTCTTTCGTTCTATGTGTTGTGATGTCCGGGGGTTTCGAGCCCTTACATCCCCATATGTAATGTGGTATACATCGGGCCGGTCTTTGCACCACGGGCATTCTCCTTTATAGCGCTCGGGGAAAATGATGTTGTACTTGTAAAGATTGGGGAATGTATCGGTCTGGAGTTGCCTCCAGTCCCGAGATTCCTGAGTGTAAGCTTCTTATGTGGAGGGGGAAAGTGCTGTCGTTGTGATCTCAGGAAGTGGAGTAGTGTGTTGTAGGTGACGGGAACTTCGGTAAGAGAGCTTGGGTCGGGGTTGGAGCCCGCTCGGTTGGTATGCCCTCGAGCTAGTGCGTCCGCGACCTCGTTGCCCTCTAATCCCGCGTGACCAGGCACCCACGTTATCTGATGCTTGAGGGAGGAATTAGCGCTCATAGAGTTGCTTACTATGCCCAACAGCTTTTTAGGCATACTGCCTGCAAGTAGGAGCCGACAGGCTGCTTGGAAGTCTGTCATGACGTGCACACCCTGCGGATGCTGGGACGCGCAGTGGTGGTGACAATGAAAGAGAATATGGTGAAGGAGAACTTCCGGGGTCTATTGCACACGGGGTTCCTTGCGCTGATTGTCGGCATGTGTACATCGCTGAAGCGGACCGTTTTGGAGAGAGATTGAAGCAGCACAGCAATGTTGTCGACGAACAAGCAGCACGTGGCAACGAACGCTCGGGCAGAACATGCAGTCTCCTCGGGTCGTGACATCGACTGGGATCGAACGAAGATAAAATGAAGAGATTACAAGACAAGGCTTTACCTGCTTGGAGCCCCTTCACATTCAGACGACGGAGCTTGCGCTCGGTCGCAACGAAGGCTATCTAGCCCCGATATGCATCCGCTGCTTGCGTCATGTCGTGAAACCCATATAACCACCTTCTCTAACCACCACCGCCTGGCTCGACTGGCTTGGCGCTGAAGAGGAGGAAGAACAGCGACTTCTGGTCGCTCGGCCTGTAAATTATGGCCGAACAAAGTCTTCTACTACTAAGCAACTTTCACTTCCACCCCGTGATTGTGAACAAGGCTCCCGTAGCGGGGCCGAAACGTCTTTGTTTCTGGCTATCGGTGGGCGCTTGATACTTTTCTGCCGACAAACCCATGTGTGTGTTGTGCTGTGTACAGCGCCTGCTTTTAGCCGGAGTTGAAGCGGGGTCGCCCACTGCGCCGATTTGCTGCTGCGCAGCTGTAGACATACTGGCGAACACTGTTGCATCGGTGGCTGCGAACTCAGCCGCGTCTGTGGGTGCTCGAGGCGTTTTGTTGGGACGCTTCGCTCGGTATACAAAAGCTTGCCCGTAAAATGTTTAGGGGTGGTATCACGGAGGAAATGGGAATGACTCTCGAGATTTACCAAGTTCGATCCACAGCTGCCTGCTAGCTGACGTCATCAGTGCGCGCATGCCGTAAAGTCGTTAGTCGACCAGCTGCTTCGTACAGGCGTAGAACCTGGTTTTATTGCAGCCTATAATGGATGAGTGCGATGTTCTCGCGTGGCTTGCGTGCTGTTCGGGCGTCTTCTTTTTTTTTCTTTTCTTTTTTTCTTCGGTCGTTCTGCGTCGTTCTCGCGGGCTTGGCTCCTCAAGGACGTGTTGCAGTCTTTTTTCTCCTTCTTTCGTTCCCATTCATACGGACTCTGTGAACTCGCCGCTCTGTGTTTCCGACAAGGAAAGCAAGCAAATAGAAAGCCCCTTATACACGCCGTATAGCTAGTGGTTTTGGGGTGGCGTCTGGGAACCGGGTCGTTTGGCGCGTTACTCATTTCGTTGCGCCCATTAATGATGCCGCTTCCGGACTGCGGAACGTGCTGCTGCTGCTACGCTCGCTGTGTAGATCGTAATCTTGATTAGCCGATGCTGACCGGGGTGGGGGGATACAGGGCACGGGTGTTCGACTGCAGTGATTTTTTTTTTTTAACTCCATGGCGTTGAAGGTTCCGTTCGGGTGAAAAACCCGGCGTCGGCATGACTCGAAAATCCTGATTGGTCGAGAGCCCAGTGACGTAGAGAAGCAGTTTCGCTGAAAGGTATACCGAACCGCTCTCCTTTGTGGTTCGGGAGCCGGGCACGATATACTTCTGCGCAACTGAAGAACGGTCTTTCGGTGGGGTACTAAATGGAGGCCTTGTGTAGTACGTCCACCTCACGCCGCACAGTAGGTGAATCACGTTACAGGAACGCGGTTAATGGGGATCACTAATTGGCGTCAGCAATGAATGTAAACGATGATGTGTAATAAAGCAGTTGTGATGGCGACAAGCGTGCCGGCGTCTGCGAGAAGTTGCTCCAGCAGACCCAGCTGTCCTCTATCTATAGCGCACTCCGTAGAGGGGGCGCGCTACAGGGCAGTTCACTGCTTTTTTACTCCCATATAGGCGTACTCATCTTTGGAGCGATACAGGTCTTTCAACGCTGTCGCGTCTTATTACTCTTGGATGAATTTAACTGTCCCCCAATTGTTCTCACTCTGTGCATGGCTTGAGTACTTGACCATGCGTTCGCTAGACGGCGCCACGTGTTTGTGTCACCGTGTTTGCGCCGCGACTGCTATTTCTCGGATTTTTTTTCTTTCGTTTGTAGTACGACTGTAGGCGTAAATCTCACCGCCGTTATTTACTGCCGCGGACGTATAGCCGTCGTCATTCGAGAACTGCTTTCTAAGCGTGCTCCCGGCATCCGTGGAGGGTGTGTGTGTGTGTTCTCCGGCGTCCATGACTCCCTCCCCATCGACACACACGTGGGCCGTGGTTTTGTGGCGGCCGCCACTTTCTCTCCCATCCTATGGAAACACGCGACGTGATGCGTCCTGTAGTCTCCTCCTCTTCGGCCGTGTGGCACAGCGGGGCGTGGAGGAGTGATGCAAAAGCGGATCCGCGCACGGAGCTTCGTCGTCGTGCATCCGGCACTCTGCGCATGCATCCGCGGGCGTGGCGTGGCGCCGGGTGCCGCATGGACAAGGTCGGCCCCTTTCTCCATAACGTGACCGCGGCTGCTTCTTTTTCCGTCCCGCGTTCTGTTCCGTGGTGGCGTTTTCACGGTTCAGCGCCGACCCCGAGGCGGGGGGTTACCCGTGGCAAGGTTGCGCGTACACTCTGCCCATTTGCATTGCCTCCGTCGCCCAAGGCCGTGGACGGAAAGAAGAGGGAAACGGTGCGTGTTTTCTGCGCGGGCGTAGCCGAGATGCGTGCTTGCCTCCCCTCCGGAAGCAGAGCTCCCCTATAAATCTTGCGTGGCGCCCCCGCCCTCTCCTTTTGGCTAGGTTTGTGTGGACGAGAGATGATTTCTTTGGCCGGTCGGCTAGGGTTTCGAAGTTTTCCCTCCTCCTAGTACCTCTCCCCCCCCCCCCCCCCCCCACCTCCGCGCATGCAGACTGCTGCTGGGGCGCTTTGATAACAGCGGCGCAGCGCCGTGTATACATACCATATATCTTGGTGTTTAATGCGTGCCTGAGGTTTCCGGTTCTGTACTATTGCGCGGGCCGATGTTAAGTAAAGAACCCATTCTTAAATTATGGTGGAGTGCTTGAACAAAGCTCTCAGTGTGTTGTAATCGCGTATACGGAAGTGAAACAAATTTCAGCTTTCGTGCGCGACTTATGCGGCGGCAAATTCGCTCCTTAATCCGGGTGACACCAACCTCCCGAACGGGCTATCCCTTGCACAGCTGGTGGTAATTCGAAGATAAGGTTTCCTGGGATTCGATCTTCCGTTTTTGGCGCCTGTCGGTTCTGCTGCGAAGCTAAGAGAAATTCGCGTATAGTCTCGTGTTCTCGTAGTTTGACGGTGTGAATGAAAACGCAGCGGGCGCCTGCGACTTCTTCCTTCTTATCAGCTTGATTTAACCGGCCTTTACGAGACCGCCTGCGCGCTACACGTCTCTATACATCTTCGATAAGCCTTCGATGGTCCCCACTTCGTCTTTGTGCCGCCGACCTCCTTTAGGGCTCCTTTGAATTCAACCCTGGGTTCCAGACATCGTATTCGGCGGGACTCGATCGAGCTCTGTCTCTCCTTTCCTCGGAGGGGCTTGCACACTCCGCAGCGCTTCTTATCACGCGTCGCACGTGGCCGCTGAGGGCAGAGCACAGGTCCGCGTCAGGGTCGTCGATGTTCGGCGCGGCGCAGACGCCCGGATGAGTCTTCCTGTCCTGGGTTGTGCAAGCATCCCACAAGAGCGCGTATCGGAAACCCCAGCTGTCCTTCCGGACGGTTGCCTGCCCACGTCAGAGCCGTCTCTTCTTCGGACCACCGACCGTAGCGGGCATTGAGTAAAGACCTCCCCATTGCCTTCGAGCGGACCCGCATGTCTCCGCGGTTGGATGCGAGGTGCTTTGGGCCGGAGAACACGGGCCATTGCTTGTGATGTTGCCTTCGCGAGAACCGCCGTAGATTTTTAGTGGCAGTCACACTTCCCGAGAGGACAGGCTCTAGCCCGGATCCCGTTTTCACAGCCCGCGGCGGGTAACTAATCCCGACGAGGAGACTTTTAGGTCGACCTGTCGGTGTCCGAAACACCCCCCACCCCATCCACTCATCGCGCGGGCTAGCACATCGTGTGCAGCGTCTGCACGTTCGTACACGATGAGACGTCGGGCTCACCTTCGCGCCGATTTCAATTCCCTGCCTGACATTGGCACAGTGACCTGCTCCACTTTTGTCGCACCTCTGAAGATTTTTTTTTCTTTCGCCGAAGAGTCGGAAGACGCGCATGAGATACATTTACGGGAGCGGCCATCGATAATGGCTCGTCGTTTAAGATAAGGGGGCCACCTTATAGTCGCGTGCGCGCGGTGGACTGCTGTTGACGAAAGCACTGGCACGGCGGCGACACTGGGACTAATTGCGTCTCGCTCAACTGGCACGTGAGTTGTGGTCCGTGTCCACGCTGCGGTATGACGTCATAGGAGTCAGGGAGCGCTCGCGGACGAACGCCGAAGCTGGCTTCCCCGCACTGCGCCGGTCGCTTTCTCCGGGAGAGCACCGTGGCCAGGCGTCCGAATCGCAGATTATAAGTCGACCGCAGCAGCGTGTGTTTGTATAGACGGTGAAAACCGCGCATTCCGCGTGCCTGGGCACGCGTGAATATAAGTGCGCGCGCAATCTTCGAATCGATGGCGCGTGCCCGCGAGGAAAGCCGGCTTACAGCGTTTACCTGCTCGTTGTACCGTGCCGTGGAATGCCGGATGAGGGGCTGGACCCTTGTGGCCGGCTGCGAGGGAGGTGCCCGTTTCACATTTGTTTTCTGAAGGGTTGTACTCCAAGCTCCCTTCTTGTGCTGCGCGGTGGACGGCGGTATTCCACGGCTTTGGCGCGTGCGAGTTTCTGTGTCTGGATGGACTTAGTGAGCCTTGGCACGGGAGAACGTCTGATTCTTCGCGACTGGTACGGAGCACCGTTTGGCTCGCCTGTTCGGTGTGGTGTCCCCATGTGTAGAGGCCGATGAAGGCTCAGTACGTATGTGTCGACCCCAGTGTGTTCGCGTTCAGTCGGGTACGAAATTCTCGCAGGAGTAGCCGCTGCCAGGCTCGGGCAGCTCCAAGCCGGCCTGCACGTGTTTGACAGTCGGGCCGCGTTCCGCTCATTTATTGCCACGCCGTTGACGTCGGGCCGTTGTTCCGAGCGGTAACCTCCGGTTGCCGGTGAACGCGTTTTGGCGCGGTGTTTACACATGGACGCGTGTTGCCTCTCTCGTCGGCAAGCTGCAGCGAGGCGGACGTCCCGTTCCTCGCGTTGCTCCAGCGGCTCCGACTCGGCGTATCGCTCGTGCATGACGATTGAGTGTGCGATTGGCTCGTGCGGTTTCTCCCGTTCGGTTATTGTTGCTCTCGGTATGCGTGCGCGGCTGCTGAATGTGCTCACCGCGGTAACGGTAAATCCCGCGCGTCTTATCAGCCGGACGTGGAGATCGTACCGCGCCTGAGTTGCTGTTTAATGCAGACGCGCTGTCACCTGGACCTTTTGTTTCTTTGCACCGAATACCGCCATCTCATAAACCGCTGCGGGGCTTCAGTTCAGTGCTTGCTGGAGCGTCAGGGGAAGAGCCGACGTCATAATGGCGTCATTCGGAGACGGTGCGTGGGTCAACAGGCGCGATCTCCTCAGTCACCGTCTCCCCTCGCCGTGGTGTCGACGCAGGGGCGGGTTATTTCTGGCGAAAGCATGCCGAGCGGTCGCGTGGGCGCTCGACTGCCCTATTGCGCCGCCCCGCACTCGTGAGGCGACACGTGTGGTCGAATGAACTGTCGCGGGTCTAAATGTGTCCGAGCTGTTTCCTGGTTGTGGACGGACTCTGTGGCGAGCACGCAACGTCTCAATGGAAGACGAGAGCCGCATTGAGTTTCGCTGGGCCGTTTGGTGGGGGGGGGGGGTCGGGTTGTGGGAAAAGTGTGACCGCAGTCTTCAGAGGGTTATAGGGTTAGACCGCACACATTATTCTGGCCAGTCGCTTGTTCGGTCGCCGAATTGATTTTTTTTTCTCTACGGGGGACGCTTTTACGGAGACGCTCCCATGCACTCGGAGGCGGTGTTCTCTGCAGCCGCCGTTACGTACCAAAATCAGGGTGAACGTAACGCGCGGTGCTTACGGCGGAAACACCTGTTTTTAGCCCGAGGGAGAACGTGGGGAGGGGGGAAGGGGGGGTGTCGGCTTCGTGTCTCGGTTCGTTCCAGTTGTGCGAGCAGACGTTCGCATGCAGCTGCTCCCATAGTTCAGTGGTTCACTGTGGCGCCGGCCCTCGGCGTAAAAGGTCATTACGGCGCGATTCCGAGCACCTAGTGTTTTTTTTTTTTTTTTGCCACGTACTACAGAGGCGCTGCAGGTTTTTCGATTCATGTCAAAAGTAAACTGAACTCTTCTGTCGTGGTGATAATTATGGCGATGTCGAAGGTATTGGCAATCCGTGCGCTAAGTGTGTCGGCGCGCGAATGTCGCACGTAAGCTGAGTGTGACCGTTAAAGGAGTGTAGACTCTGAATTTTTTTATTTCTTCTTTTGTAATGATGAGTACGACACTATACATGCATGAATCACTGCACGATGTTCGCCTATGACGTGATTTGTATATAGTTTTAATTTCTTCTCGCTGGTTCGGTTTCAGCAACTGAATGATGGCAGCTGTGACGTCAAAGGTAGGTCAATGAGGCATGAAAAAAAACATAATCGTTGATACGTCGTTTTCATTCGCTACAACGCTTAAACCAACCTGCCTCAAGATCCAGAATGACAAACGGCGTATCAGCTGCTGTATTAAAAAGTTTTTTTTCGTGCCTCACGTGATCTAAACTCACCTTTGACGTCGCAGCTGATATTGTTTGGTTGTAGAGACTGAAACAGCATGCGAGCTGAAACTCAGTTACAAACTATTTAGCAGGTAACAGGCAAATACCAGGCAGTGGTCTTCAACCTCGGAACCCTTGCTCTCCTTTTGCATTCGACGGGATTTGTACACGTGCGCGGTATGCGGCAACTTGCTCTTCTTTCCCAGAAGGCTGCTGCAGCATTTTTCTGCATTCAGTATGCGTCGACAGCGTGTGTCTCTTTTGCATTTTGTTCGTTCGTTTCCTGTGCCAGAAAAAAAGCTCTCATGGTTTCGCTAGAGTATGTTTGGCTGAGGCGAACTCACAGCGGATGTTTTTGTATTCACCGCTTCTGCATTTGTGGTCCTTGAAAAAAAGGGTTAAGAATGGAATTGTCTTTCTTCGTACTCACGACTAGTTCCCTGCACGACAAGTATGGTGCGACGAATTGTTACCCGTACATGTTGTACAGAGTGTGCATCTGTACTAGACACACAAGACCCGTTCGCGGCTACGACGTTGAAGTGTTTCGTGGTGGCTTGCTCTTCAGTGGGCATCTTCAGAGGTTACTGGTTGTAGCAGCAGCAACAGAATCCTGGCTGCTGAATGCAGGTCAGACGCGTTCACTTGGACCACAAAGCAAGACACGGGAGGTGTGTTGATTCTCGTAGCTCGCGTTGCTTTGGAAAAGTGTGAGCGGAACAAGTATAGCCGCAGCATTGATCAAAAAGAGAGAAGTGTTGAACAAACTGCACTGACTAACCGTGCGCTGCGATGTCAGCGTGACGCGTTTAATATTTGCTCCCTTCTTTGCTACGCAGTATTGGTCTATCTTGCAGCCTAGCACAGGCTAGTAGCACTGGTATGGACGCAATATAGCACAGTGAGGACGATGAGCATGTGGTCAGGCAGTTTACTGTGGCTTTCTTTGGTCGGCACTTCTGTGCGCCCTCTCCCACTCCTTTGTCCGTATCTCACTCCTGTCTGTGATGCTTCACTCCTCTATGTCCCTGCTTCCCTCCTCTGTTTCCCAGCTTCCCTCCTGTGTGTGTCCCTAATGCTTCACTCCTCGGTGTCCCTAATGCTTCACTCCGCTGTGTCCTGGTTCGAGGCCTCGACCGTTTTCAGCTCCCAGAGTTCTTGTCTGTGCTGCGTAATGCGTGCTTTGTGTTATATAGCTGGACAAGAGATGGCGCAAGCTGATAAAGCTCTTTTTTTCTCGTTGCAGGCACCGCCAATAGCAGCAGCATCAGCAGCGGCGGGGGCGTTCCTTGAAGGCGCCATGGCCTCGGCGGCGGCAGGGCCCCCTGGGTCTCCCGAGGGCGGCGGCGTGCTGCCCACCCGGCGCCATCCATTGGCCGGCGGCCGATTCTCTTTGCGACGCCTGTTGGGCTCCTCGTCGTCCTTCCTCAACCGGCGAAACTTTGGACGCTCCTGCGGCTCCCCACACGATGCCGAGCAGGCCGTCCGGCCGCCACAGCGCATGGCCGCAGCCCAGCATAGGGTGCGTATGCACGGACCCGGCGACGGGGCCTGGGCTGCCGTTTGACCTCAAGGAGGTCCAGAAAACTGCGGACACCGACAAAACACCAGACATACGAATTTCTCATTTCGAGCTGTAAATGCACGGTTCAAGCTGCATTTCTAGTTTTAAGCAGGAAATGTTCCTACTTAGATTAGATGTTTGTTAGCTGGGCACGATAGTCGTTCCGTAACGGAAATGGAAGCTTTTTCATCAGTGGTCTTGGTTCTGTGTCATGTCCCTTGCGCTGTTTTCTGGATCAGTTTCGATCTGTGCAACTAGTTAGTCCGAACCTAGCTTTTGCGCTCTCCCCAGTACAAGAATCTCACTTACAATGGGTCGCCGCAGGATGCGCGGAGGAACAGCGGCAGCAGCGGAGCTGCTGCGGCACCGGGGCGGCCGGGCGATCGCCAGGGCAGCTCGGACACCGAGTCCCTGTGGAGCTGCAGCGGTGGTGGCACGCTCGAGTGCCCGCTGTGCCTCCTGGAGGCGCCCGTCGAGGCGTTCCCGCGGCTGGCATCGTGCGCGCACCGCGCCTGCGGCGACTGCCTGCGCCAGTACCTGCGTGTGGAGATCTCCGAGAGCCGAGTGAACATCGCCTGTCCTGCCTGCTCGGAGCCCATGCACCCGAGCGACATACGCCGCCTCCTGCAGGACGAGCTCATGGTGGCCAAGTACGAGAGCTTCATGCTGCGACGCGTGCTGGTCACCGAGCCGGACGCCCGCTGGTGCCCCGCACCGGACTGCGGGTGAGCAGAGCCTTCCTTTTGTCCTCAGCGTTGCAATGCACTCATTGTAGGTATGGACGAGGATGTGGGGCCATGCCTTTGCTTGTTTGCTTTCTGCTGCCTCGTGGCATACACGGGGCCTTAGAAGAGAATCTCGTTGGCTACAGTTTTATGTATTCTGGCTGCCAGTCTCAGGATAGCCTGTGAAACGTCACTGGTTGGCAAAAATTTGGTAAAACAGCTTGAGCTAATGTTTGATCCTTGGAGGTCTGCACCACAGTGTGGTATACTAGACAATGTCTTCTGCCATGGTAGGTGATACCGCAGTTTGGTCATAGATAAACATTCCCAATCAGTCTTATTTTTGGGAAGAGGATATTTTTTCTGTGGCAGTCATTTTAAAGGTGCACCAAAGAGGAAGCTGAACTCATATTTTGACCGCTGGAACTCAATCTAGGCGTTCCGAGCGTTCTTGTAAACTTCGAGTTATTGCCCTGTGCGGCCGATTTCCCCAATTTGAAATCGGATTAACGTTGGGCTTGCGCTTTTTTTTTTAATTCCCCGCAAACGATGGGAGGAGTCGACCAATCTTTCAGCCAGTACCGTGGCGGCTTGCCACTCTGCCAGCGACGATGTGATACATAGTGATCGTGGAAAGCAAACAGTCCACACGTATTTTTATTTCCGTGGGCCTAATTTGCAGCTATGTAGTCTCTGACTAGACCTATTTATTCACGGAAACCTAAAAGAAACAAAATAAAAGTGAAAGCAAAGTCGTCACGCGACTGCCTTGAATGCACTCCATGCGTTGTTCGACTCCTTCCACCGTACAGAGGGAATTAAAAAAAGGCTGGAGCCGGACGTTAATTCGATGTAATAAGGAAAATCGGCCGCACAGGGCAATAAATCGAAGTTTCTAAGAATGCTGGGAACATGTAGATCGAGTTCTCGCGGCAAAAAGTCTAGTTCAGATTCCTCTTGGTGCACCTTTGAGTTTCTGCCAGCCAGGGCAAGGACCACCCAATGTGTCCAGTGGTGCATCCTCCTCCTTCATCTGCGGGATGTTGTGCAGGTATGTGGTGATAGCGAGTGGCTGTGCCAGCTGCCCCAAGCTGCGCTGTGAGCGTCCCGGCTGCAGCACGGCCTTCTGCTACCACTGCAAGCAGGAGTGGCACCCCAACCAAACGTGCGATGCCGCCCGAGCCCAGCGGGCTTCGAGGCCGACTGCCCAGCCTGGCCCACCCCTGGGATTCCCACACGACGAGAGCCTCCAGCGTGAGTGGTGCTCCACAGCTCTCGCTTCTGTGTGCTGGTTTTACGGAGAGAGCCGTTAATATGAGCCCACCTTGAGTCACCGTGTAACGGAAGCCCATCGTAATTTCCGTAGCAATCTGCTAGCCAAGGCAAGAGAGAGAAGAAATGAAAAGAGAAGGAAGAAGAGAGTTGGGAGAGAAAATTGAAAGACATGGCGGCTGTTGGCGAATGTTTTAATTAATTCATAGCCTAGTTTAGCTAGTCGTTTTTTTAGCGCCGCAGTTTCCACTCAACGTGCTCTACCGACGAAGAGAGGCGGAGCCTCAGCAATATTCCCCACTACAACACGGCCGTTATGGAGCACTGGGTGATTATAAGTGATCTTGAATGCAGGATGACTGGGTGATTTAAAGCACTGGGTGATTACGGAGATGGCGTGTAGGGTGCTGTGAAAGATGGGTCATAGCAGTAGTTTAGGTCCTGAGAACGTCACAGTTTGGTCGTCTGTATTAAAGGGATGCATTGTACCATTCAGGCCAAATGAACTGGTGTGTAGACACACAAGAGTGATCCTTGGTTTTCAGTTTCGAAATTGGCAATCACTGATGTGTCAAGAATGTGGGAGCCCTTGACTATTCTACATTATTAGGACTTGGGCCTTGAACACTGTCTCCCTAATTGGCTCTGCGTATGGGATCCTCCCGGCAGGTTCCTGTGAATGACACTGTGAATGGAAAGGTGCTCCTAGTGCATTGCTCATTGCTGCATGAAAACCAATTCACTACTGCTGAAGGGGCACGCAGGGGTCAGGACGAGTAACCCTCCCTGTTTGCACAATGAGGGCAGTGCATTTTAATTATGAATGAATAGTAGGGGTGTGCGAATATTCGAAATTTTCGAATATATTTCGAATATTATATTTTTAGTATTCGAATTCGATTCGAAATCCAAGTATTCGTGTTGTTTCGAATATTCGACCCGACGCGAATATTCGTATCTAGCCGAATATTCATTGTGGACACCGGCGTTCATTTCGGTCCACAAGCCCTATCGGCATATACATAACAGCATTGCGGCGCCTACACCGAAGGAAAATTCTTTCTTCCTCCAAGGACCATGCCGTAGCTGACTGCACTGGTGAGCTTTTTTTGTGGCTATACCTGCGAAGCTGGTATAGTCAGAGCTGTGCACGAAGTACCTCACAATACGTGCCAGGTCAGTGCCAAGTGAGAGGGCATTTTCAGTGGCTGGAGGAGTCGTTCCAGTTAGAAGGGAAATACTTCTGCTTGACCATGTGGTGCAGGTTAGGCAGAAGTAGTGACCATGTGGTGCAGGTCAGTAGTTCCTTCAAGCTGGTTTTCCTTCACGACAACCTTTTACGTCATCCCAGCAACGCGTATTTGTGCTGATGGCAAGCTAGCCTTAATCAATGCTGTGTACCAGCCATCTTATCTGATATTTTCACTGTTCTAAGAATAATGTTCGAGACTTTGATACTTTTTGGGCAGCCACAAACACCTTTTGCGTTCATTTAATCATCGATAGTTGAACTGTGATGTTCTTAGGTGCCCAAATAAATGTTTTGTAGTGATTAAATCCATCTGTCCTTGATTATTCGATATTCGATTCGATATTCGGAACTAAGTATTCGTATTCGAAAAATTTGATATTCGCACACCCCTAATGAATAGCAAGCGTGCAGTGCCACGCAGTTTTCTCCGGTCTTGCTTTGTTGGGGAAAGCCTCATTGTCCGCTCATGGGACATGCAGGGGACGACATCAAGCGCATTATGGGGGCAATGCATTTTCATTATGAATGAATAGCAAGCGTGCAGTGCCACGCAGTTCACTCTTCCGGTCTTGCTTTGTGGGGAAAGCCTCTTTGTCCGCTCATGGGACGTGCATGGGACATGCATGGGACGTGCATGCAGGGGACGACATCAAGCACTGCCCCTGCTGCAAGGTGTTCATCATCAAGATGGACGACGGTTCGTGCAACCACATGACGTGCCGCCTGTGTGGCACCGAGTTCTGCTGGCTGTGCATGAAGGAGGTGTCGGATCTGCACTACCTGAGCCCCTCCGGCTGCACCTTCTGGGGCAAGAAGCCCTGGAGCCGCAAGAAGAAAATCCTCTGGCAGCTCGGCATGCTGGTGGGGGCCCCCGTGGGCATCGCCCTCATCGCCGGCATTGCCGTGCCCGCCATCGTCATCGGCATCCCCGTGTGGGTGGGCCGAAAGGTGCGCACCAGTCTTCTTTTTCTCCCCGCCCGTTCATTTCCTGTGATGGGCCATTTTTTACTGTGCCTGCTGATGTTTACAAGTGAGTGAGCACCTGTGGTGCATGTAGTTTGCTGTGTTCTTGTGTGCAGATGCAGTCATTTTGCTTTTCTTCAGGTTTCGTGTTTGAGGGCTGCCAGTGTCTCATGGTAGAGCACACACTGTGGTGCACACATTTTGTTTTTGCTTTGGAAACATGCTAGGCTTTTGTGCTGACATCACTCTTAATAACAAATGGTTGCTTTCCCTTTAACGCAGGAAAAATTTACCCTTGGGGCTGATGATGTGGTGTCGTTTTTCTAAAGGCTGCTGTTTTACGGTGCCTTATTTTGTTGTGTAAAGTCGCTGGAAAAATTGCAGAAAAACCCTGCTGTTGCAGTTTTAATGTTATCTTGGGGGGGGGAAAATGTGCCAGCCGAGAGCAAAGTAGCCAAATAAAGCATTTGGGAAAAAAAAGAATGTTGTCTCCCACGTTTTTTTTTATTATTCATTGTAACTGACTTGCTTCTCGGGGATTGGCGTATTCAAAACACCCTGCAATGACTCCATCTGCCTGAGCAGCTGCCAGTGGAAGAAAAGCTTGCAGCGAACAGGGAATGGGCGAAGTTGCGGCACATGTGCACTTCTGTGCTGTTTTTGCGGCGACGTTTTTCGGTCTTTACGTAATGTGCTCAGTATCTCGTGAAACCTTTTAGCTGCGGTCAATCCACTGCTGCAGTGGGCCAGCGCTGTGCGGATGTGGTAGTCCTAAGAACAGTTGGTTCACAATACGATAAGGAATGAGGAGCGCAGCTTGATAAAACTGCATCACGCATTGGCTTGTTGTTGCTTGTTGCACATTACGCTCTTCTCTGCTACGTAGGGAGTACTGCTGAGCACAGCTTTTTCTTCCCCGTGTGTTCCGAGTGAAAGCGAGGTCTCTCTGTGTGTCTTGTCCCGTCTTGTTTCTCTCTCTCTTGTCTCCCCCATGCTCGCAGCTTCACTCCAAGTATGACCTGCGCACCACCAGCCGTCTCAAGCGCAACTTCGTTGTCACGAGTGGTGTGGTGGCCTCTTTCCTCGTGTCGCCAATCATCGCTGGCATTGCTGTCGGTGAGTGAGGGGCGGCTTGGTTTGGTTTGGTTCATTGGGGTTTCATGTCCCAAATCAACTCAGGCTATGAGGGACGCTGTAGTGAAGGGCTCCGGAAATTTTGACCACCTGGGGTTCTTCAACGTGCACTGACATCGCACAGTACACGGGCCTCTAGAATTCGCCTCCATCGAAATTCGGCCGCCAAGGCCAGGATCGAACCCACGGCTTTCGGGTCAGCAGTCGAGTGCCGTAACCACTGAGCCACCTTGGCGGTGTGGCTTGGTGGGGACTTTGTTAGGTATGTGACGCGGGTAGAGTCCGGGACTTCACAGTGGTTGAAGGCTGGTCTGAGAGTTTGCCCCGGGCCATCTTCACATACAAGTGAACATGCCGCTGTCATGTATCGGTACGCCTTCCGTGGTGGTGTAGTGGCTTTGATGTGTGGCTGTTAATCCTGAGGTCATAAGATCTTATCCCAGCTGGAGCGGCGTCATTTCGTTAAAGGCGAAAGCGCAAGAAGTACCTGTGCAGTGCTGGCACACTTAAAGAGATGCAGCTGGTCTAAATTAATCCAGCGCTCTCCACTACGGTGGTCCTCAAAGTGCATGGGCTGGTTCGGGACGCTAAGCCCCACATACTGTGTGTGCACGTGCGTGCGTGCACGCACGCATTAGAGAGATAGAGATAGCATCAGTGGTAGCAACATTCAACCCACTTGCAAATGTTAAATGTTAAAAGGATGATACTGTCACTCAGGTGTGGCAGTATTATCAGATACTAGCATAGCATAGTAGGCAAGTTGGTATTGCATCTTGAAAGAACGAAGCAGTGCAACTGAAACGAAGGACCAGGGAAAGCAAAGACTCGTACGAGCACTTGTACATGTCTTTCCATTCCTTGGGGTCCTGTGTTTCAGTTGCACTGTTTTGTTCTATCAAATACGAATAGTGAAGCTTTGCTACCAAATAAAATAAATAATCTAGCCTCAAACCTAATTGAACGCAAATAAAATAGTGATGGGAGTGAATCGAAAATCTGTACGGAAATTCGCTGCTCATGTCATTTTGTACACACACAAAAAAAAAACAAAATCTTGCAAAAGACTTAAATGCGACCTGTAGCTCTGCACTATAGTCTGATACAACTTAAGTCTGCAGTGAAGCTCTGCCCACATTCAGCCTCCGCCACAGAATTCCTCGGCGGCAAAAAAGTAATCCGCTGCTTTAATGTTTCTTGTTACCCAAACAAGGAGCTTGTCACAAGAAAAAAAATTTTGAGCTCTAGAATTTTGATACGTGGGTTGTTTGATGTAGTCAAATATTAAAAATCTGATTTCGTTTACAGCTGCGATCGCCCAGCGGAGTAATACAAGACGCCGCGGATCGCGGCCCAGTGTTAGCAACTGCTGTTTTTTAACTTGCATCCTATTATACAGGGCTCTAACTTTTGGAGGTATAGCTTTAGGTCTTGAGATGCAAAGCTGATTTCTGCTGAAGGATACAAAACAGGAAGCCAGTTTATATGCTCCTTGCTATGCTCCCAGCCAGGCACTGCAAAAAGAGCACTTGACATCCATGTCGTTGTGTGATGCTTGGTCGTAGGCTGGCGCTCTTTCTGGCTGCGCAGTTTTGCTTTCGCCCATGTGTGGCCTCAGAATTCTATGCGCTGCAGCGGCGACGAGAATGGCATTTTCAAAAATCTAGAAACTGTTATGTATATTAGTTACTGCGGGCTACGAGCCTCTCAATAATTCCTTTTGATTCCTTGATACATTGAATCATCATTCATTCATTCGTTGATTTCTTTTCTTTCTGCCTATTTACTTTTTCCTGTACCCATCATGGTAGCCCAGTAGCTTTGGCTTTCAGGTGCCGATTCCAAGAGTGCAGGATTGAATCCCAACAGCTCAGTCGCGTATTGATTGCAAGTGAAGGGCAAAAACGGCTTTGTGCCGCGCGATGTCAGTGCACGTAAAAAAATCCCAGGTGGTCTAAATTAATCCAGAGCCTTCCACTACACAACTCTCATAGCCCACGTGTAACATTGGTACATTAAACACTAGATACTACCTCATGCTTTTTCCCGAGTGAAGAGCTGTATACCACTGACTACAGGGTTATTCCTCTGGATGTTTGTGCATGGAATGTTTACGTGTTCAGTGGATGGCATATGATTTGAGATGCTGTCTAGGAGAGCTCATAAAGAGCGGGCACAGATTTTCTGAGCTTTCTGCACCTTAGGCTCACAGCCTACAACCTACTGTCCTGCAGCCTCACTCAATGCTGTCGCGTGTGCGTGCAGGCATTGGTGTCCCCATCCTTCTGGCCTACATCTACGGCGTGGTGCCGGTGTCACTGTGCCGCTCGGGCGGCTGTGGTGTCACCACGTCTGCGTCGGGCGTCCGCATCGAATTCGATGAGGAGGGCGATGGGGTGGGTGGCGTGGGCGGGGGTGGTTCTGCGGTCGCGGCTGACGGTGCCAGCGTGGACACGGCGGGTGGCGGGGCACCAGCCAGCATCGGCGAGGCGGCCTCCCTGGGCATGTCCGGGGGCAGCCCCAGCCTCGGCTCGCACCTGGACGCTGCTGCCGGTGCCTCCAACACTGCGATCGCGGGTCACTCACTCACCGGTAGCATCGCCTCGGCCAGTGCACACTCGCACCGGTGAGCCCCACCTCCCCGTACTCAGAGGGCCCCCAATAGTTGATGCTAGTCAGGATGTGACATGCTAACATTGGGTTGTCACCTGACATTGGGTTGTCCCCTGACATTGGGTTGTCCCCTGATATTGGGTTGTCCCCTGATATTGGGTTGTCCCCTAACATTGGGTTGTCCCCTAACATTGGGTTGTCCCCTAACATTGGGTTGTCCCCTAACATTGGGTTGTCCCCTAACATTGGGTTGTCCCCTAACATTGGGTTGTCGCCTAACATTGGGTTGTCGCCTGACATTGAGTTGTCCCCTGACATTGAGTTATCCCCTGACATTGAGCTGACCCCTGATATTGGGTTGTCCCCTGATATTGGGTTGTCCCCTGACATTGGGTTGTCCCCTGACATTGGTAGGTAGGTAGGTAGGAAAGACTTTAATTGCTCTAGAAAGGTGCTAGTAGCAGACGAGAAAGAAGAGGTCCATCTTCCTTCTTCTCACAGGGTCGGTGCCCCTATTCCAGGGCGCCGCTGAGCTTCGCTGCTCGTTGGGCGTGCTGGATTGGGTTGTCCCCTGACATTGAGTTGTCCCCTGACATTGAGTTGTCCCCTGACATTGAGTTGTCCCCTGACATTGAGCTGTCCCCTGACATTGAGCTGACCCCTGACATTGGGTTGTCCCCTGACATTGGGTTGTCCCCTGACATTGGGTTGTCGCCTGACATTGGGTTGTCCCCTGACATTGAGTTGTCCCCTGACATTGAGTTGTCCCCTGACATTGAGTTGTCCCCTGACATTGAGTTGTCCCCTGACATTGAGTTGTACCCTGTCATTGAGTTGTACCCTGTCATTGAGTTGTACCCTGTCATTGGGTTGTCCCCGTCCTGTCCAGGCTGGAGGTTCAGGCAGAGGTGTCGTCCAACAAGCGCTTCAGCCTGAGCAGCCACAGTGAGACCGCCTCCGCCACGGTCAGCCTGAGTGAGCGCTCCGCCAACATGTCTGGCCTGGCGGATGATGCGGCCAGCACCCGTGCCCTGGCTGGGTCCATCGTTGGATACAGGTGCGTCACTGCTGCCTTTGAGTTGGAGCAAAGCGTCTTTTGGGCAAAGTTCATGGGCTGACTGCTACTGCAGAATTATGTTGTCTTGCTGCCAACAGCTGATGCATTTACTGCTGTCTAGCGGTGAAGGGTCAATTCCTTTGAATTGTTGCAAAGGCATTGGCGTCCAGTGGTGGTGTATGAGCTTCTTCAGATACCCATGGGGTAGTCTTGTACGCACTAAAAAAAAGTAACTGATTACGATTCCTTGTCTTAAATGTAACTGATTTCAGTGGTCACTTACTGCTCATGAAAAGTAACTGAACAATTACGGAGAAGTAATCAGTTACTGTTGCAGTAATTTTCATCCATGTTTTATTAGCATAGCACCAACATACACGGATGAGAATGAGCTGGTGCGGCTTGCTTGATCAGTTAGTCTGTTACAGTGCATACGTTGGTAGTTTGCTCTGCAGTTGTTTCTCAAAGTTTTCTTCGGCGTTTTTTCAGTTTCCTTGTGAATTGATTTGTAGCAACATTGTAGAATATCTCGATATACTCGCCGGAGGGAAGTGTGTTGATTCAACACGCTAAGGCTTCGCGAACCGCCTCGAAGTTGCGCAAAGTGCTGCACTTCGCTGTTGTGCGCTCTCTGACTGAGCAGAGCCCAAATATGACATTCCGCATTGCTCTCATGTCGGTGCAGTGTGAAATATAGAGCTTGGAATAAGGCGATAGTCAAATGCTGGCCACTCTGGCATCCACGTGTGGACATCCTCATGCACACGACTTCTCTGCTGCTTGACTCTAGTTGCTCTCAGTGAAGGAATTCGGTGCTGCACCCGTGTTTGCCACAGAGTGCAGGTTTATATGATTGGTTGCAACTTGTTTTCGAAAAACAGTGCAATAGATTACTGGTACTTGATTAGTGAAAAAAAGTAATTGCAGCACCAAGAACCTTACAAAAGTAATCATTGCTTTACAAAATAAGAAGAAAATTCAACTATTATGACTAGTCAGTTACTTGCAGTGCATTACGCTCAAGTCTGCCACGAAGGTGTCACCATCTGGAGGCAGGATGCAAACTGTTTAGAATGCTTATCATCCTGACACATATCACTTCACAGTGTAATGTTATGAGGTTAGTTTCTTTGAATACCCGTAGCGGTATTGCCATGTGATGGCAGTGATATTTTGTTGGATACCTTGTCACTTCGGAGTTGATGTGTGGTGACGGGAGGCTGACTACTTAAAACACTTAGGAAACCGTTGGCTGCCGTTTAGCGGCAATACATGCCTTGCGGTATCATTGAGTGGCAGCAGGAGGCTAACTGCGTTAAATGCCCGTGAACTTACTGCAAGGTGTTGACGAGGAAACGAACTTCCTTGTATGCCTGTGAAGGTGTCACCACTTTGCAAAGGGGACTCGGCCAGATTTGGTTGCTTTTGAGAACACCACACCGTGTGGGACCATGAACTGCATGCACCGTGCGAATAAAATACTTCGGAATACCCATTGAGGTTTTCTGGGTGGCAGTATGTCTGCTCTTTGAATACCTGTGAAGGTACCATTCCAGAAGAGGGCAAATACGGGCTGGTTGGTACATGATTTTAAGAATTTAAAAAACAGCGCAATCAAAGACGAGACACAAGAGAAGGACAAAACACCAGCGCTGGTGTTTTGTCCTTCTCTTGTGTCTCGTCTTTGATTGCGCTGTTTTTTAAATTCTTAAGGTACCATTATTGCCACATACAGTAAAACCTTGTTAATTCGAAGTCGCTGGGGCCGCAAAAAGTGTTTGAATTAACCGGGTTTTCTAATTGACCGACCAAGGGAAAAAAAAGTGGACCGGAGAAAAAATTGCATTGCGGGAACGTGTAACCATCACTGGACAGGTTTTGTGATTACCGTATATCGCTGCGTAAATGTTGACCTTCTGGCTCGTAGTGGCTGCTGGCAAAAAAAAAAAGCAAGAAAGAAAAGTCAACGCATACCCGTGCCTCGGGGGCTTCGTCCCATCGCCACATTTTGTTTTGTAGCTCCCCCCAGGATGGCATTGCGGCGCGTACTCAACTCGGCGCAACAAATGCGTAACGATGTAATTACAAGGACAGCATTCTGATGCCAATGGAGATAAAAAGCGAAAAAGTGGCGTTCCACCCTGCCTCCACACTCATGTGCTGCCCAACTGCAAGGGGCAAACTGAACTGCAAACGGTCCTGTAGTTTCGGATTCCAGTCCGACGCATGCCTTGGACCCCTGGATATTATTGGAATTATTGCTCTCGCGCTGCCTACCGCTCATCCGAGCAAGCGACTGCCAGCGCGAACGACCCGGGTAAGCGGCGCTCAATTCGAATTTTCTGCGGAGGAACCGATTAGCATACGAATTGCCAACTTTTTTTCGGTGCAAGGAGCGCCATGCGTCCGACCAGGAACAGGCACCGGCACAAGGCGCATACTAACTGACGCTCGTCCTAAACTGCCTTAGAACCCGCCTTTAGGTTGATGCTGTGCATAGGTCGACTCCAAATTTTAGAATGGTCTTTTTTTTCTACAAAGGTCGACCTTACCATCTTATCACGGCATGCTGCTCGAAAGAAACGGCGGACACGCACAGTCGGACACACACTGCGGCCCCACGACGCTGCTAGGGCTAGGAGATGCGTCAATGCCAGCGTCTCTGCTAGATGCTACGAATCACTCCGATCGTGCCTTGACGAAGCAGTGAAAGCACATCTCTTGGAAACTGGTGCCCACAGTTGCTTTGCAGTGAAGCGCATCATTTCTGCAGGCGTGTGCTCCAGCGGTCCACAAGTTGTACGAGATCGTTTTTTTTTTCTTGAGAAGGCTGGGGCGGTTCGCATATCAAGCATCAGCATTACTAAATAGTGTCGTTCTGCAACGCCGCCTCGTGGCTTCAAGTGGCCATTGCTTCATCGGTACGCTGCAAAATCGGGATCGGACATCCTCTCATGGCATCTCAGATCTTTATATTACAGTAGAATCTCGATGATACGAATTCCTCGGGAGCACGCGAAATATTCGTATCACCCCGAATTCGTATGAGCCAAAACAAGTAAATCTCGACATGATAATGAACACACTTGGTGTAGAGAGAGGAACTCGAGTGAGAGACAGCGGGAAGCATCACCTGCATGCTCTGCCGAAGCGCGATTGGTGGCCCCGAGAGGGACCGTTGAAAAAAAAAAAGCTGCCGAAGCAGCTTTGAGAGAAGAGGAGGAGGAGAGGCGGCGTTGGGCGAGGAGACAGCCCGGGATCAGCCGGCCACGGCTACTTCCGGCCGAAAAAGTCAGTTATGCTCGCTTGCACTTTTTTGCCCTCGAGGTCTTTGACGAGACACGCCTGAAAGGCATAAAATCGTGCAGCGGTTTCGTCGCTCACGTTGCCAGCACTTACGGTGCGGCGCAGAACATCGAGAGCGTTAAGGCTTTCTGACGTCGGCGGCAGCTGATCGCACTCGTCGGCGTCTTCACCGTCGGCGTCTTCACCATCATCACTCTCGGTCTCGACTTCATTCACTTCGTCGACCAACTCTTCAATGGATCTTAACCCGCAGGTCGCAACGTTGTCGTCCGCGGTGACGAAGTCGTGTGCTGAAGCTTCAGTTTGCAGACTCCCCCAGCCTTCAATTCGAAAGTCCTCATCGGGCTCTTCATTTTCTCCCGTCGGAGCCGCGTCGCGTCCAGTTTTAAACCCACATTTGCGAAAACAGTTCGCGATGGTGTCTGAGGTCACATTATCCCAGGACATGGCCAAAAAATGCAACGCATCGAGCAGGCTGATCCGCAAATTCTCATCTTTGCGATCAATCTTTGCCAGGAGACGCCTTACTAAGAGTCCTTTAAAATGATGCTTTACATTCCGAATTATTCCAGCGTCCAGTGGCTGCAAATGGCTGGTAGTGTTGGCAGGCAGGAACCTTACGGTGACGTTGTTGAAGGTCGTTTCCTTTGGGTGCGCCGAACACTGATCTAAGAAAAGCAAGATCTTTCGGTTTTTTGCAGCCATTTTTCGATCCAGGATCGTGAGGAACTCGCGGAAAAATTCCGCGGTCATCCACGCTTTCTTGTTCCCTTTATAAAAGCAAGGTAAACGTCCTGCCGATCGAAAGCACCTCGGCTGTTTGGACTTGCCTATGACGGTAAGCTTAATTTTCTCCGAGCCGTCGGCATTCACGCAAAAAAGCACGGTGATTCTCTCCTTACTTTTTTGGCCGCCCTGGCAAGCCTGGCCCTTCACACATAAGCTCCTCTCTGGTTGTAAATTGAAAAAGAGGCCCGCCTCGTCAGCATTAAATATGTCGCGCGGTGCATAGTCTGAAATCAGCGCCGGCAGCGTGTTCAGCCAGTCGCTGACAGCTGACTGGTCCACTTTTTTTCCTTCACCGCTAACGACTCTGTAGACAAGTCCATGCCTTTCTTTAAAACGATGCAGCCATCCCCCGGAAGCTTGGAAATTTTCGATTCCCAGGGAAAGCGCAATGTTGTCCGCCTTCTCGCGTAGCACCTTGCCGTCCACGTTGACGCCGGCCGCTGTAACTTCGGCAAACCATGTCAGTAGGACCTCTTCCAGCTTCACGTGTGTAGCCGTCTTCGCCTGTTTCACGTTCACGCCGAAGTGCTGGGCATTCTTCATCACAACGTCTCGCTGCCCAACAATGGTGCACAGCGTCGACGGTGCTATGCCTAGCTCCTTCGCCAACTCGACACGTTTCTTCTTCGGGTTCTCGTCGACCTTCTTGAGTATTTCAATTTTCTCCTTAAACGAAAGGGCCTTCCGTTTTCGCGACATGTCGAACAGCAAACGCTTCGGTCTTTCCGCGCGCACTAAACTTCCGCCAGTCAGGTTCAGGTAGTCCACGTTGCAAAACGCACAGGGCAGCAGCAGCAGCGAACACTGAACAGACGCATGTAGCAGCATGCAGCATGCAGCTTCCTGTGATGGCGATGGCGATTCGGCTTTTCCTTTCAGATCGGGTCGCCCTGCGCGAAAGCACGGCGTAGCGAAAAAAGAAAGAAAACAAAACTAGCGTACGCCGATGGCTGCCAGGAAATGGGCGACGCAGAGTTGTCAGGCACGTGACTCGCCCTGGCTAGGCAGGTTTCGTGCCGAGCCATGTGCCGAGCGCACTTTATGCTACGGCGGCGGCATGGGCGGCGGCGGCGGCGTGGAGGTGAAAGGAGGCGTGTGGAGAGGAGGGCCTGTGGCCGCTGCCGCTCGGCCGGCAGAGGGTGAAGGGAAGCGGGCTTGAAAAGACGTGGAGGTGAAGAAGGGAGACCGGTGTGGAGAGGAGGGCCAGTGGCCGCTCAGCCAGCGGAGACTGGAGGTCAAGGGAAGCGGGCGTGGAAAGGGCCAGCTACCGCGCATTAGCCATGGTGGCTACTCTCCCCCTCCGAGACCAGCCGCGTCGCCCTGGTCGCCCCGCTCTCCATGCCCCGCTCGCGTGCGCCGGCCATTGGCGCGTTCGTATCATCCGCGAAGGCTTGAGAAACTGTTCGTATAATCCCAAATCATAGCGTATTCTATATAACGTAGACCATCCAAAACACTTTTGAAATTCGTATCATCGCGAAATTCGGATCAACCGTAATCGTATCATCGAGATTCTACTGTAATTGCCGCTAAGAATTATCCACCAGTCAAATTTACATTAGAAGTTACGGGACCTCAGAAATCCTTCAAATTATCCGGGATTTCGAATCAGCAGAGTTTCGAATTATTGAGGTTTTACTGTAGTGCTATGAGCTAAGGTGCAAACAGGTTCACCTTCTGTGTTGTGGTGGCATGTTTTTACCCACTTCGTCGTAAATAACAGTTTGCCTTCCCTTCTGTTCCCACCCCTCGCATACCTTGCTCTATACTTCTTCCGTCCCTTCCGACTCTCTCTTCACCTTTGTGGTTCCTGCCTGTGTACCATGCAATGTCCCGTGATGGCCTCCACTCCAATCACCCTCTCTCTCCCTCCTTGGTGTCTTTGGCTCTCCCCCATCCTCGTCTGGGCCCCCTCCCCTCCTCGCACACCCCCTCCCCCACCCGTCCTACAGAGAAGGGACCCTGGCGGCACCCGTGGAAGTGCACGTGGATCCGTCGGAGGAGCCGGACTACTGCCGCCAGTGCCGCATCACCCACCGACCGTGCTGCCCCAACGCGCTGCCCTCCTCCCCGCAGCAGCCTCAGCACTGCGAGTGCCTCGATGCTGCCAGCGTAACCAAGGTGCAGATCGAGTGAGGCACTGTCGAGCGACCCTGCTGGCAGTGTGTGCGTCTTCAGGCATGTGCGCAACAAAGAGCTGGTGGTTGCAAGTACCGCAAGGCCCTGTGTGAACATCGTCAGCTGTTGCTGAAGCGGAAGCCTCGAGCTGTCCTGAAACAACGAAGCCGGTGGTCTTTGCTGCTGCTCCTGCTGTCGTCATTGAACTGTGGGGTCTGCGGAAAGGTAGCTGGTGAAGTCTGTTGGGTGTGCACCCTGTCCACTTGTCGTCGGACCCCTTCCTGTTGCCTGACAAGATGGGCTGGCGCACTGTGGTCTGTGTGGGGATACGTCCGCAGGTGGTTTGGCAGTCACAGACCTGGGGCTGTTCCTTTGGGGAGTTGGTGCTGGCACAGTTCCTTGCTAGAAATGCCGACGAAGAAGGAAGAATTTTGACTTCTCGGTTGTTACTGTGGCCGCAGACTTGTCGAGGGGTAGAGTGATGGCCACAGTAGCATCTTGACTGACAGTATGCCCTCCCGTTGTGAGGTTACTTGCCAACCGTGCAACATGGTCGTGGGAAAGAGAGGATGCCATGCCATATTGCTTTGAGCAGAAGACATGTCCACTGCCTTTCTTGTGGTAAGAAGAAATCAAAATATCTGTCGGACAAGGTATGTGGAAGACTGGACATTCACCGCCGTAGGTTGAAGAATTGGCACCAACGAACGCCCTCCAGTCTTCGTCCTGATCACCCTTCCTTAGTGGGCATTGACTGCCTCAGCCTGCTGACGACAACTTTGGGGCCTGCACTTGTGACAGGACTGCGGTCACAGTCAAGGTGCACAGGATTTGCAAGATCGGTGTGTAGAAACAGCATGCCTTAATATTTAACGCAGTTGCCACTAGGGTGGGCAAGCAGAACGCTACAGAAATGGCTCAAACATCAGGCTTTTCACACGACGAGTCCTGCTTCTGGAACCTGCCTCGGCTGAGACTGGCATGGGGAAATACATTCGCATGGTGCTTCGAGGGCATCTGTGCCCACACACCACTTAGGTGAAGACTTAACAATAGCAGAGGGAAGGAGGCACAGGAGAGGACTGACGGTACAGGTGTCAAACAACTGGTGTCAATGTCATCTCGTTCATGTGCTTGAGGAGTATGTGTCATCTATTGGGGACTTCAATTTCTCCCTTTAGATTCTGCTGCTGTCTTTTCTTTTTTTTTTTCTCCCTCTCTCTCTGCATCGGTTCGTCGAGAGGAGTGTGCCAACAAGGCCGGTGGACTGCCAAATGCCTGCCACTGATTGTTCCACCATTGATGCTCTGGTGGGGAGCAAGGCAGTACCACCCTGTGCACATCGGAGCCGGAAAACGGTTTGACTGATTGGTGCATGGCGTGTCACATTTGCCACTGTGTTGTCCACGGGCCACTGTGTTATGTCACACATGCTTGGGTCATTGTGTTCCCACGTGTGGTTGGGGGGATGGGGTTTCGCCGTTCAAGGTTATAGTCATGGATGTGTTCTGGACAGTTTGTGTGGTGCCACTGTGTGCATAGAAATTTGTCGGGAACTTGTATTCAAGTGTGCTCGTGTGAAGTTCTAGCTCGTGCCGCAGCGCATTTGCTGCTGGCAAACGTGTATTGTATATGTATACTGTGCCACAAGAAGGGTGGTTTGTGTGCATTGCTTCTTCTTATGATGCGCGCACATGGCTTTCTCTTGTTTTTGTGGCAAAAAAAAAAGTGCTGGAGGGAAATTAAACCTTGCCAATTGTTTTGTACAGTGTATAGAAGAAAAATATTGTTGGTTTTGGTGCTTCCATTGCAGTCACAGCCAACTCACTGCAGCAGGCCCGATTTTGTTCCCTGCGCTACCGGTACACGTTCATATTCGATGGAAGCCCCCTCCTGGCTTTTAAGGACTGGTGTGTGTGGTAGCAGCACTCAACTTATGTTATGTGCTTCTCTTCCTGCTTTTGTGAGGCTTAGCGATTTTCTGTCACTCTTGGACAAGAAAGCGCCTCATCTTTTTATGGCCATTCCGAGCCAGCACATTGCTTGTTGTGGCTGCTTATCGAGTTGCTTCCTTTGCTTCGCATTTTCCTAAGCGCATAATTTGATTAAATGCACGAGGAAGAAAGATTGGTGGGAAGGTGGGGCGGTACACAAACTGACACGAGCTATCAGCCTCGAGTGGCCAGCTGTTTTGAAGATGTGTGTGCCGCCTTTGGTGAAGTGCTCAATGCCATCGTCAGCGTTTACTGCGACTGCTGTGTCTGTCATCAGAGGGCTGTGGTAATACTACAGAGTCTGCAGCCTCGGTCGAAATTTTCCGAAATCTTGGTGAATGGTTGGTATGTACAGTGTGGACCGTCTGTGCAAACATTTTGGTGATTCAATCTCCCAACAGAACTGCCCTCTGCTTATCTGGATCTGTGCGCATTTTGCGAAAATCAACAACTTGAGTGCCGTGGTCACTCTTTTTCTCGCATTGCGTGTCACGGGTGCGCTGTGGTTTCTCTGCCCATCTTCGAGCTTCACCTTTAGCATCAAGCTCTCGCAGATTCTTAACAGGCAGCTATATGACAGCTTTGGTTTCGTGCAAGTATGCGCTGATCGACTGGAGTTCGCATGGAGCAACACCTTGTCTGTACCTCATCATCTACTGTTCAGGCTTGCTTCGCATCTAAGAAGTTAAAGCTTTGTGTGAAAGTTTTTGTCCTTTGGCCGTGGTGCATCAGTTTTGCACTTCAGTCTGGTGTTGCTGTGTTGTTGGGTTGATGTCGCCAAACCTCTTGTCACGTGTGTCGTATCGACTCTTGTCGCTTTGCATTAGCAGCGGTTGGCAGGCCGATGCTTGAGGCGCATCAGGTTTTTGTCGGAAGAGGGGCACATACATAGAAAACTTTGTCCACGGCTGCACTACACTGATGGAGTGGCACTGTTGCTAGTCCGTACTTGGCACACTCGACGTCGTAGCAGCGGCTCTCCATCGAACGTGTTGCCGTGTGCGGTGGCTGCGGTGTTTATTGGGCATTCATCGTTTCACAGGAGAATGGCAGCTTCACCCAAAACCCTGTATCCCGTCACACGTGTCCACCTGATGTGAACAGATGTCATCACATTTCAGCTACTGTAGTCGTTGGAGGACATTGGAAACTTCGTTGCACATCATTCTTGTTTTGGTTTTTTTCCCCCCATAGTTTTGTGGAACAGATTGAAGCTAGGACATCTTCACTTTTGATGTGGCTAGTAAAAAGAAAAAGAAATTCAGAAAGTTTGCAGTTGAAGGCATGAGTATTGTCCATATTTGTTTGTCTTTCAAGCTAACCTCACAGCCTTGGACCCAGTGGTGCAACTTCTATGGCTGCAAGAGTCTAGTGTTACACACTGAAGCAAAGACTGCTGCTCCATGGCTGGGAGGAACCTGTGCCCCTGCTGACTGAGGGCGCATATTTGTTATATAATCCTGTTTGTAATCTTGTACAGCAATGGCTTGTATGGTATACTCGTAAAGGGAAGATAACTGCCAATCTTTGATGCCCCCGTTCTCGCCTAGGCGCCGGGGAGTCGTAATGTACAAAGCTGGTTACCCGCAGGCGCTGTGGCGTGTGTGTGTGTGTGCGCGTGCATGTACACTATGTGCGTGTGTGTATTTATAATTGAAATTAAAGGAATAAAGTTGCTATTTCCACGGACACATACTGGCTCTACTGATACGCATATTCTCCAAGTGGAGTCATGGAGTTATGCAGTGCTTCAAGAAGTGGACATTGGGACCCCTTGTAAAGCATGCTGCTTGTGTGGAGAGTTAAAAGGGCTCGAAACATCTTTGTAAGAGCTCGAAACATCTTTGTTCATATTTTTATTTTTGCTGGGAATAAATGCCTTCACATTAGGAGACGGGCGTCCTCACTTTCCAGAAGGCTTCAGGTGATGAGTTGAGAGTGATTTAAGTGCAGAATAATTGGCGAGGATGGGGTGTGGCATGAAGCTCTGAACCCGTCCTCTGCAGTATTCTATCATACCCTCACCAGAGCACATTTTCCTTTTTTCATTTTAAACTTGGTCACACTCTAGAAGAAATGAAGCCCGTATTTCCCTCAACTCAAAGCCGTTACTCAAGTGATGCTCCTGGTGTCTTGTGCTGCTGTGGGCTAGTTGGTTTGCCTGTCCTTTTCTATTTTGAGAGCCCTTAGTTCATATAGTTCCGCCACCATGGTGGCTCGGTGGTTATGGCGCTCGGCTGCTAACCCGAAAGACGTGGGTTCGATCCTGGCCGCGGCAGTCGAATTTCGATGGAGGTGAAATTCTAGAGATTCATGTACTGCGCTTTGTCAATGTACGGTAAAGAACACCACGTGGTCGAAATTTCTGGACCCCTTCACTACGGTGACCCTCATAGCCTGAGTCACTTTGGGATGCTAAACCCCCATAGACCATAAAGCAAATCATGTAGTGCCATATTTGCAGGCTAATTGGCCGTTTACAGCACAGGCTGCAGCCTCAAAGTATGTATCAGGGTTGAGGAGTGGAGTGGCAAAGAGTACTGCACAGTGGCACTTAGAAACTGCAGAGGAACAGGAATGCCAACAAATGAGATAGCAGTCCCAGTCCAGTGAGCAGATAACTGATGGTCACTTTGGGTAATGGAGTGGGTTTGTAAGGAATGCATTGTACAAGGCGACCGTGTGAGTGGGCTAGGAACTTAAGGTATGGGTTTGGGCTAGTTGGTAATCCATTCCCAACGCAGAGTGAGTCTTTTTCTCGTCTTGGTCGTTTTCTGCACTCTTTGTGTTGAGAACGATTAGGAGGTTTGTAGCCGTGGGGTTGCCATCGCCAAGGCAGGAAACTGTCAAGTGGAGTTCAGTGGGACAGGCCTTTGACCTGCAGTGGACATAGTTGGGCTGGTGATGATGGAAACGCCAAATGGAGACTCAACGCCAAAATGGAGACTCAAAAAGTGATGCGTACGACCATAGTAAACATGGATCACCACCTGGAATTCACCCAGGTGCAAATGTCCAAATGGGACTCGCTATGGTATCAGTTCAAATGGTTTATACTGTTGGGACCAGTAGCTGCCCCTGTAGGAAGAACAACATTTCTTTGGTTAAAGCATTTGTGTAATGTTCTTCGTTTTCTAGCCTTTCTGAAAACTTATGAAAAAGTTTTAAAGTAGGAGTTTTCGGAATTCTAAGCACACTCCTAATATTAAGGAAAACATGCAACCTACACTGAAATGTGTTGCCCTGCAGACCGTGCAGATCTGCACATAGAACACTCTGCTTTAAACGTAGCAGGCAGCAAGAAACCACTGCAGTACGCACATCTTGTATGATAAACTTGTACACACATCCAAACTTAGTGGGAGATTTAGTTGAAAAATTTGGTTATTTGAGGAACGCCATTACCACAAACAGTGGAAAAAGCTGTCTATTCAACAACAAAATTCTCTGTAGGATCCAGCAGATCCCACTTCAGAACCAAAAGCCTCCAGTATTGATCAGAAGAGCCTGACACAACTAGTTGATGCCCTTCTGGGACCTTATACACCATAGAAAACCAGAAGGCTGCCTTCTGGGACCAGCAGACCCCAGCACGAAACCAGTTAGCACCCGTATGGAAGCACCTCAACCTACAGCAAACCAGAAGGCTTCTTTCTGGGTCCAGTAGCCCATAGGTCCAAGCAAAACAGTTGGTGCCCTTCAGGGACCATTTGAATCTGCAGCAAACCAAAACGCTTCCTTGTGGGTCCAGGTGAAACCTTTAGAAAGCAGCAGATTCCCATTAAGAAATTTCCCCTAGGTAACGCTGAGTAACTTTTTTTTCTCTGTAGTTTCGGTTCCAGTTTCCAGCCGATGGTTGAGATGTCACAAGCGAGTAGGTCACGTGAGGCACACAAAAAAACTAATAGAGCCGCTGCTTTCTCTTTTCAATTCAAACTCGCGCCAAACTTCTCCGGAACTGGTCGGCAGCAAGTGAACGAAGAGCTATTGCAGTTTATTTTATTCCTCGTACGATCTGAACAATCTGGCGCACACTTCTGACGCCGCAACCGTCCCTCGACTGCTGGAACCGAACTGGATTGAAAAATAAATTTTATTGCAAGTGTTCCGAAGCTCTGGCCACGCCTACTAGTGTGCATTACACCGGTGCAGGTGTCGCATGCTCCTTTCGCAGCTCTCGACGAAGCGGTGAGCGGGCAGAGAGCACGTGGGCGCTGATGTATGACGCGCGCTGGTTAGGCGTGGTTCGCACTCATTCTGATTAATTGCTGTCAGTCCTGCGTGAAACATCCTGTATGTTCCTAAAATCGGCGACAGCGTTAGGGAGGAATAATAGAGACTTCTGGTCCACACATGTGGGCGTGGGTTCGAATCCCACTCCTGACACATATTGTTCTTGATTCTTCGAGCACCCGATTTATAGATTCGTAAAATCAGTGTACCGACAGTGTCAGGATGGCCGAGCGGTCTAAGGCGCCAGACTCAAGGTTAAACTCCTTGCCTGCGGGATGTGGGCTAAACGAGGCTTCTGGTCCACAAATGTGGGCGTGGGTTCGAATCCCACTTCTGACACATTTTTTTTCTTGATTATTTGCGCAGCCAATTCATATACTGGTAAAATCGGTGTGCCAGCGTTGTCAGGATGGCCGAGCGGTCTAAGGCGCCAGACTGAAGGATAAACTCCTTGCCTGCGGGATGTGGGCTAAACGAGGCTTCTGGTCCACAAATGTGGGCGTGGGTTCGAATCCCACTTCTGCCACATATTTTTTCTTGATTATTTGCGCAGCCAATTCATACTGGTAAAATCGGTGTGCCAGCGTTGTCAGGATGGCCGAGCGGTCTAAGGCGCCAGACTCAAGGATAAACTCCTTGCCTGCAGGATGTGGCCTAAACGAGGCTTCTGGTCCACAAATGTGGGCGTGGGTTCGAATCCCACTTCTGACACATATTTTTTCTTGAATATTTGCGCAGCCAATTCATTACTGGTAAAATCGGTGTGCCAGCGTTGTCAGGATGGCCGAGCGGTCTAAGGCGCCAGACTCAAGGATAAACTCCTTGCCTGCAGTATGCGGGCTAAACGAGGCTTCTGGTCCGCAAATGTGGGCGTGGGTTCGAATCCCACTTCTGACATATTTTTTCTTGATTATTTGCGCAGCCAATTCATATACTGGTAAAATCGGTGTGCCAGCGTTGTCAGGATGGCCGAGCTGGATTCCACTTCCGGCCGCGATATAGCGAACGGACGCGTGTGAAATGGGCTCCGTTGGAGCGGTATCAGCGGCCGTGTCCGGCCGCGGTAACAGGTTTTCTTCTGCATCGGATGATGAGTATCGTGTTGTTTTGCCTAGTCTGCCTTCAGGGCGTTTGGTTTTGAATACCGTTTTTATGCATGCGGACGTGAGAGCACGGCCCTACCGAGTAGAAGACTTTAGGGATACGCTGGTGAATTTGAATCTGCTCCCCGACGTTACGGCCTTGGGGGCGTATCAAATGAATCACGTGTGGGCAGTTACCTTCAAGTGTGACGCAGGTGTGCAAAGACTGCTCGCCAACAACGAAGTGCAAGTGAAGAACCATCGCTGCGTTCTCATCGACCCGTCTCACCAGGACCTACGGTTGAAACTGCAATTGCTGCTGCCCACCGTCCCCGACGACGACGTGCGGGCGGCTTTGCTAGTGTACGGGAAAGCGACAGATGTGGTCAAGGAGCGTTGGAGGGTGAATGGTGTGTCTGACAAGAGCTCGACGACCCGGACAGTGACTTTGAAGCTCAAGGCCGGTGTGAAGCCGGAAGATATACCGCATCAGCTTAGGATTGCTGGGGAGCTGGCCCTTGTCGTGGTGCCGGGCAGGGCACCCCTCTGCTTGCGATGCCAGAGCACAGGCCACATACGTCGTGACTGCAAGGTACCGCGCTGTGTGCTATGTCGTCGCTTTGGCCACGACGAGACCGAGTGCGTGCGTACCTACGCCAGCGTCGCAGGGCCCGCGAGGAGTGACGATAACTCGGAGCTCCTAATGGATGAAGCTGATGCTGAAGCAGCAGCCAAGGCGTAGTCAGAAGACAAAGCTACGGCTGGAAATGAGCCGGCTGAGCAAGCCTCGGGCGAATCAGTACGCCAAGGCACTCCGAACCTCGAAGAAAATGGCACACCTGCGAGAACAGAAGACCCATCGACGGCGAGGTTGGTTCAGGACGAGAAGATAAACGCGACATCGGTAGGAAGCGCCAGCGAGGGGGAGCAGAAGATGGACACATCAAACGAGGGCACCGCCGCCGCGGCGACTAAACGCTCGCACGAAGTCGTCGAGGAAGATGACACATCTTCTGGCCCGCCCGTCAACGGAGAGCCACCGTCAAAAGCAGCTCCCGTGCGTCGGTCGACGTTGCGACCTCGGCCGAACATCCCTCCAGACCGGAGGACGACGACGAGGGCGACGACGCCGCCGCCGACGCCGCCGACGCAGCCGCCGCCGCCGGCGGCCTCGTAGTTGTAAGTTTTGGGACTGGACGAGCGCTTGTTCTGGCGCTGAGGATGCTTCTTGTCAACGGTAGGCGCCATCCTCTTGGTCTCCTTCTATACTACAATGGCGCTGCCAGATAGAGCTTTGCGATTCGCCACAATCAATGTCCGAGGGCTATGTGCGAGGAGGAGGCAACGGCAGTTATATAGGTTGTCAACGGAAAAAGATTTAGATATTATTGCCGTACAAGAGACGAAAATTGAAGGAGATGTTGAGACCGAGAGTATGGTGCTGCCTTTCATGTCACATTACTACGCGTGTGTGAGCCATGCGGTTGGGAGATCCGCAGGCTGTGTTCTTTTTGTGCGCCAACATTTGGGGCTTGAGGTGCAGGCCGTACGGTCGGACATTGCAGGACGTATGGTTCTTTGCGATTTTAGTTTTGGTCCAGTGCTATGGCGAGTGATATGCTTGTATGCTCCTAATGTACTCGAGGAAAGACGACAGATGTTTGAGGGACTCAAAAATTATTGCGATGTCGATCGGAAACTAGTACTGATGGGAGACTTTGTGTTTTAGCGGCGCGAGATAAAGCGAACGATACACCGTACAGAGACGCCAGCACGGCAGAACTTCGAAGCTTAATCGATGAATTTGGGCTCGAAGACGTAGCGGAATGCTTGGAAGACGACCACTGCGTTCGCTTTACGCATTTCCAAGGAGCCAGCCACGCCCGGCTTGATAGAATGTACGTTTCGGCCGAATTGACAGCGCTTTGCCGAGAGTACCATGTGCAGTCCGTGTCATTCAGCGACCGCTGTCTTGTCTGGTTTGATATTAAGAACAAGAAAGAAAATAAAAAACAAATTCACATGGGAGTTATGGAAGTTTAACGCGAAGATTTTGGATGACGACGTTTTCAAGGAAAGAGTGTCAAGTATGCTTGAAGAAATTAAGGATGATACAGCCACAGTTGTTTGCGAACAATGGGAGACTTTCAAGCAAAAAACTAAAATGAAAGCGTTGGAAAGAGCTAGTGCTATAAATTACGAGAATGATAAGTATGAGACGAACTTACGAAAGAGCCTGCAAATGCTAATAAACCAAGAAAACTCAGCTCCAGGCACGTTCAAGGCTGACATCTGTTCGCTCAAACATAAGCTCGAACAGTTTGATATCGACCGATACCGCGGTGCGCTTGTACGAGCCAGAGCCGATAAAGAGATAACCGGTGAGGCACCAACTAAAAGAGCACTGGCAAGGGAAAGAAAATGGGCCCGCAAGAATGTGATTTCCGAAGTTGAACAAGACGGCATTATTTTGAACGAACAGAACGACATCGAAAACGCTTTCACCCTGTTTTACAAACAGGGTGTCGAACCGGAACCGAACCCGAACCCAAAACCGGAACCGAACCCGAATTTTCGCCCGGAGCCGGAACCGAACCGAACCCATAATTTTTTCGCCATCTTGGAACTGAACCCGAACCGGAACGATTCAAAGGAACCGTTCCGAACCGGTTCGGGACCCGGTTCAGCACCACTTTTTTTGCATCTCGGCATACTTCTTGTTTTCGGACAAAATGAGATGATCTAGCGCATAGACTTACCCACCCGTAGCTGTCTGCGCTGGGAAGTGCAAAAATGGTACCTAGTGTATGCGACAGCGAACTTACAGGAAGTCTGGTGCCTGGGAAGAAGCCTAATTGACGCTTCTGCAATGCACTACCGCCAATTCTTTGCACTTCAGGTTTATGTGAAATCTTGAGTTATTATTACATATATCCCTTTTACATATTTGCGTAAATCTTTAATCAAATTGTTAGGACTGCTCTAACTGAATAAAGTACTATAGACACCACATTTTTGCTTGCGTGCTTTTCTTTCAAACGATCCATCAGACATTGATGTACACGGAGCATCGCGTGGTATTTCCCCAACACATAATAAATAATTTGTATTTGAATTTCTTCACGACTCTGTTTCGGTTTCACCAACATAACGATGGCTCTGACGAGTAGAGGAAATTAGATTGCGTGAGGTGCAATAAAACGGCAATATAACTGCTGATACGTCGTTCGTTGTTGTTATAGGTCTTGAAGCCGGCTGATTTAAGTGCTATAGTGGATCAAAACAACGTGTCAGCGTTTTTATTAGTTTTCCCGTGCCTCACGTGACCTAATGTTAAGCTTACATCACAGCCATCATTCGGTTAATGAAACCGGGACAGCATGGGAGAAAAAATAATTTCTAAATTAATTAGTGGTAGTATGCGAATACAACACGGTGGTCCATGTATTCTAATATCTATGGTGTCATTTGAAAGGCGAAAACAAGCAATAAAACTGGGTGTCTATAGTCATTTAACCACCGATTGAGAATGCCTTCCTTTTCTTTGCGTCATTTCCCACAAATAGATGAAATATTAGCGCGAGGATCCAACAACGTTGTCATGGTGGTTTTTGAGGAAATGAAATGGCGCAGTAACTATCTCACTTCGTGATGGACACCTCAACCGCGCCGCAAGAGAGGGAGGAAGGTGGGAGTGAAAGAAAAAGGAGAAACAGGCGCAGTAAGCGAGACCTCCGAAATAATTTCTACCAGCTGGGGATCCTTAAAGACCAGCTGCATAAGTTTTAGAAATCGACGAGCTTAAAAGGGTCGAGTGTGTGGAACTTCCAGGTAATGTATGCGAAGTCCTTTTGGCCTAGCATTTGAAACGATGACGTGATCACCAATTAAAATTGCGACGGCCTTCAAGCTTCTCCGCAGCGCACAAGGCTAAGTGGGGGACTCATGATGACGTCATCGAAGGTATCGGTACATTTCCAACGCATAAACGCCTGCTTTGAAGGAAACAAACCAACGCCACCGAAGGTTAAGCCCGCCGAACGTTGTTTGGCAGCGTCCAACGAGGCACGGCAGGACGTGGCTGACGGCAGCACTAATTTGAAATAATACCTTCCGTGACGTCACACTGAACTTCCCCGCACTCCTCCGTTGCTTTGAGGAGAAGTGCAAAATTTAATCGTCGATTACGTCACTATTTTAAATCGTAGGGCAAAAAACTTAGCATGTATTACCTACAACCTATATAGCTTTGAATCCTTGAGTACCGCGAAATTCTCAAAAAGTGGCGCAGTTGTTAACGTGCACTGACATCGCGCAGCACACGGTGTCTTTTGCGCTTCGCCTCCGTCGAAACGTTGGCCCCCGGGGCCGGGTTCGAACCCCGGTACACCGAATAAGTAACCGAGTACCCTAACCACTGAGCCACCGCAGTGGGTACTGCAACATTTACTCTTGTAGGCGCTCATTGTCTCATACAGCAGGTTCTAAATAAAACCCCTCACGATGTTGGGCAATAAAGAAAAAAAATGGCTCGATGGCTGTGGAGCTCGGCTGCCGATTCCAAAGATACAAAAACCAGCGTTCCCTGTCGCATGCCGAAAATCCCCAGCTGGTCTCCGTTAATCTGGAGCCCTCCACTACACCGTCTGTCGCATAGCCCCAATGTCTAATCGACACATTAAGCCCGAGATATTACTACTATAACAAGGTACCCATGTGGGCTAGTTGGTGTACATCAGACATAACTTCACCAGCGAAAGAACGAGACACGAGGAGTAGAACAACACAGGACAACGCTCATATTAGGCTGCAAGGCAGTGACACATGCATCAGTGCACCGTCCTTGCATCTCACTAGCAAGGAAGTTAATTTCCTAAGCAGAAGTGTGCGCGTGCAAGATTGATAGGCATATTATCTGTATTTTGTTGTTTGCCAGTGTTGGAGCGTGTATCCACTCCTGGGTGATCTGCCACTTATGTATCTGTTTGTTTTGCTTGGTGTGTCTGATACGCATGCGTCTTCTGGTGACCTAGGTTGGCCGTTTCTCGAGTAAACTTCAGTTGTTATTCCAGCGTTGTCCTGTGTTCTTTTACTCCTCATGTCTCGTTCTTTCGCTGGTGAAGTTATGTCTGATATTACTACTAGTATTACCAAAAGAACGATGTATAAATTGGTACCGCTCCTTTTTTTTTTAGAATCCGCATATTCTTGTTTGCGCGCGACGGTAGAGATTTACTAATAAGAAAAAATTAAATACCGAATACTGAAAAGGGCAATGCGGGAATGCATGCGCTCTCTGGCACGAAATAGTGAATACGCCCAGAAAGATGCCACTGCGATGAAATGTAACTGCGATGAAGTGATTTCGTTATGCCGATTCGCTGAAATCGTTCTGCTTCTAAGAAAAAATTGCTGCCAGTCGCCAGCGCGCGGCTCCATCCGCTGTTCTCGCACTGCTCGATCTTGAATTCTCTGTCTGGCGACTTATGATTGTTGGAGTTTTTTTTCGTAGAACGCTTAGGCGACTCAAAACGTTGAGCCTTCACAACAATCTGCCTGGGCTATATCGGGTACAGGTGGGTGATGGGGGGTGGAGAGATGGGTGAAAGTTTTTGAAGGTGCATTTTTATCAGTGAATGCCCGGATGTGCGCCCACCGGGGTCTGCATCAGGGATGGAGGCTGCACGCACGCACCCCCCCCCCCCCAACACACGCACACACAGCGAGAATATTTTTGGGAAAGCAAGCTATACTTTTAACGCAGTAAAAAGAACAACTAAAAGAGTATGCATACTCTATCTTCTGACTCCGAGTGGGATTCATACCAATGGCGGCGCAACAGAAAACTCTCTTTACAGATGCTTTAAGCTCTTCGCCTATTTTCTAGGCTTCTTTGTATGGTTGTTGCATGGAATATTTGGAACCTCTCTGACCCTCCTCATGCCTTCCTTGACCGCGTCGAATTCAGCGATCTCGGCATAAGACCTCAGGGCACCATAACTCCTTTTCGCCGCCCGCACATGAAAATTCCAGTCGGTGCACATGTCAAGAAAGGGGAACCAGCCAGGAGGTTGAACTTGAGCAGCACATTTCTCCTGCGTTAAAGTGCGCTGTTGTCTGAACAGTGACCTCGTTGAACGCGGTGCTTCTGCGTGTTCATCCATCATGCGGGTTTTCCACACGCTAAGCGGTCCTATCAACACGAAGAGTTCGCACGGAATTCCGGAGTTTTTCATCGCAGACATAAATTTTTTAAAGAAATGTATGATGTCAGTGGGTTTTTAAGAGACTGCTTAAGTATGTCCCAAAAGAACACAGCATCGCGACAAAAATATCATTTTATTTCTCAAATTGTCTCTCGTTGCTCGCACAGGTAGATATGCCCTGACCACGGCCCAAACGTCCCTTTGGCGCGAAGGTTCGTCCTAACATGTAAGGTCCATGTCTGAAGCGTGGAAAAGGTTTGTGGCCGATTGAAACTATAGTCGAGCCCACTTATAACGAAGCTGACGGTCACGCGGCTTCCATTCGTTATATCCGATGTTCGTAGCAAGTGAATTTTTCGTACAACATCCAAAAATACTAAGGCCGCTGAAAGTGGCGTTTATTATAAAACTGCGTTATGCGCGCCTACTTGTGCAAAGTAGGAGCCTGTCGCTTCTCTTTCCAGGCTATCTAGGGTGGTCATTTAATCCTCGTCGAGACCTTTCTGCCAACTATCAAATATATGGACGAGGTATAACTAATCATGGATGAAGTGTGCATGGCAACTGGTGGCAGGTCGGCCACATAAATGAGATTCCTGGCAGTAGGGAGAGCTCGCACTTGGTGTTCAACGTCTCCGTCAGAGCAGGCGCTTCTGCGATTCTGTGGTCCGCAGGCACGTTGTTATCCGAGGAAACATCTGGTCGGCTATGGATCAGCGAAGTGTTGCCAGAAATGTGCATGCGTCTGGTCACGTGTGTTTTCAATCTGCTTCTGTCGTTCCTGGGCTGGTGCAGCGACGAAGTAGCGCAGCGCTTGTGGCGCAGAATGCATCCGTTGCACTGTCCGCTGTATGACAACGCCTGCACATGATAGCGGCGCAAAAGATGGCGACGACTGGGCAGGCTATGCATACCACGTGACCGCCATGGCCAGCAAGGATTTCAAAATTATCAAATCGCTGCTGTTAGTTGACCCGCGACCACGGTCAGTAGCTTTGCTTTCGACGATGCCCCCGTGTCAGGCGCACCGCGTTTCTTCCATTCGGTATGCTCTGCCGAGCCGGCGAACGCGTAGGCAATGATTGCCCTCGTATGCCATCGACGCGGGTTTTCTCGCGAGCATGTCCAGAAAAGACAGGGGAGCGCTTACTCGCCTATGAAGCATAGCTGCCAGAAAGGGGTGGTTTGCAGTTTTGAAAATAAATGCCTGAAACATGTTGGTGGACAACTGGTGCACGCCAGATTAACCACTCTTTATCACTCTATCAAGGGCGCAAGAAATTATGTTGACGCAAAGGTTCCCTTTGATAGCGCCCAGGAAAACCCGCAAACATTCAAAGTAGTGCAAGTATATCTTCTTCCTCGCACAATGCTGCACTTGCAAGAACCACTCTTTATCACTGTTGTTGGAGCTCAACGTCGCAACAAACATGTTGCCAATTTGTTTGGTTTATTGGATTTTAACGTCCCAAAGCGACTCAGGCTATGAGGGACGCCGTAGTGAAGGGCTGCGGAAATTTCGACCACCTGCGGTTCTTTAACGTGCACTGACATCACACAGTACAAAAGCTTCTATAATTTCGCCTTTTCGTCCGCCGCCGCGGGGATCGAACCCATGTCTTTCGGGTCGGCAGCCAAGCGCCGTAACCATTGAACCACCGCGGCGGGGCTGTTGACAATTTGTGTTCGTGCGAAAACGAAGCGTTCTCAACCCATCCAAGCGTGTGTTTTTTATGATACTATTTTTATCAGAAGAGAGAAGGTTGGCGTCACCATAATAAGTCAATGTCGTAATTTCTTACTGTGAGAAGCCACGATTCGCTGTGTTTTTGAAGATACTGAGCTATAGGGGTTCGGGATATATAACGTGAGTCACAAAAGCGGTGTCGAATAGGTGATTTAAATAAAATATGTTTGGTAAGTTCTGGATGTTAGGGAGAGCCTCTGCTCCCACGAGGCTCTCGTTGGGCGGCGTATGGGCGGTGGAGGGATTCTCGCACATTTTCTTACCATTGCGTAAAGGAAGGGAGACTGGCAAGTCGGTTTGGGGGCGACGGAAATATGTCCATCTGTATGTAGGTACCGATACATGGCAGTTTCGTTTCTCAGTAGTGCGCGGGAACGTAGAGGGCGCGTGCGGCGGCAATCTTGGGGCCCTGTAATTACACTGCGTACGAGAACGTCTCAACTGACGCAAGCTTCAAGGAAGACCTATTATTCGTGCGATGGGGTCTCCCAAACTGCTCAATCAGGAGGGTCTTGTAGATGCAAAATCCACCGGCTCTTCGCCTTAGACCTCATAAGGTGGATTATAGCGTATACTTAGACGATTTTCATTAATTTTGGGTTCATTTCATTTTGCGGCTCTTGCCGTAAATTCGTCTTTGATGCGGACAATAAGTAAAATGAGTAAAGTCAGAACATCTCGCATTAAACAATTTTTTCATGCTAAAGTCACGCAGTAAACACGACAAAAGGAAGACGGGAGACGACACGAGCGCTGACTAACAGATGGTTATTTTATTCTGGGAAAAGTATATAAAGGCACAGGACTCAGGGAACAACCCCAAAAACAGAAGAACAAATGTTAAAACTTAAAAACCATAATGTGTATGCACATCACAGTCGAGTCATGACGTCCTTTTCAACGAAATTCGATGACTATCTTCCATAGTAGACGGCACTCCCCTATCTCCTGGACCTCACTCAATTGCCAAGAAAGCCTTACACAGAGTCATCTGCTTCCTTCCTGATTATATAGGCCTCGACCAACTCCCTACATATGCAAACAGATTTATTAAACACGACACTTGTCTTATCTACTGGAGGAAGCAATCGTTGCACTCGCTACAATGCAGAGCCAAGTTGTACGACACCGCTACTTTTTTCACCCATCTGTGATGTTCGAACAAATGCTCACTGGTTCTCCAGTTAGAAAGACAAGTCTCCTGCTTATTCACCCAGACGAATTTGTAGGGAGATGGCGGAAGCCTTTATGATCAGGAAGGAAGCAGATAAGCGTGTTGCTTCACCATCCATCAATTTGATAGAGAAAGAGTCAGGCTTTCTTGGCAACTGTGTGAGGTCCAGGAGATAGCGGAGCGGTGTGTACTATGGAATATAGTCTTCGTATTTCGTTGAAAAATGTCATGACTAGACTATGATGTGCATGCGCAGTATGGATTTTTAGTTTTAATCTTTGTTCTGTTTTTTGGATTGTTCACTTTGTCCTGCGCCTTCATAGACTTTTCCGAGAATGTAATAACAAGTTGTTAGTCCGCGTCTGTGTCGTCTCCAGTCTTCCTTTTGTCCTTTTTACTGTGGTGCTTAAGCATGAACCCTTACCAACTAGCAAAGTTTTATGTTCTGGTAAACAAATCTTTGCATTTTTTATTTTATATAGATGTGCCAGAAAAAAGAAAACGCATAGCAGGGTTGACTGAAACTCATCTGCGTTTTATATTTTTTTTTGTCCTGAACCCGTTTGAACCGCTTCGAACCGGTTCGAAACGGTCTGAACCGGTTCGAACCGGAACGGAATGGCCGACTGGAGCCGAACCCGGAACTGAACCCGAAAGGCGTGAACCCGAACCCGAACCGAACCCGAAAAAATGCCGGTTCGACACCCTGTTTACAAAGGTCTATTTGCGCTTAGAGCGGTAGACTTAGAAATCTTCAGGACAGAATTCCTGGCTTTAATGCCTAGGATTAATGACAACTCAAAAGAGGTGTTAGAGCGCCCGATTACTGTCGCTGAAATAGAGTTGGCTATCGATGACTTAAAACGAGGGAGGTCACCAGGACCAGATGGTTTAGGCGCCGAATTCTACAAGACTTTCAAGAATGAATTAGCCCCTATAATAGCCCACCTTTTAGAAGACGCATATGAACGGAAGCGCCTACCGCCTTCTTTCCTGGCCACGTATACAGTTCTCATCCCCAAAACAGACGATCCAATCGTTTTAAGGCAAGTAAAGTCCTATCGTCCAATCAGCTTAACGAACGTCGACTACAAGATCTATATGAAAGTACTGGCTAAAAGACTTCAAACGGTTATAAAAGAGATTGTTGGACGACACCAGACTTGCGGTATAAGGGATCGGTCAATATTCACTAACATTCACACGGCGAGATGCGTGCTGGAGTGCTGCGATGCACTAAACATGAACGTCGCAATGCTCCAGCTCGATTTGGAGAAAGCGTTCGATCGTGTACCACATGAAATCTTGTTTACACTTTTGCAACACGTCAACGTGGGAGCAGTTATCACAGAGGGTGTCGCAATGGCTTACAGGGGATGCACAACGCGCCTAGTAATCAACAAATCGGTAGGAGCACCGATCGAGGTGCAACGATCCGTGCGACAGGGTTGCCCCCTCTCACCATTACTTTTTGCCTTATATATCGAACCCTTCTGCCTTAGTATAATAGACACCAGCTACGTAAAAGGCTTTAAATTACAGCTAACCGAAGTGAAACTGTTGGCATACGCGGATGATGTGGCGGTTTTCCGCGTTGACAATGAGAGTATCTTGAAAACGGTGGAAATTGTTAAGCGTTTCTGTGATGCCAGCGGCAGCGCTGTTAACTGGGGCAAGTGCCTTGGATTCTGGCACGGTTCTTGGGCGACGAAACCAGGCACTTTCGCCAACATGCAATGGGCTGATACACCAGCGAGGTACCTAGGTGCTCCTTTAGAGTTTTACCGCGACAGTGAGCCCTACTGGCGGAGCCAAGTTGCAGAAGTGCGTGAAAGAACGGAGAAGGTTAAAGGAGGGGACTTGTCTATGTTTGCGCGCAGCACTGTGTGCAATGTGTTTTTTGTTACCAAACTGTGGTATGTGCTAAGTGTTTTGCACTGCTCACGCGCCAATGTACAAAAGTTGCACCGTGTATTGGCCATCTTTGTGTGGGGGTCGGTATGGGAGAGGACAAGTCGTACCAACCTCTTCCGGAGAGTTAGTCAAGGAGGCGTGGGCTTGTCGCATTTATTCCTGAGGCAAGTGGTCAACCGTTTTTGTTTCCTTCGAGATGTGAAGGACCCGTTTTTGCGTACTGTAGTACAGATCAGATTGAGCAGACTTTTACCGGATTTTGTGGTATCTACCGAGTGTATACCAGGAGGTGTTTTTGGATTCCTGAAGGAGGTTGCGGTTTCCTGTAACTTCCTCAGCGCACGATTTTCGTACCAATATCTTGCAAAAGTAAAACGCATACAGCTATACAAGGACCTTACAGACCTGGTTTTTCCTGTGCCACTGTATCGAACAATGTACAGCACCCATCCAGGCAGCGATGTTTTAAAGCGTGTGAAGCGAATGTATGTAGCTCCGGGAGCCAAGTCCTTTTTCTTCAGGCTGCACACCGGAACGTTGGAGGTAAAAACTTGGATGGCAGAGAAAGGATTGTATGTTCCATGGGGTGATCATTGCTTTATATGTAGAAAGCCAGAAACTATCGAGCATGTTTTTTTGGACTGCTGGGGAGGAGTGTTCTTTTGGGACATTCTTCAAAGAACATTGAAAAAAGATCTGCCCCTTGACCCCCGTGGGATTCGTTTCCTAGCAGTGGAAAATGAAGAAGGTGTACCGTTTGACGCAGTAATGCTCATGGGATTGCACTGTATTTGGAAGGCCTGCATGGCGGCCCGACATGCTGACATCGATGCAAGGCCGGCGCAGGAGTACTTTCGCGAGTCTGTAGGCAGATTCTTGGAAACCTACAAAACTTTGAAACAAGTGCCTGAATGGTGTTAAGAGTGGACAACGTGGTCCTGGGAGCCGGGTGTGACTCATCGCAAAGCAAGGGATATGACGAGGCCTGGCGCCGGCGGCAGAAGCATAGACGACGACGGACGGGGTTGTTGCTCTCCAAATCACCGAACCTCCGAACCGATCGAAGGACGCTGTCTCCCACGGGCCTGGGAGAAATTACTGTCAAACGAGTGTCGTCGTTAGGCAAAGATGCGGCGAGAACTTGGGACAGCAGCAGCAACGCTGGAAGCAGAGATGCACATGAAGCACGGCGGAAGCAGCGGTATACGTTGGCCGAGTCGGCCTTCGGGTCACCGAACGGGATGATGCTACGCAAGGTCACGCTGAGCGAGGCTGCTAATTGAAAGACGCTGTGTCGAAGGGGTCTCGTGCTTCGGCCATCCGGCGGGGGAGTTCGAGAAGGTTCAACCACCTGCGAGGAGACTGCGGGATTCTGCTTTCCCACGGAGGCAACGCACAGAAAACTTGCGGCAGTGGTCAAGGTGACGCATCTGTGTTTGATGACTGTCTTCCCCTTCTCATCCCCCGAGCTGTGAGAGAGCGAGAGGGCATCAGCACCGCCCTGCCGTGGGTGGTACCGCCAGCATCATCAACTGGCCCATCCGATTGGACAACGTTATTCGAACTAAGTTCCCCAGTCAGGGATCTGGGGAACGCGAACCGTATTTAACGGGATGTTGTGTGATCGGAGCATTGCATTCGATTCGATTCTCATCTGTAAATATGTAGAATAAACCCCTCTTGTACAGTTTCCTCGATAACGCAGTCCGACATCGTCATTCGGAGCCGGTACCTGTGGGGCTAAAGGAGTTAGTCATCTCCAGGACCCCTCCGTCTTCAACTCTGGTTCCAGCGGTGGGATAGAAGCCCCATCTTTAACACTGGTTCCAGCGGTGGGCTTGAGGCCCACTTCTAACACTGGTTGGCAGCAGCTGGGATGGACCGTGCGACATCGTGCTTTCTCCACGGGTGAGCGTTTTGGCTTTTGCTATGGGATTCGCCAGGCTTTAGATTCAGAGAAAAATCTTGACTGGGAATCAAGGGTTTGTCATTTGAGAAGGGTTATTCTCAAGGCATTTTTTTTGAGTTAGCAGAGCCAAAGCGGAGAAAGCGTCACAATGGACCTAATGAGATTGTTGAAGTCGGACTTGCTGTTGATATGCGAGGAACTGTCAGTGGAAGTTCAGAACAAAGTAACCAAAATTTAACTGGGCGAAATCATTCTTAAACACGTCAAGGATAACGATCACCTAGAAGTTACATGGAATTTGATACAGGAGGAAAAAGAAAAAGCCCGTAGAGAAAAAGCCGAACAGGAGGAAAAAGCGCGCACAGAGGAAAAAGCGCGTAAAGAGGAAGCTGATCGAGAGTGGGAAAAAGAGAAGGAACGGCAACGGCAACAGTGGAGGGTTGAAATTGAAACAAGGAAACTAAAGATATTAGAACTTCAAAACGAAATACGAAGAAAGGGCGGTAGTGTGAGAGCCGGAACTCCTGAAAGAGCAAGCGATGCTTATGAAATAGGTCCGCAGGCAAGACCCGCAAAGTCTGTGACCGTAGCCGAGTTGGTAAATCGCGACACCACGAGGGAAGTGGCAGAGAACGTGTGCAACTGGTACGGTGGTCCAAGGGAAGCCGCAGAATCCGAGACCGTGTCCAGTGTAGTTGGACGTAATGCTAAGAAAGAGCATTCCGAGATAGCGTCTCAACGACACGAGTGCGAGGATTCTCCTCCGAGTGAGGCAGGAGTGGCAACGGACAACTTTGTCGGGACTGTTACGAGCGCGACCCTTTCAGTAGAGTTGATACAGGCGTCAAACCGGCAGGACCGCGAAAAGGGAGATTTTAATATCGGAAAAGGTTTCGAGGTAGAAACAGCGGAAACCCCCTTTGAGAGTAACAACCGCGGTAAGAGCGAGTTGGGATGTCACAGTGGCTTCAGTGACAAAGGCTCCGGAGAGGCTACCTTGGCAATGCTGGCGCAAGCAGAAGGCGAGACAGCCGAGCAAAAGGACAGCCAGGCGGGCTCAGTTGTAGCTGAGCACTGCAGAGTAGAGAATGGCGCGCAGAGCGACAGCCAGGCGGGCTCAGTTGTAGCTGAGCACTGCAATGTAGACAATGGCGCGCAGAGCGACAGCCAGGCGGGCTCAGTTGTGGCTGAGCACTGCAATGCAGAGAATGGCGCGCAGAGCGACAGGCAAGCTGGAGAGGACAACTCCCGAGGGAATGAGCTGGGGATCTCAGGGGCAGTTTCATGCCCGTCTGTCAGCTGCGTGGAGCTGGCACTCTGCTGCGAAGGCACAGAGGCCAGTTTGGAATCTGAGGAAAATTTCCAAAGTGCGACGGAAAAACTAGAGATAGCTAGTTATGATCAGGAGACGCACGCGGTACAGTCTAGGCGCAGAAAAAGAAAAAGGGCAAGAACCAAGAAAAAACGAATCAAATTCAAAGCCCTAAATTCGGTTGCGCGCACAGGAGCGAAAGAAAGAAATGCGGTGGAAGGAAAGGCGAAGCCTTCCCGCGTTGCGCCTCATAGACTTGCAACTGCAGTTAATGATCTGGCGACATGTGCAGCTCGTTCGAGGGTTGACTGCAGCAACGGAAAAGGAAGTGTGCGTTTTCCGACCAGAACAGGCGCGAAGTGCTTCAAGGGGCATCGGCCTGTAAGAAAGCCTAGACGGGACAAAAAGCCAGTTAGAAAAAAAGCAAAGCGGCCCAAGAGATCAGAAAGCGCAAGGTTGCGCGGTACTCAGCGCATGCGAACGCAGGCGTCGAACAACCGAGACGACACATGCAGGCGTGTTCGGCGGGCCCACTTGAAAAGGAATCGTCCTTCACATTTGGCACCGCATTCTAGGAAGCGCGCATGGCGAATGGGTAGCCGAGCTTCCTGCGTGGGGCGAGAGAAAGAGGTACCTTCTCGCGCTGGTCACTGCTCGTTGTACAGAGCCAGAGTCGGTTATCGACATTGTAGGCGCGACCAAGGTTTTCGTAGAGCCTCGAGGGGGCGCGGAAACGACAGGGAGAGTCGGGGATCGTTTTTTTCTGCAGCCTTTTGTCACGAGTTGACCGCAGTAACACCAGTCAAAGCGCGACCCCGGCGGGCGCGTCTGAAAGACTAATCCTTTCAACTCGGCGGCGGGGAGTCAGCTTTCCCCCCCCGCGTGGCGATTCGAAGTAGCTGTTTCTTTTTTTTATTCCTCTTTTTTTTTTCTCTGTGTGTGTTTATGAAATCAGGCAGGGAAAGGCTACTTTTCAATTAAAACAAGTTGATCGGAGGTTACTGTTTTTTTTCCTTACCTTAGACAAAGGCTATGGCGTCACTGAGTTAGAAATCACAGGTGTTGATTTCCCATGCTACCAAGAGATAAGGGCACTCACAGGAGTGCAGCTCGAGTAGAACTACGCTTAGCGTCGCGTAGGCGGAGCGTTGATCCCTTGATTGACTGACACCTTACGAAAAGGGAGCCTCACTGACGTACACTGAAATGACCGAAGAGAAAACTCGTCTGGGGGAAGCGCTCGTGTCCAGACCTTTGATTCGGGCCACTTATTTTGTTAAAGAAGCTCAGTGTGACGCCAGTGATAGGGAACTGGGTGCTATATTAAGTCAAGTTGGCGACGGCCACGAAGAGCACCATGTTCAGTACGTCAGCCGCAGGCTGACATGTAGAGAAGCGTTAAGCGCTTTAGACAAAGAGCGCGCGTTTGGTTTAGGCGGCACAGATGTTGTCGAGTTACCAGAGTTACTTGAACGGCGCGAAGTTCATATTTGAGACTGACCACCGTCTCAAACGTGCTTATGACAGTTTTGTCCCCCCCAAAAATGGTCGCTTGCTTAGACGGAGTGCTGCTCTCTAAAAACAGAATTTCTCGATGCGTTTCAGGAACGGAAAACCGCACGGAAATGCTGATGGATTCAGCCGATTGTTGTAGACAGGAGTACTTGGTAGGACCACCTACTGTGTGTGGGTTTTTGATTTTAACCTTGGTCCAAGCAGTCCGTCTTTGGCGATTTCAAAGGGGATATTTTGCGCTTTCTCGGCACCAAAATTACGCCAAAATTCAGTCATGTTTTAGTAAACATTTGTTGTCATTGTGGGAAGCCTGGTGGGTCTTTGGCAAATTCCGAGCGCTTGCTTGTGGGTCAGTGCCCTGTCTCGTGGAACAGTCCACTGATGCCATTCTTTGTTGAATGTTCGAGCTTGGATGCCATTTCTGGAAACCAGCCCTTCCACCCGACTCCGGCCTCATCTCTTCCTGCCCAGCGGTCGTGAACGCTGGCCATTCGAGATTTTTCGGGCCGCGGACGAGCTGTTAAGAGTGGACAACGTGGTCCTGGGAGCCGGGTGTGACTCATCGCAAAGCAAGGGATATGACTAGGCCTGGCGCCGGCGGCAGAAGCATAGCCGACGACGGACGGGGTTGTTGCTCTCCAAATCACCGAACCTCCGAACCGATCGAAGGACGCTGTCTCCCACGGGCCTGGGAGAAATTACTGTCAAACGAGTGTCGTCGTTAGGCAAAGATGCGGCGAGAACTTGGGACAGCAGCAGCAACGCTGGAAGCAGAGATGCACATGAAGCACGGCGGAAGCAGCGGTATACGTTGGCCGAGTCGGCCTTCGGGTCACCGAACGGGATGATGCTACGCAAGGTCACGCTGAGCGAGGCTGCTAATTGAAAGACGCTGTGTCGAAGGGGTCTCGTGCTTCGGCCATCCGGCGGGGGAGTTCGAGAAGGTTCAACCACCTGCGAGGAGACTGCGGGATTCTGCTTTCCCACGGAGGCAACGCACAGAAAACTTGCGGCAGTGGTCAAGGTGACGCATCTGTGTTTGATGACTGTCTTCCCCTTCTCATCCCCCGAGCTGTGAGAGAGCGAGAGGGCATCAGCACCGCCCTGCCGTGGGTGGTACCGCCAGCATCATCAACTGGCCCATCCGATTGGACAACGCGAACGCGAACCGTATTTAACGGGATGTTGTGTGATCGGAGCATTGCATTCGATTCGATTCTCATCTGTAAATATGTAGAATAAACCCCTCTTGTACAGTTTCCTCGATAACGCAGTCCGACATCGTCATTCGGAGCCGGTACCTGTGGGGCTAAAGGAGTTAGTCATCTCCAGGACCCCTCCGTCTTCAACTCTGGTTCCAGCGGTGGGATAGAAGCCCCATCTTTAACACTGGTTCCAGCGGTGGGCTTGAGGCCCACTTCTAACACTGGTGGCAGCGGTGGGATAGAAGCCCCATCTTTAACACTGGTTCCAGCGGTGGGCTTGAGGCCCACTTCTAACAATGGGTAACGAGAATTGAGCCTCTTGTACATATGAAACGCTTTTAGCGCCTTACGTCAGCCAAGGTGTGGTTGATGGTTTTAGCCCATACCGACGCCATGTACCATTAAGTGTGTGTATACTTCTCTTGTTTTCTTGTGATGTATGTGTCTAAGCAGGCAATAAAAAAAAAATGGCCGAGCGGTCTAAGGCGCCAGACTCAAGGTTAAACTCCTTGCCTGCGGGATGTGGGCTAAACGAGGCTTCTGGTCCACAAATGTGGGCGTGGGTTCGAATCCCACTTCTGACACATATTTTTCTTGATTCTTCGTGCATCCAAATTATATTATATTTGTAAAATCGGGTGCGCCCAGTGTCAGGATGGCCGTCATTCTACTTCCGGCTACCGTTCGATGCGGACGCAGAATCATGGGCTCCAACGCAGCAGCGGCCCTTGCCGGCCGCGGTAACAGGATTGAACACGCTGAAGATGACTATCAGATTATTCTGCCGACTTTGCCTACAGGAGGTGTTGTTCTCAACACCGTTTTTTTGCACGCTGACGTGCGAATGCGACCGTACAAGGTCGAAGATTTCAGGGATGCTCTCGCCAACGTTGGCGCGCTCCCCGACGTGGTAGCGTTGGGGGCGTACCATATCAACCACGTCTGGGCGGTGACGTTCGACTCTGCGGATGGTGCTAAGAAATTGGCTGCGCTGAAGGTGAAAGAACGCCGCTGCCTGATCATCGACCGCGAGGACCAGCAGCTCAGGCTGCGGCTCCACTGGTTGCTGCACGGCGTACCCGATGAAGATGTGCGAACGGCTTTCGCGGCGTACGGAACGGTGACGGAGGTGACGCGGGAGCGTTGGCGCGTCGAAGGCGTCAAGGAGAAGGGCTCGACAACGAGGACCATTCTTCTGAAAATGAAACCTGGCATGAAAGTGGACGACCTGCCTCATCAGGTACGAGTAGGCGGCGAATTGGCCCTCGTCGTGGCGCCTGGACGCCCAATGCAATGCTTACGTTGTCGCGGCACAGGACACGTCCGCCGCGAGTGCAAGGTGCCCCGGTGCTCAAAATGCCGGCGGTTCGGCCACACTGACGTCGAGTGCGTTCGCACGTACGCGACAGCTACAGGGCCTGTACTCACGGACGAGGCGGCTGATTTGACCATGGACGTGGTTGAGGCAGAGGATGCGGCGAAAGGCACTGACTCAGCCGATAAGGGCCAGACAGTGACGGCCTTTTCAAAACCGGGCAGCGGTGACGCCAAGGGCAACGACGCAACCAGAGGGCGGAGGGCGCCGAACCGTCAAGGAGCGCGGATAACCCAGACAAGGGCGGCGCACACACTGCTAGCGTCACCGCAGCAGCTAAGCGACCCCACGACCAGACCGGCGGCGATGGAGACAAAGTGACAGTAACCAACGTCGAGGAGCCGCCAGCGAAAACGGCCCAAGGGCAGCGGCCCAGTTTCAAGCCGCGGCCTAATGTCTCGTCGGAAAAGCGGGTCGACGACAAGGGGCCTGTGCAGCAGAGCCAGGCTCTTGCACCGGATGGTTCTGGTGGCGGCGACGGCGTCTAGCTGCGTGCTAGACGTGAGCGGTAAGCACCGATCTCTCGGTCTCTTCACTCTCTATAAAAATGGCTACTGCGCTTAAGCTCACGGTGGGTACGCTCAATGTGAGGGGTCTAGCGGGTAAAAAGAAGCAGAGCCAAGTTTACCGCCTCCTAACAGACCGTGGGATTGATTTTCTTGCTATCCAAGAAACAAAAGTGGAAGGGGACGAAGAGACCGGGATTTTGATGCAGCGTTTCACGGCCAGATATTACGCAGTCGTTAGCCACGCAAATGGCACATCGGCCGGATGTATTATTTTTGTCAAAAAACTGCCGAGTCTCGAGGTGCAGGCGCATTTTTCATGTCCATCGGGGCGATGTGTAGTGGTTGACTTTTGTTTTTCGAGGGTTGAATGGCGATTCATTTGCATTTATGCGCCCAATGTTCTGGAGGAGCGAGTTGTGTTTTTTGAAAGTATCCAGCAATATCTAAGCACTGAAAAACAGGTAGTTCTTCTGGGTGATTTTAACTGTGTTTTGAATGCTGCTGATAAAACCAGCACACGTTCCCACCGGGATGGAAGTACCGATGTTTTGAGCGAATTAACAGATCTTTTTGCCTTGGAGGACGTGGCTGAATGTGTGGAAAGCACGCGTAATGTTTGGTTCACGCATTTTCAACGCAGTAGTCATGCTCGTCTCGATAGAGTATGTATCTTTAGATCTGGTGCCAAAATGCAATAGTTATGATGTCGTGCCCGTGATTTTCTCAGATCACTGCATGGTGCAATGCAGCATAGGAGTTAAAAGACGATCTAGTGTATTTCAGTGGAACTTATAGAAATTAAATAACCAGCTTTTACGGGACGAAACATTCACTGAGATGGTAAAAGTAGAAGTAAATAAAGTAACGTGCGACGGCATACACATATGGGGGATGCAATGGGAAATTTGCAAACAACAAATTAAAATAAAAGCTATCGACAGAGCTAGCTGTATAAAATACCAAGAAAAGTTACACGAAGCACAATTAAGGTCCCTGCTTGACAAATTATTTGCTGAGGAGTGCAAATCACCGGGTATGTTCTTAGACGATATAAAAAAAATCAAGCAAAAGATAGAAGTGATTGAAGAAGACCGATATCGAGGGGCGCTTGTGCGCGCGAGAGCCGAAGAATTTGCTACTTGTGAGACGCCCACAAAGCGAGCACTGGGAATAGAAAGAGCGCGCGCACAGCGAAATCACGTAGCGGAAGTTGAGAGGGGAGGCCAAACGGTGTGTGACAACGACAGTATCGCGCAAGCCTTTTTTGATCATTATCAAATGCTTTTTGCCCAGCATCGAGTAGATGTGGCACGGTTCAAAGAAGATTTTTTGAAGGCTATGCCTCGTGCAGACGATGAAGACAAACAGATTGGAGCGAGCGATTAGTGAAGCCGAAGTAGAACGGGCCATAGATAAATTGAACGCGGGAAAGTCGCCTGGACCTGACGGGCTGAGCGCGGCGTTTTACAAAACATTTAAGAACCATCTAGCACCAATACTAACCGCTGTGTTCAACGAAGCTTATAAATTACATTCACTTCCCGCATCGTACGCGTCATCTCACACCGTACTTATTCCGAAAACTGAGCAGATAGAAAAATTAAGACAGGTGTCCTCTTACAGGCCGATCGCTTTGACAAATGTGGATTATAAGATATACATGAAGGTTCCAGCGGCCAGGTTACAAACCGTAATACGGGCATTAGTTGGCTCACACCAAACATGCGGCATAAAAGGGCGTTCTATTGTAAATAACATCCACAAAGCAAAGTGCGTGCTCGAGTGCTGTGGTACCACGCAAGACCATGTGGCAGTCCTCCAGCTCGACCTCGAGAAAGCTTTTGATTGTGTGTCTCATGAACTTTTGTTTTGTGTTCTAGACCATATTAATGTCGGGTCTGTAATTAGTGAGGGAGTTGCCATGGCGTATTGTAACTGCAGTACAAGATTAATTGTAAATAAGAAGTTGGGGGCCCCCATAAGTGTACAACGTTCGGTGCGCCAAGGTTGCCCCCTCAGCCCTCTGTTGTTTTGTATATATATTGAAGCATTGTGTCTAAGAATTATTGAAAATGATTCAATCCATGGTTTTCGAGTGCAGGCAGCGGAAGTGAAGTTGCTTGCATACGCAGACGACGTCGCTGTGTTTTGTACCGATCAGAGCAGTATAACCCATACGGTCGACATTTCAAGGCGCTTTAGTGCAGTTACTGGAAGCTTGGTGAACTGGCGGAAGTGTCTTGGATTCTGGCACGGTGATTGGCCATCAACCCCAGAAACTTTCGCCAATGTCTCATGGGTGACAGCACCCGTTAAATACCTGGGCGTTCCGTTGGAATTTTATCAAGATTCTGAGCCTTATTGGCGAGAGCAAGTGAAAGAAACGCGTGAGAAGGCAGCAACATGGAAAAGCGCCCATTTGTCTATTTTTTCGAGAGCCACAGTTTGCAATCTTTTTCTCATAAGCAAGCTTTGGTATGTCATGCAAGTGTTGCACTGTTCTCGGTTGAATGTACAAACGCTTCATCGTTCGCAGTTTTTATTTGGGCCTCAAGTTCGGAGAGGTGTAGTCGGACGAATCTTTTCCGGAGCGTCAAAGTAGGCGGACTTGGACTCGGGCATTTGTTTTTGCGCCAAGTTGTAAATAGGTTCTTTTTTTTACGGGATATTAAGGAGGATCCCTTTCTTCGTACCATGGGCCAAGTAAGGCTCGGGCGCGCTTTACCGGAGTTTGTTGTCTCAACACAACAAATGACTGGACGAACTGCAGGGTTTTTTTACGAAAGATTGTCCTCAGTGCTCGTTTTCTCACCGCCCGTTTTTCAATAGAATTTCTAAGCAATGTTAAGAGGAAAACGTTGTATAAGAGGCTATGTGAAACTGTTTTCGCGGAACCTATGTACAGAGCCTTATACTCTGGAGGCCCAGGAAGCGATGTCCTTAAACGAGTTAGAAATATGCATGTGCCGTCAGGGATAAAAACTTTTTGTTTTTCAAGTTGCACACAGGCACTTTAAGTGTGAAATCATTTCAACAGGCTAGGGGGCTCTTTCTTCCATGGGGATCACTTTGTCTAATATGCAAGCAACCAGAAACCGTAGATCACGTTTTTCTTCATTGTTGGGAGGGAGTTTATGTCTGGGACGTCCTGCAGAGGACCTTAAAGAAAGAATTACCGCTGCACCCTCAAGGAATCAGGTTTCTGCCTACAGAGAACGAAGGTGGCGTACCAGATGATCTTATTATGCTCGTGGGCCTTCACAGTATATGGCACTCTCGAACGGCGGGGTACCACTGTGACCAGGACGCGAGGTCGGCTCGAATGTATTTCCGGGAAAATATCCACAAGTTTTGTGAGATAGTACAAACAACACCATGTGTTCCTGAGTGGTTGTCAAACTTAGAACCTTTGACGCATCTCAGAGAATTTTAATCTTGTGCTAGTTTTTGTGATTGTCTTTGGTGAATGTGCTTTGTGTGACCTCTGTCGAAGTCCGGCAGTAAAGAAAAAAAAAGATGGCCGAGCGGTCTAAGGCTCCAGACTCAAGGTTAAACTCCTTGCCTGCAGGATGTGGGCTAAATGAGGCTTCTGGTCCACAAATGTGGGCGTGGGTTCGAATCCCACTTCTTACATTTTTTTTCTTGATTATTTGCGCAGCCAATTCATATACTGGTAAAATCGATGTGCCATCGTTGTCAGAATGGCCGAGCGGTCTAAGGCGCCAGACTCAAGGTTAAACTCCTTGCCTGCGGGATGTGGGCTAAACGAGGCTTCTGGTCCACAAATGTGGGCGTGGGTTCGAATCCCACTTCTGACACATTTTTTTCTTGATTATTTGCGCAGCCAATTCATATACTGGTAAAATCGGTGTGCCAGCGTTGTCAGAATGGCCGAGCGGTCTAAGGCGCCAGTCTCAAGGTTAAACTCCTTGCCTGCGGGATGTGGGCTAAACGAGGCTTCTGGTCCACAAATGTGGGCGTGGGTTCGAATCCCACTTCTGACACATTTTTTTCTTGATTATTTGCGCAGCCAATTCATATACTGGTAAAATCGGTGTGCCAGCGTTGTCAGGATGGCCGAGCGGTCTAAGGCGCCAGTCTCAAGGTTAAACTCCTTGCCTGCGGGATGTGGGCTAAACGAGGCTTCTGGTCCACAAATGTGGGCGTGGGTTCGAATCCCACTTCTGACACATTTTTTTCTTGATTATTTGCGCAGCCAATTCATATACTGGTAAAATCGGTGTGCCAGCGTTGTCAGGATGGCCGAGCGGTCTAAGGCGCCAGTCTCAAGGTTAAACTCCTTGCCTGCGGGATGTGGGCTAAACGAGGCTTCTGGTCCACAAATGTGGGCGTGGGTTCGAATCCCACTTCTGACACATTTTTTTCTTGATTATTTGCGCAGCCAATTCATATACTGGTAAAATCGGTGTGCCATCGTTGTCAGAATGGCCGAGCGGTCTAAGGCGCCAGTCTCAAGGTTAAACTCCTTGCCTGCGGGATGTGGGCTAAACGAGGCTTCTGGTCCACAAATGTGGGCGTGGGTTCGAATCCCACTTCTGAAACATTTTTTTCTTGATTATTTGCGCAGCCAATTCATATACTGGTAAAATCGGTGTGCCAGCGTTGTCAGGATGGCCGAGCGGTCTAAGGCGCCAGACTCAAGGTTAAACTCCTTGCCTGCGGAATGTGGGCTAAACGAGGCTTCTGGTCCACAAATGTGGGCGTGGGTTCGAATCCCACTTCTGACACATTTTTTTCTTGATTATTTGCGCAGCCAATTCATATACTGGTAAAATCGGTGTGCCAGCGTTGTCAGGATGGACATTCTACTTCCGGCCACCGAGCGTGACGGACGTGTGTATCATGGGCTCCCAAGGAGCGGATTCAGCGGCCCAGCCGGGCCGCGGTATCAGGAGTACGATCAAACCGAACGAGGACTACCAGCTGATTTTGCCGCATTTGCCAACAGGTTCGAGCGTTTTGCATACTGTTTTTTTGCATGGCGACGTCCAAGCCAGGCCATACCGTGTTGAAAACTTTCGTGATGCTCTTGAGCGTCTGTCATTGCTGGCGGAAGTGGTTGCCCTCGGGGCATATCAGATGAATCATGTTTGGGCCGTGACATTCTGCAATGAAGAAGGAAAAAACAAAATGCTACAGGCGGAGGCGTTCAACGTCAAGGACCACCGCTGTGTGGTCATTGACCCACGCAACCAGGGCGTCAGGCTGAAGCTGTTCTGGCTGCTACACGGCGTGCAAGACGACGACGTGAAGGCAGCTCTGGCGGCTTTTGGAAAAGTGACCGACATAACTCGGGACAAGTGGAGAGTCAAAGGCTGCGTCGACAAGTGGTCTACTACGCGCTCAGTGACATTGAAGCTGAAGGTGGGCGTCACCATCGAGGACTTACCGCACCAGTTGCGTGTTGGAGAGGACGTCGCACTCGTCCACGTTCCTGGCAGAGCTCCGCTCTGCCTCCGGTGCCGCGGCACCGGACACATACGTCGGGAGTGCCGTGTGCCACGTTGCGGGCTCTGTCGTCGCTTCGGCCACGACGACGCCCAGTGCGTGCGAACATGTGCTACCGTAGCTGGTTCTGGTGGTAGGGATACTACAGAGGAGCATATTATGGACGAAGTCGACGCGGTAGAGGCGACCCGTGAGAGTCGGGAAGAAGCAGTACCGAAAAGCATAGCCTCAGAAAAAGCAGTGCTTCCCACGGAACATGAGGCTGCCAACTCAGCAGAACCATCTGTGCCTGCCACCAGAACTGAGGCGGAGGCGGGAAAAGCAGATGATGCTTCGGTAGGTGCACCTGAGACGGCTTTGGAACCGACCGACGAGAAGGACATTGACACGGAGATGCCCGCGGCGTCAACTTTGCCAGCGAAGAGGACGCACGACGACGCTGATGACAAGGCGACGAACTACGACGGGACGGACCATGAGGAGCCTCTTCCCAAAGCCCCTCCTGTTCGACGTGCGGCCTACAAGCCCAAGCCGAACGTCCCTCCTGATCGTAGGACTTCGTCGGGTGTCCCTCCGCCTTAGCGGAGGTGCCTTGTAGGGTCTTCGTGTTGGTAACCCGGTCTTCGATCGGGTTCAGTGCTGACACCGCCGTACTTTGCAAGCTGGAAGGATTTTTGATGAGGTGAGCTGCAAACCGATGTCACTTTGAGAGCGGCGAATCCCAACCATTTAGATGGCGCCTCAACTAACATCTAGCTTGCGTATTGCCACACTGAACGTGAGAGGTCTTTCTGCGCGAAGAAGGCAAATTCAGCTTAAACGTGTCTTGTTCGAAAACGAAATCGATCTGTTGGCTGTTCAAGAGACAAAAATTGAAAGCGAAGAGTTGACAGATGCGATGGCAGAAATTTACCGTGCACAGTTCAGTGTTTGCGTGTGCCATGCAGAAGGAAAGTCGGGAGGGTGTCTGATTTTAACTCGAAACGGCTAAGTCGCCGTGGAAACTGTATTTTCCTGTGAAAGTGGCCGCATTGTAGCATGCGATTTTTACTTTTCTGGTGTAGAGTGGAGAGCTGTGTGTGTATATGCACCTAATAGAATTCCCGAACGAGATGCTTTTTTTCACCGTGTTCAACCTTTCCTGCTGACAGAAAAGCGTGTACTATTGCTTGGAGATTTCAACTGCGTGTGTAGACCTGAAGATAGAACAAGCAACAAAACCCTGCAGGACACGAGTGCCGAGCTGCTGTCTGAGATGATTAATGAAGCAGAATTGGAAGATATTGGCATTATAATGCAAGGTTCAGAACAAGCACAGTACACGCATTTCCAAGGCGTTAGTCACGCAAGGCTGGACAGAATTTATGTTCCTTCTGAGGTTGTACCCTTGTGTGCCCAGTACCAGACTGTGCACGTCAGCTTCAGTGATCATTCTTTAGTCGTGATCACACTTGGGGAGAGGAAAAGGACTGCGAAGTTTAGTTGGGAATTATGGAAATTTAATGACTCATTGTTGGAGGACGAGGAGTTTAGCAAGAAATTAAAAGACTCAGTCAAAAGCTTGTTAGAAAAAGAGACAGACTTTATACAAACGTGGGAACAATTTAAATGAGACGTGAAAGTGGCCGCTATAGAAAGAGCATGTGTTTTAAAGCGTAAAGAAAAACAGCAAGAAAAGGAACTTCGCACCGAGCTTGATATTTCATGCTCAGCATGGAAGGCGTCAAGCCGGGGTTGTACAGACAAGAAATAAAAGAGACCAAAACTAAGCTTGAACTAATAGATGAAACGAAATATCGAGGTGCTGTGATAATGGCGCGCAGCGAAAGATTTTGGCTTGGGGAGACGCCCACAAAAAGGGCGCTCAGCGACGAAAAACAGTATGCAGTTTCGAAAGAGATAAAGGAAATTTGTTATCGCAATGACGTAACTTCCGAATCTGAGGTGATTGAAAGGGCGTTTCTGGAATATTACCAAAACTTGTTCAGCCTTAAAACGCCTGATGTTGAACATTACAAAACTGCATTCCTGTCGCTAATGCCAAGAGTAGAGGAGGACCTGGCGCAGGTAATTGAGGAGCCCATAACGGCAGCAGAAATCGAAGCTGCAATACAGCAGCTGAGCTTGAACAAGTCGCCTGGGCCGGACGGCCTCGGTGCCGCACTTTACAAGGCTTTGAAAACAGAAATAGCAATAGCATTACAGCGCGTAATAAGCGAGTGTTACGAAAGAAAGTTAACTCCGCCGTCTTTTCGAACTTCCCACGTGGTGTTGATCCCAAAATCGGACGACCCGAGTAGGTTGCAGTCAGTTGAGTGTTACCGCCCAATAAGCTTAACTAACGTAGACTACAAAATTTATATGAAAGTGCTAGCCGGACGACTCCAAACAGTAATTAAAACCCTTGTTGGCCCACACCAGACCTGCGGCATAAAAGACAGATCCATTTTTACTAACATACACGTAGCTAGAAGTGTCCTTGAATGCTGTGATGCAACGGAGGGTCGTGTCGCCGTGATGCAACTGGACCTGCATAAGGCGTTTGATAAAGTTGTGCATGAAATTTTGTTCGTGCTTTTGGAACATGTGAATGTAGGATGTATCATCACTGATGGCGTGAAAATGGTTTATGATGGCTGTACATCAAGGTTCATAATTAATAACCGCCTGAGTAATAGTATTCCTGTCTTGTCGTCAGTGAGGCAGGGTTGCCCTCTTTCTCCACTGCTTCTTGCACTTTACCTGGAGCCCTTTTGTTTAAAGCTGTTAACTACGCAAAACATTCGAGGTTACGCCTTTTGTCATAATGAAGTGAAGGTATTGGCATATGCAGATGATATAGCAGTGTTCTGCAGAGACCAGGAAAGCGTGCAAGAAGTGGTGAGAGAAGCCGTAAATTTTTGTGATGCAAGTGGCAGCGCGATAAGCTGGCAGAAATGTTTTGGTTTCAGGCCACGCCAGAAGTATTCTGTCGAATGAAGTGGGTAGACACGCCAGGAAAGTACCTCGGCGTGCCGCTAACCAACTGCAAAGAAAGCAAAGAATATTGGGCCCATGAAACCGAACGAGTCAAAGCTCAGAGAAGCAAATGGGGCGGTCACAACTTTTCCATGTTCGCAAGGGCTACGGTGTGCAACATGTTTTTAGTAGCGAGGATTTTTTACGTTCTGCAAGCGTTAACTTTGCCAAGGACTTCAGTACAAAGGTTGCACAGAGTGTTTGCAACATTTATTTGGGCGTCAACATGGGAACGTACCAGCCGATGCAATCTGTTCCACAAGGTGCGGAACGGGGGGCTAGGGTTGTCAAATTTATTTCTGAGACAGATAGTCACTAGATTCTTTTTCTGGCGTCAATATAATGATTTTCTGCGAACTATTATACAAGTGCGATTGTCAGAATCACTGCCTGATTATGTTGTGTCATCCATGTCTGCAGGGCGGAGTGGGTTAAGTGCTTTTTTGCGAGAAGTTGTTGCAGCAGTCCGTATTCTTCGGTCAAAATTTTCCGATGAGTATCTAACCATTGTAACAAGGAAAAAGATGTACAAGGACCTGCTTGATGTGTTTCTGCCAGTGCCTGTTTATCGCAGTGCTTATCTTCTGGGTCCCGAAAGGGATGTGCTAACAAGAGTCAAAAGAATGCCGGTGAAGCCTTCAGTGCGTTCTTTCTTTTTTCAATTGCATACTGGAACCCTCCCAGTGAAGCCATGGTTGCAAAGCAAAGGCCTTTTTGTACCTTGGTCAGTAGAGTGTCTTATTTGCAAGAAAGTGGAAACTATAGAACATATCTTTCTCGACTGTCATGACGCTGTTTTTCTTTGGGATGTGTTGAAGCGCACACTGAAAAAAGATTTCCCCCTGACTCCTTTTGGAATACGCTTCCAACCATGTGCAGAGCCAGGTGAAGTGCCTTGCGACCTGCTAATGTTGCTCTGCATGCACAGCCTATGGCGTACGCGAATGGATGTCAGGCATGAACATGTTGTTGTGAATCCGGCTCATCAGTATTTCATTGAGAGCATCATGTATACTCAGGAAGTTTTCGGACAGCAAGCTCCTCAGCCTGAGTGGCTGCCTGTCCTCGACCAACTAAAATCATTTAACCCATTTTATCATCGTGCACTAGCTAGAAACTGACCTGTGCTTTTATTGTCATGTCATTGTATTTTTGTTTTGTTTGCCCGGCCAAGTCGGTAATTAAAAAAAAAAAGTGTCAGGACGGCCGAGCGGTCTAAGGCGCCAGACTCAAGGTTAAACTCCTTGCCTGCGCGATGTGGGCTAAACGAGGCTTCTGGTCCACAAATGTGGGCGTGGGTTCGAATCCCACTTCTGACACATTTTTTTCTTATTTGCGCAGCCAATTCATATACTGGTAAAATCGGTGTGCCAGCGTTGTCAGGATGGCCGAGCGGTCTAAGGCGCCAGACTCAAGGTTAAACTCCTTGCCTGCGGGATGTGGGCTAAACGAGGCTTCTGGTCCACAAATGTGGGCGTGGGTTCGAATCCCACTTCTGACACATATTTTTTCTTGATTATTTGCGCAGCCAATTCATATACTGGTAAAATCGGTGTGCCAGCGTTGTCAGGATGGTCGAGCGGTCTAAAGCGCCAGACTAAAGGTTAAACTTCTTGCCTGCGGAATGTGGGCTAAACGAGGCTTCTGGTCCACAAATGTGGGCTTGGGTTCGAATCCCACTTCTGACACATATTTTTTCTTGATTTGCGCAGCCAATTAATATACTGGTAAAATCGGTGTGCCAGCGTAGTCAGGATTGCCGAGCGGTGATTCTGCTCCGGCCACGCCAGTGAACGGACGTAGGATGCAGGGCTCCGTAGGATGCAGGGCTCCGTAGGATGCAGGGCTCCGTAGGATGCAGGGCTCCGTAGGATGCAGGGCTCCGTAGGATGCAGGGCTCCGCAGGAGTGGCTTCAGCGGCCATGTCTGGCCGCGGTAAGAGGGCTATGGAACAGGAAAACGACTATCAGGTTGTACTGCCAAGTCTCCCAACAGGGCGTTTTGTTTTAAATACAGTTTTTTTGCATGCGGATATTAGTGCCCGCCCGTACCGGGTGGAAGATTTCCGTGACACGTTGGCTCAGCATTCACTGCTCTCAGACGTTATCGCCTTGGGGGCGTATCGCATGAGCCACGTTTGGGCCATCACATTGAAGGATGCGGACGCAGTGAAGAAGATTGCAGGCGTCGGTGAGCTGCTTGTGAAGAAACGCCGGTGCCTTGTGACTGACCCGGCAAACCAAGATGTGCGCCTCAAGCTTCACTGGCTGCTGCATTGTGTGCCGGACGAGGACGTCCCGGGTCGCGCTTGCGCCGTATGGAAAGGTGTCCGAAGTTACCCGGGAGCGCTGGCGCGTGCACGGCGTGTCAGAGAAGGGCTCTACCACCAGGATTGTCACGCGGAAGTTGAAAGCTGGCGTTAAACTTGACGACTTGCCGCACCAACTGAATGTCGGTGGTGAGTTGGCCCTCGTCGTGGTTCCAGGAAGGCCTCCGTTGTGTCTTTGTTGCCGAAGTACGGGGCACATTCGTCGGGAGTGTAAGGTCCCGCGGTGCGGAACCTGCCGACGTTTTGGCCACGAAGACAGTCAGTGCTTCCGTTCTTACGCGAGCATCGCCGGTCCTGGAAGCAGTGAAGATGCTTCGGAGCACCTGATGGATGAGGCGGACGCGGAAGAGGCTGCGAAAACAACGGGGCAACCAGCGAGAAAAGATGGACCTACGTTAACGCCTCTCGTAAAGAAGACGGCGTCCGTCACCGCAGCGGCTACTCCACAAGTAGAGCAGGAGCCCCAGCAAGGTGGAGGTGATAGAACGGTGGACACGCCCCCACAAACTCTCCAAGCCCCAGGCAGCGTGGAGTCGTGCAACGCCGACACCATGGAAGTCAGCGATGATGTGGCTTAACCGCTGCAAAACGGTCCCACGAGGAAAGCGTCGGCGACAAGCCGCAGGCCGGAGCTGGCAGCGACGAGCCACCATCAAAAACAACGGGGACCCGACGTCCGTCCTTGAAGCCGCGCCCGAACGTTGAGGCTGCGACACGGCAGGCGGAAAAACCGCCTCCGTAGTTTTGTTGTTTCGTTGGCGGGAGTGTTGGTTGTGCGTCGTCCGACGTAGTGTGCTCTCACCTGGAACTCAACGTTTGTGTGCGCGGATTATGGAAGCTGCTGCGGGGAATGGGCTTATAGTGCCTCCAGACGCATCGTTGGGAGGCCGCACATGCGTGCAAACGCAGCGGAACAAGGAGAGCCACACGCACGACTGAGGAGGTAGGCGCCACATGGAGCAGATTGCATTGTGTTGATTAATCGCATGGCTATTAAACTAGAAGCCCCATTGCGTGTCGCAACTTTGAATGTCAGAGGGCTGGGAGCACGAAGGCGGCAATGTCAACTTAATCGCTTGATGCTTGATAATGACCTAGACTTAACAGCTGTGCAAGAGTCAAAGATAGACTCTCAAGACCAGACCGACCGCATGGTGTCATCTTTCCGCGCAAACTTCGATGTGTGTGTGTGTGTGTCATTCTGTCGGTGCATCAGGTGGATGCCTTCTTTTTATTCGTAATACACTAGGTATAAGTGTAGAGTCTGTACTTGCATGTGAAAGTGGTTGTCTCTTGGTTGTCGATTTTTCGTTTTCAAATTTATTTTGGCGCGCAGTTTGCGTTTATGCCCCCAATGTTGAAAGTGATCGTCAGGTTTTTTTTTCTTCCATTGAGCCTTACTTGAGTTGTGACAAAGTTTTGATCCTAATGGCAGATTTCAACTGTGTGTGTGCTGCTTCTGACCGCGTAAAGTGTAGACCATTGAAGGACAAAAGTGCCGAACTATTGAATGCCTTCGTGCACGACTATTCTTTGGAAGACATTGGAGATATGTTTTCAGCCAGAACCCTGCCTGAACACACGCATTTTCAGCGCGATAGTCATGCAAGATTGGATAGGTTGTATGTATCGGTTGATATTGTGCCGCTCTGCACTGGATACACCGTAAAACCAGTGCCGTTTAGTGATCACTGCCTTGTGAGTGCGACTTTTGGAATGAAAGAAAGAAAATCACGCTTTAACGGGCATCTGTGGAAGCTGAACAAAAATCTTTTAGATGACGAAGAATCTGTCCAGGAAATTACAAAAGACTTTGACAGTGCGCTAGCTGCGCCTGTAGACAGCGTGTCAGTCGAATGGGAAAGTTTCAAAGAAAGAGTGAAGATTAAAGCAATAGAAAGGAGTAGCGTAATTCAGTATCAACGGAAGGAAAGAGAAAAAGAACTTAACGGACAGCTCTAGTGCATCTTGAGCATGGAAAGTAGTAAGCCAGGTTTTTTCACTAAACAAATAAAATACGTCAAATGCCAGATCGAAAGAATCGATACTGACAGGTACCGAGCGGCGGTCGTACGCTCAAGGAACGACAGATTATGGGCAGGCGAAGCACCTACGAAGCGAGCGCTATCAGATGAAAAGCGCTAGGCTTGCCAGAAGGAAATCAGGCAAATAAGACACGAGGGGAACATTATAAACGACTCTAGAGGTATTCAGCGTGCTATTACGGAGCACTTTTCTGACCTTCTTAGTAATGAGCGCGAGCGCACTGAAGGATTTGAAGAGAATTTTTTACGACTGATGCCAATTCTAGAGGACGATGTTAAGGAGCGTCTTGAGCTGCCTATTACTTTGGAAGAGATTGAGACGGCAATAGATGACCTTCCATCTGGGAAATCTCCTGGACCAGATGGGCTGAATGCTGCCTTCTATAAATACTTTAAAAACCAAGCTGCTCAGTTTTTATTGAATGTCATAACTGAAGCCTATGATCGAAAAAAGGTCCCGACGTCGTTCACTACTTCACACATTGTACTTATTCCCAAGTCTGATGACATAGAAAAACGAGTGTTGGTGGGTTCCTATAGACCTATCAGTCTTACCAACGTCAATTACAAGGTATACATGAAGGTTCTATCAAAAAGGCTGCAGAGCGTAATCGACAAGTTAGTTGGGCCACACCAGACCTGTGGCATCAGAGGACGCAGCATAGCCACAAATATACATGTGGCAAGAACAGTACTGGAATGTGTTGATGCGCTTGGAAGTCAGGTTGCTATGATATAGCTAGACTTGGCAAAAGCGTTCGATCGCGTTTCGCACGACATTCTTTTCAGCATCCTAGAGCATTCAAACCTTGGTAGTGTAACCGTAGATAGGGTGAAAATGGCCTACGCAAACTGTACGACGCGTATCATAGTTAATGGCGAACTTACTGACAGCCTCATTGTCCGCTCGTCGGTGAGGCAAGGGTGCCCGCTCTCTCCGCTGCTTTTTGCAATGTACCTTGAGCCGTTATGCCTGACCATTCTCATCAGTGATTATGTCACGGGTTTCAAGCTGCAATCCGCGCATGTCAAACTCCTTGCATACGCGGACGACATAGCAGCCTTTTGCACGAACAGATACAGCATTCTTGAAGTTCAGAGAGTTGTTGAAAAGTTCTGTGGTCAGACTGGGTGTGAGGTCAACTGGGAGAAAAGCTCTGGATTTTGGCAGGGTGATTGGGACGTTACACCGAATTCTTTTTCACGACTGCAGTGGTCTCGCTTGCCAACGCGCTACCTTGGTGTGCCCCTGAACTGTTATCGCGATCACAGCTCACATTGGAGTGAAGAGACGTCAAGGGCGAGAGAGAAAGCGGACGCGTGGCAAGGAAGGCAGCTGTAAATCTTTTCGCGCGCCTATGTCTGCAATGTGTTTCTGATCTCGAAGATATGGTATGTAATGAATGTGCTTTGTGCATCGAGAGCCGCTATTCAAAAAATTCACCGCGTATTTGCTGTTTTTCTTTGGTCGTCGACCTGGGAGAAAACCAGGCGAACAAACCTGTTTCTTCCAGTCAAAAAAGGAGGCGTTGGACTGGTTCATTTGTTTTTGCGACAAGTTGTATCACGCTTTATTCTCCTGCGCGACCAAAATGACATCTTTTTGCGAACTGTGATGCAAGCACGGCTGCAAAGACTGCTCCCCAGAATCGTAGTGTCGTCCGACGAAAGCATGTGTGGCGCTGTGACGGGATATTTGCGTGAGGTCGTGCTCTATTACAAGTTGTTAGAAGTTCAATTTTCCCCCGACTACTTGTACAATGTATGCAAGAAAAAGCTGTACAGAGACCTGGTTGACACCATGATGCCGATACCTTTGTACCGTGCGCCTTACTGTGGAGGCCCAGGGCAGGATATTTTAAAACGTGTGAAGAAAATGCCAGTTAGGCCGGCAGTGAAAACGTTCTTTTTCAAGTTGCACAGTAATACACTGCCCGTAAAAACTTGGCTTCATGAAAAAGGACTCTTTGTCCCGTGGACAACCGACTGCTTGTTATGTAAGAAGCCAGAAACTATCGAACACGTGTTTTTAGGTTGCTGGGACGCAGTATTTCATTGGGACGTCCTACAGAGAACTATTAAAAAAGAACTCCCACTGGACCCTTATGGCATCCGGTTTTTACCAGTGGATCACGCAGATGTACCTTATGACTTATTCATGCTCCTTGGCCTCCACAGCTTGTGGAAAACGCGAATGCAAGTAAGGCACGCGGATATCAATATTCTCAGTGTACGTGAAAACTTCATTGAAAGTGCTGTTTGCCTACGGGAATGTTTCCGGGAACAACCTGACCCACCTCATTGGGTAACACTTCTGGATGACTTGGTCAAGCTGAAGAAATTTTAACCTCACTCGCTTCAGCTGAAGTGCAGCAGAAGCGATATTTTAAATGAGCCTTTGTGTTGTGTCGTTTTCGGAAAAAAAAAAAAAATGGCCGAGCGGTCAAAGGCGCCAGACTCAAGGTTAAACTCCTTGCCTGCAGGATGTGGGCTAAACGAGGCTTCTGGTCCACAAATGTGGGCGTTGGTGCGAATCCCACTTCTGACACATTTTTTTTCTTGATTATTTGCGTAGCCAATTCATATACTGGTAAAATCGGTGTGCCGGCGTTGTCAGGATGGCCGAGCGCCTACTTCCGGCCACCGAGCGTGACGGACGCTTGTAGAATGGGCTCCACTGGAGCAGCGATTGCGGTCCGTGCCGGCCGCGGAAACAGGATTGCTGAAACTGCTGATAACGAGTATCAGGTTCTTTTGCCAACTTTGCCTACCGGACGGCTGGTGTTAAACACTGTTTTTCTTCATGGCGATGTGCGACGGCGGCCTTTCAAAGTCGAAGACTTCCGTGATGCCCTGGTCAAGAACGGAACTCTCCCTGACGTGATAGCGGTGGGGGCGTACCAGGTTAACCACGTATGGGCGGTGACCCTCAGCACTCCCGAGGCAACCAAGCGGCTGCTCGCCGTGAAGGAAATGCAAGTGAAAGGGGGCCGGTGCATGATCATCGACCCTGAGGAACAGCACGGCAAACTACGGCTGCCTTGGATGCTGCCCGGCGTCGATGACGAGGACATCAGAACGGCATTTGCAGCGGTCGGAAAGATCACCGCAGTGACCCGCGAAAGGTGGCGAGTTCAAGGAATGACTGAAAAGGCCTCTACTACAAGGACTGTTTTATTGAAAATGAAGCCAGGCGTAACAGTCGAAGACATTCCTCATCAGCTGAGGGTGGCGGGAGAGCTTGCGCTTGTGGTTGTGCCTGGTAGGCCAATGCAATGTCTGCGCTGTCGCGGCACTGGACACGTACGGCGGGAATGCAAAATTCCTCGCTGTCAGAAATGTAAGCGATTCGGTCATGGTGAGGCTGATTGCATTCGCACCTACGCATCGGCCACGGGAGCTGCGTTGGAGGACGAAAAGGCGGAGCTGCAAATGGATGCCGCTGAAGCTGAGGAGGCGGCTAAGGGGGCAGGGGGAGCGGAGAAGGTAGCAGCAGCCACCGTCTCGTCACCTGCTTCCGCGGAGGACACCGAGACGCCCAGCGACCAAGGGAAGGAGCCTGAACTTCCAGGCGCCGCGGCGACCGAAACGGCAGGAGACGGCGGATCTGCAGGTACTTCAAAAACCGACGTGCCCGAACCTATGTGCAGCGACGAGGGCAGGGATGACGGCGACAGCCGCATGGCGACCGTTAGTGCTCCAGTCAAGCGCCCTCACAATCTGACTCTCAACGAAGGGACCAACGATACTACCACCACTGCAGAGGAGCCTCCAACGAAAGCTGCGCAGGCCCGGAGGCCTGCATTCAAGCCGCGCCCCAACGTTTCATCTGAAAGACGAGTCGCCGCAAGTTCACCTTTGCGGCAAGGCCACGGCGACCGACCTGAGGACCCTGGCGTCACACAAAGCGTCTAGCGATACGCTGGACGCGAGAGGTAAGCGCCATGCTCTCGATCTCTACACCTTTTTGTCGAAATGGCTCCGCTATGTTGTCTGAAAATAGCCACACTTAATGCAAGGGGGTTGGCGGGGAAAAGAAAACAGAGTCAAGTATATCGACTTATAACAGACTATGACATTGACCTGTTGGCGGTACAAGAAACTAAAGTAGACGGGGAGGAAGAGACCGGGAGCATGGTGCAGCGTTTCACGTGTAGGTATTACGCAGTAGTGGCTCATGCAGTTGGAACGTCGGCTGGGTGTGTGCTCTTCGTCAAAAAGCTGCCGGCCCTGGTTGTTCAGGCTTATGCAACATGTTCTCATGGACGATTTATTGTGCTTGATTATGCTTACATGAATGTGGAGTGGAGAATGATCTGCCTTTACGCACCTAACAAAGTTGACGAGAGGGCAGCCTTTTTTGGAAAAGTTGAGGAGTACTTCACTGTCGAAAGGCAAATGATCGTCATGGGTGATTTCAACTGTGTCTTGGCTGCGCGTGACAAAACAAGTGATAGAATATTCAGAGACATAAGTACCGAAAGACTGTCCGAGTTAGTGGAAAAATGGAATATTGAAGATGTGGCTGACTGTTTAGAGGGTGAGCGGGATGTGCAATTCACGCACTTTCAGCGTACGAGTCACGCACGTCTAGACCGTATTTATATGGCGGTAGACCTGCTGCCAAAATGCAACAATTACAAGGTTGAACCTGTGTCCTTCTCGAACCACTGTTTGGTACAGTGTAGGATAGGAACAGCAAAACGGGACAATGCTTTTAATTGGGACTTGTGGAAATTTAGTGATAAGCTGTTAAAGTGCGAACGTTTTTGTGACAATATAAAAGAAGAAATTGGCAAAGTAGAGCCAAATTCAAGACAAAAGTTATGGGAGCAGTGGGAACTATGTAAGCAGCAAATTAAAATATACGCAATTGAAAAGGCTAGCTGCTTGAAAAAAGAGGAAAAAATAAAGGAAAGGGATTTAAGAGAACTGCTGCGGAAACTAATTGAGCAGGAGAGTAAAGCTCCTGGTAAGTGGATTGATGACGTAAAGAAAATTAAACAAAAGCTTGAAGTTATGGAACAAGAGCGTTATCGCGGTGCGCTGGTGCGTGCGAGAGCCGAAGAGGCGGTTTTCGGTGAAACACCAACAAAACGAGCATTGGGCATGGAAAAAGCACGGGCTGAGCGCAATAGGATTGATAAAATTGAATGGGGAGGTGTCGTAGCAGATGACGAAACGCATATAAAGCAAGCTTTTGCTGAATTCTATCAGGCGCTTTTCGCAAAACACGACGTAGACATCGACACATTCAAGGGAAGGTTTTAGGAGCGATGCCAAGATTAGATGACGAACAGAAACAGAGATTAGAGGCACCAATTACTGAATCCGAAGTGCAAACAGCAATAGAAAATTTAAACTCGGGTAAGTCGCCTGGACCAGATGGTTTAAGTGCGGCTTTCTATAAAGCCTTTAAGCAAGACATTTCCCCTTTGTTAACGGTACTCTTTAATGACGCATATGAATTAAAAGCACTACCTCCTTCCTTTGGCGTATCTTACACTGTCCTAATTCCGAAAACGGAAGATAGTGAAAAGTTAAAGCATGTTACAGCCTACAGGCCGATTTCACTTACGAACGTGGACTACAAGATATTCATGAAGGTGCTAGCAAGGCGGTTACAAAGAGTAATGAATGTGATAGTTGGTTCTCATCAGACGTGCGGCATCAAAGGTCGCTCTATTGTGTCTAATATTCATAAAGCAAGATGTGTTCTTGAGTGTTGTCATATTACGAGCAGTCCTCTTGCTATCCTTCAGTTAGACCTGGAAAAAGCGTTTGATTGCGTGGCACATGAACTTTTGTTTTTAATTTTGGATCACGTGAATGTTGGGTCAGTCATCAGGAAGGGAGTGGCCATGGCGTACCGAAACTGCACAACGAGACTAATAGTAAATAAGAGTTTGGGGGCCCCCATAAGCGTGAAGCGTTCGGTGCGCCAAGGCTGCCCCCTAAGCCCTCTTTTGTTTGGTGTATACATAGAATCCCTGTGTCTGAGCATAATACAGAATGACGGTATTCAAGGTTTTAAGTTACAAGCGACAGAAATTAAGTTGCTGGCTTATGCGGATGACGTAGCTTTTTTCGCTACTGATTATGAGAGCATAAGGAAGGCCATTGATTGTGTTCGGCAATTTAGTCAATCGACAGGAAGTCGAGTCAACTGGGCCAAATGTATTGGCTTCTGGCAAGGTGAGTGGCCAATCACTCCTGTTAACTTTGCGAATGTGTCCTGGGTGACGACCTCAGTGAAGTATTTAGGTGTCCCACTGGAATGTTATCGAGATAGCGAACCGCATTGGAAAAGGCAGCTGGAAGACACCCGTGCAAAAACTGACAAGTGGAAAGGGGCTAGGTTATCTACATTTGCCAGAGCTACAGTGTGCAACTTATTCTTCATCAGCAATTTGTGGTACGTGATGCAGGTACTGCACTGTTCGCGAGTTAACGTGCAGAAACTGCACCGCATCTTTGCAGTGTTTGTCTGGGCCTCGAGCTGGGAACGATGCAGCCGGACAAATTTGTTCAGAAGTGTAAAAGACGGAGGACTAGGGCTCGGCCATCTGTTTTTGCGCCAAATTGTCAGCAGATTTTTATTCTTTCGAGACGCGAGTGACCCGTTCTTGCGCACAATCTGTCAAGTAAGGCTGGGCCATGCATTACCGGAATGGATTGTTGGAACAGATAACATTCCAGGTCGTATTTTTGGATACACCAGAGAAGTGGTTATGAGTGTTAGATTTCTAGCTGCTCGTTTTTCGCAGCAGTACAGTCGCGGGTAAAAAAGATTAGCACACACGACGGAACACCGGAGCGCCGGAATGACAACGCGTGGCGCTGCGGGTGGCGAAGAGGCTGATAACGAGAGTGCCGGGCCGTTCCCATTCTACAGTATTATGTTCAGCGGACTGCCACGGACAGCAAAATTACTGGCTAAAAGCAGCGCTATCATCTATTGTTCCCGCGAGTTCCTTTTGACAAACCATCGCGGACATAAAAAAAAACGTAATCAAAAGAGGCCATCTTTGCTTATGATAACCGAGCCAAAATAAATGCCGCAAGCACAGTCACGTAGGGTCGGCACTTCAACGCTCGGGCGGTGCACGCTTGATAAAGCTTACTTCATGCCGTCCCCCCCCCCCCCCCCCCCCCCTACGCTGCAAACATGGAAACGGCCCGTTAGGCAGGTCTGCGTACCGCAGCGCCGCGTGGTGAGATATACAAATTCTGATCCCCAATGATCTGTGCTAATATTTTTTGCTCGCGACTGTACCTCTCTACTGTAAAAAAGAAAACACTCTATCGGGATTTACGAGATGTTGTTCTGCCTGAACCATTGTACAGGGCCACATACCGTGGAGGCCAGGGCGGTAATGTGTTGAAGAGGGTGAAGAAAATGCAGGTACCAGCAGCAGCCAAAAGCTTCTTTTTCAGATTACACACCGAAACACTGGCCGTGAAAGCATTTATGGAGAAAAAGGGAATGTTTCTTCCTTGGGGTTCAGATTGTCTGATATGTAAGAAGCCAGAGACAATCGATCATGTATTCTTGCACTGCTGGGAAGGCGTCTACTTCTGGGACGTCTTGCAAAGAACGCTGAAGAAAGACTTGCCTCTAGACACGTATGGAATACGGTATCTCCCTCTACAGAACGAAGAGGGAGTGCCTTATGATGCAGTACTGCTGCTGGGCCTCCACGCTATTTGGCGCTCACGAATGGCTGGATACCACTGTGAACCGGACGCGAGGCCTGCACGAATCTACTTCCGCGAGAGTGTGCACTGGTTTGTTGAAATACAGAAAACGGGTGCTCACGTTCCTGAGTGGCTTTCGAGGGTAGAGCCCTTGGTGTCCTTAAAGGACTTTTAGCATGACGATGCCTGCAGCAGACGGTTGAGTGTGAGTACCACCTGAAAGGGGTACAATGTAAATTTCCTTTTGTGTTTGTGTACCGTGTCGGAGCCCGGCAATAAAGAAAGAAAAAAAAGAGGTTAAACTCCTTGCCTGCAGAATGTGGGCTAAACGAGGCTTCTGGTCCACAAATGTGGGCGTGGGTTCGAATCCCACTTCTGACACATATTTTTTCTTGATTATTTGCGCAGCCAATTCATATACTGGTAAAATCGGTATGCCAGCAGTGTCAGGATGGCCGAGCGGTGATTCTGCTTCCGGCCACGCCAGTGAACGGACGCAGGATGCAGGGCTCCGCAGGAGCGGCTTCAGCGGCCGTGTCAGGCCGCGGTGACAGGGCCAGTCAACAGGAAAATACTTAACAGGTTGTTTTGCCAGCACTGCCTACAGGTTGGTTTGTTTTGAATACGGTTTTTGTGCACGCCGATATCAGGTCCCGCCCGTACCGGGTAGAAGATTTCCGCGACGCTTTAGCAGAGCAGTCGCTGCTCCCCGATGTTATCGCAATGGGGGCGTATCGGATGAGCCACGTCTAGGCCGTCACTTTCAAGGTTGCTGAAGCGGTGACCAAGATTATTAGTGTCGGTGAGGTGGTAGTGAAAAAAGGCCGCTGCTTGGTGATTGACCCGACCAACCAAGACGTGCGACTGAAACTTCACTGGCTGCTACACAACGTGCCAAACGAGGATGTTCGGGCTGCCTTTGCGCCGTACGGAAAAGGGACGGAAGTTGCCCGCGAGCGCTGGCGCGTGAGTGGTATGTCAGAAAAAGGCTCGACTACTAGACTCGTCACGCTGAAGTTGAGAGCTGGCGTGAAGCTGGACGACCTGCCGCACCAGCTCAACGTTAGCGGTGAGCTGGCTCTCGTTGTTGTGCCGGGCAGACCACCGTTATGCCTGCGCTGTCGGAGTATGGGGCACATCCGTACGGAAAGCCGAGTCCCACGTTGCGGAGCCTGCCGACGGTTCGGCCATGAAGACGGACAGTGTGCCCGCACTTACGCGAGCAATACCGGCGCCGGAACAGGAGTAGACTCGTCTGAGTTGCTGATGGACGAGGCTGATGCGGAAGATGCAGCCCGTGCAGACGGGAAACCAGCAGCGAGGGAAGGGCCGTCTCTTACGGTTTTGACGAAGCAGAAGGCGACGTCAAGTGAGGTACCGGCGAGTGTAGTACAAGTTCAGAGTGCCTTTCAACAGGATGGCGATGGCGCGCCGAAGGGCGCGACAGAAGCCGCGGCCGAAGCTCTGGACAGCGCTCAACCTGCCAACACCGAAGGCATGGACTTCACTGAGGAGGCTGGCACCCAAACGGCTGGAAAACGCTCCCGCGAGGAAAGCGCCGGCGAAAAGACGCACCTTGATGGCAGCAGCGACGAACCTCCGTCGAAGGCCCCGGGAATCCGGCGTCCGATGTTGAAGCCGCGGCCGAACGTCATGGCCGAGACAAGGAAGGCGGGGAAACCGCCTCCGTAGTTCTGCAATGTGCATTTGTGCTGTTTTTTTCTTGCTTTTCTTTTTTTTCCTTGTTTCCTTTTTTTATTTTGGTGGGGAGTGGTACCCATCAGACTGTGTGCGCGGATCTGGAACTGCTGGCGAAGGAATTACCCCTGTGTTCCCGACGCCTGCACGCGGATATCTGGAAAGGCGACACCGTACATGCACAGTGAGTTTAAGAATACTGCTCAGCTGACTATGAGGGGTACTGTGGAACTCAAGTCTCCTTTTCATAGGGCTGGCGATGAGACTAGACACAGCTTTACATGTAGCAACTTTGAATGTGAGAGGCCTTGGTGCACGACGGCGTCAGTGCCAGCTTAACCGCCTGATTGCTGAAAACGCGCTTGACATAGTTGCAGTCCAAGAGACTAAGATCGAAAGTGAGGAATCCACTGATCGCATGGTGTCCACCTTTCGTGCAGCCTTTAACGTTTGTGTTTGCCATTCCATTGGCACCTCGGGTGGGTGCGTATTATTTGTGCGAAATAATTTAGGCATCACTGTCGAGTCGCTTTTTTCTTGCCCTAGTGGACGGCTTATTGTTGTAGATTTTTCTTTTTCCAATTTATGTTGGTGCATTATATGTGTGTATGCTCCAAATGTTGAATCTGAGCGTTTTGATCTCTTTACCCGTTTGGAGCCCTACCTTGTTTGCGACCGAGTGTTGTTGCTGTTGGGAGATTTTAATTGTGTGTGTGCCGCTAATGATCGAGTGATGGGTACGCCTGTGTATGATAAGAGTGCTCAATTTCTTCAATCTGTGGCTTGTGATAATAGTTTAGAGGATATCGGCAGTATATTTGCCGAAGGGAATCGACCTCAGTTCACTCATTTTCAACGTAATAGTCATGCCAGGTTGGACAGAATTTATGCATTCATAGATCTCGTGTCTCTTTGCACGAGTTGCAAAGTTATACCTGTAGCTTTTAGTGATCATTGCCTAGTGATCGCAAGTTTCGGCATAAAGCAGAGAAAGACAAAATTTAACTGGAATCTCTGGAAATTTCTTGTAAAGCTTTTAGAGGAGGAGGAATTCGTAACTGATATTGCGGATGGAATGCAGAAGCTGCTTGAGGGGCGACCCAGCGTTGTTGCGGTTCAGTGGGAAGATGTCAAGGAGTGGATAAAAAGAAGGGCCATTGAAAAAAGTTGCTTGAAGCGATAGGAAGAAAAACAGGAAGAGAAAGCAGCTCGCGAACAACTGCAATTTTTAATAGGCATGGAAAGCTCAGAGCCTGGGAAGTATTCTAAGGACCTAAGGGAGGTGAAAAGCCTGCTCGAACGCTTAGACACTGAAAGGTATAAAGCCGCCGTTATACGCGCAAGGACACAGAAACTGTGGGCTGGTGAAACGCCGACGAAGCGAACTTTGTGTGACGAAAAGCGTTATGCTTGCCACAACGAAATCAGGCAGATAAGGAACGGAGATGAAGTCACGAGTGACGCTTATGCAATCAAGCAGCTATTTGAAGAGCAGTACATTGAGCTTCTTGGACATACGCGTGACATGAGTGAGGCCTTCCTGGTTGACTTTATGCCTCCCCTGCCGAGACTTCAGGACGAAGTAAAGGAGCGGCTTGAGAAGCCCATAACTGCAAAAGAAATAGAGACTGCAATCGAAGAGCTGCAAGTGGGAAAAGCTCCAGGACCTGATGGAATAGGGGCCGAATTTTACAAAGAATTTAACCCCACAGTCGCTCAGTTACTGCTAAGAGTTCTGGATGAAGCTTACGAAAGAAAACAAGTGCCACTCTCCTTCACCACGTCGTACATAGTGTTGATTCCGAAATCAGATGACGCAGAAAAGAAGTTGTTGGTGGGGAACTATTGCCCGATAAGCCTCACCAACGTGGACTATAAATTGTACATGAAGGTTTTAGCAAAGAGATTGCAGAGCATAATTACGAAATTGGTTGGGCCGCACCAGACTTGCGGAATCAAAGATAGGAGTATCACCACAAATGTGCACGTCGCACGGACCGTGCTGGAATGTTGCGATGTGCTCGGGGACCGCATCGCTATGATGCAACTAGAGCTGGCAAAAGCCTTTGATCGCGTTTCCCATGATGTCATTTTCAGCATTTTGGAGCACGCTAATGTACGCCGTATTATTGCAGAAGGTGTCAAGATGGCACATGCAAACTGCACCACACGCATTATTGTTAATGGTGACCTCACAGACAGGATAGCAGTTCATTCGTCGGTAAGGCAGGGATGCCCGCTATCGCCTCTGCTGTTTGCGGCCTACTTGGAGCCACTGTGCTTAGCTATCATCAAAAGTGAGAGCATCACGGGCTTTCGATTACAGTAGACTCACGTCAAAATCCTTGCTTATGCGGACGATATTGCGGTACTCTGTTCAGACAGAGGCAGCATTACCGAGGTGATCAGCACGGTGGATAAATTTTGCAAACAAACGGGGTGTCTCATAAACTGGGACAAAAGCTCTGGCTTTTGGCATGGCGACTGGGAAGCGATGCCTGAACACTTTTCTAGGATGCGATGGTCGTCTTCGCCGACACAATATCTCGGCGTCTCCCTAGTGTGTTATCGTGATGCAAGTGAACACTGGAATGAGGATATATCAAGGTCGAGGGAGAAAGCAGATGCCTGGAAAGGGAGGCCGTTATCAATGTTTGCGCGAGCCTCCGTTTGCAATCTTTTCCTAGTATCTAAAATATGGTATTTGATGAATGTGCTGTGCGCATCTCGGGCCAGTATTCAAAAGATGCATCGAGTGTTCGCTGTTTTCATTTGGTCGTCGAACTGGGAGAGAACCAGTCGTATCAATTTGTTTCTTTCAGTGAAAAAAGGAGGCCTCGGCCTTGTGCATTTATTTCTGCGTCAAGTTGTTTCGCGTTTTTTCTTTCTTCGAAATCAAAGGGATTATTTTCCTATGACTGTTATCCAAGTGCGGTTGCAGAGACTTCTTCCTGAATTTGTCGTCTCATCTTGTGCAAATATGTGTGGCACTGGCAATGGTTACATGCGATAGGTTGTACTCTCTTTTAGGCTGCTCCATGTGCGGTTTTCCCTTGAGTACTTATCTAAAGTGTCAAAGAAAAAGCTGTATAAGGATCTGGTGGACACCATGTTACCGACCCCAATCTACCGGTTACCTTATCGTGGAGGCCCAGGGCACGATGTATTAAAGAGAGTTAAAAATATGCCTGTGAACCCATCTACGAAATCTTTTTTTCTTTAAATTGCACTCGAATACACTTCCTGTTAAAACGTGGCTGCACGAAAAGGGGATTTTTGTCCCATGGACCACAAACTGTCTCTTATGCAAAAAACCTGAGACAGTAGAACATGTATTTCGGGACTTCTGGGACCCCATTTTCTATTGGGATGTGCTCCAATGAACAGTCAGAAAAGGGACCCCTACGGCATCAGATTCTTGCCAATTCAGAATGAAGCAGGAGTACCAGATGATTTAATCATGCATCTGGGCCTCCACAGCATCTGGAGGACACGGATGCAAGTGCGACACGCGGATGTTAACGTTTGCTCGGTGCGCGAAAACTTTATTGAAAGTGTTGCGAGCTTGAGAGAAATGTACCGAGCACAAGTTGACCCACCGGAATGGATTTCTGTATTTGATGACCTGGTCGCATTGAGAAGATTTTAAGCCTTGATACGTCAGCCGAATTAGGCTGATGTTTTTATCATTTGTACATTTTTGTTTTCATGTCACAGACGGCAATAAAGAAAAAAAAAGGATGGCCGAGCGGTCTAAGGCGCCAGACTCAAGGTTAAACTCCTTGCCTGCGGGATGTGGGCTAAACGAGGCTTCTGGTCCACAAATGTGGGCGTGGGTTCGAATCCCACTTCTGACACTTATTTTTTCTTGATTATTTGCGCAGCCAATTCATATACTGGTAAAATCGGTGTGCCAGCATTGTCAGGATGGCCGAGCGGCATTCTACTTCCGGCCACCGAGCGTGACGGACGCAGGATCATGAGCTCCAGCGGAGCGGCGATAGCGGCCCTTTCCAGCCGCGGAAACAGGCTCGAGGACAACGACGATAGCGAGTACCAGATTATTCTGCCAACTTTGCCCACCGGACGCGTTGTTTTTAACACGCTTTTTTTGCACGGCGATGTGCGGGTTAGGCCATACAGGGTCGAGGATTTCCGTGACGCCCTTGCCAACGTTGGTGCGCTCCCCGACGTTTTGGTGTTGGGGGCGTATCAGATCAACCATGTGTGGGCTGTCACGTTAACCAGCACAGAAGCAACAAAGAAGCTGGCGGCGTTCAAGGAACTGGAAGTGAAAGGTCGCCGCTGCCTCATCATCGATCCCGAAGACCAACAAGTGAAGCTGCGTCTCCACTGGATGTTGCACGGCGTGGCAGATGAGGACATCCGGACGGCGTTTGCTGCTTTTGGAAACGTGACCGAAGTGACCCGGGAGAGGTGGCGAGTTCAAGGCGTCAAGGAGAAGGGGTCCACCACGAGGACGGTGCTCCTGAAATTGAAGCCTGGCATTAAGGTTGATGATTTACCGCACCAGCTGCGAGTCGCCGGGGAATTAGCCCTTGTCGTGGTGCCTGGGCGGGCGATGCAGTGCTTACGCTGTCGAGGCACGGGACACGTCCGCCGCGAATGTAAGGTGCCCCGATGTTCAAAATGTAGGCGCTACGGACATGAGGAGGCTGACTGTGTGCTCACGTACGCTTCGGCCGCGGGACCTGGAACGAGGGAGCGGTCGGCGGAGCTCACTATGGACGTAGTCGAGGCAGAGGAGGCGGCAAAGGGAACCGGAGAAGCGCGTACGCAGGCACGGGAGACAGACTCGTCGGGGGACTCGGCACGAGATATCAGTGGTGCCAGCGATGCAGGGAGGAGTGACGCTACACCTGACCTCCCGAGGTCAGAGGACGAGACGTCACCTCAGCCGGCAGACGACATGGAGCAAGATAACGGTGAGGAGCACCCGGACACCAGCGGTACCCGTTCGCCAAGCGTCACAGCCCCAGCCAAGCGACCCCACACACAGACCGATCTCGAAGGTGACAAGGCAACAGACCCCGGTGTCGACGAGCCGCCAGCAAAAACAGTCCAACCCCGGCGGTCCACACTACGTCCGCGGCCAAACCTTTCTTCGGAGAGGCGTGCAGCGGACAAAGCGCCCCCGCTGCCGGTTCAGCCGCTCGCACCAGACGGAGGCGGTTCCAACGACGGCGTCTAGCCGCGCGCTAGACGAGGAAGGTAAGCACCATGCTCTCGGTCTTTTCACCCTTTATGAAAATGGCGCCTGAAACCCCTTTGAGAGTAGCCACGTTAAATGTCAGGGGATTGGCAGCAAAAAAGAAGCAGAGCCAAGTACACCGCCTGCTAAGTGACCATGATATCGACGTGCTTGCCGTACAAGAAACAAAGGTTGATGGGGAGGAAGAGACCGGGAGCATGGTGCAACGTTTCACGGCTAGATTTTACGCCATTGTGAGCCACGCGGTAGGGACATCGGCTGGGTGTGTATTGTTTGTCAAAAAGCTGCCCGGACTGATTGTACAGGCTCACTACTCATGTCTGTCAGGACGGTGTGTTGTAGCCGATTTTGCATATTCCAATGCTGAGTGGCGCATTATTTGTGTGTATGCCCCGAACATTGTTGAGGAAAGAGCAGTGTTTTTCGAGAATGTTATGCAGCAGTTAAGTACGGAGAGGCAGGTAGTAATGCTGGGCGATTTCAACTGTGTACTGAATGCTCGGGACAAAACCAGCACACGCGGCTTCAGAGACAAGAGCACTGATGTGTTGTGCCAGTTAACAAGCGAGTGGAATATGGAAGATGTGGCCGAGTACCTGGGGGGAGCGCGTGCCGTACAGTACACGCATTTCCAAGGTGCGAGCCACGCACGCCTTGACAGAATTTACGTGTCGCTGGATTTGATTCCCGTATGCAATGAATACCAAGTTGTGCCCATGACATTCACGGATCACTGTTTAGTAAAATGCGTATTCGGCACCAAAAAACGAAGGAATGCATTTAGCTGGGAGTTATGGAAATTTAACAACAAATTGCTCATTGATGAGACCTTTAGACGGGTTGTACTAAATGAACTCATTAAAGTAGGGCCGGGCACATTGTACGAAATCTGGAAGCAATGGGAGATGTGCAAAGAACAGATTAAAATAAAAGCCATTGATAGGTCCAGTTGCCTGCGGTACCAGGAGAAAATTAAAGAAACCCAGCTAAAGGCTTTGCTGGAAAAACTACATGAGCAAGAATGTAAGGCACCCGGCACATGGATAGAAGATATTAGGAAAATAAAAGAACAGCTTGCGTTGATGGAAGAAGACAGATACCAAGGAGCGTTAGTGCGGGCAAGGGCGGAAAGTTGGGACATGGGCGAGACGCCCTCGAAAAGAGCACTGGCTTTGGAAAAGGCGCATGCGGAAAAAAATCATATTGATAAGATTGAATGGGGCGGCATGCTATCGTCAGATGACGAACATATCAGACAAGGCTTCTTCCAGTATTATCAGCAGCTTTTTAACAAACAGAAGGTCGACATAAACGCGTTCAAAGAAAAGTTTCTTATCGCTATGCCACGACTTGACGAGGACACGAAGGAAAGATTAGAGATGCCAATCACAGAACTCGAGGTCGAAAAAGCAATCGATAGTTTAAATATGGGAAAGTCGCCTGGGCCAGACGGCCTAAGTGCAGCCTTCTATAAGGGGTTTAAGAACGAAATAGCGCCAATATTGACTGCGTTGTTCAAAGAAGCCTACGAAATAAACAGATTGCCGCTGTCATACGGGTTATCTCACACTATTCTAATTCCAAAGACAAATAACGAGGAAAAGCTCCAGCAGGTCACAGCTTACAGGCCAATTTCCTTGACTAATGTCGATTATAAAATATTAATGAAAGTGCTAGCAAGGAGACTGCAGTCAGTAATTCAGGATATTGTTGGCCCTCACCAAACGTGCGGGATAAAGGGGAGATCAATTATGACTAACATTCACACGGCAAGATCGGTTCTGGAGTGTTGTGATCTGACTAATGACTGTGTGGCCATCCTCCAACTAGACCTCGAAAAAGCATTTGACTGTGTAGCCCACGAAATTTTGCTCTGTATTCTGGACCACGCGAATGTAGGTTCAGTAATTCGAGAGGGCGTGGCCATGGCGTACCGCGGCTGCACTACGAGATTAATTATAAACAAGAGTCTGGGGGCCCCCATTCGTGTGCAACGTTCGGTACGCCAGGGCTGCCCCCTCAGTCCACTTTTGTTTGCCATTTATATAGAGACACTATGTTTGAACATTATTAAGAATGAGGCTGTTCAAGGTTTTAGGTTGCAGGCAGCTGAAGTCAAGTTGCTTGCGTACGCGGATGACCTAGCGGTGTTTGCTGTGAATCAGCAGAGCATACGGGAGGCTGTTGTGTCTGTTGACAGTTTCAGGAAGGCAACCGGAAGTAAAGTGAACTGGGCAAAGTGCCAGGGACTTTGGCATGGGGGTTGGCCATCAACCCCAGATCGTTTTGCGAATGTGACTTGGGTAACTATCCCCCCAAAATACCTAGGAGTGCCACTAAATTGCTACCGGGACAGTGATGCATATTGGAAAGAACAAGCGCACGAACTACGGGAAAAATCAGATAGATGGAAGGGGGCACATTTATCAATCTTTGCGAGAGCGACGGTGTGTAACTTGTTCTTTTTAAGCAAACTGTGGTACGTCATGCAAGTGTTGCACTGTTCCCGGGCAAATGTACAGAAGATACATCGCATTTTAGCTGTTTTTGTTTGGTCCTCGACCTGGGAACGGTGCCGACGGACGAATTTGTTTAGACGTGTGAAAGATGGTGGCCTTGGGCTAGGACATCTGTTTCTGCGCCAGCTTGTAAACAGGTTTTTCTTTTTCCGAGATGTGCGTGACCCTTTTTTGAGAACTATGTGTCAACTAAGGTTGACCCGTGTTTTGCCTGATTTTGTTGTGGGAACAAATTATTTTTCCGGAAGAACTTTAGGTTACTTCAGAGAAGTTGCTGATAGCGTTAAATTTCTGGTTGTGCGTTTTTCGAGAGAATATTTAAGTGACGTGAAGCGGAGAAAGCTATACGCAGATCTGTGTGATGTTGTTTTTCCAGTGCCAATGTACAGAGCTTTGTACGATGGAGGCCACGGAGGGGATGTTCTGAAAAGAGTAAAAAGAATGCAAGTACAGCCAGGAACCAAAACTTTCTTCTTCAAGTTACATACGGAAACACTCTCAGTTAAAAGGTTTTTAGAGGGAAGGGGTTTATTCCTACCGTGGGGTTCGCATTGCCTAATCTGCAAGTGTCCCGAAACAATAGACCATGTGTTTCTTCACTGTTGGGAGGGGGTGTTTTTTTGGGATGTTTTGCAACGAACAATTAAAAAAGAGCTGCCGCTTCATCCCTACGGTATCAGATATTTGGCAATTGAAAACCAGGACGGGTTTCCGTTTGATCAGGTAATGCTCTGGGGCCTCCATAGTATATGGCGCTCCAGAATGGCGGGGTATTACTGCGATTCTGACGCGAGACCAGCCCGCATGTATTTTCGGGAAAATGTACGTAGATTTGTGGAAGTAATGAAACTACAAGCATGTGTACCCGATTGGCTACCCAGGATGGAAAATTTGGCTCTGTTGAGAGAATTTTAAACTTGACAAGGCCTGCCAGGAAGATCTGGCAGGTTGCTAGTTTTCAGTTTGGTGTATGTAGATTTTGTGTTGTTTTCTTGAAGGCAATAAAGAAAAAAAAAAAAAAAAACAGGATGGCCGAGCGGTCTAAGGCGCCAGACTCAAGTTTAAACTCCTTGCCTGCGGGATGTGGGCTAAACGAGGCTTCTGGTCCACAAATGTGGGCGTGGGTTCGAATCCCACTTCTGACACTTATTTTTTCTTGATTATTTGCGCAGCCAATTCATATACTGGTAAAATCGGTGTGCCAGCATTGTCAGGATGGCCGAGCGGTCTAAGGCGCCAGACTCAAGGTTAAACTCCTTGCCTGCGGGATGTGGGCTAAACGAGGCTTCTGATCCACAAATGTGGGCGTGTTTTCGAATCCCACTTCTGACACTTATTTTTTCTTGATTATTTGCGCAGCCAATTCATATACTGGTAAAATCGGTGTGCCAGCATTGTCAGGATGGCCGAGCGGCATTCCACTTCCGGCTTCCGTGGGAGACGGTCGTGTGATGGGAAGCTCTGAGCGCGCTTCGTTATCGGTCATGTCTGGCCGAGGTTTCGGTGAGCGACGCCCACCAGTGGGCTATCGCTTAGTTTTGCCTACGCTGCCTTCGGGAGACGCAATGAAGACAGCGGTTTTCCTTCACTGCGATATTGCCGGGCGGCCTTATCGCATACAGGATTTTCGTGAGCCTTTGGAAACTGCCGGTGTTCTACCTTTCGTGGCTGGCATTGGGGCCTTTCAAATGTCGCATGTGTGGATGTTGAAGCTGAAAACTGCGGAAGCGAAGGAACGACTGCTGAAAGAAGGAGCACTTGAAGTGAAAAAACGCTATTGTGCGGTCATAGACCCCAACAAACGTGAGTTGGCCTTCAGGGTGCACTGGGTGCCCTTCTACGTGTCGAATGAATCTGTGCAGAAGGCTTTTGAAGAATTTGGAGAGGTGACAGACGTCAACCGCGAGCAGTGGAACAGTCCCGGTTTCGAAGACGTCGAATCGACCACCCGTCTGGTGCGTATAGTTCTGAAGGAGGGGCTCTCTATCGATGATTTGCCCCACATGCTCAAGTTCTACGGAGGACAAGTGTTGGTGGTGGTGCCTGGACGGCCACCAATATGCCTACGGTGCAAAAGGACGGGACATATACGACGCGACTGCCGCACGCCAAGATGCAGTTTGTGTCACGCCTTCGGACACGAACGGGAAGGGTGCGTTCGCACGTATGCGCGTGTGGCCACGGGTACTGCTCCGCCACAAGACGACGGCAGCGAGCTGCTCATGGACCAGGAGGAACTGGAGAACGCCGGAGCCCCGCCCCCTTCAGGACTCAGCGACGGCCCTGCTTCCCAGCAGCCGGAGCTGCCCGCTGGCGACGAGAAGTCACAAGGTGACCCCGCTGCAGAAACGACTGGCAAGAAGGCGGATGCTGCTGCGGCGCCAGAAGAGCCAACGAGGGAGAGCACTTCAGGCGACCACGACTCCGAGGCGCCGATGGATGCGACAGTCGCTTCCATTAAGCGACCTCGGGACTACGAAAAGGCACCGGCTACGGAACGAGAACTACGTCGGCTAGAAAGGCATTGGAGAGGGGAGGGAGCCAAGAAAGGCAAGTTAGCCTTGTCGCGGTCCTCGTCGCTAACTCGCGACGAGAGGCCGAAGCAGTGAGCCTTAGTCACTGTTGTTTGTTTGCTGTGTGCACGCTATGGCTTATTTGAAGAAACCGCTAAAAGTTGGCACTCTGAACGTACGAGGGCTTGCCTCGAAGCGTAAGCAAGTGCAGTTGAACCGACTGTTCGGGGAGTTAGATCTAGATATCGCGGCTATTCAAGAAACAAAAGTTGAGGATGAGCAGCAAACAGATAACATGGTGCTTGGTTTTCGTTCGCATTTCAATGTTTGTGTAAGCCATGCGGCTGGTTTGTCGGCGGGATGCTGTCTTTTCCTGAGGAAAAACATAGGCATAGTGGAGGAACAAATAATAACTTGTGCAAGGGGGCGGTTTATCGTGTGTGACTTCACATATGAAACATTCGCGTTGAGGGTTGTTGTCCTGTATGCTCCCACGATACAAAAGGAACGGCGCGGTTTTTTTGAACAGTTAGCCTCGTTCCTTGATTGCAGTCGAGTGCTCATACTATTGGGAGACTTCAATTGCGTTTTGGACCCTAAAGATCGTTCAAATGTAAAGGACGTAAAAGACCCGAGTGTTGATTTCTTGAAGAGTGTCCTCAACGAGTGCAGCTTGGAGGATGTAATAGGCCTGGCGAAGAGTCAGAATCACGTGCATTTTACGCATTTTCAAGGTAGTAGCCACGCACGACTGGACAGAATATATGTGTCGCCGGAGTTTTCACCTTGCTGTGAGCAGTATGAAGTGAAGCAAGTGTCATTTAGTGACCACTGCCTAGTTACGGTAACTTTGGGAGGAAGGAAGCAGCGTAAAGCAAAAATGAACTGGGATATGTGGAAACTAAACTCAAGGCTTATAGAAGACGACATATTTTTAAGAAAAGTTAAGGAAAGCATGGATATGTTTAATAATAGTAAAACAGGACGTATTGAATCTTGGGAATGCTTTAAGCAGGAGTTGAAAATGCATGCCATTGAGCGTTCAACTATAAGAAAATATGAGGAAAAAAAAGAAGAAAAGCATTTGCGTGAGCTTTTGGCGAATTTAGGGCACGAAGAGGAAAAAACGCCGGGCATGTTCATGCATGATATAAAAGGCGTCAAAGTTAGGCTAGAAGCTTTAGATGCTCAGAAGTACAGAGGAGCAGCGATAAGAGCACGCACGGAAAAATGGCTTACTGGTGAAATGCCTACAAAACGCGCGCTCACAGATGAAAAGCGATACGCGCGGTCAAACGAGATATCAGTTATCGAATACAAAGGACGAATCCTCAGTGAACAAAGTGAAATTTCGAGTGCATTCGTGGAACAGTACCGTGAGCTGTTTTCACGCAAAGCACCAAGTGAAGAAGGGTTTCGGGAAAACTTTTTGCCACTTATGCCAATATTAGGAAATGAGATAACTGAAGAACTAGAGAGCGAAATAAGTATTAAGGAAATAGAGACAGCAATTGAGGAATTGAATGCCGGAAAGTCGCCGGGACCTGACGGTTTGACTGCTGCCTTTTATAAGAGCTTTAAATATGACATTGCTGCTATGCTACATAAGCTTTTCAAAGAGTGTTTTGAGGTCGGTAGGCTGCCACCTTCGTTTGGCAATGCTCATACGGTCTTAATTCCTAAGACAGATGACCCTGCCAAGCTGGTAAAAGTAACAAGCTATAGACCGATCACGTTAACAAACGTTGATTATAAAATCCTGATGAAAGTGTTAGCTAAGCGATTGCAATACGTCATAAAGGATATTGTAGGGCATCACCAAACGTGTGGCATAAAAACAAGAAGCATATTTAAAAATATTCATGTAGCACGCAGCGTGCTCGAGTGCTGCGATGCTTTAAATAAGAAAGTGGCTATGGTTCAAATTGACTTTGAAAAAGGATTTGATCGGGTGTCTCATGAAATACTCTATTGTTTGTTGGAACATATTGGTATTGGTTCGGTTGTTCTCAATGGGGTAAAAATGGCTTATGCATGTTGCTCGACACGACTTATGGTAAACAAAATATTATCTGAAAGAATTGATGTGAGGGCTTCTGTTCGACAAGGATGTCCACTGTCCCCTCTACTTTTTGCAATTTATTTGGAGCCTTTTTGTAGGATGATAACTGCGAGCGAGCACATCCGAGGTTTTAGGTTGGGAGCGTGTGAGATGCGAATACTGGCATATGCAGATGATGTTGCCCTCTTTTGTGAAGATCGCAAAAGTATTGTAGAAGCGTTACAAGTAACCGGAAGGTTTTGCAGGCAAACTGGTAGCGCTGTTAATCTCGATAAATGTCTCGGAATCTGGCATGGGCAATGGGACTTGGAACCAGAATTGTTCTGCGGGGTCCGATGGGCTACAACTCCCGGAGTTTATTTGGGAGTCCCGCTGGACAGATATGGGGAAAATACCAATTACTGGAATGAAAAAGCGGAAGAAATGCGGGACCGGACCAAGGGATGGATGGGCCGTAATCTTTCTATTTTCGCGCGCGCAACTGTATGTAACACCTTTCTTGTGGCAAGGATCATGTATTTACTTCAAGTATTATATTGTGCACGAACCAATATCCAAAGGTTTCATAGGGTTTTTGCGGTCTTCATTTGGGCGTCCAATTGGGAACGAATTCGCAGAGACAATCTCTTCCGGAGAGTAAAGGTCGGGGGACTGTCTCTAATGCATCTCTATGTACGGCAGGTTATTTTAAGGTTTTGTTTCCTGCGTGACCAAAATGACCCCTTCCTGCGAACATTCATACAAACCATGTTATCCAGTGCACTTCCAGAATTCATTGTCTCTTCGTGCAATGCTCGGCGGTACACAGTGTCTCGCTTCCTGCGAGAGGTTGTCTGGTCATTCAGGTTTTTGCAAGAGCGGTTCTCGCTAGAGTATTTAGCGAATGTAACGCCGAAGCGCTTATACAAGGATCTTATTGAACAGTTGTTTCCAGCGCCACTGTACAGAACCTTATACTGTGAAGGCCCTGGGAAAGACGTTCTCAGGCGAGTTAAAAAGATGACTGTTGCACCTGGCGTCAAAACATTCTTTTTTAAATTACACACAGGAACGCTACTAGTAAAAACATGGCTAGAGGAAAAGGGCCTTTTTGTTCCTTGGGGCTCGAACTGTCTCCTGTGTAGAAAACCGGAGACGGTAGAACACGTGTTCCTCGATTGTTGGGATGCGGTGTTCTACTGGGATGTTTTGCAAAGAACCCTAAAAAAGGACTTGCCATTGACACCGCGCGGAATTCGGTACTTGACCACTGAAAGTGATGTTGCACAGTATGACCAGATTATGTTATTGGGCCTTCACAGCATTTGGAGGAGTAGAATGGCTGTAAGACATTGTGACTTGGATGCACGATCGGTATGTGGTTATTTTGTGGAACATGTGTATAAGTTGAGAGAAGTCTTGAAGCAACAAGATTGCGCGGATGATGTATTGAGTCTGATGGACCAACTTGTGTTAATGAAAGTCCATTAGACACGGTTGTCTGCCAAGGGGCACGACAACTACGATATTTTATTGATGTATTCATTCATGCAATAAAGGAAAAAAAAAAGGATGGCCGAGGGATTCTGCTTCCGGCCACGCCAGTGAACGGACGCAGGATGCAGGGCTCCGATGGAGCGGCTTCAGCGGCCGTGTCAGGCCGCGGTGACAGGGCCAGTCAACAGGAAAATACTTACCAGGTTGTTTTGCCAGCACTGCCTACAGGTCGGTTCGTTTTGAATACGGTTTTTTTGCACGCCGATATCAGGGCCCGCCCGTACCGGGTGGAAGATTTCCGCGACGCTTTAGCAGAGCAGTCGTTGCTCCCCGATGTTATCGCAATGGGGGCGTATCGGATGAGCCACGTCTGGGCCGTCACTCTCAAGGATGCTGAAGCGGTGACCAAGATTATTAGTGTCGGTGAGCTGGTAGTGAAAAAAGGCCGCTGCTTGGTGATTGACCCGGCCAACCAAGACGTGCGACTGAAACTTCACTGGCTGCTACACAACGTGCAAAACGAGGATGTTCGGGCTGCCTTTGCGCCGTACGGAAAAGTGACGGAAGTTGCCCGCGAACGCTGGCGCGTGAGTGGTATGTCAGAAAAAGGCTCGACTACTAGACTCGTCACGTTGAAGTTGAGAGCTGGCGTGAAGCTGGACGACCTGCCGCACCAGCTGAATGTTAGCGGTGAGCTGGCGCTCGTTGCTGTGCCGGGCAGACCACCGTTGTGCCTACGCTGTCGGAGTACGGGGCACATCCGTAAGGAATGCCGAGTCCCGCGTTGCGGAACCTGCCGACGGTTCGGCCATGAAGACGGACAGTGTGCCCGCACTTACGCGAGCATTACCGGCCCCGGTACAGGAGTAGACAAGTCTGAGTTGCTGATGGACGAGGCTGATGCGGAAGATGCAGCCCGTGCAAACGGGCAACCAGCAGCGAGGGAAGGGCCGTCGCTTACGGTTTTGACGAAGCAGAAGACGTCGTCAAGTGAGGTACCGGCGAGTGTAGTACAAGTTCAGAGTGCCTTTCAACAGGGTGGCGATGGCGCGCCGAAGAGCGCGCCAGAAGCCGCGGCCGAAGCTCTGGACAGCGCTGAACCTGCCAACACCGAAGGCATGGACTTCACTGAGGAGGCTGGCACCCTAACGGCTGGAAAACGCTCCCGCGAGGAAAGCGCCGGCGAAAAGACGCATCTTGATGGTGGCAGCGACGAACCGCCGCCGAAGGCCCCGGGAATCCGGCGTCCGATGTTCAAGCCGCGGCCGAACTTCATGGCCGAGACAAGGCAGGCGGGGAAACCGCCTCCGTAGTTCTGCAATGTGCATTTGTGCTGTTTTTTTATCTTGCTTTTCTTTTTTTTCCTTGTTGTCTTTTTTTTGGTGGGGAGTGGTACCCATGAGACTGTGTGCACGGATCTGGATCTGCTGGCGAAGGAATTACCCATGGGTTCCCGACGCCTGCACGCGGATATCTGGAAAGGCGACACCGTACATGCACAGTGAGTTTAAGAAGACTGCTCGGCTGACTATGAGGGGTACTGTGGGACTCAAGTCTCCTTTTCATAGGGCATGGCGATGAAACTAGACACAGCTTTACATGTAGCAACTTTGAATGTGAGAGGCCTTGGTGCACGACAGCGTCAGTGCCAGCTTAACCGCCTGCTTGCTGAAAACGCGCTTGACATAGTTGCAGTCCAAGAGACTAAGATCGAAAGTGAGGAATCCACTGATCGCATGGCGTCCACCTTTCGTGCAGCCTTTAACGTTTGTGTTTGCCATTCCGTTGGCACCTCGGGTGGGTGCGTATTATTTGTCCGAAATAATTTAGGCATCACTGTCGAGTCGGTTTTTTCTTGCCCTAGTGGACGGCTTATTGTTGTTGATTTTTCTTTTTCCAATTTATGTTGGCGCATTATATGTGTGTATGCTCCAAATGTTGAATCTGAGCGTTTTGATCTCTTTACCCGTTTGGAGCCCTACCTTGTTTGCGACCGAGTGTTGTTGCTGTTGGGAGATTTTAATTGTGTGTGTGCCGCTAATGATCGAGTGAAGGGTACGCCTGTGCGTGACAAGAGTGCTCAATTGCTTCAATCTCTGGTTTATGATAATAGCTTAGAGGATATTGGCAGTATATTTACCGAAGGGAATCAACCTCAGTTCACTCATTTTCAGCGTAATAGTCATGCCAGGTTGGATAGAATTTATGCATCCATTGATCTCGTGTCTCTTTGCACGAGTTGCAAAGTTATACCTGTAGCTTTTAGTGATCATTGCCTAGTGATCGCAAGTTTCGGCATAAAGCAAAGAAAAACAAAATTTAACTGGAATCTCTGGAAATTTAATGTAAAGCTTTTAGAGGACGAGGAATTCGTAACTGATATTGCGGATGAAATGCAGAAGCTGCTTGAGGAGCGACCCAGCGTTGTTGCGGTTCAGTGGGAAGATTTCAAGGAGTGGATAAAAAGAAGGGCCATTGAAAAAAGTTGCTTGAAGCGATACGAAGAAAAACAGGAAGAAAAAGCAGCTCGCGAGCAACTGCAATTTTGAATAGGCATGGAAAGCTCCGAGCCTGGGAAGTTTTCTAAGGACCTAAGGGAGGTGAAAAGCCTGCTCGAACGCTTAGACACTGAAAGGTATAAAGCTGCCGTTATACGCGCAAGGACACAGAAACTGTGGGCTGGTGAAACGCCGACGAAGCGAGCTTTGTGTGACGAAAAGCGTTATGCTTGCCAAAACGAAATCAGGCAGATAAGGAACGGAGATGAAGTCACGAATGACGCTTTTACAATCAAGCAGCTATTTGAAGAGCAGTACATTGAGCTTCTTGGACATACGCGTGACATGAATGAGGCCTTCCTGGTTGACTTTTTGCCTCTCCTGCCGAGACTTCAGGACGAAGTGAAGGAGCGTCTTGAGCAGCCCATAACTGCAAAAGAAATAGAGACTGCAATCGAAGACCTGCAAGCCGGAAAAGCTCCAGGGCCTGATGGAATAGGGGCCGAATTTTACAAAGCATTTAAGCCCACAGTCGCTCAGTTACTGCTACGAGTTCTAGATGAAGCTTACGAAAGAAAACAAGTGCCACTCTCATTCACCACGTCGTACATAGTGCTGATTCCGAAATCAGATGTCCCAGAAAAGAGGTTGTTGGTGGGAAATTATCGCCCGATAAGCCTCACCAACGTGGACTATAAATTGTACATGAAGGTTTTAGCAAAGAGATTGCAGAGCATAATTACGAAATTGGTTGGGCCGCACCAGACTTGCGGAATCAAAGGTAGGAGTATCGCCACAAATGTGCACGTCGCACGGACCGTGCTGGAATGTTGCGATGTGCTCGGGGACCGCATCGCTATGATGCAGCTAGATCTGGCAAAAGCCTTCGATCGCGTTTCCTATGATGTCATTTTCAGCATTTTGGAGCACGCTAATGTAGGCCGTATTATTGCAGAAGGTGTTAAGATGGCATATGCAAACTGCACCACGCGCATTATTGTTAATGGTGACCTCACAGACAGGATAGCAGTTCATTCGTCAGTAAGGCAGGGATGCCCGTTATCGCCTCTGCTGTTTGCGGCCTACTTGGAGCCACTGTGCTTAGCTATCATCAAAAGTGAGAGCATCACGGGCTTTCGATTGCAGTCGACTCACGTCAAAATCCTTGCGTATGCGGACGATATTGCGGTATTCTGTTCAGACAGAGGCAGCATTACTGAGGTGATCAGCACGGTGGATAAATTCTGCAAACAAACGGGGTGTCTCATAAACTGGGACAAAAGCTCTGGCTTTTGGCATGGCGACTGGGAAGCGATGCCTGAACACTTTTCCAGGATGCGATGGTCGTCTTTGCCGACGCAATATCTCGGCGACCCCTTAGTGCATTATCGCGATGCAAGTGAACACTGGAATGAAGATACGTCAAGGGCGAGGGAGAAAGCAGATGCCTGGAAAGGGAGGCAGTTATCAATGTTTCCGCGAGCCTCCGTCTGCAATCTTTTCCTTGTATCCAAAATATGGTATTTGATGAATGTGCTGTGCGCATCTCGGGCCAGTATTCAAAAGATGCATCGAGTGTTTGCTGTTTTCATTTGGTCGTCAAACTGGGAGAGAACCAGCCGTACCAATTTGTTTCTTTCAGTGAAAAAAGGAGGCCTCGGCCTTGTGCATTTATTTCTGCGTCAAGTTGTTTCGCGTTTTTTCTTTCTCCGAAATCAAAGGGATAATTTTCTTATGACTGTTATTCAAGTGCGGTTGCAGACACTTCTTCCTGAATTTGTCGTCTCATCTTGTGCGAATATGTGTGGCACTGTCAATGGGTACATGCGAGAAGTTGTACTCTCTTTTAGGCTGCTCCATGTGCGATTTTCCCTTGAGTACTTATCTAAAGTCTCAAAGCAAAAGCTGTATAAGGATCTGGTGGACACCATGTTACCGACCCCAATCTACCGGTTACCTTATCGTGGAGGCCCAGGGCACGATGTATTAAAAAGAGTTAATAATATGCCTGTGAACCCATCTACGAAATCTTTTTTCTTTAAATTGCACTCGAATACACTTCCTGTTAAAACGTGGCTGCACGAAAAGGGGATTTTTGTCCCATGGACCACAAACTGTCTCTTATGCAAAAAACCTGAGACAGTAGAACATGTATTTCTGGACTGTTGGGACCCCATTTTCTATTGGGATGTGCTACAACGAACAGTCAAAAAAGATTTTCCCCTGGACCCCTACGGCATCAGATTCCTGCCAATTCAGAATGAAGCAGGAGTACCATATGATTTAATCATGCTTCTGGGCCTCCACAGTCTCTGGAGGACACGGATGCAAGTGCGACACGCGGATGTTAACGTTCGCTCGGTGCGCGAAAACTTTATTGAAAGTGTTGCGAGCTTGAGAGAAATGTACCGAGCACAAGCTGACCCACCTGAATGGATTACTGTATTTGATGAACTGGTCGCATTGAGAAGATTTTAAGCCCTGATACGTCAGCCGAATTAGGCTGATGTTTTTATCATTTGTACATTTTTGTTTTCATGTCACAGACGGCAATAAAGAAAAAAAAAGGATGGCCGAGCGGTCTAAGGCGCCAGACTCAAGGTTAAACTCCTTGCCTGCGGGATGTGGGCTAAACGAGGCTTATGGTCCACAAATGTGGGCGTGGGATCGAATCCCACTTCTGACACTTATTTTTTCTTGATTATTTGCGCAGCCAATTCATATACTGGTAAAATCGGCGTGCCAGCATTGTCAGGATGGCCGAGCGGTCTAAGGCGCCAGACTCAAGGTTAAACTCCTTGCCTGCGGGATGTGGGCTAAACGAGGCTTCTGGTCCACAAATGTGGGCGTGGGTTCGAATCCCACTTCCGACACTTATTTTTTCTTGATTATTTGCGCAGCCAATTCATATACTGGTAAAATCGGTGTGCCAGCATTGTCAGGATGGCCGAGCGGTCTAAGGCGCCAGACTCAAGGTTAAACTCCTTGCCTGCGGGATGTGGGCTAAACGAGGCTTCTGGTCCACAAATGTGGGCGTGGGTTCGAATCCCACTTCTGACACTTATTTTTTCTTGATTATTTGCGCAGCCAATTCATATACTGGTAAAATCGGTGTGCCAGCATTGTCAGGATGGCCGAGCGGTCTAAGGCGCCAGACTCAAGGTTAAACTCCTTGCCTGCGGGATGTGGGCTAAACGAGGCTTCTGGTCCACAAATGTGGGCGTGGGTTCGAATCCCACTTCTGACACTTATTTTTTCTTGATTATTTGCGCAGCCAATTCATATACTGGTAAAATCGGTGTGCCAGCATTGTCAGGATGGGGATTCTACTTCCGGCCACCGAGCGTGACGGACGTGTGTATCATGGGCTCCCAAGGAGCGGATTCAGCGGCCCAGCCGGGCCGCGGTATCAGGAGTACGATCAAACCGAACGAGGACTACCAGCTGATTTTGCCGCATTTGCCAACAGGTTCGAGCGTTTTGCATACTGTTTTTTTGCATGGCGACGTCCAAGCCAGGCCCTACCGTGTTGAAAACTTTCGTGACGCTCTTGAGCGTCTGTCATTGCTGCCGGAAGTGGTTGCCCTCGGGGCATATCAGATGAATCATGTTTGGGCCGTGACATTCTGCAATGAAGAAGGAAAAAACAAAATGCTACAGGCGGAGGCGTTCAACGTCAAGGACCACCGCTGTGTGGTCATTGACCCACGCAACCAGGGCGTCCGGCTGAAGCTGTTCTGGCTGCTACACGGCGTGCAAGACGACGACGTGAAGGCAGCTCTGGCGGCTTTTGGAAAAGTGACCGACATAACTCGGGACAAGTGGAGAGTCAAAGGCTGCGTCGACAAGTCGTCTACTACACGCTCAGTGACATTGAAGCTGAAGGTGGGCGTCACCATCGAGGACTTACCGCACCAGTTGCGTGTTGGAGAGGATGTCGCACTCGTCCACGTTCCTGGCAGAGCTCCGCTCTGCCTCCGGTGCCGCGGCACCGGACACATACGTCGGGAGTGCCGTGTGCCACGTTGCGGGCTCTGTCGTCGCTTCGGCCACGACGACGCCCAGTGCGTGCGAACATATGCTACCGTAGCTGGTTCTGGTCGTAGGGATACTACAGAGGAGCATATTATGGACGAAGTCGACGCGGTAGAGGCGACCCGTGAGAGTCGGGAAGAAGCAGTACCGAAAAGCATAGCCTCAGAAAAAGCAGTGCCTCCCACGGAACATGAGGCTGCCAACTCAGCAGAACCATCTGTGCCTGACACCAGAACTGAGGCGGAGGCGGGAAAAGCAGATGATGCTTCGGCAGGTGCACCTGAGACGGTTTTGGAACCGACCGACGAGAAGGACATCGACACGGAGATGCCCGCGGCGTCAACTTTGCCAGCGAAGAGGACGCACGACGAAGCTGATGACAAGGCGACGAACTACGACGGGACGGACCATGAGGAGACTCTTCCCAAAGCGCCTCCTGTTCGACGTGCGGCCTACAAGCCCAAGCCGAACGTCCCTCCTGATCGTAGGACTTCGTCGGCTGCCCCTCCGCCTTAGCGGAGGTGCCTTGCAGGGTCTCCGTGTTGGTAACCCGGCCTTCGACCGGGTTCAGTGCTGACACCGCCGTACTTTGCAGGCTGGAAGGATTTTTGATGAGGTGAGCTGCAAACCGATGTCACTTCGAGAGCGGCGAATCCCAACCATTTAGATGGCGTCTCAACTAACATCTAGCTTGCGTATTGCCACACTGAACGTGAGTGGTCTTTCTGCGCGAAGAAGGCAAAATCAGCTTAAACGTGTCTTGTTCGAAAACGAAATCGATCTGTTGGCTGTTCAAGAGACAAAAATTGAAAGCGAAGAGTTGACAGATGCGATGGCAGAAATTTACCGTGCACAGTTCAGTGTTTGCGTGTGCCATGCAGAAGGAAAGTCGGGAGGGTGTCTGATTTTAACTCGAAACGGCAAAGTCGCTGTGGAAACTGTATTTTCCTATGAAAGTGGCCGGATTGTAGCATGCGAGTTTTACTTTTCTGGTGTAGAGTGGAGAGCTGTGTGTGTATATGCACCTAATAGAATTCCCGAACGAGATGCTTTTTTTCGCCGTGTTCAACCTTTCCTGCTGACAGAAAAGCGTGTACTATTGCTTGGAGATTTCAACTGCGTGTGTAGACCTGAAGATAGAACAAGCAACAAAACCCTGCAGGACACGAGTGCCGAGCTGCTGTCTGAGATGATTAATGAAGCAGAATTGGAAGACATTGGCATTATAATGCAATGTTCAGAACAAGCACAGTACATGCATTTCAAAGGCGTTAGTCACGCAAGGCTGGACAGAATTTATGTTCCTTCTGAGGTTGTGCCCTTGTGTTCCCAGTACCAGACTGTGCACGTCAGCTTCAGTGATCATCCTTTAGTCGTGATCACACTTGGGGAGAGGAAAAGGACTGTCAAGTTTAGTTGGGAATTATGGAAATTTAATGACTCATTGTTGGAGGACGAGGAGTTTAGCAAGAAATTAAAAGACTCAGTCAAAAGCTTGTTGGAAAAAGAGACAGACTTTATACAAACGTGGGAACAATTTAAATGCGACGTGAAAGTGGCCGCTATAGAAAGAGCGTGTGTTTTAAAGCGTAAAGAAAAACAGCAAGAAAAGGAACTTCGCACCGAGCTTGATTTCATGCTCAGCATGGAAGGCGTCAAGCCGGGGTTGTACAGACAAGAAATAAAAGAGACCAAAACTAAGCTTGAACTAATAGATGAAACGAAATATCGAGGTGCTGTGATAAGGGCGCGCAGCGAAAGATTTTGGCTTGGGGAGACGCCCACAAAAAGGGCGCTCAGCGACGAAAAACAGCATGCAGTTTCGAAAGAGATAAAGGAAATTTGTTATCGCAATGACGTAACTTCCGAATCTGAGGTGATTGAAAGGGCGTTTCTGGAATATTACCAAAACTTGTTCAGCCTTAAAACGCCTGATGTTGAACATTACAAAACTGCATTCCTGTCGCTAATGCCAAGAGTCGAGGAGTACCTGGCGCAGGTACTTGAGGAGCCCATAACGGCAGCAGAAATCGAAGCTGCAATACAGCATCTGAGCTTGAACAAGTCGCCTGGGCCGGACGGCCTCGGTGCCGCACTTTACAAGGCTTTGAAAACAGAAATGGCAATAGCATTACAGCGCGTAATAAGCGAGTGTTACGAAAGAAAGTTAACTCCGCCGTCTTTTCGAACTTCCCACGTGGTGTTGATCCCAAAATCGGACGACCCGAGTAGGCTGCAGTCAGTTCAGTGTTACCGCCCAATAAGCTTAACTAACGTAGACTACAAAATTTATATGAAAGTGCTAGCCGGACGACTCCAAACAGTAATTAAAACCCTTGTTGGCCCACACCAGACCTGCGGCATAAAAGACAGATCCATTTTTACTAACATACACGTAGCTAGAAGTGTCCTTGAATGCTGTGATGCAACGGAGGGTCGTGTCGCCATGATGCAACTGGACCTGCATAAGGCGTTTGATAAAGTTGTGCATGAAATTTTGTTCGTGCTTTTGGAACATGTGAATGTAGGATGTATCATCACTGATGGCGTGAAAATGGTTTATGATGGCTGTACATCAAGGGTCATAATTAATAACCGCCTGAGTAATAGTATTCCTGTCTTGTCGTCAGTGAGGCAGGGTTGCCCTCTTTATCCACTGCTTTTTGCACTTTACCTGGAGCCCTTTTGTTTAAAGCTGTTAACTACGCAAAACATTCGAGGTTACGCCTTTTGTCATAATGAAGTGAAGGTATTGGCATATGCAGACGATATAGCAGTGTTCTGCAGAGACCAGGAAAGCGTGCACGAAGTGGTGAGAGAAGCCGTAAATTTTTGTGATGCAAGTGGCTGCGCGATAAGCTGGCAGAAATGTTTTGGTTTTTGGCATGGAAAGTGGCAGGCCACGCCAGAAGTATTCTGTCGAATGAAGTGGGTAGACACGCCAGGAAAGTACCTCGGCGTGCCGCTAACCAACTACAAAGAAAGCAAAGAATATTGGGCCCATGAAACCGAACGAGTCAAAGCTCAGACAAGCAAATGGGGCGGTCACAACTTTTCCATGTTCGCAAAAGCTACGGTGTGCAACATGTTTTTAGTAGCGAGGATTTTTTACGTTCTGCAAGCGTTAACTTTGCCAAGGACTTCAGTGCAAAGGTTGCACAGAGTGTTTGCAACATTTATTCGGGCGTCAACATGGGAACGTACCAGCCGATGCAATCTGTTCCACAAGGTGCGGAACGGGGGGCTAGGGTTGTCAAATTTATTTCTGAGACAGATAGTCACTAGATTCTTTTTCTTGCGTCAAGATAATGATTTTCTGCGAACTGTTATACAAGTGCGATTGTCAGAATCACTGCCTGATTATGTTGTGTCATCCATGTCTGCAGGACGGAGTGGGTTAAGTGCTTTTTTGCGAGAAGTTGTTGCAGCAGTCCGTATTCTTCGGTCAAAATTTTCCGATGAGTATCTAACCATTGTAACAAGGAAAAAGATGTACAAGGACCTGCTTGATGTGTTTCTGCCAGTGCCTGTTTATCGCAGTGCTTATCTTCTGGGTCCCGAAAGGGATGTGCTAAAAAGAGTCAAAAGAATGCCGGTGAAGCCTTCAGTGCGTTCTTTCTTTTTTCAATTGCATACTGGAACCCTCCCAGTGAAGCCATGGTTGCAAAGCAAAGGCCTTTTTGTACCTTGGTCAGTAGAGTGTCTTATTTGCAAGAAAGTGGAAACTATAGAACATATCTTTCTCGACTGTCATGACGCTGTTTTTCTTTGGGATGTGTTGAAGCGCACACTGAAAAAAGATTTCCCCCTGACTCCTTTTGGAATACGCTTCCTACCATGTGCAGAGCCAGGTGAAGTGCCTTGCGACCTGCTAATGTTGCTCTGCATGCATAGCCTATGGCGTACGCGAATGGATGTCAGGCATGAACATGTTGTTGTGAATCCGGCTCATCAGTATTTCATTGAGAGCATCATGTATACTCAGGAAGTTTTCGGACAGCAAGCTCCTCAGCCTGAGTGGCTGCCTGTCCTCGACCAACTAAAATCATTTAACCCATTTTATCATCGTGCACTAGCTAGAAATTGACCTGTGCTTTTATTGTCATGTCATTGTATTTTTGTTTTGTTTGCCCGGCCAAGTCGGTAATAAAGAAAAAAAAGAAGTCAGGATGGCCGAGCGGTCTAAGGCGCCAGACTCAAGGTTAAACTCCTTGCCTGCGGGATGTGGGCTACACGAGGCTTCTGGTCCACAAATGTGGGCGTGGGTTCGAATCCCACTTCTGACACATATTTTTCTTGATTCTTCGTGCATCCAATTTATATATTTGTAAAATCGGTTGCGCCGACAGTGTCAGGATGGCCGAGCATTCTACTTCCGGCCACCGAGCGTGACAGACGCAGGATCATGAGCTCCGGCGGAGCGGCGATAGCGGCACTTGCTGGCCGCGGAAACAGGTTTACTGCCGACGCAGATAAGGAATACGAGATAGTTTTGCCTACCCTGCCTACAGGACGTGTTGTTCTTAACACGGTGTTTCTTCACGGCGACGTGCGAGCGAGGCCCTACAGGGTGGAAGATTTTCGGTATGCCCTGGCCAACGCTGGTGCGCTCCCCGACGTCGTGGCGTTGGGGGCGTATCAGATTAACCACGTGTGGGCGGTGACGATGAGCACCTCAGAAGCTGCGAAGAAATTTGCTGCCTGCAAAGAGCTACAAGTGAAAGGGCGCCAGTGCATTATTTTCGACCCTGAGGATCAGCAGGTAAAGCTGCGCCTGCATTGGATGCTGCACGGGGGGGCTGACGACGACATCCGGACTGCTTTCGCGGCGTTCGGCAACGTGACGGAGGTGACGCGGGAGCGTTGGCGTGTCCAAGGCATGAAGGAGAAAGGCTCGACCACCAGGACCGTGCTACTGAAGTTGAAGCCGGGAATTAAGGTGGATGATTTGACACACCAGGTCCGAGTAGCCGGTGAGCTGGCCCTCGTTGTTGTCCCTGGCCGACCGATGCAGTGCCTGCGTTGCCACGGCACGGGTCACGTTCGCCGCGACTGCAAGGTGCCCAGGTGTTCCCAGTGCAGGCGCTACGGACACGTGGACGCGGACTGCGTCCGTACCTACGCGTCAGCTACCGGGCTCGGAAAGGCGAACGACACTGCGGAACTCATGGACATCACCGAGGCGGAGGAAGCAGCCACTGGTACGGACGAGGCGGGCAAGTCGGCTTCTATGCTTGCGACGTCTGGGACTCCCAGTGACGACACCAAAGCGGCCGACGAACCAGAGAGCCGACAGCCGACGGGAGGCTCCCTCGGCGTATCTAACGAGACGTCAGAGAACGGGGCGTGCCCATCAGAGCCCGTGGTCGACGAGGGAAAGGACCTGAACGAGGACCACCACGAGAATACCGGCGCCCGCACAACAAGCGTCACGCCCCCCGTTCCCACCCCGGCGAAGCGTCCCCATGACCAGGCCAGCCCCGAAGGGGACAAAGTGGTAGCACCCGGCGTCCAGGAGCCCCCTGCAAAGACGACTCAAGCCCGGCGTTCGTCGTTCCGGCCACGCCCAACCTATGCGGCCGACAAACGGTACTCCTACGCAGACAAAGTACTACTTGAGAAGACTGATGTTCTTGCGCCGGATGATACCGGCGGCAACAGTGGCGTCTAGCTGCGCGCTAGACGTGGAAGGTAAGCACCATGCTGTTGGTTCCTTCCTCTTGCGTAAAAATGGCTCCCGCCTCCGCCTTTAGAGTCGCTACATTGAATGTGAGGGGCCTGGCGGCAAGGAAAAAACACGGTCTGGTGTAGCGACTTATTACAGAGCGCGAGATGGATGTATTGGCCGTGCAGGAGACGAAAGTGGACGGCAACGAAGGAACCGACAGCATGGTGCGACGTTTCACGACTAGATTTTATGCTGTCGTCAGTCAAGCAGTGGGAACATCTGCTGGCTGCGTGCTTTTTGTAAAGAAGATGCCGGGGCTAGAGGTGCAGGCTTATTTCTCGTGTGTGTCTGGCCGGTGTATTGCGCTTGATTTTTGTCTGAACGGCCCTGAGTGGCGCATTGTTACCGTGTACGCGCCAAATGTGGTTGAGGAAAGGGTTGCCTTTTTCCAAAGCCTCCAAGAGCGCCTTTGCACGGAGAGGCGGCTCATTGTATTAGGCGACTTCAATTGTGTTCTTAATGCGCGCGATAAGTCAAGCATCCGGGGGTTTCGAGACAGGAGCACTGAAGTGTTGATGCGAATGATCGAGAACGGAAACCTTGAGGATGTGGCTGAACTTATTGAGGGTGCGCGGGCAGTGCAGTTTACTCATTTCCAGGGCTCAAGCCATGCACGGCTGGACCGCATTTACGCATCAGTCGACCTTGCCCCTGATTGCAACCATTATGAAGTTGTGGGAGTCTCCTTCTCAGACCACTGTTTAGTTGAGTGCTGCCTGGGAAGTGTGAACCGAAGCAAGGCATTTTCGTGGGAAATGTGGAAGCTAAACAACACGCTTCTTCACGACGATATCTACTGCAGAGCAGTAAAGGATGAAATAGGGAAAATAAACACGCGCAAGAACCTGAAGATTTGGCAACAGTGGGAGCTAAGTAAAGAATCTTTAAAAATCAAAGCAATAGAAAGGGCGACATGTATCCGTTATAAGGAAAAACAAGACGAAGCTGAGCTAAGGGCACTGCTTCAAACGCTGATGAAGAAGGAATGCAAAGAGCCTGGGAAATGGATAGAAGATGTCAGGAAAACAAAACAAAAGATAGAGCTTATGGAAGAACGGCGTTATCGCGGAGCACTAGTGAGGGCAAGGGCGGAAGACACAGCTGCTGGCGAAGCGCCATCGAAACGTGCTCTTGGTCTAGAAGAAGCGCGCGCTGAAAGAAATCACATCGATAAAATAGATTGGGGGGTATCTTATCGGCAGACACTGACCACATCAAAGAAGCCTTTAATGAATACTACCAGAGGCTTTTTTCATCGACTCCTGTAGACGCAGTAGCCTTTACACATCAGTTTCATGGTGCAATGCCACGGCTTTACGAAGAAAGCAAAAAGAGAATGGAACTAGCAATAACTCACAACGAGGTAGAGCACACGATAGATCAGTTAAACCTAGGAAAATCACCAGGACCAGATGGACTCAGTGCGGCATTTTATAAAGAATTTAAGCACGAAATTGCCCCAGTGCTGTGTACAATGTTCAATGAAGCCTATGAAATAAACGTATTGCCTCCGTCTTTTGGGACCTCCCATACAGTGCTCATACCTAAAACGGATGATATAGAGAAATTACACTTGGTTACAGCGTATCGGCCGATAGCACTCACTAATGTGGACTACAAAATTTTTATGAAGGTATTGGCGCGAAGACTGCAGACAGTGATATCGGATATTGTTGGACCCCACCAGACATGTGGAATCAAAGGGCGCTCAATTTTCTCCAACATTCACAAAGCGCGCAGTGTGCTTGAAAGCTGTGACGACATCAGTGGGCGAGTAGCGATGCTTCAGATTGATCTCGAAAAGGCATTTGATTGTGTTTCCCATGAAATTTTGTTTACCGTTTTAGACCATGTGAACGTCGGTTCAGTTATCCGTAAGGGTGTAGCCCTGGCGTATCGAAACTGCACGACAAGACTGATCATTAACAAGAGTCTGGGGGCCCCCATTAGCGTGCAGCGTTCGGTGCGTTAGGGGTGCCCCCTCAGCCCTCTCTTGTTTTGTATTTACATCGAAACGCTGTGCATGAAAATCATAGAAAACAATAGTATTAATGGCTTTAGGTTACAAGCAGCTGAAGTTAAGCTGCTTCCTATGCAGATGACGTTGCAGTATTTACGGTTGATCAGGGGAGCATAAGTGAAGCTGTCGGGTGTGTACGCGCGTTCAGCGAAGTCACAGGTAGCGGGGTTAACTGGTCCATGTGCCTTGGGCTCTGGTATGGATGGTGGCCATCCCACCCGGACCATTTCGCCAACGTACCGTGGGCGACGACCCCGGGCAAGTATTTGGGCGTCCCGCTCGATGCTTATCGCGATAGCGAGGAGTATTGGAAAGAGCAAACTAAAGACGCACGTCTTTAAAAAAAGAGGGCTAGGGCACCTCTTTTTAAGGCAGCTGGTGAACCGTTTTTTTGTTTTTTCGCGACGTCACAGACCCGTTCTTGCCCACCGTGTGCCAAGTGAAGCTGCGGCGATTGATGCCGGAGTTTGTGGTATCCACAGAAGAGCTCTCTGGGGGAACTTTTGGTTACTACAAAGAGATTGTAGCAAGCGTTCGGTTTCTTTCGGCACATTTTTCCACCGATTATTTGTGGAAAAGTAAAAGGAAAAAGTTTTACAATGATCTTTGTGATAGTTTCCCCAGAGCCCATGTACAGGGCCTTGTACAGTGGAGGCCCGGGAGGGGGTGTTTTAAAAAGGGTGAAGAAAATGCAGGTGTCACCAGGAGTAAAGACTTTCTTTTTTAAGTTACACACCGGGACGTTACCAGTTAAAAAGTTTCTAGGGGGAAAGGATTTATTTTTACCGTGGGGATCGAACTGCTTAATTTGTAAACAGCCTGAAACCATGTTTTTTTTTCATTGCTGGGAAGGGGTTTATTTTTGGGACGTGTTACAAAGGGCCATAAAGAAAGAGCTACCACTTGACGCGCACGGAATTCGCTATTTAAGCACTGATAATGAGGATGGGGCACCTTTTGATCTCATAATGCTCTTGGGCCTCCACTGTATATGGCGCTCCAGAATGGCAGGCTACCATTGTGACAAAGACGCACGACCGGCCCGAATTTATTTTCGGGAAAGAATGGACTGGTTTCTTGCCATTCAAAAAGCAGCTGCGGAGCCTCCCGAGTGGCTCACAAGACTAGAGCCGTTGTGTATGTTGCGGGAATTTTAATCTGACGAAGCCAGTCTCGTGCTGGCTGACCATGGCAGTGTCGTATGTATATAGCGATATGTGTATTTTTGTTGTGCAATGCCATGAGCCAAAGCCAGGCAATAAAGAAAAAAAAGTCAGGATGGCCGAGCGGTCTAAGGCGCCAGACTCAAGGTTAAACTCCTTGCCTGCGGGATGTAGGCTAAACGAGGCTTATGGTCCACAAATGTGGGCGTGGGTTCGAATCCCACTTCTGACAAATATTTTTTCTTGATTCTTCGTGCATCCAATTTATATATTTGTAAAATAGGGAGTGCCGACAGTGTCAGGATGGCCGAGCGGTCTAAGGCGCCAGACTCAAGGTTAAACTCCTTGCCTGCGGGATGTGGGCTACACGAGGCTTCTGGTCCACAAATGTGGGCGTGGGTTCGAATCCCACTTCTGACACATTTTTTCTTGATTCTTTGTGCATCCAATTTATATATTTGTAAAATCGGGTGTGCCGACAGTGTCAGGATGGCCGATAACACTTTGCAAATGTGACGTGGGCGAAAACCCCAACCAAGTACTTAGGCGTCGAGCTTGGTGGTTACCGCCAAAGCGAGCAATATTGGCAAGAACAGACGAAAGCGCTACGGGAGAAAGCGGAGAAGTGGAAAGGTGCCAACTTATCGATTTTCGCCAGAGCTACTGTATGTAACCTTTTTTATATCAGTAAACTTTGGTTTGTTATGCAAGTTTTGCATTGTTCGCGTGTAAATGTACAGAGGCTCCACAGGATTTTCGCCGTCTTTGTTTGGGCTGCAGAATGGGAACGCTGCAGCAGAACAAACTTATTCCGTCGGGTGAAAGACGGTGGCTTGGGACTTGGACACCTCTTTTTGCGGCAAGTGGTCAACCGGTTTTTGTTTTTTCGCGACGTTTCCGACCCTTTCTTGCGCACTGTCTGCCAAGTTAGGCTGCGGCGCCTACTGCCGGAGTTTGTTGTCTCCACCGAAGAAGTTACGTGTGGTATATTCGGCTATTACAGAGAGGTCGTCGCAAGTGTTAGATTTCTTTCAGTGCGTTTTTCTAATGAATATCTGTGTTGTGTAAAACGGAAAAAGCTGTACCACGATTTATGTGACACTGTTTTGCCACAACCTTTGTATAGAGCCTTATACAGTGGAGGCCCAGGCTGAGACGTCTTAAAAAGAGTAAAGAAAATGCAGGTGCCACCAGGCGCTAAGACCTTTTTCTTTAAATTACACACCGGAACGTTGTCAGTAAAAAAATTTTTCGAGGGAAAGGATTTATTTTTACCTTGGGGTTCGCATTGTTTAATCTGTAAGCAGCCGGAAACAATAGACCATGTTTTTTTACATTGTTGGGAAGGGGTTTATTTTTGGGATGTTTTGCAACGGACTATGAAGAAAGATTTCCCCCTAGATTCGCATGGCATTCGATATTTAAGCATTGATAATGACGACGGGGTTCCATTTGATTTAATTATGCTCCTGGGTCTCCACTGTATATGGCGCTCCAGAATGGCAGGCTATCACTGTGACAGGGAAGCGCGCCCTGCCCGAATTTATTTCCGAGAGTCTATGGACTGGTTTGTCGCTATACAAAAAGCGGCTGCGGAACCTCCCGACTGGCTCTCAAGGGTAGAGCCTTTGTTGTCTTTGCGGGAGTTTTAATGTGACGAAGCCAGCCTGACGCTGGCTGAGTATGTCTTTCAATGTGTTCATTGTCCTGTACTATTGCTTTTGTGATTTGTCTGTTCCTTTTTTTTTTTTTTCGTGAAGTGTTGTTTTCCAAAGCCAGGAAATAAAGAAAAAAAAAAAGTCAGGATGGCCGAGCGGTCTAAGGCGCCAGACTCAAGGTTAAACTCCTTGCCTGCGGGATGTGGGCTAAACGAGGCTTCTGGTCCACAAATGTGGGCGTGGGTTCGAATCCCACTTCTGACACATTTTTTCTTGATTCTTCGTGCATCCAATTTATATATTTGTAAAATCGGATGTGCCGACAGTGTCAGGATGGCCGAGCGGTCTAAGGCGCCAGACTCAAGGTTAAACTCCTTGCCTGCGGGATGTGGGCTACACGAGGCTTCTGGTCCACAAATGTGGGCGTGGGTTCGAATCCCACTTCTGACACATATTTTTCTTGATTCTTCGTGCATCCAATTTATATATTTGTAAAATCGGTTGCGCCGACAGTGTCAGGATGGCCGAGCATTCTACTTCCTGCCACTGGCGTGTACGGACGCAGGCTCATGAGCTCCCACGGAGCGGCGACGGCGGCCATCGATGGCCGCGGAAACAGGTTCAGTGCCGAAGACAAGGAGTATGAGATCTTTTTGCCTACCCTGCCCACCGGACGTGTTGTTCTAAACACAGTTTTTTTGCACGGAGATGTGCGTGTGTGACCTTACAGGGTCGAAGACTTCAGGGACGCCCTCGCCAACACTGGTGCACTCCCCGACGTCGTGGCGTTGGGGGCGTACCAGGTAAACCACGTGTGGCCGGTAACCTTCAGCAGCCCAGAAGCCGCGAAGAAATTAGCCGCCTTGAAGGAGGTTGAGGTAAAGGGACGCCGGTGCATTGTTTTCGACCCGGAGGATCAGCAGGTAAAGCTGCGCCTGCATTGGATGCTGCACGGCGTCGCTGACGATGACATCCGGACTGCTTTCGCGGCGTTCGGAAACGTGACCGAGGTGACGCGGGAGCGTTGGCGCGTTCAAGGAATGAAAGAGAAGGGATCCACCACGAGAACAGTGCTGCTCAAGTTGAAGCCAGGTATGAAGGTGGACGACCTGCCCCACCAGGTTCGAGTCGCCGGCGAGTTGGCTCTCGTGGTGGTACCCGGGCGGCCGATGCAGTGCCTGCGTTGCCACGGCGCGGGTCACGTTCGTCGCGACTGCAATGTTCCCAGGTGCTCCAAGTGCAGGCGCTACGGACACGCGAACCAGGACTGCGTCCGTACCTACGCGTCTGCAACCGGGCTCGGAGGGAAAGGAGACAGCGGGGAGCTGATGGATGCCGCGGAGGCTGAGGACGCAGCGAGGGGTACCGACGAGTTGGGCAACCTCCCTGTGTCGCTGGACACGTCGGCGACTTCAAGCGGCGACGCCGCCCTTGCCAGTGGACCAGGACTCCAGCCACCAACGGGAGACTCGCCTCAGTCAAAGGAGGCGACTTCGGGGGATGCAAAAAGCCTACCCGTGCCCATGGACTTTGTAGCGAAGGAGCCTACCGAGGGTCATCGGCAGAACACCGGTGGCCGTGCGACCACTGTGGCTACGCCTGGGAAGCGTCCCCATGGAGACACCAGCCCCGACGGCGACAAGGAGGCGGCGCCCATCGTAAAGGAACCACCAGCAAAGACGCCTCAAGCAAGGCGGGCCAGTTTTCGGCCGCGCCCTAACCTTGCGAGCGAGAAGCGCGCCGGCGACAAGGCGCCTTCCGAGCTGGGCCAGGTGCACGCTCAGGATGACGCCGGCGGCGACGGCGGCGGTGGCGTCTAGCCATGTGCTGGACGCGAGAGGTAAGCACCACGCTTTCGGTCTCTTCTTCTTATGTAGAAATGGCTCCTGCATCTCCGCTGAAAGTCGCCTCCCTGAATGTTAGAGGTCTGGCAGGAAAGAGAAAGCAAGGCCAGCTCTTTCGGCTTTTAACGGAGCACGGCATAGATGCACTGGCTGTGCAGGAGACGAAAGTAGACGGCGAAGAAGAGACCGGGAGCATGGTGCAACGTTTCACGTCCTCGTTTTTTGCTGTAGTTAGCCACGCTGTAGGCACATCGGCTGGCTGTGTTCTTTTTCTAAAGAAGTTGCCGGGGCTAGAAGTGCAAGCTCATTTCTCTTGTGTGTCGGGCCGGTGTGTCTTCCTTGACTTTCGATTGAATAACGTCGAGTGGCGGATTATTTGTCTGTACGCGCCTAATGAAGCAGAAGAAAGGGCGCAGTTTTTTATAGCATCGAAGAGCGCCTTCGTAGTGACAGACAGCTGATCGTCCTGGGCGATTTTAATTGTGTTCTTAGTGCGCGAGATAAGACAAGCCCTCGACCATTTAGAGATGCCAGCACACAAGTGTTATCGCGAATGGTTGAGAAATGGAACATGGAAGATGTGTCAGAGTGTCTTGAGGGAACGCGTGCAGTAAAGCTCACACACTTTCAGGGTTCTAGCCATGCACGGCTGGACCGCATTTATGCATCCGTTGAAGTTTTACCTGAATGTCATAGTCACGAAGTTGTGCCAGTATCTTTTTCAGACCATTGTTTAGTTCAATGTTGTTTTGGGATGGTAAAGAGAGGGAATTCTTTTTCGTGGGAAATGTGGAAATTCAATAATAAACTCCTGCCGGACGAATTGTATACCCGCATAGTAAAAGATGAAATTGCAAAAATAGGCCCCGGTAAAAATATGCACATATGGCAACAGTGGGAGCTGTGTAAAGAAAGTATAAAAATTAAAGCAATAGAGAGGGCTGCCTGTATACGGTTTCAAGAAAAACAGAAAGAGACAGAGTTAAAGAAGCTGCTCCGTAGGCTGCTTCAACAGGAATCTCTAGCGCCGGGGAAATGGACTGAAGATGTAAGGAAAACAAAGCAAAAACTAGAATTGATGGAAGAACGGTATCGGGGAGCGTTAGTGAGGGCAAGGGCAGAAGACATAGCTGCAGGGGAGACGCCATCAAAACGAGCGCTAGGGTTGGAAAAAGCAAACGCTGAAAGAAACCACATCGACAAAATAGAATGGGGCGGTGTCTTGTCGGCGGACAACGACCACATAAAAGCAGCTTTCAACGAGCATTACCAAGCGCTCTTCGCTTCCCACGTGGTAGACACTATCACGTTTAAAGATAAGTTTCTGGCGGCGATGCCGCGTCTCGGTGATGACGTAAAAGAGAAATGGCTATCACCGAAGCCGAAGTGGAGCATGCAATCGCCAGTTTAAACCCCGGTAAATCGCCGGGACCAGATGGGCTCAGCGCGCGTTTTTACAAAGAATTCAAGCACGAAATTGCCCCTATTTTGAACGTGATCTTTAACGCAGCCTACACGGTAAATGCACTGCCTCCGTCATATGGGTCATCCCACACGGTGCTCATTCCTAAAACGGATCAAATAGATAAATTGCGACTGGTTACAGCCTACAGACCCAATAGCACTTACGAACGTTGAATATAAAATTTTTATGAAGGTTTTGGCTCGGAGGTTGCAGACGGTGATTAAGGATATAGTTGGGCCACACCAGACGTGTGGGATAAAAGGGAGGTCAATAATGTCCAATATTCATAAGATGCGAAGTGTGCTTGAGTGTTGTGATGACTCGAATGGTCGGGTGGCCATTCTGCAGGTCGACCTTGAGAAAGCTTTTGACTGCGTCGATCACGAAATTTTGTTTTCTATTTTGGACCATGCGAATGTTGGGTCAGTTATCCGCAAGGGCGTGGCCCTGGCGTACCGAAACTGCACGACGAGATTGATCGTAAATAAGAGTCTGGGGGCCCCCATTAGCGTGCAGCGTTCGGTGCGACAGGGCTGCCCTCTCAGCCCTCTTTTGTTTTGTATATATATTGAGACATTGTGTATTAAAATATTGAAAAATGATAACGTAAATGGGTTTAAGTTACAAGCAGCCGAGGTGAAGCTGCTGGCGTACGCGGACGATGTTGCAGTTTGTACGGTTGACCATGAGAGTATAACCGAGGCTGTCAAATGTGTCCGTGAGCTCTCTCAGGTTACCGGAAGCGGGGTGAACTGGGCCAAGTGCCTTGGGTTCTGGCATGGATGGTGGCCATCGAAGCATGACCACTTTGCAAATGTGACGTGGGCGAAAACCCCAACCAAGTACTTAGGTGTCGAGCTTGATGGTTACCGCCAAAGCGAGCAATATTGGCAAGAGCAGACGAAAGCGCTACTGGAGAAAGCGGAGAAGTGGAAAGTTGCCAACTTATCGATTTTCGTCAGGGCTACTGCATGTAACCTTTTTTTTATCAGTAAACTTTGGTTTGTTATGCAAGTTTTGCATTGTTCGCGTGTAAACATAGAGAAGCTCCACAGGATTTTCGCTGTCTTTGTTTGGGCTGCAGAATGGGAACGCTGCAGCAGAAAAAATTTATTCCGTCGGGTAAAAGACGGCGGCTTGGGACTTGGACACTTCTTTTTGCGGCAAGTGGTCAATCGGTTTTTGTTTTTCCGCGACGTTTCTGACCCTTTCTTGCGCACTGTCTGCCAAGTTAGGCTGCAGCGCCTACTGCTGGAGTTTGTTGTCTCCACCGAAGAAGTTACGTGTGGTATTTTCGGCTATTACAGAGAGGTCGTCGCAAGTGTTAGATTTCTTTCAGTGCGTTTTTCTAATGAATATTTGTCCTGTGTAAAACGGAAAAAGCTGTACCACGATTTATGTGACACTGTTTTACCACAACCTTTGTATAGAGTCTTCTACAGTGGAGGCCCAGGCTCGGACGTCTTAAAGAGGGTAAAGAAAATGCAGGTGCCGCCAGGAGCTAAGACCTTTTTCTTTAAATTACACACCGGAACGTTGCCAGTAAAGAAATTTTTTGAGGAAAAGGATTTATTTTTACCTTGGGGTTCGCATTGTTTAATCTGTAAGCAGCCGGAAACAGTAGACCATGTTTTTTTACATTGTTGGGAAAGGGTTTATTTTTGGGATGTTTTGCAACGGACTATGAAGAAAAATTTCCCCCTAGATTCGCATGGCATTCGATATTTAAGCATTGATAATGACGACGGGGTTCCATTTGATTTAATTATGCTCCTGGGTCTCCACTGTATATGGCGCTCCAGAATGGCAGGCTATCACTGTGACAGGGAAGCGCGCCCTGCCCGAATTTATTTCCGAGAGTCTATGGACTGGTTTGTCGCTATACAAAAAGCGGCTGCGGAACCTCCCGACTGGCTCTCAAGGGTAGAGCCTCTGTTGTCTTTGCGGGAGTTTTAATGCGACGAAGCCAGCCTGACGCTGCATGAGTATGACTTTCAATGTGTTCATTGTCTTGTACTATTGCTTTTGTTATTTGTCTGTTCCTTTTTTTTCGTGAAGTGTTGTTTTCCAAAGCCAGGAAATAAAGAAAAAAAAAATTCAGGATGGCCGAGCGGTCTAAGGCGCCAGACTCAAGGTTAAACTCCTTGCCTGCGGGATGTGGGCTAAACGAGGCTTCTGGTCCACAAATGTGGGCGTGGGTTCGAATCCCACTTCTGACACATTTTTTTCTTGATTCTTCGTGCATCCAATTTATATATTCGTAACATCGGGTGTGCCGACAGTGTCAGGATGGCCGAGCGGTCTAAGGCGCCAGACTCAAGGTTAAACTCCTTGCCTGCGGGATGTGGGCTAAACGAGGCTTCTGGTCCACAAATGTGGGCGTGGGTTCGAATCCCACTTCTGACATATTTTTCTTGATTCTTCGTGCATCCAATTTATATATTTGTAAAATCGGGTGTGCCGACAGTGTCAGGATGGCCGAGCATTCTGCTTCCGGCCGCATAGCGAACAGACGCGTGTGAAATGGGCTCCGTTTGAGCGGTATCAGCGGCCGTGTCCGGCCGCGGTAACAGGTTTTCTTCTGCATCGGATGATGAGTATCGTGTTGTTTTGCCTAGTCTGCCTTCCGGGCGTTTGGTTTTGAATACCGTTTTTATGCATGCGGACGTGAGAGCACGGCCCTACCGAGTAGAAGACTTCAGGGATACGCTGATGAATTTGAATCTGCTCCCCGAGGTTACGGCCTTGGGGGCGTATCAAATGAATCACGTGTGGGCAGTTACCTTCAAGTGTGACGCAGGTGTGCAGAGACTGCTCGCCAACAACGAAGTGCAAGTGAAGAACCATCGCTGCGTTCTCATCGACCCGTTTCACCAGGACCTACGGTTAAAACTGCACTGGCTTCTGCCCACCGTCCCCGACGACGATGTGCGGGCGGCTTTGCTAGTGTACGGAAAGGCGACAGATATGGTCAAGGAGCGTTGGAGGGTGAATGGTGTGTCTGACAAGAGCTCGACGACCCGGACCGTGACTTTGAAGCTCAAGGCCGGTGTGAAGCTGGAAGATATACCACATTAGCTTAGGATTGCTGGTGAGCTGGCCCTTGTCGTGGTGCCTGGCAGGGCATCCCTCTGCTTGCGATGCCAGAGCACAGGCCACATACGTCGTGACTGCAAGGTACCGCGCTGTGTGCTATGTCGTCGCTTTGGCCACGACGAGACCGAGTGCGTGCGTACCTACGCCAGCGTCGCAGGGCCCGCGAGGAGTGACGATAACTCGGAGCTCCTAATGGATCAAGCTGATGCTGAAGCAGCAGCCAAGGCGGAGTCAGAAGACAAAGCTACGGCTGGAAATGAGCCGGCTGAGCAAGCCTCGGGCGTGGAACAAAATGGCACACATGCGAGAACAGAAGACCCATCGACGGCGAGGTTGGTTCAGGACGAGAAGATAAACGCGACATCGGTGGGAAGCGCCAGCGAGGGGGAGCAGAACATGGACACATCAAACGAGGGCACCGCCGCCGCGGCGGCTAAACGCTCGCACGAAGTAGTCGAGGAAGATGACACATCTTCTGACCTGCCTGTCAACGGAGAGCCACCGTCAGAAGCAGCTCCCGTGCGTCGGTCGACGTTGTGACCTCGGCCGAACATCCCTCCAGACCGGAGGACGACGACGAGGGCGACGACGCTTATGCCGACGCCGCCGCCGGCGGCCTCGTAGTTGTAAGTTTTGTGACTGGACGAGCGCTTGTTCTGGCGCTGAGGATGCTTCTTGTCAACGGTAAGCACCATCCTCTTGGTCTCCTTCCATACTACAATGGCGCTGCCAGATAGAACTTTGCGATTCGCCACAATCAATGTCCGAGGGCTATGTGCGAGGAGGAGGCAACGGCAGTTATGTAGGTTGACAACGGAAAAAGATTTAGATATTATTGCCGTACAAGAGACGAAAATTGAAGATGTTGAGACCGAGAGTATGGTGCTGCCTTTCATGCCACATTACTACGCATGTGTGAGCCATGCGGTTGGGAGATCCGCAGGCTGTGTTCTTTTTGTGCGCCAACATTTGCGGCTTGAGGTGCAGGCCGTACGGTCGGACATTGCAGGACGTATGGTTCTTTGCGATTTTAGTTTTGGTTCAGTGCTGTGGCGGGTGATATGCTTGTATGCTCCTAATGTACTCGAGGAAAGAAGACAGATGTTCGAGGGACTCAAAAATTATTGCGATGTCGATCGGAAACTAGTACTGATGGGAGACTTTAATTGTGTTTTAGCGGCGCGAGATAAAGCGAACGATACACCGTACAGAGACGCTAGCACGGCAGAACTTCGAAGCTTAATCGATGAATTTCGGCTCGAAGACGTAGCGGAATGCTTGGAAGACGACCACTGCGTTCGCTTTACGCATTTCCAAGGAGCAGTCACGCCCGGCTTGATAGAATGTACGTTTCGGCCGAATTGACAGCGCTTTGCCGAGAGTACCATGTGCAGTCTGTGTCATTTAGCGACCACTGTCTTGTCTGGTTTGATATTAAGAACAAGAAAGAAAATAAAAAACAAATTGACATGGGAGTTATGGAAGTTTAACGCGAAGATTTTGGATGACGACGTTTTCAAGGAACAAGTGTCAAGTATGCTTGAAGAAATTAAGGATGATACAGCCACAGTGGTTTGCGAACAATGGGAGACTTTCAAGCAAAAAACTAAAATGAAAGCGTTGGAACCAGCTAGTGCTATAAAGTACAAGAATGATAAGTATGAGACGAACTTATGAAAGAGCCTGCAAATGCTAATAAATCAAGAAAACTCAGCTCCCGGCACGTTCAAGGCTGACATCTGTTCGCTCAAACATAAGCTCAAACAGTTTGATATCGACCGATACCGTGGTGCACTTGTACGAGCCAGAGCCGATAAAGAGATAACCGGTGAGGCACCAACTAAAAGAGCACTGGCAAGGGAAAGAAAATGGGCCCGCAAGAATGCGATTTCCGAAGTTGAACAAGACGGCATTGTTTTGAACGAACAGATCGACATCGAAAACGCTTTCACCCTGTTTTACTAAGGTCTATTTGCGCGTAGAGCGGTAGAATTAGAAATCTTCAGGACAGAATTCCTGGCTTTAATGCCTAGGATTAATGACAACTCAAAAGAGGTGTTAGAGCGCCCGATTACTGTCGCTGAAATAGAGTTGGCTATCGATGACTTAAAACGAGGGAGGTCACCAGGACCAGATGGATTAGGCGCTGAATTCTACAAGACTTTCAAGAATGAATTAGCCCCTATAATAGCCCACCTTTTAGAAGACGCATATGAACGGAAGCGCCTACCGCCTTCTTTCCTGGCCACGGATACAGTTCTCATACCCAAAACAGAGGATCGAATCGCTTTAAGGCAAGTAAAGTCCTATCGTCCAATCAGCTTAACGAACGTCGACTACAAGATCTATATGAAAGTACTGGCTAAAAGACTTCAAACGGTTATAAAAGAGATTGTTGGACCACACCAGACTTGCGCTATAAGGGATCGGTCAATATTCACTAACATTCACACGGCGAGATGCGTGCTGGAGTGCTGCGATGCACTAAACATGAACGTCGCAATGCTCCAGCTCGATTTGGAGAAAGCGTTCGATCGTGTACCACATGAAATCTTGTTTACACTTACATAGGAGATACATAGGAGATACTTACATAGGAGATACAAATAAAAGCCGGCTTCCCGATTATGAAGGAGCCCCGAACGAGGCCCTGGACGCGCACATTACGGTAGCCGAGGTAAGGGCTGAAATAGTCAGACTCAAAACCAGATCGGCTCCTGGTCCAGACGGGATTACGAACACAATGTTAAGGAACCTCGACGACAACTCCATAAAGGCCCTCACAGGTTACATGCAGGAGTGCTGGGCGAAGGACGAGATTCCCCCGCAATGGAAAACGGCCACCGTGGTCCTAATACCTAAGCCTGGGAAGCAGCCGCAGATAGGGAACCTCCGACCTATATCCCTCACATCGTGCGTAGGAAAACTAATGGAGCATGTCGTCCAAACCAGAATATCGAATTACATGGAAACGAATAGGAAGTGGCCAGATGAGATGTATAGATTCCGACCACATCTCAGCACACAAGATGTCATGCTGCGATTAAAACATGATATTGTTACGCGGCGGCCAGCCGAAGAATGAGGCGTGGTGAACGATGGCTATGAGATGGTTTAATGGCCGCTGGCCTAGCGCGAGCGCTCCGTCCCGCGCCACTGCCAGCTTCGTCTTCGTCACACTACCCGGGGCCTCCGAGCGATCGTCCCGATCGGTGACGAACAGACGGCGAAATGGCGATGGTCTTGAGTGAAGGATCGAACAATATGTAGAAGATGGTGCAGTGCTGGCCGCCACGATGAGAGAATGAGTCCCGGTCCACGAAGCATCCGGGCCGGAGGGTGCCAGGAGCTGACGGCCGAGGTCCTTGGACGCACCGGACGGCAGGGGCAGGGGGGCGGTGTCTTCACGTGTGGGTCTTCGGTCTCGGGTCGGTGGGGTCTCGGGTCGGTCGGGTCTCGGGTCGGTCGGGTCTTGGGTCGTCGTGTCTTGTGGTCCGGGCGGGGGACGGAGCTGGGGTGAGCGGCGAGGTCGGTTCAGGTCGGACGGGCTGGGACCACGCACTCACGGCTGACGTCCACGGCAGGCGCAGGACACCGAAGCTCCGGGACCAGGATGGCGATGAAGGGGCCCCAGCACCTCACACCAATTGTTACGCGGCGGCCAGCCGAAGAATGAGGCGTGGTGAACGATGGCTATGAGATGGTTTAATGGCCGCTGGCCTAGCGCGAGCGCTCCGTCCCGCGCCACTGCCAGCTTCGTCTTCGTCACACTACCCGGAGGGCATATTCCTTGCCGAGCTGTCACCTTTGTCCAGCTTTACTATTTCTGCAGTGCTGTCCGACCGTCACGCCGAGGTACCTGCACAACCTGTCCCGTCACTTAGTCCGGAGGACCGCATCTCTGCCATGGTTGCCTCTGACCTGCGTCCAGAATATGCTATTGCCCTTGCCGACCTTCTGCGGTCGTACAGCGACATTTTTGATTTCGGCCACGGATCCCTGGGCCAAACGTCCGTCGTCACACATCGCATCGATACTGGAGATGCCCGCCCTCTTCACCGACGGCCTTACAGAGTTGCTCTTTCAGAACGCCAGATCATTCAGGAAGAAGTGGACAAAATGTTGGCCAGCAACATTATTGAGCCGTCGAGCAGCCCCTGGGCGTCTCCGGTAGTACTTGTCAAAAAGAAAGACAACAGCTGGAGGTTTTGCGTAGATTATCGACACCTAAACAAGATAACAAAGAAAGACGTGTACCCTCTTCCTAGGATCGATGACGCCCTCGACTGCCTGCATGGTGCCAACTACTTCTCCTTCATAGATCTCCGTTCTGGATATTGGCAGATCTCTGTTGACGAAAGAGATCGTGAGAAGACGGCTTTTGTCACCCCGGATGGACTCTACCAATTCAAGGCGATGCCTTTCGGCTTATGTAATGCCCCTGCGATCTTCGAGCGCATGATCGACTCCTTACTACGCGGGTTCAAATGGACCACATGTCTGTGCTACCTCGATGACGTTATCGTATTTTCATCAACCTTTGAGGGCCACCTCCATCGTCTTTCGGCTATTCTTGGCGTCTTCTGACTTGCTGGCCTTCAGTTGAACTCCAAGAAGTGTAGCTTTGGTCGCCGGGAACTCAAGATCCTGGGGCATTTGGTCAACACCGATGGCATTCAGCCGGACCCCGACAAAATTCGCGCTGTAAGTGGTTTTCCTATACCGCAATCTAGCGGCGACGTGCGTAGCTTCCTCGGACTTTGGTACAAATCGCCGGAAGTATGAGCAAACTTCGCGGAAATCGCCCGTCCGCTTACGCAGCTTCTGAAAAAAGACGTCTCCTTTTCCTGGGGCCACGACCAATCGGCCGCCTTCGCCGCTATTATTGCCCACCTCACCCGTCCGACACTGTTGGCTCACTTCAATCCATCCGCCCCCACAGAAGTACGTACCGATGCAAGTGGTCATGACATTGGTGCCGTTCTCGCACAACGTCAGCTCGGCTCCCCTCGCGTCATCGCCTATGCCAGCCGACTCCTCTCTACGGCCGAACAGAATTATTCCATCACTGAACGTGAGTGCTTAGCCCTAGTTTGGGCCATTACGAAGTTCCGCCCCTACTTGTATGGGCGGCCATTCACCGTAGTCACTGACCACCACGCCTTGTGTTGGCTTTCTACACTCAAAGACCCTACTGGCCGCCTTGGACGTTGGGCCTTGCGCCTTCAGGAGTACAATTTTTCAGTAGTTTATAAGTCTGGCCAGCTGCATCGAGACGCCGATTGCCTGTCCCGTCATCCAGTCGACCCGCCAAGCCAACCTGAATGTGACAGTGAAGATTGCGTGCTCTCTATTTCTACCTTTTCAAACTTTCGCCGCGAGCAACGCCAGGACGCTCAGCTTCGCGAAATTATCAATCGCCTCTGCGCCGATCGCCATGACCCTTCCCTTCATTTGTTTGTGCTCCACGACGGCACCTTATACCGACACAATATGCGACCTGATGGCCCCGACCTTCTACTAGTCGTCCCTCAGCACCTACGCACAGCCGTCGTTGAACAGCTTCACGACGTTCCTACTGCGGGTCATCTCGGCGTCTCTCGCACATACGACAGTGTGCGCCGTCGGTTCTTTTGGCCAGGCCTATACCGCGCCGTCCGCCGCTACGTGGCTTCTTGTGACCGCTGTCAACGCCGGAAAAAGCCATCAGTTTTACCAGCTGGACTTCTGCAGCCGATCGACATCCCCATAGACCCATTTTCTCGTGTGGGTCTGGATCTTCTAGGGCCTTTTCCGCTGTCCGCATCGGGGAACAAATGGATTGCGGTGGCCACTGATTACACCACACGCTACGCGGTCACACGAGCACTACCAACCAGTTGTGCAACTGATGTTGCTGCTTTCCTCCTCAACGACGTTATACTCGTGCATGGAGCTCCCCGCCAACTGCTCACCGACCGTGGCCGTTGCTTTCTTGCGCATATAGTCGACGAGATCCTGCGGTTGTGCAACGTTCGTCATTCTTTCACGACTGCCTACCATCCACAGACGAACGGGCTTACCGAACGCATTAACCGGACATTCACTGACATGCTGTCCATGTACGTTTCTGATGACCACCGCGACTGGGACATCACGCTGCCATTTGTGACATTTGCATACAATTCTTCGCGTCAAACCATTACCGGCTACTCCCCCTTCTATCTTCTATACGGCCGTGACCCTCTGCTTCCTTTTGACAGCCTGCTCCCTTCAGTCGCCACTGCCAGCTCATATGCTCGTGACGCCATAGCCCGAGCTGATGCTGCCCGCGTTGTTGCACGCAACCGACTCACAGCCTCCCAGCACTCCCAGAAACGTCGCTATGATTCCTGTCATCGCAACCCCCAGTATTCTTGCGGCTCTCTCCTGCTGCTTTGGACCCCAGCTCGCCGCGTGGGCCTCTCGGAAAAGCTTTTGCCCCGTTATACAGGACCCTACCGTATTTTACGACAAGTGACTCCAGTGACATACGAAATTGCACCCTTGAATCCCGCACGCCATACCTCTACACCTCGCACTGAGACGGTCCATGTTGCACGCCTCAAGCCGTACTACACGGACCCTGGTTTGGGCTAGTTCGCACCGGGACGGTGCTTTTCAGCCGGCGGGGTAGTGTTGCATTAGGCGGTGCATGCACTGATATGCGCATCAGGAAAGACGAAGACGAAGCTCGTGAGTTTTGAAGAAGACGACGGTCGAGCAGTGTCGGCTGATGCCTGCAGTAAACGCCTGTCGTTTGAAAGCCCTGTCTTTCGTGTCCGCCCTGTCTGCAATCCCAAGCGGAACTACCCCATAACAATATCATTGACTCCAGAACCAAGGATGCAAAGGTTGTCCTAGATCTCGATCTCGAAAAGGCATTTGATAACGTCAAACATGAGGCAATATTGAAAGGACTCAGCCACGCCGGAGTAGGCCACAAAACCTATCGCTACGTAAGTGACTTCCTCACAGATAGAACTGCGAGCATAAGCTTCCAGGAGTATAAATCTGTGGAAATAAAGCTGGGAAGCAAGGGAACCCCTCAAGGGTCGGTGCTATCACCCATTCTCTTTAACATGGCCATGAGAGAACTCCCGGGCGAACTTGAGAAAATTGGCAACCCAAACTTAGAATATAGCCTGTATGCGGACGACATTAATCTATGGATCAACCGAGGAAGTGATACAGAGATTAACCAAACCCTACAGGTAGCTGCCAATATAATTTCGATGTATGCAGAAGAAAGGGGCTTAGAATGTTCGCCCGAAAAATCTGAAATATTCATATATAACGATAAGGCTCTGAGGAACAAACCACCCTCGGAAATTCAGATTTCTGTAGGAGGAAAGGAGGTGCCCAAAGTGGACACAATCAGAATCCTAGGCCTTTATATGCAATCAAATGGAAAAAAACATGACAACCATCAAAAAGCTTGAGAGCCACGTGATGCAGACCCTCAATCTCATCAAACGTGTCTCGAGCAAAAGAGGCGGTCTTAAAGAAAAAAACCTACGTAGGCTCATACAGCTTTCATAATAAGTAGAATCAGCTAAGCTACGCCGTACCTAAATCTCAAAGCAGCAGAGAGGAACAAGATCGACGCTCTCATAAGGAAGTGCGTCAAGAAAGCTCTAGGCCTGCCCATGTGCACATCCTCGGAAAAACTCCTATCACTGGGCATACATAAGACGCTTACAGAGCTCGCAGAAGCAGTCCATACATCACAGCTAGAGAGACTCAGCATAACACATGCCGGAAGAGCCACACTAGCCAAAGTCGGACTCAAAACAGATAGGGGAGCTAGACAGAGGGGGGATATCGACATGGAGATTAGGAGCAATCTCAGGATTCCCCCCTTACCCAAGAACATGCACCCACAAATAAACAAGGAAAGAAGACAAAAACGGGCACAGGTGATAGACCGCATCTACGGTGAGAAGCCTGAGGAGGAGGTCGCCTACGTAGACGCAGCGGGTGATATACATAGTCAGTACACGACCGTCGCGGTAGTGAATGGAGCGGGTAGCCTCATTACGGCCGCAACTGTCTTAGGGACAAACATTGAGACGGCGGAGGAGGTCGCAATAGCACTAGCTTGTGTCGGTTCCAAAGCTAAATACGCCATAAGCGACAGCAAAGCTGCAGTCCAAAATTTTAGTAGAGGGAGAGTCTCTCCCCTCGCTGCCAAAATTTTAAGACAAGCGACATTGAATAGAACGATCAATATAATCTGGACCCCCGCGCACGAATCTGTCCGTGGCAACGAGGCGGCCCACGAGGTGGCTCGAGATCTCTACCACCGAGCTGCACACGACGGTCCACCGCTCGTAGATCACGGGAGAGAAGGGCGACTAATTTCCTGTCAGGAAGTTACAGAATATTATAGACAACATCGCAGGTACTTTCCCCCGCCTAGCATAACACTCAACAATCAAGAGGCGGTGGCGTGGAGGCGTCTACAAACAGATGTCTACCCACACCCAATTCTATGCAAACATATAATTCCTGAAATAGAAGACGATATGTGCAAGAAGTGCGGAGCGAGAGGGTCCTTCGACCACATAATATGGGAGTGTAGCCAATCTCCAGGCAAGGCGAAGAATATTAATAGTAGAGACGCCTGGGAGACCTTGCTCCGGAGCTCGGACCCTGAGCTCCAGCTCACCGCCGTCCGACTGGCTGAAGAGGCCGCCGGGATACAAGAGATCCCGGCCAGCATCTGACGCGACTACCCCATGCGGCCGGATCTCTCCTGATCCTCCTCCCTCAACTGAGGGTATGGGACAGGGGAGGTCTGGGTGAGGTAGTCTCATTCTGTTCGACAATAAATGTTTTTCACTCACTCACTCACTTACACTTTTGCAACACGTCAGCGTGGGAGCAGTTATCACAGAGGGTGTCGCAATGGCCTACAGGGGATGCACAACGCGCCTAGTAATCAACAAATCGGTAGGAGCACCGATCGAGGTGCAACGATCCGTGCGACAGGGTTGCCCCCTCTCACCCTTTTTGCCTTATATGTATATCGAACCCTTCTGCCTTAGTATAATAGGCACCAGCTATGTAAAAGGCTTTAAATTACAGCTAACCGAAGTGAAACTGTTGGCATACGCGGATGATGTGGCGGTTTTCTGCGTTGACCATGAGAGCATCTTGAAAACGGTGGAAATTGTTAAGCGTTTCTGTGATGCCAGCGGCAGCGCTGTTAACTGGGGAAAGTGCCTTGGATTCTGGCATGGTTCTTGGGCGACGAAACCAGGCACTTTCGCCAACATGCAATGGGCTGATACACCAGCGAGGTACCTAGGCGCTCCTTTAGAGTTTTACCGCGACAGTGAGCCCTACAGGCGGAGCCAAGTTGCAGAAGTGCGTGAAAGAACGGAGAAGGTTAAAGGAGGGGACTTGTCTATGTTTGCGCGCAGCACTGTGTGCAATGTCTTTTTTGTTACCAGACTGTGGTATGTGCTAAGTGTTTTGCACTGCTCACGCGCCAATGTACAAAAGTTGCACCGTGTATTGGCCATCTTTGTGTGGGGGTCGGTATGGGAGAGGACAAGCCGTACCAACCTCTTCCGGAGAGTTAGTCAAGGAGGCCTGGGCTTGTCGCATTTATTCTTGAGGCAAGTGGTCAACCGTTTTTGTTTCCTTCGAGATGTGAAGGACCCTTTTTTGCGTACTGTAGTACAGATCAGATTGAGCAGACTTTTACCGGATTTTGTGGTATCTACCGAGTGTATACCAGGAGGTGTTTTTGGCTTCCTGAAGGAGGTTGCGGTTTCCTGTAACTTCCTCAGCGCCCGATTTTCCTACCAATATCTTGCAAGAGTAAAACGCATACAGCTATACAAGGACCTTACAGACCTGGTTTTTCCTGTGGCACTGTATCGAACTATGTAGAGCACCCATCCAGGCAGCGATGTTTTAAAGCGTGTGAAGCGAATGTATGTAGCTCCGGGAGCCAAGTCCTTTTACTTCAGGTTGCACACCGGAACGTTGGAGGTAAAAACTTGGATGGCAGAGAAAGGATTGTATGTTCCATAGGGTGATCATTGCTTTATATGTAGAAAGCCTGAAACTATCGAGCATGTTTTTTTGGACTGCTGGGGAGGAGTGTTCTTTTGGGACATTCTTCAAAGAACACTGAAAAAAGATCTGCCCCTTGACCCCCGTGGGATCCGTTTCCTAGCAGTGGAAAATGAAGAAGGTGTACCGTTTGACGCAGTAATGCTCATGTGATTGCATTGTATTTGGAAGGCCTGCATGGCGGCCCGACATGCTGACATCGATGCATGGCCGGCGCAGGAGTACTTTCGCGAGTCTGTAGGCAGATTCTTGGAAACCTACAAAACTTTGAAACAAGTGCCTGAATGGGTACCGAGAATTGAGCCTCTTGTACATATGAAACCCTTTTAGCGCCTTACGTCAGCCAAGGTTTGGTTGATGGTTTTAGCCCATACCGACGCCATGTACCATGTCCAAACACTATCTTAGTTGACTATTTTGCCTGTTGATCGCATACAGTGAGTTACAATGGTGCTATTAGCATCGGTAATACCGCGTGTATTCCATTTTTTAATATTTTAATGTCCTCCCCAAAACAAATTCATGGCTCTGATGGTGTCCCCACACAGTGGCGGGTTTCAGCAGCGGATATGACACCACCTGGCGCGAGCTTGATGATTGTACAAACAGTAAATATACTGCAAATTGTGTGAATAAATAGAGAAACATTTTGTCACCTGTCTGTGTTTTATATTAGATCAACAAAAACAACTTGTTTGTCTTAGATAAAAGCCCTGCAAAGCAAGTAAAATAAAAATACACCACCAGGGGCTCTGGCATGGAAACGACGCTGCCAGTCTCAGCAAGACGAGTTACAATGAGCAGGCAACCATGGAGTGCGAACTTCCGCGACGTGCTCTGGCAGGCTGTTTTGATTGGTTGCGCCAGGTGCCGTCATCGGGAGAGCGAAATAGGAGTGGGAAGGCCCGCCAAAATCGAGTTGAGGGCAGCGTTTTGTTTGCTTGTATTTTGAAATTTCTCCATTGAATAACTCCCGTTCATGTGCATCGATTCCTGTAATTCTTTTTAGGTCAGCATCTGTGTGACATAAAGAACCCACCTGAAGTATAGCCGGTATCCCCCCAAGCAGTGTTTCGCAGCCCCTTTAAAGAGGGTAAAGAGAATGCACGTTGAGCCCGGGGTTAAAACTTTTTTCTTCAAGTTGCACACTGGAACGTTATCAGTCAAAATGTTTTCACAGGATAAGAGCTTATTTCTTCCGTGGGGTCATCACTGCCTCATCTGCAAGCAACCAGAAACGATAGATCACGTTTTTCTGCATTGTTGGGAAGGGGTTTACTTTTGGGACGTGCTTCAAAGGACGATAAAGAAAATTTCCACTTTACCCCCATGGTATACGGTATCTGTCCATTGAAAACGAGGATGGAGTACCATTTGATTTAATAATGTTAATGGGCCTCCACAGTATTTTGCGCTCGCGAATGGCAGGGTGTTACTGTGATCCCGACGCGAGGCTAGCACGAATTTATTTTCGTGAAAATGTGCATCGGTTTGTTGAGAGGGTCAAAGCTGTTGGCGAGGCTCCCGAGTGGCTGTCAAGGGTGGAGCCTTTGATGGCCCTAAAGGAATTTTAATGTGACGAAGCCAGCCATTGGCAGGCTGACTATATATCAACACCAAGTGTTCATTGTGTCCCCCAATTTTGTTGTGGTCATTCTTGTGTAATGTCAAAGCCAGGCAATAAAAAAAAAGTCAGGATGGCCGAGCGGTCTAAGGCGCCAGACTCAAGGTTAAACTCCTTGCATGCGGTATGTGGGCTAAACGAGGCTTCTGGTCCACAAATGTGGGCGTGGGTTCGAATCCCACTTCTGACACATATTTTCTTGATTCTTCGTGCATCCAATTTATGTATTTGTAAAATCGGGTGTGCCGACAGTGTCAGGATGGCCGAGCGGTGTAAGGCGCCAGACTCAAGGTTGAACTCCTTGCCTGCGGGATGTGGGCTAAACGAGGCTTCTGGTCCACAAATGTGGGCGTGGGTTCGAATCCCACTTCAGACACATATTTTTTTATTCTTCGTGCGTCCAATTTATATATTTGTAAAATCGGGTGTGTCGACAGTGTCAGGATGGCCGAGCATTCTACTTCCGGCCACTGGCGTGTACGGACGCAGGATCATGAGCTCCCACGGAGCGGCGACGGCGGCCATCGATGGCCGCGGAAACAGGTTCAGCGCCGAAGACAAGGAGTATGAGATCTTTTTGCCTACCCTGCCCACCGGACGTGTTGTTCTAAACACAGTTTTTTTGCACAGAGATGTGCGTGTGAGACCTTACAGGGTCGAAGACTTCAGGGACGCCCTCGCCAACACTGGTGCGCTCCCCGACGTCGTGGCGTTGGGGGCGTACCAGGTAAACCACGTGTGGGCGGTAACCTTCAGCAGCCCAGAAGCCGCGAAGAAATTAGCCGCCTTGAAGGAGCTTGAGGTAAAGGGACGCCGGTGCATTGTTTTCGACCCGGAGGATCAGCAGGTAAAGCTGCGCCTGCATTGGATGCTGCACGGCGTCGCCGATGACGACATCCGGACTGCTTTCGCGGCGTTCGGAAACGTGACCGAGGTGACGCGGGAGCGTTGGCGCGTTCAAGGAATGAAAGAGAAGGGATCCACCACGAGAACAGTGCTGCTCAAGTTGAAGCCAGGTATGAAGGTGGACGACCTGCCCCACCAGGTTCGAGTCGCCGGCGAGTTAGCTCTCGTGGTGGTGCCCGGGCGGCCGATGCAGTGCCTGCGTTGCCACGGCGCGGGTCACGTTCGTCGCGACTGCAAGGTTCCCAGGTGCTCCAAGTGCAGGCGCTACGGACACGCAGACGAGGACTGCGTCCGTACCTACGCGTCTGCGACCGGGCTCGGAGGTAAAGGAGACAGCGCGGAGCTGATGGATGTCGCGGAGGCTGAGGACGCAGCGAGGGGTACCGACGAGTTGGGCAACCTCCCTGTGTCGCTGGACACGTCGGCGACTTCAAGCGGCGACGCCCCCCTTGCCAGTGCACCAGGACTCCAGCCACCAACGGGAGACTTGCCTCAGTCAAAGGAGGCGACTTCGGGGGATGCAAAAAGCCTACCAGTGCCCATGGACTTCGTAGCGAAGGAGCCTACCGAGGGTCATCGGCAGAACACCGGTGGCCGTGCGACCACTGTGGCTACGCCTGGGAAGCGTCCCCATGGAGACACCAGCCCCGACGGCGACAAGGAGGCGGCGCCCAGCGTAGAGGAACCACCAGCAAAGACGCCTCAAGCAAGGCTGGCCAGTTTTCGGCCGCGCCCTAACCTTGCGAGCGAGAAGCGCGCCGGCGACAAGGCGCCTCCCGAGCTGGGTAGGTGCACGCTCAGGATGACGCCGGCGGCGATGGCGGCGGTGGCGTCTAGCCATGTGCTGGACGCGAGAGGTAAGCACCACGCTTTCGGTCTCTTCTTCTTATGTAGAAATGGCTCCTGCATCTCCGCTGAAAGTCGCCTCCCTGAATGTTAGAGGTCTGGCAGGATGGCAGGAAAGAGAAAGCAAGGCCAGCTCTTTCGGCTTTTAACGGAGCACGGCATAGATGTACTGGCTGTGCAGGAGACGAAAGTAGACGGCGAAGAAGAGACCGGGAGCATGGTGCAACGTTTCACGTCCTCGTTTTTTGCTGTAGTCAGCCACGCTGTAGGCACATCGGCTGGCTGTGTTCTTTTTCTAAAGAAGTTGCCGGGGCTAGAAGTGCAAGCTCATTTCTCTTGCATGTCGGGCCGGTGTGTTTTCCTTGACTTTCGATTGAATAACGTCGAGTGGCGGATTATTTGTCTGTACGCGCCTAATGAAGCAGAAGAAAGGGCGCAGTTTTTTTATAGCATCGAAGAGCGCCTTCGTAGTGACAGACAGCTGATCGTCCTGGGCGATTTTAATTGTGTTCTTAGTGCGCGTGATAAGACAAGCCCTCGACCCTTTAGAGATGCCAGCACACAAGTGTTATCGCTAATGGTTGAGAAATGGAACATGGAAGATGTGGCAGAGTGTCTTGAGGGAACGCGTGCAGTAAAGCTCACACACTTTCAGTGTTCTAGCCATGCACGGCTGGACCGCATTTATGCATCCGTCGATGTCTTACCTGAATGTCATAGTTACGATGTTGTGCCAGTATCTTTTTCAGACCATTGTTTAGTTACATGTTGTTTTGGGATGGTAAAGAGAGGGAATTCTTTTTCGTGGGAAATGTGGAAATTCAATAATAAACTCTTGCAGGACCAGCAAGTAAACCAGCATAGTAAAAGACGAAATTGCAAAAATAGGCCCCGGTAAAAATATGCACATATGGCAACAGTGGGAGCTGTGTAAAGAAACTATAAAAATGAAAGCAATAGAGAGGGCTTCCTGTATACGGTTTCAAGAAAAACAAAGAGACAGAGTTAAAGAAGCTGCTCCATAGGCTGCTTCAACAGGAATCTCTAGCGCCGGGGAAATGGACTGAAGATGTAAGGAAAACAAAGCAAAAACTAGAATTGATGGAAGAAGAACGGTATCGGGGAGCGTTAGTAAGGGCAAGGGCAGAAGACATAGCTGCAGGGGAGACGCCATCAAAACGAGCGCTAGGGTTGGAAAAAGCAAACGCTGAAAGAAACCACATCGACAAAATAGAATGGGGCGGTGTCTTGTCGGCGGACAACGACCACATAAAAGCAGCTTTCAACGAGCATTACCAAGCGCTCTTCGCTTCCCACGTGGTAGACACTATCACGTTTAAAGATAAGTTTCTGGCGGCGATGCCGCGTCTCGGTGATGACGTAAAAGAGAGATTAGAAATGGCTATCAGTGAAGCCGAAGTGGAACATGCAATCGCCAGTTTAAACCCCGGTAAATCGCCGGGACCAGATGGGCTCAGCGCGCGTTTTTACAAAGAATTCAAGCACGAAATTGCCCCTATTTTGAACGTGATATTTAACGCAGCCTACACAGTAAATGCACTGCCTCCGTCATATGGGTCATCCCATACGGTGCTCATTCCTAAAACGGATCAAATAGATAAATTGCGACTGGTTACAGCCTACAGACCCATAGCACTTACGAACGTTGAATATAAAATTTTTATGATGGTTTTGGCTCGGAGGTTGCAGACGGTGATTAAGGATATAGTTGGGCCACACCAGACGTGTGGGATAAAAGGGAGGTCAATAATGTCCAATATTCATAAGATGCGAAGTGTGCTTGAGTGTTGTGATGACTCGAATGGTCGGGTGGCCATTCTCCAGGTCGACCTTGAGAAAGCTTTTGACTGTGTCGATCACGAAATTTTGTTTTCTATTTTGGACCATGCGAATGTTGGGTCAGTTATCCGCAAGGGCGTGGCCCTGGCGTACCGAAACTGCACGACGAGATTGATCGTAAATAAGAGTCTGGGGGCCCCCATTAGCGTGCAGCGTTCGGTGCGACAGGGCTGCCCTCTCAGCCCTCTTTTGTTTTGTATATATACTGAGACATTGTGTATTAAAATATTGAACAATGATAACGTAAAAGGGTTTAAGTTACAAGCAGCCGAGGTGAAGCTGCTGGCGTACGCGGACGATGTTGCACTTTGTACGGTTGACCATGAGAGTATAACCGAGGCGGTCAAATGTGTCCGTGAGTTCTCTCAGGTTACCGGAAGCGGGGTGAACTGGGCCAAGTGCCTTGGGTTCTGGCATGGACGGTGGCCATCGCAGCCTGACCACTTTGCAAATGTGACGTGGGCGAAAACCCCAACGGAGTACTTAGGTGTCGAGCTTGATGGTTACCGCCAAAGCGAGCAATATTGGCAAGAGCAGACGAAAGCGCTAAGGGAGAAAGCGGAGAAGTGGAAAGGTGCCAACTTATCGATTTTCGCCAGGGCTACTGTATGTAACCTTTTTTTTATCAGTAAACTTTGGTTTGTTATGCAAGTTTTGCATTGTTCGCGTGTAAACATAGAGAAGCTCCACAGGATTTTCGCTGTCTTTGTTTGGGCTGCAGAATGGGAACGCTGCAGCAGAACAAATTTATTCCGTCGGGTAAAAGACGGCGGCTTGGGACTTGGACACCTCTTTTTGCGGCAAGTGGTCAATCGGTTTTTGTTTTTCCGCTACGTTTCTGACCCTTTCTTGCGCACTGTCTGCCAAGTTAGGCTGCGACGCCTACTGCCGGAGTTTGTTGTCTCCACCGAAGAAGTTACGTGTGGTATTTTCGGCTATTACAGAGAGGTCGTCGCAAGTCTTAGATTTCTTTCAGTGCGTTTTTCTAATGAATATTTGTCCTGTGTAAAACGGAAAAAGCTGTACCACGATTTATGTGACACTGTTTTACCACAACCTTTGTATAGAGTCTTATACAGTGGAGGCCCAGGCTCGGACGTCTTAAAGAGGGTAAAGAAAATGCAGGTGCCGCCAGGAGCTAAGACCTTTTTCTTTAAATTACACACCGGAACGTTGCCAGTAAAGAAATTTTTTGAGGAAAAGGATTTATTTCTACCTTGGGGTTCGCATTGTTTAATCTGTAAGCAGCCGGAAACAGTAGACCATGTTTTTTACATTGTTGGGAAGGGGTTTATTTTTGGGATGTTTCGCAACGGACTATGAAGAAAGATTTCCCCCTAGATTCGCATGGCATTCGATATTTAAGCATTGATAATTACGACGGGGTTCCATTTGATTTAATTATGCTCCTGGGTCTCCACTGTATATGGCGCTCAAGAATGGCAGGCTATCACTGTGACAGGGAAGCACGCCCTGCCCGAATTTATTTCCGAGAGTGTATGGACTGGTTTGTCGCTATACAAAAAGCGGCTGCGGAACCTCCCGAGTGGCTCTCAAGGGTAGAGCCTTTGTTGTCCTTGCGGGAGTTTTAATGTGACGAAGCCAGCCTGATGCTGGCTGAGTATGACTTTCAGTGTGTTCATTGTCTTGTATTATTGCTTTTGTGATTTGTCTGTTCTTTTTCGTGCAATGTTGTTTTCCAAAGCCAGGAAATAAAGAAAAAAAAAAAGTCAGGATGGCCGAGCGGTCTAAGGCGCCAGACTCAAGGTTAAACTCCTTGCCTGTGGGATGTTGGCCAAACGAGGCTTCTGGTCCACAAATGTGGGCGTGGGTTCGAATCCCACTTCTGACACATATTTTTTCTTGACTCTCCGTGCATCCAATTTATATATTTGTAAAATCGAGTGTGCCGACGGTGTCAGGATGGCCGAGCGGTCTAAGGCGCCAGACTCAAGGTGAAACTCCTTGCCTGCGGGATGTGGGCCAAACGAGGCTTCTGGTCCACAAATGTGGGCGTGGGTTCGAATCCCACTTCTGACACATATTTTTCTTGATTCTTCGTGTATCCAATTTATATATTTGTAAAATCGGGTGTGCCGACAGTGTCAGGATGGCCGAGCGGTCTAAGGCGCCAGACTCAAGGTTGAACTCCTTGCCTGCGGGATGTAGGCTAAACGAGGCTTCTGGTCCACAAATGTGGGCGTGGGTTCGAATCCCACTTCTGACACATATTTTTTTTTATTCTTCATGTATCCAATTTATATATTTGTAAAATCGGGTGTGCCGACAGTGTCAGGATGGCCGAGCGGTCTAAGGCGCCAGACTCAAGGTTGAACTCCTTGCCTGCGGGATGTAGGCTAAACGAGGCTTCTGGTCCACAAATGTGGGCGTGGGTTCGAATCCCACTTCTGACACATATTTTTTTTTATTCTTCGTGCATCCAATTTATATATTTCTAAAATAGGGTGTGTCGACAGTGTCAGGATGGCCGAGCGGCATTCTGCTTCCGGCAGCCGAGCTGAACGGATCGCAGGGTCATGGGCTCCAGCGGAGCGGCGATAGCGGCCTTTGACGGCCGCGGAAACAGGATCGATGACTGCGGTGATAAGGATTACCAGATTATTTTGCCGACACTGCCAACAGGACGTGCTGTTTTCAACACCGTTTTTCTTCACGGCGACGTGCGAGCGAGGCCGTTCCGGGTCGAGGACTTCCGTGAGGCCCTGGCCGAGACCGGTACGCTCCCCGACGTGGTTGCGTTGGGGGCGTACCAAATCAACCACGTGTGGGCGGTTACCCTGCGGAACACGGAGGCAGCAAAGAAGTTGCTCGCCTTCAACGAGCTGCAAGTTAAGAGACGCCGCTGCCTCATTATCGACCCGGAAGACCAGCAGGTAAAGCTGGGGCTACACTGGGTGCTTCACGGTGTGGCCGACGACATCAGGACGGCATTCGCGGCGTTTGGCAAAGTGACCGACTTTACGCGTGAGCGGTGGCGGATACAGGGCGTCAATGAGAAGAGCTCAAAGAGAAGAACTGTCCTACTGAAGTTGAAGCCCGGCTTGAAAGTGGAAGACCTGCCACACCAGGTACGTGTTGCCGGAGAGTCGGCTCTTGTCGTGGTGCCTGGGCGTCCAATGCAAGGCTCGCGCTGCCATGGTACAGGCCACGTGCGGCGTGAATGCAAGGTTCCCCGCTGTACGAAATGTAGACGGTACGGCCACGCGGATAACGAGTGTGTCCGCACTTACGCGGTGGCTACGGGCGGGGCGTCGAAAAACGACTCTGCGGAGCTCCTGATGGATGTAGTCGAGGCCGAAGAATCTGCGAAAGGCATAGAGGAACCCGAAAAGCAAACAGGATCGACGGGCTCTCCGGGACCCTCCAGCAGCGATGCCGGACGGAAACCTGAAGGGGCGGAACCTTCTAGAAAGGAGACGGAGGCGTCGAGTGATGAAGTAAGCGTGCCAGCGCTCCAAGAAACCGAGCCAGCGACTCTGACCGAGGAGAACCATGACCAGAGCGGCGCCCGCACGACCAGCGTCCCTGCCCCAGCGAAGCGGCCACACGCCCAGACCGGAACCGAAGGAGACAAGGCGGAAGCCCCCAGCGTCGAGGAGCCGCCGGCAAAAACGACCCAAGGACGGCGGTCCTCCATCCGGCCACGACCAAATGTGTCAACGGAGAGGAGAGCCCTCGACAAACCGCCCCCGCTGCCAGGCCTGGCACCAGCACCGGATGGCTCCGGTGTCAATGATGTCGTCTAGCCAAGCGCTAGACGCGAAGGGTAAGCACCATGTTCCCGGCCTCTTTCTTCTGCATGAAAATGGCTCATGCGTTCCCCATGAAAGTCGGTACAATTAATGTCAGGGGACTGGCAAGCAAGAAGAAGCAGAGCCAGGTGTACCGCCTTTTAACTGAGCGTGACATTGACGTCCTGGCAGTGCAGGAAACGAAAATTGACGGGGAAGAAGAGACCGGGAGCATGGTGCGACGTTTCACGTCTAGGTTTTTTGCAGTAGCGGCCCACGCTGTAGGCACGTCTGCGGGTTGTCTCTGTGTAAACTTAGAGACGCGCACAATTGACGACACCATTGTTTCGGGTTATAAGCAACGACTGGTGTTTATTGCCGTAAGGCTGCTCCTTATCGAGCGAGTATATGTTACATAGGTTGCCAGATTACAAGTCAGAAAAGGCTAGAATGAACAGTTTCTTTATACTCCCCCCGGAATGAGCTTGAGATCATTCGTGGGTAGTCTCCATGGGGTACAGCGACTGCATCGGTCTTCTTAGGATGGTCCCACCAGGTAGGCGCACCATGCAGGCTCTAGTATAGCCATCCCGTCCGAGGAGCACATCCACCACTTCTCCGGTTTTCCACAGCTGCCTTGGCAGATGAGGCTGGTGAACTAGCACAAGAGTTCCTTTCTTCAAGGCACTAGATGAGCTTGGCACAGCAAAATGAGCGGAGCGAAGACCTGTGAGGTACTCTTTCTGCCACCTGCGCCAGAAGTGATCAGCTAAACTTTGATGATATCGCCAGCGACGAGTTAGTTGACCCGGTGTTGATGTCGTTGACTCTGTGCTACGGGCAAGGACGTTAAACGCTTTCCCACGAGAAAATGGGACGGAGTGAGTGGCTCCGGCTCGTGAGCTTCTGCGGATACGTAGGTCAGGGGTCTTGAATTGATCACGGCCTCGATTTCGGTCAAGATTGTAGCGAGCTCCTCGAATGTGCAGAAGCTGTTACCTAAAACCTTCTTCATAGAAGTCTTCACTGAACGAACCATTCGCTCCCAGAATCCGCCCCACCAGGCGGCTCTCTCAACGATAAACTTCCATTTTATCTGGTGGTCTAAGAAATAACTTCGGATCTCTGTGCCACGCAGCGTTGTCCACAGCCGTTTCAGGTCTCTCGAAGCGCGCTGAAACGTCTTAGCATTGTCCGAAAATATTACTCGACAGACTCCTCTTCTCGAAATGAACCTCTTGAATGCCATCAGAAAATTGGGCGTAGACATGGCAGTCACCAGTTCTAGGTGCACTGCGCGGGTGACTGCACATGTGAAGATGACGATGTATGATTTCTTGCTGCCTTGATCCCTTGTGTTCAACGGCCCGGCGAAATCAATGCCTGTCACCTCGAATGGTGGAGCTTGGGTTACCCTGTCACGAGGTAAAGGGGCAACTGGCTCAGTGGCAGGGCGGCTGTTGAAACGGTTGCAAATCAGGCATTTATTCAAGATCCTTTTCACCATCTGTCTTCCCCGAACTATCCAAAACTGCTCCCTCAGCTCTGTGAGAGTCTCAAGGGCGCCTGCATGTAGAAGGCGGCGATGGTTGGCGACTATTAAAAGTTCGGTGAAATGATGACCGGCAGGCAGGATTATTGGATGCGTAATGTTGTAGGAGAGGCCAGCATTACTCAAACGTCCCCCAACTCTCAGCACTCCGTCCTCATCGCAGTAAGGTTTCAGATCCCGCAACGGAGAGCTGCAGGGCAAGCGTGATGCGCGACGTACGCACTGCAGCTCTTCACCGAAGGTCTCTTGCTGCACCTGACTTATGAGACAAGTCTGTGCTTGGGCGACCTCTTCCGTGGTCAGATATCCACTACGTTTCTGGTGGGGGTTTCTTGAGTTGTGCAAGAATCGCTGCATCCATGCAACAACACGAACAAGTTTAGAGAGGGAGCTGTGCCGTTCCAGCGGCAAGACAGTTTCCTCTGTTGCTACATTGGGTACCTGCACCGATCTTCTCTCATCTGCTGCGGCCATATCAACGTCAATTTCGTGCCTTGGCCACGCGATGGGCGTTTCTCTGAGCCAAGTAGGTCCATTCCACCAAACTGTGTTTGTCTTGAGGGCTTGGGGACTCACTCCTCGCGTCAGAAAGTCGGCAGGGTTGTCTGCTCCGGGACAGTGATTCCAGGTTTCTGGATCCGTTCGCTGCTGAATTTCCAGCACCCGATTGGCGACAAAAGGCTTCCATTGTTGCGCTGACCCGCGAACCCAATGAAGCGCAATTGTAGAATCACTCCAGAGATGCCATTTGGCAACTGGTAGTTTCAGTGATTGCATCAAGTATTCCTTCAGTCTTGCGCCTATCAGCATTCCCATCAATTCCAATCTGGGAAGAGTGAGCTTCTTAATCGGTGCCACCCGCGATTTGGAAAAGATCAGAGTCACGACTGCGGCCTTGATTCCCGAGGTACGTATGTATGCAACTGCCCCATAAGCCTTCGGGCTAGCATCGGCGGAAATGTGAATATCAATGCTGCCGGCATTGTGAAGTCCGTCGTATCTTCTGGGTACGGTTACTTCAGTCAAGTGGTGGAGCTGTGAATGCCACTCCTTCCAAGATGACTGTACTTCTTCAGGTAGGGGTGCGTCCCACTCAACTCCCAACTCCCAGAGCGTTTGAAACATCAACTTGGCTGTAACAGTGACTGGGGAGATGAGCCCAAGGGGATCGTATATTCGAGCCGACGCCTGAAGAATAAAGCGTTTTGTGTTGCTGTTTTGGCTCGGGAGGTCCAATACGGCCTCCAACGAAAATCCCAAACAGTCATCGTGCTTGTTCCAGACAAGTCCTAACACTCTCGACACACTTGCTGTCGGACATTCCACCTGGTCCAGTGCACCTCCTATCCCGTCGTCGTCAAACAGTTGGAGCAATTTCTTGGAATTCGAGTTCCATTTGCGGAGTGTCATGCTCGCTAGACTCATAACGTGCAATGCCTCGTGATAAAAGTCTTCTGCTTCTTGTTCAGAGTCTGCTCCAGTGATGAGATCATCCACGTAGAGGTTTTCTGCAATTATTGCCGTTGTCTTGGGATGAACACCTGTTGTCGCCAAGTGGTGACACAAGGTAGCGGCTAGAAGAAACGGACTGCTCGTCGCTCCAAAGGGCACCCTTGTCATTCTCCAGGTCTCTACGAGCGGCCTCGGGTTTTCTTCTGTCGGCATCTGTTCATACCATAATAATCTCATCGCATCGCGGTCCTCACGACGGACCGCTATCTGCAGGAAACCCTTTTCGATGTCGGCAGTAATGCCGATGCAATGAATTCTAAAATTTAGTAAGATTTTCAGGAGATCAGGGTTCAAGTTAGGTCCAGCCTCTAGAACCTGATTTAGAGAGACACCTCCTGGCTCGCTGGATGATGCGTCAAAGACAACCCTGAGCTTGGTGGAAAGGCTGTCAGGCTCAAGAACAGCCCGATGCGGCATGTAATAAATTCTGTTTTCTGAGCTGCTGCCTTCCTCCGCTGGGAGTCGTTCGGCAAAACCTTGATGGAGGTACTGACGTATCGCAGCATCATATTCGTGCATCATTTCCTCGCCCCTCCTTAGCTTCTTGGTCAGGTTGTACAAACGCTTCTCTGCCACTGCCTTGTTATCGCCTAGGTTGAGTTTAACCTGCTTCCACGGTAAGGCGACTTCGTAGCGCCTGTCAACAAGCTTGATAGATGAGGAAAATTCTTTGATGACGTCGTTGTATTCGTTTTGTTCGGCAACAGGCTCAACAATGCCCATGCTCTCGAGCTTCCAAAACGACTTAAGGTCAGCTGAAAGGCACTGGGCCTCGTCACTCATGCTGGCGTGCAGCACAGCCACGGATGAACAGCTAGCGTAGGAACTACTGAAAGGAATAGGACCTTGCAATGTCCAGCCGAATTCCGTCTTCAGTGCCATTAATGAACCTTGAAGTTTTCGCACGTGGCCAGACGCGAGAGTCCAATAATAATCAGAACCAATAAGAATGCCGATGCCTTTTCTCGTCAGATAGGGTCCATTATTGGCGAGGGAGTGGCCTTGGCGTACCGGAGCTGCACGACAAGATTAATTGTAAATAAGAGTTTCGGGGCCCCCATTAGCCTGCAGCGTTCGGTGCGCCAGGGTTGTCCCCTTAGCCCTCTTCTATTCTGCATTTACATTGAAGCGGTGTGTTTGAATATCATGGAAAGTGAAAAAAATCGTGGCTTCCAGCTACAGGCGGCAGAAGTTAAGCTGCTGGCTTATGCGGATGATGTCGCGGTGTTCACAGTGAACCGGGAAGGTGTAACCGAGGCCGTGGCATGCGTAAAAGAATTCACCAAGGTCACCGGTAGTAAAGTGAATTGGTCAAAGTCCCTGGGGCTTTGGCACGGAGAATGGCCAACGAAGCCCGGCAATTTTGCAAACATGTCCTGGGTGACGACCCCAGTAAAGTACTTAGGCGTCCCTCTGGACGGTTATCGAGATAGCGATTCGTACTGGAAAGCACAGACGCAAGCTACGCGTGAAAAGGTGTAGAGGTGGAAAGGGCGACAGCTTTCAATTTTCGCAAGGGCCACAGTGTCTAATCTGTTTTTTATGTCTAGGCTGTGGTACGTGATGCAAGTGTTGCATTGTGCAAGGATGAACGTACAGAGACTGCACCGGATCTTTGCCGTTTTTGTGTGGGCTGCGGACTGGGAACGCTGCAGCCGGACCAATTTGTTTAGGCGGGTGAAGGACGGGGCTTGAGTTTGGGCACTTATTTCTGCGGCAGATTGTAAGCTGATTTTGTTTTGTAAGCGATCCGTTTTTGCGTACTGTGTGCCAATTAAGGCTCGGAAATGCACTGCCGGACTTTGTTGTCTCAACCGAAAGTTTCTCAGGACGTATTTTGTTAATTTAGATCGGTTGTCGCGAGTGTTCGATTCCTGTCTGTTCGATTTTCATATGAATATTTATCTTCTGTTAGCAGGAAGAAGTTGTATAAGGATTTGTGCGATGTAGTTCTTCCACAACCTATGTACAGGGCCTTATACGTATACAATGGAGGCCTGGGACGCGACGTACTTAAACGTGTGAAGGCGATGCAGGTGCCACCAAGTGTAAAAACATTTTTCTTTAAATTACATACCGGAACACTACCAGTAAAGAAATTTATTTCTACTTTGGGGATCACATTGTTTAATTTGTAAACAACCAGAAACAATAGACCATGTTTTTTTGCACTGTTGGGAGGGGGTATACTTTTGGGACATCTTGCAAAGGACTTTAAAAAAGGAATTTCCGCTGGACTCTCATGGTATTCGGTACTTGCCTGTAGAGAGTGAGGATGGGGCACCATTCGACCTTATTATGCTAATGGGCCTCCATTGTATTTGGCGCTCCAGAATGACAGGATATCATCGCGATCCTGATGCACGGCCAGCACGGATCTATTTTCGGGAGCGCAAGCATAAGTTTATTTTGAAACGAATTCAAGCGCACAACAACACGCACACAAGAGAGGAAAGACACAGGACAGGCGCTAACTTCATCTGATTTATTTGCAGGTAAGAGAGCAGATTATATACATAAATGGAGACATGCGCAGTAAAGAAACACATCGTCGGGTTCACAATGCGTGCTCAAGATACCTGTACTCTGCGTGCAAAAGATTAACAGACGTGTCACTCACACAGTCATGCCCCCTCTTCCTGATGTGAAAGGCTTCTAATAGTTCACGTGCCGTCTTATCACCGCCTCTGCCAAGTATCTTTATCTCTTTTAGCCGCGGCTCGCACGCTCTGCAGTTTGCACAATGCTCTGCCAAACGTGTCCCTCCGCCCCTTAACGCCCGCAAATGTATAAGTATGCAAATGCATAAGTATGTTGAAGGTCAAAAACTTGCTCCTGAAGCTCCCGAGTGGCTCGAAAGAGTCGAGCCTTTGGTGACGCTTAAAGAGTTTTAACGTGACGAAGCCACGCCCCACCAGGCGGATAGTGTTGTGTACTGTGGTCCTTGCCGAAGTCAGGCAATAAAAAAAAGTCAGGATGGCCGAGCGGTCTAAGGCGCCAGACTCAAGGTTGAACTCCTTGCCTGCGGGATGTGGGCTAAACGAGGCTTCTGGTCCACAAATTTGGGCGTGGATTCGAATCCCACTTCTGACACATTTTTTTTTCTTGATTCTTCGTTCACCCGATTTATAGAGTCGTAAAATCGGTGCACCGACAGTGTCAGGATGGCCGAGGGATTCGGCTTCCGGCCACCGAGCGTGACGGACGTGCGATGACGAGCTCCGTTGGAGCGGCTACAGCGGCCATGTCTGGCCGCGGAAACAGGATTTTTGCCTCGGAAGATGAATATCAGGTGATTCTGCCTACCCTTCCTACAGGAAATGTTGTGTTAAACACAGTCTTTTTGCACGCTGACGTGCGGGCCCGCCCCTATCGGGTCGAAGATTTCAGGGATGCGCTGGCTCAGCTGATGCTGCTCCCCGAGGTTATCGCCTTGGGGGCGTATCGCATGAGCCATGTGTGGGCTATTACCTTCACCAGTGCTGATGCGGTGAAGAAAATTCTTGCTGCCCGGGAAGTAAAAGTGAAGGACCGCCGCTGTCTAGTTATTGACCCGGCAAACCAAGACGTCCGCGTCAAGCTACACTGGCTGCTGCACAACATGCCCGACGAAGACGTGAGGGTAGCCTTCGCCCCGTACGGCAAGGTGAGCGAAGTCACCAAGGAACGGTGGCGCGTCCAGGGTGTCGCCAGCAAGGGGTCGACGACGCGCTTGGTTTCATTGAAAATGAATCCTGGCGTGTAACTGGAAGACCTCCCTCACGAAGTCAGGGTTGGCGGTGAGCTGGCTCTCGTGGTTGTACCGGGCAGAGCTCCGCTCTGTCTGCGCTGCCACGGTACTGGGCACATTCGCCGTGAGTGCAAAGTTCCAAGGTGCGGCGCCTGTCGCCGTTACGGACATGAGGATAGCAGCTGTGTACGCACGTACGCGAGCGCTGCCGTCCCAGTCAACAATGACATCTCGTCCGAGCTTGTCATGGACGAGGCTGACGCGGAAGACGCTGCAGCAGAGGCAGGCGACGGAGCGGAGAAGGAAAAATCCCCGGCTGTGTCGACTCCTGGAACATCCGCAACCGCGGAGACGCTTAGCAGTAAGCTGCAGCAACAGGAAGCGCCGCCTGCAGATGTTAAGACGTCAAAGAGCGAAGTCCTCTCGGGGAGTGGGGCGTCAGTTCCCGTCGTTCCCCAACATGCTGAAAGCATGGAAGTGACGGATGCGTCAATCAGCAACCAGGGAGGAAAGCGACCGCACGAGCACAGTGCGAACGGAGAGCCTAAGGCGAGCGAGGGCGACGAGCCACCGCCGAAGACTGTTGGTGTGAGGCGAGCGACGCTGAAACCGCGGCCGAATATACCGGCCGATCAACGAGCGGCGGCTAAGCCGCCGCCTTAGTTGAGTGAGTGCGTTGTGTGTGGCTTCTGTGGACGCGAGATGGCCTTTTTTGGTGACGGACTGCATGGGCTGGGTCTCCAGTCCGTACGCATGAGGCAGAGGTGCAAGAGACGTTGGAATACCGGCACTGTACCCATCAAGCACCATGGACTAGGCAAGTCGCCCTCCGCCGTCGCTTTGTGTCCTCAGGTACGCACCATACGGCTCCTGTACTTTAACTAGATGGCTTCGACACCTGTTGGAGCGTTGCGCATTGCAACAATTAATGTCAGGGGACTGGCTTCTAAAAAACGTCAGTACCAACTAAGCCGGTTGTTCCTCGATAATGACCTCGACATAATAGCCGTCCAGGAGACCAAAGTCGAAGGACAGGAACAGACGGACCGTATGGTGCAGCCTTTTACGACACGTTACAATATTTGTGTGTGCCATTCGTCTGGCACATCGGGGGGTTGTGCTGTCTTTATTAGGAATTCCATGGGGATTGTCGAACAGAATTTAACTGTGTGTCAAACTGGCCGTTTGCTTGTAGTTGATTTTCTTTATTGCAATTTACTGTGGAGGATCATATGTGTGTATGCCCCTAACAAAGAGAACGAGCGCGAGGAATTTTTTGAGCGTCTTGAACAATACGTATGCTGTGAGCGGTTAATTGTGCTGTTGGGTGACTTTAACTGCGTATGTAAAGCAGAGGACAGAACTACAAAAAGACTTGTCCGCGACAAAAGTGCGGAATTGTTGAATTCGCTTGTACACGAAAATGGTTTAGATGATGTTGCTGAAGTTCTGTCGGTAGCATCGCATTTTACTCACTTTCAGGGTGAAAGTCACGCGAGATTGGACAGAGCGTATGTGTCCCTTGATCTTGTTCCTTTGTGCAACAGCTACGAGGTGAAAAACATGTCTTTTACCGACCACAGCTTAGTTGCGTTTACCCTGGGAAAAAAAGAAATCTCGTTTCTCGTGGGATCTTTGGAAGTTTAATGCACAGTTACTCGAGGATGAACTTTTTGGTAGTAAAGTTAATGAATGTATTAAAGCATTGCTATCAGCAGAGCCTGGGAACTGGGTAATTAGATGGGAAGATTTCAAACAGCAAGTGAAAATGAACGCGATTGAAAGAGCAAGCGTTATTTGCCATGATAAACGTGTTAAAGAAAAAGAACTACATTGCCAACTTGACTTGCTCGTAAGCCTGGAAAGTTCCCAGCCGGGAAGATATAAGAAAGAGATAAGAGAAACAAAAAGTAAACTTGAGATTATCGAAAAAAACAAGTATGCACCTGCCGTGATAAGGGCGCGTGCTGAACGTCTCTGGCTTGACCAAGTGCCTACTAAACGCTCGCTTAGTGACGAAAAGAAGCATGCGACTCAAAATGAAATAAAACAAATTAGGTACAGAAACGAGGTAACGAATGATAGCAAGATGATTCAGTTAGCTTTTGTTGAACAGTATAGGGAATTGTTTGGGCGCCGTCAGCTTGAAGAAGAGGGCTTTACAGAAACGTTCTTGTCTCGTATGCCAAAGCTTGGAGATGAAATAAAACAAGGGCTGGAGGTACCATTCAGCGTAAGCGAAGTGGGAAGAGCGATCGAAGAACTGAGTACCGGAAAATCTCCTGGTCCTGACGGCCTAGGCAGTGATTTTTATAAGAGTTTCAAAGCCGAACTCACTTATGCTCTGCACTGCGTCTTCACCGAAATGTATGAAACAAAGAAAATGCCGCCGTCATTTAAAACAGCACACGTGGTTTTAGTGCCCAAGAGTGAAGACCAGGCTAAACTGCTGTCCGTTGGGGCTTATCGGCCGATAAGCCTGACCAACGTCGACTATAAAGTGTTTATGAAGATTCTTGCCAATAGACTGCAAAAGGTTATAAAGGACCTTGTAGGGCCGCACCAAACGTGCGGTATTAAAGGTCGCACCATTGGAACGAATGTGCACATTGCTAGAACTGTTCTTGAATGTTGCGATGCGTTCGTGGGACGAGTTGCCATGATGCAGCTTGACTTGGCGAAGGCCTTCGATCGCGTGTCACACGAAATTCTTTTCGCCGTTCTAGAATATGCCAACGTCGGCTCTGTAATATTACAAGGTGTACAGATGGCGTACGAAAACTGTGTTACGCGTATTATAGTGAACAAACAGCTTACTGAACCTGTGCCTGTCTGTTCCTCGGTCAGGCAGGGCTGCCCGCTCTCGCCTCTGCTCTTTGCGATCTATCTTGAGCCTTTTCTGTTATCGCTGTTACACAATGATGGGATCTGTGGTTTCACTCTTCAGTCGGTGCAAGTAAAAGTGCTTGCTTACGCTGATGATATCGCTGTTTTTTGCGCGGACCAAGAAAACGTTAAAGAAGTTGTCAAAGTTGCGCGGGCCTATTGCAAAAAGACCGGGTGCGAAGTTAACTGGGATAAGTGCATTGGATTTTGGCACGGTGATTGGGAGAGCACACCCGCAGTGTTTGCTAACATGCAATGGACGACCTCCCCTGCGAAGTATTTGGGGGTACCCTTAGAGCACTATAAGAACAGTACAGAGTTGTGGGGTGAGGTAACGCAGAGTGCAAGGAAAAAAGCGGATGGATGGAAAGGACGTGACCTTTCTGTTTTCGCGCGTGCAAGTGTGTGCAATGTATTTTTGATAGCCAGAATTTGGTATTTTTTGCAGTTTTTGCTCATCACCAGAGCAAACGTGCAGAAGCTGCATAGAGTGTTTGCTGTTTTTATTTGGAGCTCGAATTGGGAGCGAACTAGTCGAGCTAATTTGTTCCTACCGGTCAAAAGAGGTGGCCTTGGACTTTCCAACTTGTTTCTGAAACAAGTTGTCTCAAGATTTTTGTTTCTACGTGATCAAACCGATCCTTTGTTGCGCACAATGTTGCAGGTGCGCTTAGGAAATGTGTTACCGGAATTTGCTGTGTCCAGTTTCCCAGCCACGAATCGTGCTGTAACTGGGTTTTTACGTGAAGTTGTGGCTGCCTTTCACATTTTGAGCTCTCATTTTTCGACTGAATATCTGGCTGCTGTACCCAGGAAAAAATTGTACAAGGATTTGTTAGATATCTTTATACCTGTACCCTTATACCGATCCTTTTACTGCGGAGGCCCAGGCAAAGATGTGCTAAATCGAGTTAAGAAGATGCCGGTAAGACCGAACGTCAAATCCTTTTTCTTTAAATTACACTCGGGTACCCTTCCGGTGAAAACATGGCTAAACGATAAATGCATTTTCGTACCATGGAACGTCGACTGCACATTGTGCAAAAAACCCGAGACCATCGAACATGTCTTTATCGACTGCTGGGACCCGGTTTTCCACTGGGATATCTTGCAAAGAACTTTAAAAAAAGAGCTACCTGTTACTCCATATGGCATCCGGTTCCTGCCTATAGAAAGTGGCGAAGTGCCATACGATATGTTTATGCTACTGGGCCTCCACAGCATCTGGAAAACTAGGATGGCGGCTAGGCACGCAGACGCAAATGTGAAACCAGTCAGGGAAAACTTTGTAGAAAGTGTAGTTTCTCTGAGAGATGTTCTCCGCAGTCAACCTCAGCCACCGGAGTGGGTGGCAGTTATGGACAAATTGATCGAAATGAAAATGTTTTAATCCGTCGCCTTAGCCAAAGTCTGGCTAGCGACTTTTTATGCCTGCGCATGTATTGTTTTCCGGCAATAAAGAAAAAAAAAAGTCAGGATGGCCGAGCGGTCTAAGGCGCCAGACTCAAGGTTGAACTCCTTGCCTGCGGGATATGGGCTAAACGAGGCTTCTGGTCCGCAAATGTGGGCGTGGGTTCGAATCCCACTTCTGACACATTTTTTTCTTGATTCTTCGTGCACCCGATTTATAGATTCGCAAAATCGGTGCACCGACAGTGTCACTATGGCCGAGCGAAACTGTGCACCGGTTTGTTGAGAGTGTCAAATCTGTTGGCGAGGCTCCCGAGTGGCTGTCAAGGGTGGAGCCTTTGATGGCCCTAAAGGAATTTTAATGTGACGAAGCCAGCCCCTGGCAGGCTGACTATATCAACACCAAGTGTTCATTGTGTCCCGCCATTTTGTTGTGTAATGTCAAAGCCAGGCAATAAAAAAAAAAAGTCAGTATGGCCGAGCGGTCTAAGGCGCCAGACTCAAGGTTGAACTCCTTGCCTGCGGGATGTGGGCTAAACGAGGCTTCTGGTCCACAAATGTGGGCGTGGGTTCGAGTCCCACTTCTGACACATTTTTTACTTGATTTTCGTGCACCCGATTTATAGATTCGAAAAAATCGGTGCACCGACAGTGTCAGGATGGCCGAGCGGTCTAAGGCGCCGGACTCAAGGTTGAACTTCTTGCCTGCGGGATGTGGGCTAAACGAGGCTTCTGGTCCACAAATGTGGGCGTGGGTTCGAATCCCACTTCTGACACATTTTTTTCTTGATTCTTCGTGCACCCGATTTATAGATTTCTTAAAATCGGTGCACCGACAGTGTCAGGATGGCCGAGGATTCTACTTCCGGCCACCGAGCGTGACGGACGTGTGTATCATGGGCTCCCAAGGAGCGGATTCAGCGGCCCGGCCGGGCCGCGGTATCAGGAGTACGATCAAAGCGAACGAGGACTACCAGCTGATTTTGCCGCATTTTCCAACAGGTTCGAGTGTTTTGCATACTGTTTTTTTTTGCATGGCGACGTCCAAGCCAGGCCATACCGTGTTGAAAACTTTCGTGACGCTCTTGAGCGTCTGTCATTGCTGCCGGAAGTGGTTGCCCTCGGGGCATATCAAATGAATCATGTTTGGGCCGTGACATTCTGCAATGAAGAAGGAAAAAACAAAATGCTACAGGCGGAGGCGGAGGCTTTCAACTTCAAGGACCAGCGCTGCATGGTCATTGACCCACGCAACTAGGGCGTCAGGCTAAAGCTGTTCTGGCTGCTACACGGAGCGCAAGATGACGACGTGAAGGCAGCTCTTGCGGCTTTTGGAAAAGTGACCGACATAACTCGGGACAAGTGGAGAGTGAAAGGCTGCGTCGACAAGTCGTCTACTACGCGCTCAGTGACACTGAAGCTGAAGGTGGGCGTTACCATCGAGGACTTACCGCACCAGCTGCGTGTTGGAGAGGACGTCGCACTCGTCCACGTTCCTGGCAGAGCTCAGCTCTGCCTCCGGTGGCGCGGCACCGGACACATACGTCGGGAGTGCCGTGTGCCACGTTGCGGGCTCTGTCGTCGCTTCGGCCACGACGACGCCCAGTGCGTGCGAACATATGCTACCGTAGCTGGTCCTGGTCGTAGGGATACTACTGAGGAGCATATTATGGACGAAGTCGACGCGGTAGAGGCGACCCGTGAGAGTCGGGAAGACGCAGTACCGAAAAGCATAGCTTCAGAAAAAGCAACGCTTCCCACGGAACATGAGGCTGCCAACTCAGAAGAACCACCTGTGCCTGACACCAGAACTGAGGCGGACGCGGGAAAAGCAGATGATGCTGCGGTAGGTGCACCTGAGACGGTTTTGCAATCGACCGACGAGAAGGACATTGACACGGAGATGCCCGCGGCGTCAACTTTGCCAGCGAAGAGGACGCACGACGAAGCTGATGACAAGGCGACGAGCTACGACGGGACGGACCATGAGGAACCTCTTCCCAAAGCGCCTCCTGTTCGACGTGCGGCCTACAAGCCCAAGCCGAACATCCCTCCTGATCGTAGGACTTCGTCGGGTGTCCCTCCGCCTTAGCGGAGGTGCCTTGCTGGGTCTTCGTGTTGGTAACCCGGTCTTCGATCGGGTTCAGTGCTGACACCGCCGTACTTTGCAAACTGGAAGGATTTTTGATGAGGTGAGCTGCAAACCGATGTCACTTCGAGAGCGGCGAATCCCAACCATTTAGATGGCGTCTCAAATAACATCTTGCTTGCGTATTGCCACACTGAACGTGAGAGGTCTTTCTGCGCGAAGGAGGCAAAATCAGCTTAAGCGACTCTTGTTCGAAAACGAAATCGATCTGTTGGCTGTTCAAGAGACAAAAATTGAAAGCGAAGAGTTGACAGATGCGATGGCAGAAATTTACCGTGCACAGTTCAGTGTTTGCGTGTGCCATGCGGAAGGAAAGTCGAGAGGGTGTCTGATTTTAACTCGAAACGGCAAAGTCGCCGTGGAAACTGCATTTTCCTGTGAAAGTGGCCGGATTGTAGCATGCGATTTTTACTTTTCTGGTGTAGAGTGGAGAGTTGTGTGTTTATATGCACCTAATAGAATTCCCTAACGAGATGCCTTTTTTCGCCGTGTTCAACCTTTCCTGCTGACAGAAAAGAGTGTACTATGGCTTGGAGATTTTAACTGCGTGTGTAGACCTGAAGATAGAACAAGCAACAAAACCCTGCAGGATACGAGTGCCGAGCTGCTGTCTGAGATGATTAATGAAGCAGAATTGGAAGACATTGGCATTATAATGCAAGGTTCAGAACAAGCACAGTACACGCATTTCCAAGGCGTTAGTCACGCAAGGCTGGACAGAATTTACGTTCCTTCTGAGGTTGTGCCCTTGTGTTCCCAGTACCAGACTGTGCACGTCAGCTTCAGTGATCATTCTTTAGTCGTGATCACACTTGGGGAGAGGAAAAGAACTGTCAAGTTTAGTTGGGAATTATGGAAATTTAATGACTCATTGTTGGAGGATGAGGAGTTTAGCAAGAAATTAAAAGACTCAGTCAAAAGCTTGTTAGAAAAAGAGACAGACTTTATACAAACATGGGAACAATTTAAATGCGACGTGAAAGTGGCCGCTATAGAAAGAGCATGTGTTTTAAAGCGTAAAGAAAAACAGCAAGAAAAGGAACTTCGTACCGAGCTTGATTTCATGCTCAGCATGGAAAGCGTCAAGCCGGGGTTGTACAGACAAGAAATAAAAGAGACCAAAACTAAGCTTGAACTAATAGATGAAACGAAATATCGAGGTGCTGTGATAAGGGCGCGCAGCGAAAGATTTTGGCTTGGGGAGACGCCCACAAAAAGGGCGCTCAGCGACGAAAAACAGTATGCAGTTTCGAAAGAGATAAAGGAAATTAGTTATCGCAATGACGTAACTTCCGCATCTGAGGCGATTGAAAGGGCGTTTCTGGAATATTACCAAAACTTGTTCAGCCTTAAAACGCCTGATGTTGAACATTACAAAACTGCATTCCTGTCGCTAATGCCAAGAGTCGAGGAGGACCTGGCGCAGGTACTTGAGGAGCCCATAACGGCAGCAGAAATCGAAGCTGCAATACAGCAGCTGAGCTTAAACAAGTCGCCTGGGCCGGACGGCCTCGGTGCCGCACTTTACAAGGCCTTGAAAACAGAAATGGCAATAGCATTGCAGCGCGTAATAAGCGAGTGTTACGAAAGAAAGTTAACTCCACCGTCTCTTCGAACTTCCCACGTGGTGTTGATCCCAAAATCGGACGACCCGAGTAGGTTGCAGTCAGTTGAGTGTTACCGCCCAATAAGCTTAACTAACGAGGACTACAAAATTTATATGAAAGTGCTAGCCGGACGACTCCAAACAGTAATTAAAACCCTTGTTGGCCCACACCAGACCTGCGGCATAAAAGACAGATCCATTTTTACTAACATACACGTAGCTAGGAGTGTCCTTGAATGCTGTGATGCAACGGAGGGTCGTGTCGCCATGATGCAACTGGACCTGCATAAGGCGTTTGATAAAGTTGTGCATGAAATTTTGTTCGCGCTGTTGGAACAAGTGAATGTAGGATGTATCATCACTGATGGCGTGAAAATGGTTTATGATGGCTGTACATCAAGGTTCATAATTAACCGCCTGAGTAATAGTATTCCTGTCTTGTCGTCAGTGAGGCAGGGTTGCCCTCTTTCTCCACTGCTTTTTGCACTCTACCTGGAGCCCTTTTGTTTAAAGCTGTTAACTACGCAGAACATTCGATGTTACGCCTTTTGTCATAATGAAGTGAAGGTATTGGCATATGCAGATGATATAGCAGTGTTCTGTAGAGACCAGGAAAGCGTGCAAGAAGTGGTGAGAGAAGCCGTAAATTTTTGTGATGCAAGTGGCTGTGCGATAAGCTGGCAGAAATGTTTTGGTTTTTGGCATGGAAAGTGGCAGGCCACGCCAGAAGTATTCTGTCGAATGAAGTGGGTAGACACGCCAGGAAAGTATCTCGGCGTGCCGCTAACCAACTACAGGGAAAACAAAGAATATTGGGCCCATGAAACCGAACGAGTCAAAGCTCAGACAATCAAATGGGGCGGTCACAACTTTTCCATGTTTGCAAGAGCTACGGTGTGCAACATGTTTTTAATAGCGAGGATTTTTTACGTTCTGCAAGCGTTAACTTTGCCAAGGACTTCAGTGCAAAGGTTGCACAGAGTGTTTGCAACATTTATTTGGGCGTCAACATGGGAACGTACCAGCCGATGCAATCTGTTCCACAAGGTGCGGAACGGGGGGCTAGGGTTATCAAATTTATTTCTGAGACAGATAGTCACTAGATTCTTGTTCTTGCGTCAAGATAATGATTTTCTGCGAACTGTTATTCAAGTGCGATTGTCAGAATCACTGCCTGATTATGTTGTGTCATCCATGTCTGCAGGGCGGAGTGGGTTAAGTGCTTTTTTGCAAGAAGTTGTTGCAGCAGTCCGTATTCTTCGGTCAAAATTTTCCGATGAGTATCTAACCATTGTAACAAGAAAAAAGATGTACAAGGACTTGCTTGATGTGTTTCTGCCAGTGCCTGTTTATCGCAGTGCTTATCTTCTCGGTCCCGAAAGGGATGTGCTAAAAAGAGTAAAAAGAATGCCGGTGAAGCCTTCAGTGCGTTCTTTCTTTTTTCAATTGCATACTGGAACCCTCCCAGTGAAGCCATGGTTGCAAAGCAAAGGCCTTTTTGTACCTTGGTCAGCAGAGTGCCTTATTTGCAAAAAAGTGGAAACTATAGAACATATCTTTCTCGACTGTCATGACGCTGTTTTTCTTTGGGATGTGTTGAAGCGCACACTGAAAAAAGATTTCCCCCTGACTCCTTTTGGAATACGCTTCCTACCATGTGCAGAGCCAGGTGGAGTGCCTTGCGACCTGCTAATGTTGCTCTGCATGCACAGCCTATGGCGTACGCGAATGGATGTCAGGCATGAACATGTTGTTGTGAATCCGGCTCATCAGTATTTCATTGAGAGCATCATGTATACTCAGGAAGTTTTCGGACAGCAAGCTCCTCAGTGTCGTGTCCCTCTCTCTGCTTCGTCCCTCTTTGCGCTGTTTTTTATCCTAAGATCATGCACCAACCAGCCCAAATTTCCACCCTTTTGAAGCTCCTCAGCCTGAGTGGCTGCCTGTCCTCGACCAACTAAAATCATTTAACCCATTTTATCATCGTGCACTAGCTAGAAACTGACCTGTGCTTTTATTGTCATGTCATTGTATTTTTGTTTTGTTTGCCCGGCCAAGTCGGTAATAAAGAAAAAAAAAATCAGGATGGCCGAGCGGTCTAAGGCGCCAGACTCAAGATTGAACTCCTTGCCTGCGGGATGTGGGCTAAACGAGGCTTCTGGTCCACAACTGTGGGCGTGGGTTCGAATCCCACTTCTGACACATTTTTTTCTTGATTCTTCGTGCTCCCGATTTATAGATTCGTAAAATCGGTGCACCGACAGTGTCAGGATGGCTGACATTCCACTTCCGGCTTCCGTGGGAGACGGTCGTGTGATGGGAAGCTCTGAGCGCGCTTCGTTATCGGTCATGTCTGGCCGAGGTTTCGGTGAGCGACGCCCACCAGTGGGCTATCGCTTAGTTTTGCCTACGCTGCCTTCGGGAGACGCAATGAAGACAGCGGTTTTCCTTCACTGCGATCCGGGCGGCCTTATCGCATACAGGATTTTCGTTAGCCTTTGGAAACTTCCGGTGTTCTACCTTTCGTGGCTGGCATTGGGGCCTTTCAAATGTCGCATGTGTGGATGTTGAAGCTGAAAACTGCGGAAGCGAAGGAACGACTGCTGAAAGAAGGAGCACTTGAAGTGAAAAAACGGTATTGTGCGGTCATAGACCCCAACAAACGTGAGTTGGCCTTCAGGGTGCACTGGGTGCCCTTCTACGTGTCGAATGATTCTGTGCAGAAGGCTTTCGAAGAATTTGGAGAGGTGACAGACGTCAACCGCGAGCAGTGGAACAGTCCCGGGTTCGAAGACGTCGAATCGACAACCCGTCTGGTGCGCATGGTTCTGAAGGAGGGGCTCTCTATCGATGATTTGCCCCACATGCTCAAGTTCTACGGAGGACAAGTGTTGGTGGTGGTGCCTGGACGGCCACCAATATGCCTACGGTGCAAAAGGACGGGACATATTCGACGCGACTGCCGCACGCCAAGATGCAGTTTGTGTCACGCCTTCGGACACGAACGGGAAGGGTGCTTTCGCACGTATGCGCGTGTGGCCACGGGTACTGCTCCGCCGCAAGACGACGGCAGCGAGCTGCTCATGGACCAGGAGAAACTGGAGAACGCCGGAGCCCCGCCCCCTTCAGGACTCAGCGACGGCCCTGCTTCCCAGCAGCCGGAGCTGCCCGCTGGCGACGAGAAGACACAAGGTGACCCCGCTGCAGAAACGACTGGCAAGAAGGCGGATGCTGCTGCGGCGACAGAAGAGCCAACGAGGGAGAGCACTTCAGGCGACCACGACTCCGAGGCGCCGATGGATGCGAAAGTCGCTTCCATTAAGCGACCTCGTGGCTACGAAAAGGCACCGGCTACGGAACGAGAACTAAGTCGGCTAGAAAGGCATTGGAGAGGGGAGGGAGCCAAGAGAGGCAAGTTAGCCTTGTCGCGGTCCTCGTCGCTAACTCGCGACGAGAGGCCGAAGCAGTGAGCCTTAGTCACTGTTGTTTGTTTGCTGTGTGCACGCTATGGCTTATTTGAAGAAACCGCTAAAAGTTGGCACTCTGAACGTACGAGGGCTTGCCTCGAAGCGTAAGCAAGTGCAGTTGAACCGACTGTTCGGGGAGTTAGATCTAGATATCGCGGCTATTCAAGAAACAAAAGTTGAGGATGAGCAGCAAACAGATAACATGGTGCTTGTTTTTCGTTCGCATTTCAATGTTTGTGTAAGCCATGCGGCTGGTTTGTCGGCGGGATGCTGTCTTTTCCTGAGGAAAAACATAGGCATAGTGGAGGAACAAATAATAACTTGTGCAAGGGGGCGGTTTATCGTGTGTGACTTCACATATGAAACATTCGCGTTGAGGGTTGTTGTCCTGTATGCTCCCACGATACAAAAGGAACGGCGCGGTTTTTTTGAACAGTTAGCCTCGTTCCTTGATTGCAGTTGAGTGCTCATCCTATTGGGAGACTTCAATTGCGTTTTGGACCCTAAAGATCGTTCAAATGTAAAGGACGTAAAAGACCCGAGTGTTGATTTCTTGAAGAGTGTCCTCAACGAGTGCAGCTTGGAGGATGTAATAGGCCTGGCGAAGAGTCAGAATCACGTGCATTTTACGCATTTTCAAGGTAGTAGCCACGCACGACTGGACAGATATGTGTCGCCGGAGTTTTCACCTTCCTGTGAGCAGTATGAAGTGAAGCAAATGTCATTTAGTGACCACTGCCTAGTTACGGTAACTTTGGGAGGAAGGAAGCAGCGTAAAGCAAAAATGAACTGGGATATGTGGAAACTAAACTCAAGGCTTATAGAAGACGACATATTTTTAAGAAAAGCTAAGGAAAGCATGGATATGTTTAATAATAGTAAAACAGGACGTATTGAATGTTGGGAATGCTTTAAGCAGGAGTTGAAAATGCATGCCATTGAGCGTTCAACCATAAGAAAATATGAGGAAAAAAAAGAAGAAAAGCAGTTGCGTGAGCTTTTGGCGAATTTAGGGCACGAAGAGGAAAAAACGCCGGGCATGTTCATGCATGATATAAAAGGCGTCAAAGTTAGGCTAGAAGCTTTAGATGCTCAGAAGTACAGAGGAGCAGCGATAAGACCACGCACGGAAAAATGGCTTACTGGTGAAATGCCTACAAAACGCGCGCTCACAGATGAAAAGCGATACGCGCGGTCAAACGAGATATCAGTTATCGAATACAAAGGACGAATCCTCAGTGAACAAAGTGAAATTTCGAGTGCATTCGTGGAACAGTACTGTGAGCTGTTTTCACGCAAAGCACCAAGTGAAGAAGGGTTTCGGGAAAACTTTTTGCCACTTATGCCAATATTAGCAAATGAGATAACTGAAGAACTAGAGAGCGAAATAAGTATTAAGGAAATAGAGACAGCAATTGAGGAATTGAATGCCGGAAAGTCGCCGGGACCTGCCGGTTTGACTGCTGCCTTTTATAAGAGCTTTAAATATGACATTGCTGCTATGCTACATAAGCTTTTCAAAGAGTGTTTTGAGGTCGGTAGGCTGCCACCTTCGTTTAGCAATGCTCATACGGTCTTAATTCCTAAGACAGATGACCCTGCCAAGCTGGTAAAAGTAACAAGCTATAGACCGATCACGTTAACAAACGTTGATTATAAAATCCGGATGAAAGTGTTAGCTAAGCGATTGCAATACGTCATAAAGGATATTGTAGGGCCTCACCAAACGTGTGGCATAAAAACAAGAAGCATATTTAAAAATATTCATGTAGCACGCAGCGTGCTCGAGTGCTGCGATGCTTTAAATAAGAAAGTGGCTATGGTTCAAATTGACTTTGAAAAAGCATTTGATCGGGTGTCTCATGAAATACTCTATTGTTTGTTGGAACATATTGGTGTTGGTTCGGTTGTTCTCAATGGGGTAAAAATGGCTTATGCATGTTGCTCGACACGACTTATGGTAAACAAAATATTATCTGAAAGAATTGATGTGAGGGCTTCTGTTCGACAAGGATGTCCACTGTCCCCTCTACTTTTTGCAATTTATTTGGAGCCTTTTTGTAGGATGATAACTGCGAGCGAGCACATCCGAGGTTTTAGGTTGGGAGCGTGTGAGGTGCGAATACTGGCATATGCAGATGATGTTGCCCTCTTTTGTGAAGATCGCAAAAGTATTGTAGAAGCGTTACAAGTAACCGAAAGGTTTTGCAGGCAAACTGGTAGCGCTGTTAATCTCGATAAATGTCTCGGAGTCTGGCATGGGCAATGGGACTTGGAACCAGAATTGTTCTGCGGGGTCCGATGGGCTACAACTCCCGGAGCTTATTTGGGAGTCCCGCTGGACAGATATGGGGAAAATACCAATTACTGGAATGAAAAAGCGGAAGAAATGCGGGACCGGACCAAAGGATGGATGGGCCGTAATCTTTCTATTTTCGCGCGCGCAACTGTATGTAACACCTTTCTTGTGGCAAGGATCATGTATTTACTTCAAGTATTATATTGTGCACGAACCAATATCCAAAGGTTTCATCGGGTTTTTGCGGTCTTCATTTGGGCGTCCAATTGCGAACGAATTCGCAGAGATAATCTCTTCCGGAGAGTAAAGGTCGGGGGACTGTCTCTAATGCATCTCTATGTACGGCAGGTTGTTTTAAGGTTTTGTTTCCTGCGTGACCAAAATGACCCCTTCCTGCGAACATTCATACAAACCATGTTATCCAGTGCACTTCCAGAATTCATTGTCTCTTCGTGCAATGCTCGGCGGTACACAGTGTCTCGCTTCCTGCGAGAGGTTGTCTGGTCATTCAGGTTTTTGCTAGTGCGGTTCTCGCTAGAGTATTTAGCGAATGTAACGCCGAAGCGCTTATACAAGGATCTTATTGAACAGTTGTTTCCAGCGCCACTGTACAGAACCTTATACTGTGAAGGCCCTGGGAAAGACGTTCTCAGGCGAGTTAAAAAGATGACTGTTGCACCTGGCGTCAAAACATTCTTTTTTAAATTACACACAGGAACGCTACCAGTAAAAACATGGCTAGAGGAAAAGGGCCTTTTTGTTCCTTGGGGCTCGAACTGTCTCCTGTGTAGAAAACCGGAGACGGTAGAACACGTGTTCCTCGATTGTTGGGATGCCGTGTTCTACTGGGATGTTTTGCAAAGAACCCTAAAAAAGGACTTGCCATTGACACCGCGCGGAATTCGGTACTTGACCACTGAAAGTGATGTTGCACAGTATGACCAGATTATGTTATTGGGCCTTCACAGCATTTGGAGGAGTAGAATGGCTGTAAGACATTGTGACTTGGATGCACGATCGGTATGTGGTTATTTTGTGGAGCATGTGTATAAGTTAAGAGAAGTCTTGAAGCAACAAGATTGCGCGGATGATGTATTGAGTCTGATGGACCAACTTGTGTTAATGAAAGTCCATTAGACACGGTTGTCTGCCAAGGGGCACGACAACTACGATATTTTATTGATGTATTCATTCATGCAATAAAGAAAAAAAAAAGGATGGCCGAGCGGTCTAAGGCGCCAGACTCAAGGTGAAACTCCTTGCCTGCGGGATGTGGGCTAAACGAGGCTTCTGGTCCACAAATGTGGGCGTGGGTTCGAATCCCACTCCTGACACATATTTTTGTTGATTCTTCGTGCATCCAATTTATATATTTGTAAAATGGGGTGTGTCGACAGTGTCAGGATGGCCGATTTTCTACTTCCGGCCACCGAGCGTGACGGACGTGTGTATCATGGGCTCCCAAGGAGCGGATTTAGCGGCCCAGCCGGGCCGCGGTATCAGGAGTACGATCAAACCGAACGAGGACTACCAGCTGATTTTGCCGCATTTGCCAACAGGTTCGAGCGTTTTGCATACTGCTTTTTTTGCATGGCGACGTCCAAGCCAGGCCATACCGTGTTGAAAACTTTCGTGACGCTCTTGAGCGTCTGTCATTGCTGCCGGAAGTGGTTGCCCTCGGGGCATATCAGATGAATCATGTTTGGGCCGTGACATTCTGCAATGAAGAAGGAAAAAAACAAAATGCTACAGGCGGAGGCGTTCAACGTCAAGGACCACCGCTGTGTGGTCATTGACCCATGCAACCAGGGCGTCAGGCTGAAGCTGTTCTGGCTGCTACACGGCGTGAAAGATGACGACGTGAAGGCAGCTCTGGCGGCTTTTGGAAAAGTGACCGACATAACTCGGGACAAGTGGAGAGTCAAAGGCTGCGTCGACAAGTCGTCTACTACGCGCTCAGTGACATTGAAGCTGAAGGTGGGCGTTACCATCGACGACTTACCGCACCAGCTGCGTGTTGGAGAGGACGTCGCACTCGTCCACGTTCCTGGCAGAGCTCCGCTCTGCCTCCGGTGCCGCGGCACCGGACACATACGTCGGGAGTGCCGTGTGCCACGTTGCGGGCTCTGTCGTCGCTTCGGCCACGACGACACCCAGTGCGTGCGAACATATGCTACCGTAGCTGGTCCTGGTCGTAGGGATACTACTGAGGAGCATATTATGGACGAAGTCGACGCAGTAGAGGCGACCCGTGAGAGTCGGGAAGACGCAGTACCGAAAAGCATAGCCTATGAAAAAGCAACGCTTCCCACGGAACATGAGGCTGCCAACTCAGAAGAACCGCCTGTGCCTGACACCAGAACTGAGGCGGACGCGGGAAAAGCAGATGATGCTGCGGTAGGTGCTGCTGAGACGGTTTTGGAATCGACCGACGAGAAGGACGTTGACACGGAGATGCCCGCGGCGTCAACTTTGCCAGCGAAGAGGACGCACGACGAAGCTGATGACAAGGCGACGAGCTACGACGGGACGGACCATGAGGAACCTCTTCCCAAAGCCCCTCCTGTTCGACGTGCGGCCTACAAGCCCAATCCGAACATCCCTCCTGATCGTAGGACTTCGTCTGGTGTCCCTCCGCCTTAGCGGAGGTGCCTTGCAGGGTCTTCGTGTTGGTAACCCGGTCTTCGATCGGGTTCAGTCCTGACACCGCCGTACTTTGCAAGCTGGAAGGATTTTTGATGAGGTGAGCTGCAAACCGATGTCACTTTGAGAGCGGCGAATCCCAACCATTTAGATGGCGCCTCAACTAACATCTAGCTTGCGTATTGCCATACTGAACGTGAGAGGTCTTTCTGCGCGAAGAAGGCAAAATCAGCTTAAACGTCTCTTGTTCGAAAACGAAATCGATCTGTTGGCTGTTCAAGAGACAAAAATTGAAAGCGAAGAGTTGACAGATGCGATGGCAGAAATTTACCGTGCACAGTTCAGTGTTTGCGTGTGCCATGCAAAAGGAAAGTCGGGAGGGTGTCTGATTTTAACTCGAAACGGCAAAGTCGCTGTGAAAACTGTATTTTCCTGTGAAAGTGGCCGGATTGTAGCATGCGATTTTTACTTTTCTGGTGTAGAGTGGAGAGCTGTGTGTGTATATGCACCTAATAGAATTCCAGAACGAGATGCCTTTTTTCGCCGTGTTTAACCTTTCCTGCTGACAGAAAAGCGTGTACTATTGCTTGGAGATTTGAACCGCGTGTGTAGACCTGAAGATAGAACAAGCAACAAAACCCTGCAGGACACGAGTGCCGAGCTGCTGTGTGAGATGATTAATGAAGCAGAATTGGAAGATATTGGCATTATAATGCAAGGTTCAGAACAAGCACAGTACACGCATTTCCAAAGCGTTAGTCACGCAAGGCTGGACAGAATTTATGTTCCTTCTGAAGTTGTGCCCTTGTGTTCCCAGTACCAGACTGTGCACGTCAGCTTCAGTGATCATTCTTTAGTCGTGATCACACTTGGGGAGAGGAAAAGGACTGTCAAGTTTAGTTGGGAATTATGGAAATTTAATGACTCATTGTTGGAGGATGACGAGTTTAGCAAGAAACTAAAAGACTCAGTCAAAAGCTTGTTAGAAAAAGAGACAGACTTTATACAAACATGGGAACAATTTAAATGCGACGTGAAAGTGGCCGCTATAGAAAGAGCATGTGTTTTAAAGCGTAAAGAAAAACAGCAAGAACAGGAACTTCGTACCGAGCTTGATTTCATGCTCAGCGTGGAAGGCGTCAAGCCGAGGTTGTACAGACAAGAAATAAAAGAGACCAAAACTAAGCTTGAACTAATAGATGAAACGAAATATCGAGGAGCTGTGATAAGGGCACGCAGCGAAAGATTTTGGCTTGGGGAGACGCCCACAAAAAGGGCGCTCAGCGACGAAAAACAGTATGCAGTTTCGAAAGAGATAAAGGAAATTTGTTATCGCAATGACGTAACTTCCGAATCTGAGGTGATTGAAAGGGTGTTTCTGGAATATTACCAAAACTTGTTCAGCCTTAAAACGCCTGATGTTGAACATTACAAAACTGCATTCCTGTCGCTAATGCCAAGAGTCGAGGAGGACCTGGCGCAGGTACTTGAGGAGCCCATAACGGCAGCAGAAATCGAAGCTGCAATACAGCAGCTGAGCTTGAACAAGTCGCCTGGGCCGGACGGCCTCGGTGCCGCACTTTACAAGGCTTTGAAAACAGAAATGGCAATAGCATTACAGCGCGTAATAAGCGAGTGTTACGAAAGAAAGTTAACTCCGCCGTCTTTTCGAACTTCCCACGTGGTGTTGATCCCAAAATCGGACGACCCGAGTAGGTTGCAGTCAGTTGAGTGTTACCGCCCAATAAGCTTAACTAACGTAGACTACAAAATTTATATGAAAGTGCTAGCCGGACGACTCCAAACAGTAATTAAAACCCTTGTTGGCCCACACCAGACCTGCGGCATAAAAGAAAGATCCATTTTTACTAACATACACGTAGCTGGAAGTGTCCTTGAATGCTGTGATGCAACGGAGGGTCGTGTCGCCATGATGCAACTGGACCTGCATAAGGCGTTTGATAAAGTTGTGCATGAAATTTTGTTCGTGCTTTTGGAACATGTGAATGTAGGATGTATCATCACTGATGGCGTGAAAATGGTTTATGATGGCTGTACAACAAGGTTGATAATTAATAACCGCCTGAGTAATAGTATTCCTGTCTTGTCGTCAGTGAGGCAGGGTTGCCCTCTTTCTCCACTGCTTTTTGCACTTTACCTGGAGCCCTTTTGTTTAAAGCTGTTAACTACGCAAAACATTCGAGGTTACGCCTTTTGTCATAATGAAGTGAAGGTATTGGCATATGCAGATGATATAGCAGTGTTCTGCAGAGACCAGGAAAGCGTGCAAGAAGTGGTGAGAGAAGCCGTAAATTTTTGTGATGCAAGTGGCTGCGCGATAAGCTGGCAGAAATGTTTTGGTTTTTGGCATGGAAAGTGGCAGGCCACGCCAGAAGTATTCTGTCGAATGAAGTGGGTAGACACGCCAGGAAAGTACCTCGGCGTGCCGCTAACCAACTACAGAGAAAGCAAAGAATATTGGGCCCATGAAACCGAACGAGTCAAAGCTCAGACAAGCAAATGGGGCGGTCACAACTTTTCCATGTTCGCAAGAGCTACGGTGTGCAACATGTTTTTAGTAGCGAGGATTTTTTACGTTCTGCAAGCGTTAACTTTGCCAAGGACTTCAGTGCAAAGGTTGCACAGAGTGTTTGCAACATTTATTTGGGCGTCAACATGGGAACGTACCAGCCGATGCAATCTGTTCCACAAGGTGCGGAACGGGGGGCTAGGGTTGTCAAATTTATTTCTGAGACAGATAGTCACTAGATTCTTTTTCTTGCGTCAAGATAATGATTTTCTGCGAACTGTTATACATGTGCGATTGTCAGAATCACTGCCTGATTATGTTGTGTCATCTATGTCTGCAGGGCGGAGTGGGTTAAGTGCTTTTTTGCAAGAAGTTGTTGCAGCAGTCCGTATTCTTCGGTCAAAATTTTCTGATGAGTATCTAACCATTGTAACAAGGAAAAAGATGTACAAGGACATGCTTGATGTGTTTCTGCCAGTGCCTGTTTATCGCAGTGCTTATCTTCTGGGTCCCGAAAGGGATGTGCTAAAAAGACTCAAAAGAATGCCGGTGAAGCCTTCAGTGCGTTCTTTCTTTTTTCAATTGCATACTGGAACCCTCCCAGTGAAGCCATGGCTGCAAAGCAAAGGCCTTTTTGTACCTTGGTCAGTAGAGTGTCTTATTTGCAAGAAAGTGGAAACTATAGAACATATATTTCTCGACTGTCATGACGCTGTTTTTCTTTGGGATGTGTTGAAGCGCACACTGAAAAAAGATTTCCCCCGACTCCTTTTGGAATACGCTTCCTACCATGTGCAGAGCCAGGTGAAGTGCCTTGCGACCTGCTGATGTTGCTCTGCATGCACAGCCTATGGCGTACGCGAATGGATGTCAGGCATGAACATGTTGTTGTGAATCCGGCTCATCAGTATTTCATTGACAGCATCATGTATACTCAGGAAGTTTTCGGACAGCAAGCTCCTCAGCCTGAGTGGCTGCCTGTCCTCGACCAACTAAAATCATTTAACCCATTTTATCATCGTGCACTAGCTAGAAACTGACCTGTGCTTTTATTGTCATGTCATTGTATTTTTGTTTTGTTTGCCCGGCCAAGTCGGTAATAAAGAAGAAAAAAAAAGTGTCAGGATGGCCGAGCGGTCTAAGGCGCCAGACTCAAGGTTAAACTCCTTGCCTGCGTGATGTGGGCGAAACGAGGCTTCTGGTCCACAAATGTGGGCGTGGGTTCGAATCCCACTTCTGACACATATTTTTCTTGATTCTTCGTGCATCCAATTTATATATTTGTAAAATGGGGTGTGGCGACAGTGTCAGGATGGCCGAGCGCATAGGATTCATTAAGAAGGGGAATGGTTTTTCATAGGAAATGTGGAAGTTAAATGAGAAGCTACTCCAGGACGAATTTTATAACCGAGCTGTAAGGGAAGAAATAGCAAAAAGAGAACCAAGTAGTAACATGAGGATTTGGCAGCAGTGGGAGCTCACTAAAGAAACTTTAAAATTAAAAGCAATAGATAGAGCCACCTGTATACGTCATGAAGCAAAAAAAGAGGAAATGGAGCTAAAGGCACTGCTTCAGAAGATGATAAAACAGGAATGCCGAGCGCCTGGTAAATGGATAGAAGACATAAGGAAAACCAAACAAAAGTTACAGCTTATCGAAGAAGAACGTTATCGGGGAGCGCTGGTGAGTGCAAGGGCAGAAGACATGGCCGCAGGGGAAGCGCCAACGAAACGAGCGCTTGGTTTAGAAAAAGCCCGTGCCGAAAGAAACCACATAAACGAAATAGAATGGAGAGGTGTTTCTAAAACAGACATCGATCATATCAAAGCAGCTTTTTTCGAGCATTACCAGGCGCTCTTCGCATTGCATCCGGTAGACGTTGTCACTTTTAAGGGGGCGTTTCTGGCCGAGATGCCGCGCCTGGACGACGAAACTAAAGACAGATTAGAGCAGAAGATAAATCAAGGGGAAGTTGAGCAAGCAATAGACAGTCTAAACCCTGGTAAGTCGCCTGGACCGGACGGGTTCAGCGCGGCATTCTACAAAGAATTTAAGCATGTAATTTCCCCGGTCTTGACAGACATCTTTAATGAAGCCTTTAAACTAAAATCACTGCCTCCGTCCTATGGCTCGTCCCATACTGTGCTGATTCCGAAAACGAACGACACAGACAGATTACGACTGGTAGCAGCATATCGACCCATAGCACTCACTAACGTCGAGTACAAAATTTACATGAAGGTTTTGGCACGAAGGTTGCAGACCGTGATCCATTTATTAGTTGGTCCGCATCAGACCTGCGGGATTAAAGGGCGGTCCATTTTTACAAATATCCACGTTGCGCGCAGTGTATTAGAATGTTGTGATGAGACTGATGATCAGGTAGCTATGCTCCAGATAGATTTAGAAAAGGCTTTTGACTGCGTTGCCCATGAACTTTTGTTTGCAGTATTGGGCCATGTTAACGTTGGTTCTGTTATTCGCGAGGGTGTGGCCCTGGCATACCGGAACTGCACGACGAGATTGATCGTTAACAAGAGTCTGGGGGCCCCCATTAGCGTGCAGCGTTCGGTGCGCCAGGGCTGTCCCCTCAGCCCCCTTTTATTTTGTATTTATATGGAGACCCTTTGTTTAAAGATACTGAAAAACAGGAGTATTACCGGATTCAGATTACAAGCAGCCGAAGTGAAGCTCTTGGCGTACGCTGATGACATTGCTGTGTTTGCCGTTGACGAGGGAGGCATAAGCGAGGCTGTTCAATGTGTACGCGATTTCAGCCAAGCTACAGGCAGCGGGGTTAACTGGTCGAAGTGCCTCGGGCTTTGGCATGGAAGGTGGGCATCTACGCCTGAACGGTTTGCTAGTGTGCCGTGGACGACAACACCAGATAAGTACTTGGGCGTTCCGCTCGATGCTTACCGTGACAGTGAACATTATTGGACAGGACAGGTCAAAGAGACACGGGAGAGAGCTGATAAGTGGAAAGGAACGACCTTGTCGATTTTCGCCAGAGCCACTGTTTGCAACCTGTTTTTTATCAGCAGGCTCTGGTACGTAATGCAGGTGTTGCACTGTTCACGGTTAAGTATTCAAAAGCTACACCGAATTTTCGCCGTCTTTATCTGGTCGTCTGAATGGGAGTGCTGCAGCCGGACCAACCTGTTGCGACGGGTACAAGACGGCGGGTTGGGATTGGGCCATTTGTTTTTGCGACAGCTGGTCAATCGTTTTTTGTTTTTTCGGGACACCAGAGACCCTTTTTTGCGTACCGTATGCCAAGTTAGGCTGCGGCATCTACTTCCAGAGTACATAGTCAGAACTGCTGAGGTGTATACTAGGGTCACCGGTTTTTACCGGGAAATCTTTGCCAGTGTAAGGTTTCTTACCGCGCGGTTTTCCAATGACTTTCTGTCCATTGTGAAACGAAAGAAACTGTACCGTGCCTTGTGCGATGTAGTATTCCCTGAGCCCTTGTACAGGGCCTTGTACAGTGGAGGCCCAGGCAAAGATGTTTTAAAGAGAGTTAAAAAAATGCAGGTGCCGCCTGGAACAAAAACCTTCTTTTTTAAGTGGCACACCGGGACCTTACCGGTTAAAAAATTTTTAGAGGGAAAGGAATTGTTTTTACCCTGGGGATCTCACTGTTTAATTTGCAGAAAGCCGGAAACAATAGACCATGTATTTTTACACTGTTGGGAAGGGGTCTATTTTTGGGATGTATTGCAGCGAACCCTAAAGAAAGAATTTCCACTAGACCCGTATGGCATCCGGTACTTATGCGTTGAAAATGAGGATGGGGTGCCTTTTGACTTAATAATGCTGACAGGCCTCCACTGTATATGGCGCTCCAGAATGGCAGGCTGTCATTGTGACCCAGACGCAAGACCTGCCAGGATTTACTTTCGCGAAAGCATGCACATGTTTCTGGCCATTAAGAAAGCCGCTGCGGAGCCTCCGGAGTGGCTCTCAAGGCTAGAGCCGCTCTGTACTTTGAGTGAATTTTAAATTGACGACGCCAGACTCATGCTGGCTGAGCATGTGTGGTGTGTATATAGCGTTTATTGTCTTTTGTTGATAGTTTGTTTTGTGCAATTTTTTGTGTCAAAGCCAGGCAATAAAGAAAAAAAAAAGTCAGGATGGCCGAGCGGTCTAAGGCGCCAGACTCAAGGTTAAACTCCTTGCCTGCGGGATGTGGGCCAAACGAGGCTTCTGGTCCACAAATGTGGGCGTGGGTTCGAATCCCACTTCTGACACATATTTTTCTTGATTCTTCGTGCTTCCAATTTATATATTTGTAAAATGGGGTGTGGCGACAGTGTCAGGATGGCCGAGCGGTCTAAGGCGCCAGAGTCAAGGTTAAAATCCTTGCCTGCGGGATGTGGGCTTAAACGAGGCTTCTGGTCCACAAATGTGGGCGTGGGTTCGAATCCCACTTCTGACACATATTTTTTCTTGATTATTCGTGCATCCAATTTATTTATTTGTAAAATCGGGTGTGGCGACAATGTCGGATGGCCGAGCGGCATTCCACTTCCGGCTTCCGTGGGAGACGGTCGTGTGATGGGAAGCTCTGAGCGCGCTTCGTTATCGGTCATGTCTGACCGAGGTTTCGGTGAGCGACGCCCACCAGTGGGCTATCGCTTAGTTTTGCCTACGCTGCCTTCGGGAGACGCAATGAAGACAGCGGTTTTCCTTCACTGCAATATTGCCGGGCGGCCTTATCGCATACAGGATTTTTGTGAGCCTTTAGAAACTGCCGGTGTTCTACCTTTCGTGGCTGGCATTGGGGCCTTTCAAATGTCGCATGTGTGGATTTTGAAGCTGAAAACTGCAGAAGCGAAGGAACGACTGCTGACAGAAGGAGCACCTGAAGTGAAAAAACGCTATTGTGCGGTCATAGACCCCAACAAACGTGAGTTGGCCTTCAGGGTGCACTGGGTGCCCTTCTACGTGTCGAATGATTCTGTGCAGAAGGCTTTTGAAGAATTTGGAGAGGTGACAGACGTCAACCACGAGCAGTGGAGCGGTCCCGGGTTCGAAGACGTCGAATCGACAACCCGTCTGGTGCGTATGGTTCTGAAGGAGGGGCTCTCTATCGATGATTTGCCCCACATGCTCAAGTTCTACGGAGGACAAGTGTTAGTGGTGGTGCCTGGACGTCCACCAATATGCCTACGGTGCAAAAGGACGGGACATATTCGACGCGACTGCCGCACGCCAAAATGCAGTTTGTGTCACGCCTTCGGACACGAACGGGAAGGATGCGTTCGCACGTATGCGCGTGTGGCCACGGGTACTGCTCCGCCGCTAGACGACGGCAGCGAGCTGCTCATGGACCAGGAGAAACTGGAGAACGCCGGAGCCCCGCCCCCTTCAGGACTCAGCGACGGCCCTGCTTCCCAGCAGCCGGAGCTGCCCGCTGGCGACGAGAAGACACAAGGTGACCCCGCTGCAGAAACGACTGGCAAGAAGGCGGATGCTGCTGCGGCGCCAGAAGAGCCAACGAGGGAGAGCACTTCAGGCGACCACGACTCCGAGGCGCCGATGGATGCGACAGTCGCTTCCATTAAGCGACCTCGTGACTACGAAAAGGCACCGGCTACGGAACGAGAACTAAGTCGGCTAGAAAGGCATTGGAGAGGGGAGGGAGCCAAGAAAGGCAAGTTAGACTTGTCGCGGTCCTCGTCGCTACCTCGCGACGAGAGGCCGAAGCAGTGAGCTTTAGTCACTGTTGTTTGTTTGCTGTGTGCACGCTATGGCTTATTTGAAGAAACCGCTAAAATTTGGCACTCTGAACGTACCATCGGGGACAAAATTTTTGCGGGACGTCGGAGCGGCGTTTTCAAGCTGCCTCTGCGCCACTACGCGGCGCAGCGGCCGCGTCGAGGCTGTGATGGCCGATGTTTAGGCGCATGCGCGTCCTATATTCCTCCGCTTGCCTGTCTGATAGCACGTTTCGCGTGAGTAGCTGGTTTTTCTGAGCTTGGCCGCGGGCGGCCGCTTTTCGCCGCTTGCGCCCGTCAGCCGCCACATGGCCGCCGTAGTCGGCGCGGTGCCCGGCGACAGCGATGACGGAGCGCATTCACGGCGCCCGTCGCATTAATGTAACTTTTTTTTTTAAGGAGAGGCTGTCTGAGCCGTAAGTCGGTGAGAGGGCTCAGACCTCTATAGTGACAATCGATGGACCCTTGCGTTGTTACGTGAACAATATTGAGAACGTGTCCTGCCTTGCGTCCTTGGCGGACTATTGTGGGTTAAATGCTTTCTATTTCAGCGGGACAGAGGTCCTGCGCACACTTCGCAGAGAGTGATGGTTGCTCATGGAAGTCGTGGTGTGCGGCAGCTAGCACGGTCACCGGAAGGCCAGACGGACACCATAGAAAATGCATGGGGCTTAATAAAAAGCTTACTATTTGAGGTCGCACTTTGGGAATGCCAACCAACGCGGATAATTAACAGGTGGCCATCAAGACAGTAGGAAAGGCTTCGTCCTTTACAAGTCTTTTATACAAATAGATGCTGCGGCGTTTCGTAAGCGTGACTTCTGCGATGGACGCCTGGATTGCGGTTTTGTTTATGTCCACTTTTTTTTCTTTTTTGGCAATAACTTTGTTGTGAAAGAATTGCCACCTTTCTTTGCACTTTACAGCGCCAGAATATTTATGAAGTGGTTACGATGCACGCTTGCCGTTAAGTTGCGTCAGAAAGTGGTCCTAACACGCAGCAGAACAAACCCGTCCTCCAACGTAGGCACGAAGTTACAAACGATTAGTGAAATGAAGGAAAAAACGGCGCTTTATTTCTCTCCATAACAAAAAAGTTACATAAATGCGACGGGCGCCGTGAATGCGCACCGTCATCGATGTCGCCGGGCAGCGCGCGAAGTACGGCGGCCATATGGCGGCTGACGAGCGCAAGCGGCGAAAAGCGGCCGCCGGCGGCCAAGCTCAGAAAAACCAGCTACTCACGCGAAACAAGCTATCAGACAGGCAAGCGGAGGAATATATAGGACGCGCATGCGCCTAATCATCGGCCATCACAGCCTCGACGCGGCCGCTGCGCCGCGTAGTGGCGCAGAGGCAGCTTGAAAACGCCGCTCCGACGTCCCGCAAAATTTTGTCCCCGATGGTACGAGGGCTTGCCTCGAAGCGTAAGCAAGTGCAGTTGAACCGACTGTTCGGGGAGTTAGATCTAGATATCGCGGCTGTTCAAGAAACAAAAGTTGAGGATGAGCAGCAAACAGATAACATGGTGCTTGGTTTTCGTTCGCATTTCAATGTTTGTGTAAGCCATGCGGCTGGTTTGTCGGCGGGATGCCGTCTTTTCCTGAGGAAAAACATAGGCATAGTAGAGGAACAAATAACTTGTGCAAGGGGGCGGTTTATCGTGTGTGACTCCACATATGAAACATTCGCGGTGAGGGTTGTTGTCCTGCTCCCACGATACAAAAGGAACGGCGCGGTTTTTTTGAACAGTTAGCCTCGTTCCTTGATTGCAGTCGAGTGCTAATACTATTGGGAGACTTCAATTGTGTTTTGGACCCTAAAGATCGTTCAAATGTAAAGGATGTAAAAGACCTGAGTGTTGATTTCTTGAAGAGTGTCCTCAACGAGTGCAGCTTGGAGGAAGTAATAGGTCTGGCGAAGAGTCAGAATCACGTGCATTTTACGCATTTTCAAGGTAGCAGCCACGCACGACTGGACAGAATATATGTGTCGCCGGAGTTTTCACCTTCCTGTGAGCAGTATGAAGTGAAGCAAGTGTCATTTAGTGACCACTGCCTAGTTACGGTAACTTTGGGAGGAAGGAAGCAGCGTAAAGCAAAAATGAACTGGGATATGTGGAAACTAAACTCAAGGCTTATAGAAGACGACATATTTTTAAGAGAAGTTAAGGAAATCATGGATATGTTTAATAACAGTGAAACAGGATGTATTGAATCTTGGGAATGCTTTAAGCAGGAGGTGAAAATCTATGCCATTGAGCGTTCAACCATAAGAAAATATGAGGAAAGAAAAGAAGAAAAGCAACTGCGTGAACTTTTGACGAATTTAGGGCGCGAAGAGGAAAAAACGCCGGGCATGTTCATGCATGACCTAAAAGGCGTCAAAGTTAGGCTAGAAGCTTTAGATGCTCAGAAGTACAGAGAGGCAGCGATAAGAGCACGCACGGAAAAATGGCTTACTGGTGAAATGCCTACAAAACGCGCGCTTTCAGATGAAAAGCGATACGCGCGGTCAAACGAGATATCAGTTATCGAATACAAAGGACAAACCCTCAGTGAACAAAGTGGAATTTCGAGTGCATTCGTGGAACAGTACCGTGAGCTGTTTGCACGCAAAGCACCAAGTGAAGAAGGGTTCCGGGAAAACTTTTTGCCACTTATGCCAATATTAGGCAGTGAGATTACTGAAGAACTAGAGAACGAAATAAGTATTAAGGAAATAGAGACAGCAATTGATGAATTGAATGCCGGAAAGTCGCCGGGACCTGACGGTTTGACTGCGGCCTTTTATAAGAGCTTTAAATGTGACCTTGCCACTATGCTCTATAAGCTTTTCAAAGAGTGTTTTGAAGTTGGTAGGCTGCCACCTTCGTTTAGCATTGCTCATACGGTCTTAATTACTAAGACAGATGACCCTGCCAAGCTGGCAAAAGTAACAAGCTATAGACCGATCACGTTAACAAACGTTGATTATAAAATTCTGATGAAAGTGTTAGCTAAGCGATTGCAATATGTCATAAAGGATATTGTAGGACCTCACCAAACGTGTGGAATAAAAACAAGAAGCGTATTTAAAAATATTCATGTTGCACGCAGCGTGCTCGAGTGCTGCGATGCTTTAAATAAGAAAGTGGCTATGGTTCAAATTGACTTTGAAAAAGCATTTGATCGGGTGCCTCATGAAATACTCTATTGTTTGTTGGAACATATTGGTATTGGCTCGGTTGTTCTCAAAGGGGTAAAAATGGCTTATGCATGTTGCTCGACACGTCTTATGGTAAACAAAATATTATCTGATGAATGTTATGCGTGCTCTGCTGTCCGGCTTGCGCACGCCAGCAGCACACAACGCACTGCAAGTACTGGACGCGCTACAGCCAGTTCTTGCAGCACTTCATTAGAAGGCACCATGGCTCCCCCGGAACAATCTTTTACGAAGAAAGTCAAGCAAGCTTTTATTTTTGAGTGGAATGCCCGCGGGCTCCAGTCCCGGATTTCAGATATTCGAAATTATGTTTATGAAAATCGCTTCCCCATTCTTGTTATCTGTGAACCGAATCTACCCAACATTTTGCGATTATCCGGTTATGAAGCTTTTACTTCGCCCACGCGCAACAGAACCAGCAAAGTCATCGTCTACATTCGACGTGAACTTACATATGTGCATCATTCGGTTCCCCCACACAATGACAACCAGTATGTTTGCCTCACAGTGAAGAGCCGTGACCTCACGTTTACGCTTTTGGCTGTGTACGTGGCGCCGACAAGCCGCTTTGACGAAAAAAGGTTGAGTGATTTGATGCAAGCCACCTCCGGTCCATGGGTGATTATAGGTGACTTCAATGCTCACCACACCATGTGGGGAGGCGTTAGGATGAACCTTAGTGGAAGGAAACTCGTCTCCTTCGCCTCTGACCACGGCCTCCAGTGCCTAAATGACGGAACCCCGACGTATATTCGAGATTTGACTTTCGTTTCGCGATGCCTAACCAACAACGTCCAATGGTTTTTGGATGTAGAAACCCATGGCAGTGACCACATCCCAACCTACCTGATTTTTACCGGCCATTGCATGTCCCGTTCTGCCACACGTATGCAGCGCATTGATTGGACAGTTTTTAAAGCGCGTATGGAGGATGCATGCATGGAAGGATTCTCGACAGGTCTTGAACAAAAAATTAAGGAGGTCATGGAGAGCGCAACGTGTTGCTACAACCCCGTCGCAAAGTACACCGACTTTGATATTGAATTACAACAACTGCGGGCACTACGACGCAGGGCAGAGCGCAGATACCGACGCACAAAGTCGCGCTTAGACCTCAGAGATGCAAGACGCCTGCAGAAGAAAATCCAGCGCAGAATTCAAGCCCTGCAGACACAACGTTGGAGAACATTTTGCGAGACACTTGACCCACGAAAGCCTTTGTCACGCGTTTGGAATGTGATCCGTGGCCTTCGTACGTCCCCTCAACAGCGCCACCCGTTTAAATCCCTCGCGCTCCACCAAAGACGCAGCGAGGTCGCGGTAGCCGAAGAATTTTGCGCAAGGATAACAGGCCAACCGAACCCATCCACAACGCTGCACTGTAGTGATGTTCCACCCTCGCGGGATTCACGAATGGATAACTTGTTCTCCATGGAGGAACTTGACGCTGCGCTGGCTTGTTGCAGAAGGTCGTCATCGCCGGGGCCCGATGGTGTGACATACTCCGCGCTCGCCAACCTTGGCCAAGAGGCTCGACGGTATTAAAGATCAGGTAGCATGGTCGTGCCGAAGAGGGGATGAGAGAGGTCGGAGACGAGGTTTGAGGGAAAGACAAGAAGAAGAACTTTATACAAGGGAATTTACATATATACAAACAGCAACTGGGAGAACTCTCAGAAAGTCTCGCAAACAAGGAGCAAAGCTACATGTCGATGAGCTCAGATGGTCAGGAGCTACTCGGCCGTCCAAGGCGCCGAGTTTTATATCCTTCCTTGTCCCTGGGCTCCCTAGATGGGGGCGGGCTTGTCGGGAAAGGAGGGTCCTGAAAGTTCACTGTGGCACCCACACACACACACACACTCTAGGGAACACGTCCCCGTCACGTGTTGGGAGAGAAGGATGCACTCTGCGTCGCGCAGATTCTGGAATGCTCTCGAACAGCATTCCTGCGCCTTTCATGTGGTCGCACGTGCTCGGGGTAGGGGAAACGGTCGTTGACCACTTCTCCCTGGAAGACGGTTGCTGCTGTCAACTTGATGTGCCCCTTGGAATGTCCAGTACTGCCGAACGTGGTAGCTAGCTTCTTTCTGTACTGCAGAGCTGGCTGGCCAGATGCGGGGTGGATGACCGACGCCGCTTCCGTGGCTAATTCAGGCGTTTACCCCGCATGCCTTTCGCGACTCATCGGCATTCCGCTGCTACCACGCCGATTTTTTTCTCACGAAGGAGGCGAAACGTAACAGACTGCCCCGCCGGGAGAAGGAGATCCCGATGGACAGGGGACTGCATCCGCTGTCCGGAGGGATGTCGCTCGAGGCTGCTTTTAACTGGAGTCGGTCATCTCTCGTTGCTTCTTGAGCTCAGCGCACCTCGAAGGCTTCCTTCGCACGTTCAGGTTCACAAAGGGCACTGCAACGTGACTTCAAAATGACCGGTTCCCTGCTAGCGTTAGAACTACGCCGAAAACCCAACCGGTCAGTCAGCAAGCACGACACAATCCACACTAAGCAATGCCAGGCCCTTTCGCTCTTATTCAGTCATTAAATCCTTTAATCCCTGGGAGTAGTCCAGCAGCACTCAGTGTCCACAAATCCGAACATTACACTGCAAAACCCGTCTCACTTTGAAACAAAAAAGCAAAAACGATATGTTCAAAAGCCTATATCAGGAAAAAAAACACCAGTAAGCAGCAACTTTGATGCTTATTCTTGCGTTAGGGGCCTCGAATTAAGCCATCGGCATTACCTTGGAGACTCCCCTTTTTGTAACGTAGGTCAGTTCGTAATGATCACGACAATTACGAACAAGCTTGTTTCCCTTTCATTCTACATGGCAGCATAGTACCCTAACCTTGCATAACCCTGCAAAGATTCACTCAACACCGCAGCCAAAGTCACATTAATTCTCCTAATGCCATAAAAACAAAGCGACTCCAGGCGCTTATGCTATTGACCCGCAATGGCCCATCTTACTAGCACTTCCGCGTGTCAGCGGACGCTACCACAAGTGCATGGTGCAAAACCCATTGCATAAAAGAAACACTATACCGCTGCTGCGAAAACTAACAAAGAGCATTTCAAAACTATATATGCTCGAAACTTTTTCCTTCTGCATGAAAAAAAAGAAAAAGCAAACAGCATCGACTCATTCTTAGACTATGCTGCTAACTATCCACTTCGCGACTCGAAGGGGTTGCCCATTCTTCAGGCGCGCCCTGCGCGGTCGCAGACTGACAGTGGCTTTAGCTGCCGACAACCGACAAAAATCGAGGGGCCTAACTGCGCGTAGACACCTGAGAGCTCCACACTCCCTGCAACAACGATTAGTTCCGCACCCCGCCCGCGCGTCTCCAACGTCCGAGCAGCGAGGGGGTGACGGTCGTGTATAAAAGAAATGCCTGCGTGTTCTGTCTCGATTTCGGAAACTCCCTCGTTTCTTTTTTTTCACTGGAGCGCGTTCTGCTGCGTTCCCTCGTGAGGTAGCAATGCGTGCTTCTCTCTGGCCCGCTGCAAGTTTTACTCGTTCCGCAACAACTTCTGCAGTGTCTCCACAATCGGGCAGGTGGCTTTCGTTTTGTATTAACTCGCCTAGGCAACCTGGCCTTCGTACGGTGCCTATCGCATCTAGAGTGTCGCGGTGGCAGTTTCCGACGATTACGTTTTTGACCGGCCTTAACCCTTACAATGTTTTGGGCCCGTCCTTCGTCCTTTTTCTGCGGTCTACCCCTTGGCTTGGCTCTCCTTGAGCGCGGCCGCTTTCCAGAAACTGCCCTGACTGTTTTCTCCTGCGCGCCTCCCTTTCCTGCAGTGACCTCACCCTTCGCCTCTGCTCTTCGACGCAGCACCGAGCCGCATTTCTCTCTTGAATTCCAACTATCGGCTCGTGCTTTCGGTGAGGCACTGCGCATCGCAGCATCCAACTGTTCTGACGGCACCTTACTTTCGTCTGAGCATAACTTGCTCTCCTGAGGCTTACTAATCGACCCTGCGACCCTAACTCCCTGGCCTGCAACTTGATCTAAACCACACTCGATGGCTAACATTGCGATCTGCCCTTGGGTTTCAGCGGTGCACTCGGGTGATTCGCAGTCGCTCTCCTTACAGCAAAGCGCTGTGTCCAATACTTGGCTACTACTGTTCGCCAGCCGCATCGAAGGAGGGTCTCCCTTGATTCCCTGACTGCTCTGGCCCGCAAGCTCACTAGTCTCTTCCTGAGCAGAAGCATCAACCTCACTTGTCAAAGCAGCTTTTGCCCCAGGGCTAGAGACGGTCGCTTCTCCCGTATTAGCGTTGTCTGTGCTCGCTAACGAAGCAGATTGCTCGGCTTTGTCGTTGACGGGATTGCTGCGACTCACAGCTTGCTCTTGAATCCTATTAGACACGGCCTTCACTAAATTCCCGTGAGGACCTTCCTCACGTGACCCAAGGACTACATTTCCCTGATCACTGAGACCTTCGGCGTTTTTCTCCAGGGTACTAACCCCTTTACCGCAGAAATCCGCCTCCATCCCGGAAAGTGCATGCGCTTCTGAGCTCGCAACTACCGTATTGCACCTTTCCTTGTTCCTAGCACTGGTGCCCAAACTCTCCCTTGAGCCCTTGTGGCTTGCGGATTTGCACCTTTCGCTAGTTTTTCTACCGAGATCCTCGGTCCACGCTGCTGAAGTGGCCTGCCTTTCCTGGACCAAACCTGTCCTATACCGCCACTTATGAGCAGCAGCCGTGTCCTCCGGCGACTGAGCTGAGCTCGCAACTCGGTCCCTGACACTCTCGCGAGGTAGCTGACCATTGCCAATTTGGCTCGTGAATTCGACCTCTGCGGATAGTCTAAAGTGCCGGAAAAGCTCACTCTTAGCTATCGCATAGTTGTGGGCATCCTCGTCCGACAACCGCGCTAATACGTTGCTGGCTTCACACGGAAGGACTCCCATCAACACAATTGGCCAATCACCCTGATCCAGCTGTTCCTCCTTGCAAATTTTCTCAAAATTTTCCAGAAAAGTACTGAAATTTTCCCCTTTTCTGAACATACTTAACCGAGATCGCGTTCTTATACTTCTGATCGCGTTAAGTTTATGCTTGATTTCCCGCTGTCGCTCCTGCTCCTCTTTATCTAGTTTTTCTCTACGTTCAAATTCCTCTTTCTCTTGTTTTGCCAATTCACTCTTTGCCATTTCCCTTTCCTCAATGGTCTCAAGGCATTCCGCGAGCTCGTCATCTTCAGCCTCCAACGCAAGAATAGCCTTCAGCAGCTCTGGTTTTCTGAGTTTGTCTGAGACATCCAGACCCAACTCTCTTGCAAGTTCCAGTAACTTCGGTTTGCGTAACGATTTCAAATCCATGGCCGCTCCGAGTGCTGCTTTCTCTACTGCCCCTATTGTCTTGCCGCACTAACCCGGCAGCAACGACAATCCCAATTACCAGCTCTGTTTCTGACACTTAACAAAAGCCTGGCAAAACTTAGTAGAGGAAAGTCCCGCACTCACCAAACCTCGCAGCCAAGAACCCAGCGCAGTCGTTCCGCTGCAGGCAACCAGTCATCACACAGGGCTGTTGCACTGCTCCCGACTCGCCGAACTGCTGCTCAGCAAACCGTTGACCACGTCTCTCCGCTGACGTCCGTTGACTCGATTCCACCGCTGGCAACCAGTTATTAAAGATCAGGTAGCATGGTCGTGCCGAAGAGGGGATGAGAGAGGTCGGAGACGAGGTTTGAGGGAAAGACAAGAAGAAGAACTTTATACAAGGGAATTTACATATATACAAACAGCAACTGGGAGAACTCTCAGAAAGTCTCGCAAACAAGGAGCAAAGCTACATGTCGATGAGCTCAGATGGTCAGGAGCTACTCGGCCGTCCAAGGCGCCGAGTTTTATATCCTTCCTTGTCCCTGGGCTCCCTAGATGGGGGCGGGCTTGTCGGGAAAGGAGGGTCCTGAAAGTTCACTGTGGCACCCACACACACACACACACTCTAGGGAACACGTCCCCGTCACGTGTTGGGAGAGAAGGATGCACTCTGCGTCGCGCAGATTCTGGAATGCTCTCGAACAGCATTCCTGCGCCTTTCATGTGGTCGCACGTGCTCGGGGTAGGGGAAACGGTCGTTGACCACTTCTCCCTGGAAGACGGTTGCTGCTGTCAACTTGATGTGCCCCTTGGAATGTCCAGTACTGCCGAACGTGGTAGCTAGCTTCTTTCTGTACTGCAGAGCTGGCTGGCCAGATGCGGGGTGGATGACCGACGCCGCTTCCGTGGCTAATTCAGGCGTTTACCCCGCATGCCTTTCGCGACTCATCGGCATTCCGCTGCTACCACGCCGATTTTTTTCTCACGAAGGAGGCGAAACGTAACAACGGGTTCTTCTGGACACATACAACAAGTCATGGTGCGAGGGCACAGTTCCTAATGCATGGAAGACCAGTCGTCTCGTACCACTCCTTAAACCGGGAAAATCACCACTCGACATTTCAGCATACCGACCAATTGCACTCTCCAGCAGTGTCGGGAAAGTCATGGAAAGAATGCTGTTAACACGCGTGGAATGGTACCTGGAGCGATACCAAATTTACCCTGCATTTATGTCTGGGTTTCGACGTGGCCGCTCTTCCATTGACAATGTGGTTGACCTTGTATCGTCCGTCCAGCACCAAAAAAACTTGAAAAGATTGACTGCGGCACTATTCTTGGACATCAAGGGCGCCTACGACAACGTAACGCATCAGGCCATTTTGGACGCATTAGAAGCTACTCAGATTGGAGGCCGCATGTTCAGCTGGATACGCAGCTATTTGTCAGGGAGGTCGTGTTTTGTCCAGACTGAAGACGGACCAACCTCTTCGCATCTAAATTCGCGCGGAGTCCCGCAGGGTGGAGTGCTGAGCCCAACTCTTTTCAACATAGCTCTCGTCGGCCTGGTTGACTCATTGCCACAATCAGTCCAGATCTCAATATACGCCGATGATATCTGTATTTGGGCATCAAGCGTGACCCGTCCCCAAGTTCGTGCGAGACTACAAAAGGCGGCAACGATACTGACGTTATACCTTCGTCAGCAGGGCCTAAATATTTCAACCGAGAAGTGTTCCCTCGTGGCGTTCACGCGAAAAAAAATGACAAGTTACCCCATATATATTAATGGCAACGCCATTCCCTATGAGAAAAACCATCGCTTCCTTGGCGTTGTTATCGATAGGAACCTCTCGTGGAGTCCCCATCTTTACGACATGCGAAAGAAACTGACAGCGATTGTTCATATTCTCTCCTTCCTCGGGGGAAAGTCCTGGGGTGCATCTGTACGCTCGATGCTTCAACTGTACCGTTCGCTGTTCCTGGGATACATGCGGTATAGCTTTCCCATTTTAAACAATATCAGAAAGACAAACCTTCAGACACTTCAAAGTGTTCAAGCGCAAGCTCTACGAATCTGCCTTGGGCTACCTAAATGTGCCTCAACGGCAGCCACTATTCTTGTCGCTGGGGAGCATCCTGTTACTTCATACATTGCTGTTGAAACCATGAGAACACACATTCGGCACCTCACGCGAGTTCCGAGTCATCATCTTGCAGCTCTTCCCGTACTCAGACCACATACTGCATTTGCAAATGTAATTCAAGCTCACCGTGCCTATCTTCCTTCGCAGTTCGCCCACCCATCAAGATCATGCTCACCCGTATGGGGTCTCCATGAACCCCGGGTGCACCTATCCATTCCTGGAATTAATAAGAAATCTGATTTATCATTGCCTGCTCTCAAGCAACTGACACTCCATCATTTGCATTTTAACCATAAACACCGCATACATGTCTACACAGATGGCTCAGTGACTTCAACAAGCTCTGCTGGGTCTGTGGTGATACCGGCCAGGTCTATTTTAATGAAGTTGAGGACTACCTATCTCACCTCTTCAACTGGTGCAGAACTAGCTGCCCTACGGGCTGCAGTTCAGTTCATTAGTCAGGAATCTGCAGATGACTGGACAGTTTTCACTGACTCTAAAGCAGCCCTTCAAGGCCTGCAAACTGCACTACGCCGTGGGTCACACGAACAACTCGTTGCCGAAATCCGCAAGCTCTACCATGACGGCACATTGAAAGGACATAACATAATTTTCCAGTGGCTGCCGGGCCACTGCGGCATTCATGGCAATCACCAGGCTGACGAAGCTGCCCGTTCTGCACACAATGATGGAATCACCGTTAATATCCCCGTAACGAGAGCTGACGCAGCATGTGGGCTTCGTTCTTTGAGGCTGGAGCTCACACTTTCAGCGTGGAACTCTGGTGAGTTGTGCAACCGTCGCCTCCGGACTTTGGACCCTGGACTGCGCCTCCGTCTTCCGTGTAATGTAGCGCGTCGTGAAGCAACACTACTGTGTCGTCTATGGCTCGGTGTTGCCTTCACGAATAAGTATGCTTTCCGGATCGCGATGGCCGACAGCCCTTCTTGTGTGAACTGCGCCTGTGATGAGACAATCACCCATATCTTGTGTGAGTGCCCTGCCTTTGTAGCCGAAAGACATAAGCTGCGATGTGCTTTGGACCGCCTGGACCCTCGCCCTTTCACAGAGGCCAAGATCCTCGGTCCGTGGCCACAACAGTCAACTGCCATCAAGGCTTACAAGGCACTCTTTCGCTTTTTGAGAGCGACTGCCTTAATTGACAGACTATGATTATTTCCCGTTACTTCTCTCTTTCCTCTTTAATTCCCCTCATTCCCTTCCCCTGTGCAGGGTAGCCAACCGGAATCCTTTCCGGTTAACATCCCTGCCTTTCCCTCTCTCTCTCTCTCTCTTGGAGCCTTTTTGTAGGATGATAACTGCTAGCGAGCACATCCGAGGTTTTAGGTTGGAAGCCTGTGAGGTGAGAATACTGGCATATGCAGATGATGTGGCGCTCTTTTGTGAAGACCGCAAAAGTATTGTAGAAGCGTTACGAGTAACCGAAAGGTTTTGCAGGCAAACTGGTAGCGCTGTTAATCTAGATAAATGCCTCTCAGTCTGCCATGGGCAATGGGACTTAGAACCAGAATCGTTCTGCGGGGTTCGATGGGCTACAACTCCCGGGGTTTATTTGGGAGTCCCGTTGGACAAATATGGGGAGAATACCAATTACTGGAATGATAAAGCGGAAGAAATGCGGGACCGGACCAAAGGATGGATGAGCCGTAATCTTTCTATTTTCGCGCGTGCAACTGTATGTAACACCTTTCTTGTGGCAAAGATCATGTATTTACTTCAAGTATTATATTGTGCGCGAACCAATATCCAAAGGTTTCATCGGGTTTTTGCGGTTTTCCTTTCGGCGTCTAATTGGGAACGAATTCGAAGAGATAATCTCTTCCGGAAAGTAAAGGTCGGGGGACTGTCTCTAATGCATCTCTATGTGCGGCAGGTTGTTTTAAGGTTTTGTTTCCTGCGTGACCAAAATGACACCTTTCTGCGAACATTCATACAAATCATGTTATCCAGTGCACTTCCAGAATTCATTCTCTTCTTGCAGTGCTCGGCGGTACACAGTGTCTCGCTTCTGCGAGAGGTTGTCTGGTCGTTCAGGTTTTTGCAAGTGCGGTTCTCTCTAGAGTATTTAGCGAATGTAACGCCGACGCGATTATAAAAGGATCTCATTGAACAGTTGTTTCCAGCGCCACTGTACAGAACCTTATACTGTGAAGGCCCTGGGAAAGACGTTCTCAGGCGAGTTATAAAGATGACTGTTGCACCTGGCGTCAAAACATTCTTTTTCAAATTACACACCGGAACCCTACCAGTAAAAACATGGCTAGAGGAAAAGGGCCTTTTTGTTCCTTGGGGATCGAACTGTCTCCTGTGTAGAAAACCGGAGACGGTAGAACATGTGTTTCTGGATTGTTGGGATGCGGTGTTCTACTGGGATGTTTTGCAAAGAACCCTAAAAAAGGACTTGCCATTGACACCGCGCAATTCGGTACCTGACCACTGAAAGTGGTGTTGCACAGTATGGCCAGATTATGTTATTGGGCCTTCACAGCATTTGGAGGAGTAGAATGGCTGTTAGACATTGTGACTTGGATGCACGATCGGTATGTGATTATTTTGTGGAACATGTGTATAAATTAAGAGAAGTCTTGAAGCAACAAGATTACGTAGATGATGTATTGAGTCTGATGGACCAACTTGTGTTAATGAAAGTCCATTAGACACGGTTGTCTGCCAAGGGGCATGACAACTACGATATTTTACTGATGTATTTATTCATGCAATAAAGAAAAAAAAAGGATGGCCGAGCGGTCTAAGGCGCCAGACTCAAGGTTAAACTCCTTGCCTGCAGGATGTGGACTAAACGAGGCTTCTGGTCCACAAATGTGGGCGTGGGTTCGAATCCCACTTCTGACACTTTTTTTCTTGATTATTTGAGCAGTTAATTTATATACTGGTAAAATCGGTGCGCCAGCGGTGTCAGGATGGCCGAGCGGTCTAAGGCGCCAGACTCACGGTTGAACTCCTTGCCTGCGGGATGTGGGCTAAACGAGGCTTCTGGTCCACAAATTTGGGCGTGGATTCGAATCCCACTTCTGACACATTTTTTTTTCTTGATTCTTCGTTCACCCGATTTATAGAGTCGTAAAATCGGTGCACCGACAGTGTCAGGATGGCCGAGGGATTCGGCTTCCGGCCACCGAGCGTGACGGACGTGCGATGACGGGCTCCGTTGGAGCGGCTACAGCGGCCATGTCTGGCCGCGGAAACAGGATTTTTGCCTCGGAAGATGAATATCAGGTGATTCTGCCTACCCTTCCTACAGGAAATGTTGTGTTAAACACGGTGTTTTTGCACGCTGACGTGCGGGCCCGCCCCTATCGGGTCGAAGATTTCAGGGATGCGCTGGCTCAGCTGATGCTGCTCCCCGAGGTTATCGCCTTGGGGGCGTATCGCATGAGCCATGTGTAGGCTATTACTTTCACCAGTGCTGATGCGGTGAAGAAAATTCTTGCTGCCCGGGAAGTAAAAGTGAAGGACCGCCGCTGTCTAGTTATTGACCCGGCAAACCAAGACGTCCGCGTCAAGCTACACTGGCTGCTGCACAACGTGCCCGACGAAGACGTGAGGGTAGCCTTCGCCCCGTACGGCAAGGTGAGCGAAGTCACCAAGGAACGGTGGCGCGTCCAGGGTGTCGCCAGCAAGGGGTCGACGACGCGCTTGGTTTCATTGAAAATGAATCCTGGCGTGAAACTGGAAGACCTCCCTCACGAAGTCAGGGTTGGCGGTGAGCTGGCTCTCGTGGTTGTACCGGGCAGAGCTCCGCTCTGTCTGCGCTGCCACGGTACTGGGCACATTCGCCGTGAGTGCGAAGTTCCAAGGTGCGGCGCCTGTCGCCGTTACGGACATGAGGATAGCAGCTGTGTACGCACGTACGCGAGCGCTGCCGTCCCAGTCAACAATGACATCTCGTCCGAGCTTGTCATGGACGAGGCTGACGCGGAAGACGCTGCAGCAGAGGCAGGCGACGGAGCGGAGAAGGAAAAATCCCCGGCTGTGTCGACTCCTGGAACATCCGCAACCGCAGAGACGCTCAGCAGTAAGCTGCAGCAACAGGAAGCGCCGCCTGCAGATGTTAAGACGTCAAAGAGCGAAGTCCTCTCGGGGAGTGGGGCGTCGGTTCCCGTCGTTCCCCAACATGCTGAAAGCATGGAAGTGACGGATGCGTCAACCAGCAACCAGGGAGGAAAGCGACCGCACGAGCACAGTGCGAACGGAGAGCCTAAGGCGAGGGAGGGCGACGAGCCACCCCCGAAGACTGTTGGTGTGAGGCGAGCGACGCTGAAACCGCGGCCGAATATACCGGCCGATCAACGAGCGGCGGCTAAGCCGCCGCCTTAGTTGAGTGAGTGCGTTGTGTGTGGCTTCTGTGGACGCGAGATGGCCTTTTTTGGTGACGGACTGCATGGGCTGGGTCTCCAGTCCGTACGCATGAGGCAGAGGTGCAAGAGACGTTGGAATACCGGCACTGTACCCATCGAGCACCATGGACTAGGCAAGTCGCCCTCCGCCGTCGCTTTGTGTCCTCAGGTAAGCACCATACGGCTCCTGTACTTAAACTAGATGGCTTCGACACCTGTTGGAGCGTTGCGCATTGCAACAATTAATGTCAGGGGACTGGCTTCTAAAAAACGTCAGTACCAACTAAGCCGGTTGTTCCTCGATAATGACCTCGACATAATAGCCGTCCAGGAGACCAAAGTCGAAGGACAGGAACAGACGGACCGTATGGTGCAGCCTTTTACGACACGTTACAATATTTGTGTGTGCCATTCGTCTGGCACATCGGGGGGTTGTGCTGTCTTTATTAGGAATTCCATGGGGATTGTCGAACAGAATTTAACTGTGTGTCAAACTGGTCGTTTGCTTGTAGTTGATTTTCTTTATTGCAATTTACTGTGGAGGATCATATGTGTGTATGCCCCTAACGAAGAGAACGAGCGCGAGGGATTTTTTGAGCGTCTTGAACAATACGTATGCTGTGAGCGGTTAATTGTGCTGTTGGGTGACTTTAACTGCGTATGTAAAGCAGAGGACAGAACTACAAAACGACTTGTCCGCGACAAAAGTGCGGAATTGTTGAATTCGCTTGTACGCGAAAATGGTTTAGATGATGTTGCTGAAGTTCTGTCGGTAGCATCGCATTTTACTCACTTTCAGGGTGAAAGTCACGCGAGATTGGACAGAGCGTATGTGTCCCTTGATCTTGTTCCTTTGTGCAACAGCTACGAGGTGAAAAACATGTCTTTTACCGACCACAGCTTAGTTGCGTTTACCCTGGGAAAAAAAGAAAAGAAATCTCGTTTCTCGTGGGATCTTTGGAAGTTTAATGCACAGTTACTCGAGGATGAACGTTTTGGTAGTAAAGTTAATGAATGTATTAAAGCATTGCTATCAGCGGAGCCTGGGAACTGGATAATTAGATGGGAAGATTTCAAACAGCAAGTGAAAATGAACGCGATTGAAAGAGCAAGCGTTATTTGCCATGATAAACGTGTTAAAGAAAAAGAACTACATTGCCAACTTGACTTGCTCGTAAGCCTGGAAAGTTCCCAGCCGGGAAGATATAAGAAAGAGATAAGAGAAACAAAAAGTAAACTTGAGATTATCGAAAAAAACAAGTATGCAGCTGCCGTGATAAGGGCGCGTGCTGAACGTCTCTGGCTTGACCAAGTGCCTACTAAACGCTCGCTTAGTGACGAAAAGAAGTATGCGACTCAAAATGAAATAAAACAAATTAGGTACAGAAACGAGGTAACGAATGATAGCAAGATGATTCAGTTAGCTTTTGTTGAACAGTATAGGGAATTGTTTGGGCGCCGTCAGCTTGAAGAAGAGGGCTTTACAGAAACGTTCTTGTCTCGTATGCCAAAGCTTGGAGATGAAATAAAACAAGGGCTGGAGGTACCATTCAGCGTAAGCGAAGTGGGAAGAGCGATCGAAGAACTGAGTACCGGAAAATCTCCTGGTCCTGACGGCCTAGGCAGTGATTTTTATAAGAGTTTCAAAGCCGAACTCACTTATGCTCTGCACTGCGTCTTCACTGAAATGTATGAAACAAAGAAAATGCCGCCGTCATTTAAAACAGCACACGTGGTTTTAGTGCCCAAGAGTGAATACCAGGCTAAACTGCTGTCCGTTGGGGCTTATCGGCCGATAAGCCTGACCAACGTCGACTATAAAGTGTTTATGAAGATTCTTGCCAATAGACTGCAAAAGGTTATAAAGGACCTTGTAGGGCCGCACCAAACGTGCTGTATTAAAGGTCGCACCATTGGAACGAATGTGCACATTGCTAGAACTGTACTTGAATGTTGCGATGCGTTCGTGGGACGAGTTGCCATGATGCAGCTTGACTTGGCGAAGGCCTTCGATCGCGTGTCACACGAAATTCTTTTCGCCGTTCTAGAATATGCCAACGTCGGCTCTGTAATATTACAAGGTGTACAGATGGCGTACGAAAACTGTGTTACGCGTATTATAGTGAACAAACAGCTTACTGAACCTGTGCCTGTCTGTTCCTCGGTCAGGCAGGGCTGCCCGCTCTCGCCTCTGCTCTTTGCGATCTATCTTGAGCCTTTTCTGTTATCGCTGTTACACAATGATGGGATCTGTGGTTTCACTCTTCAGTCGGTGCAAGTAAAAGTGCTTGCTTACGCTGATGATATTGCTGTTTTTTGCGCGGACCAAGAAAGCGTTAAAGAAGTTGGCAAAGTTGCGCGGGCCTATTGCAAAAAGACCGGGTGCGAAGTTAACTGGGATAAGTGCATTGGATTTTGGCACGGTGATTGGGAGAGCACACCCGCAGTGTTTGCTAACATGCAATGGACGACCTCCCCTGCGAAGTATTTGGGGGTACCCTTAGAGCACTATAAGAACAGTACAGAGTTGTGGGGTGAGGTAACGCAGAGTGCAAGGAAAAAAGCGGATGGATGGAAAGGACGTGACCTTTCTGTTTTCGCGCGTGCAAGTGTGTGCAATGTATTTTTGATAGCCAGAATTTGGTATTTTTTGCAGTTTTTGCTCATCACCAGAGCAAACGTGCAGAAGCTGCATAGAGTGTTTGCTGTTTTTATTTGGAGCTCGAATTGGGAGCGAACTAGTCGAGCTAATTTGTTCCTACCGGTCAAAAGAGGTGGCCTTGGACTTTCCAACTTGTTTCTGAAACAAGTTGTCTCAAGATTTTTGTTTCTACGTGATCAAACCGATCCTTTGTTGCGCACAATGTTGCAGGTGCGCTTAGGAAATGTGTTACCGGAATTTGTTGTGTCCAGTTTCCCAGCCACGAATCGTGCTGTAACTGGGTTTTTACGTGAAGTTGTGGCTGCCTTTCACATTTTGAGCTCTCATTTTTCGACTGAATATCTGGCTGCTGTACCCAGGAAAAAATTGTACAAGGATTTGTTAGATATCTTTATACCTGTACCCTTATACCGATCCCTTTACTGCGGAGGCCCAGGCAAAGATGTGCTAAATCGAGTTAAGAAGATGCCGGTAAGACCGAACGTCAAATCCTTTTTCTTTAAATTACACTCGGGTACCCTCCCGGTGAAAACATGGCTAAACGATAAAGGCATTTTCGTACCATGGAACGTCGACTGCACACTGTGCAAAAAACCCGAGACCATCGAACATGTCTTTATCGACTGCTGGGACCCGGTTTTCCACTGGGATATCTTGCAAAGAATTTTAAAAAAAGAGCTACCTGTTACTCCATATGGCATCCGGTTCCTGCCTATAGAAAGTGGCGAAGTGCCATACGATATGTTTATGCTACTGGGCCTCCACAGCATCTGGAAAACTAGGATGGCGGCTAGGCACGCAGACGCAAATGTGAAACCAGTCAGGGAAAACTTTATAGAAAGTGTAGTTTCTCTGAGAGATGTTCTTCGCAGTCAACCTCAGCCACCGGACTGGGTGGCAGTTATGGACAAATTGATCGAAATGAAAATGTTTTAATCCGTCGCCTTAGCCAAAGTCTAGCTAGCGACTTTTTATGCCTGCGCATGTATTGTTTTCCGGCAATAAAGAAAAAAAAAAAAGGATGGCCGAGCGGTCTAAGGCGCTGGACTCAAGGTTAGACTCCTTGCCTGCGGGGTGTGGGCTAAACGAGGCTTCTGGTCCACAAATGTGGGCGTGGGTTCGAATCCCACTTCTGGCACATTTTTTTCTTGATTATTTGAGCAGTTAATTTATATACTGGTAAAATCGGTGTGCCAGCAGTGTCAGGATGGCCGAGCGGTCTAAGGCGCCAGACTCAAGGGTAGACTCCTTGCCTGCGGCGTGTGGGCTAAACGAGGCTTCTGGTCCACGAATGTGGGCGTGGGTTCGAATCCCACTTCTGACACATATTTTTCTTGATTCTTCGTGCATCCAATTTATATATTTGTAAAATCGGGTGTGGCGACAGTGTCAGGATGGCCGAGGATTCCATTTCCGGCCACCGAGCGTGACGGACGTGTGTGTCATGGGCTCCGTAGGAGCGGCTTCAGCAGCCCAGCAGGGCCGCGGTAACAGGATTTCTGGCTCCGATGACCGGGATTATCAAGTGCTTTTGCCTCAGCTACCTACAGGGCGAGTTGTTTTAAACACTCTTTTTTTGCATGCCGATGTGCGTGAAAGGCCATATCGTGTGGAAGACTTCCGTGACACACTGGCTAGCCTAGGCCTGCTGTCTGAAGTTATCGTCCTGGGGGCGTATCAGATGAGTCATGTATGGGCTGTAACCTTCAAAAACGGAGACGGCGTGCAAAAGCTTTTGGCTTTGAAGGAATTGATTGTGAAGGAAAGGCGGTGCGTTGTGATAGACCCTAACAACCAAGCCTTGCGTATCAAGCTTCACTGGATGCTTCACAACGTACTGGACGATGACATACGTGCGGCGCTCTTGCCGTACGGAAGAGTGACGGACGTCTCCCGTGAACGGTGGCGGGCTCAAGGTGTGCAAGACAAAGCGTCCTCGACGCGCTTGGTGGCCTTAAATTTGAAGACGGGCGTGACGGTGGACGACTTGCCACATCAGATCCGTGTTGCAGGTGAATTGGCGCTTGTGGTGGTGCCCGGCAGGGCCCCGCTATGCTTGCGCTGTCGCAATACCGGCCACATTCGACGTGACTGCCGCGTGCCACGCTGCGCACTATGCCACCGATACGGCCACGGAGAAGAGCAGTGCGAGAAGACGTATGCCTCTGTCACGCAGAAAGCTACGAGGGAATTAGACGTCAACGACCTGTTGATGGATGAAGCCGAAGTTGAGGAATCTTTGAAAAGAGCAGAGGAGAAGAGTGGCGAGGACGCGAAGTCTCCAGAACAGAAGTCCGGAGATGACGACAAGGCCCAGGCCAGTGATTCTGAGTCTCCCACTACTTCTAAACCGGAGCATGCTACATCGAACGCGCCTGCGGGTGCAAGCTCTCTAAGCTCGCACGGCGGAACAATTCCAACAGACGATGCTGAGGCAATGGACGCGAATGAGAAAGGCACAAGTGTGGTGGTGAAGAGAACTCATGATGAGCTAGCTACCCAGGATGGACAACCAAACGAGTCGAATAACGATGAACCCCCGCCAAAGACCCCGGGGGTGCGACGGGCGACGCTACGCCCGAAACCGATCATCCCGCCGGATAGAAAGTCGGCGGTGACGCCCACTTAGCGGACAAGCTTGGTGCCGTCGAAGGTGCCGGACTTCTGATTCGAAATGGAAGAGACAACGGAAACTTCGAGCAACACATTCGAGGTACGGTTGAAGATTTCACTGGACTTGGGTATGCTGTGTCATTTTGTAGTTTTTCACCTTAGAATTGATAGAACAGTGTCAGTGATGTTTCTAATGACACCATTCGTATCTTTCTGCTTGATTTACTTGATTCAACATGGCGAATAACTTAAATTCTTCCCTACGCATAGCGACAATTAATGTCAGAGGCTTGGCTGCAAGACGACGCCAATACCAGCTTAGCCGCCTTTGCATGGAAAACGAGCTAGATCTAATCGCGGTACAAGAAACAAAGGTGGAAGAACAAGAGCAGACTGATCGTATGGTGTCACCATTCACAACGTGTTTTAATGTCTGTGTATGCCATGCAGTAGGAAGATCTGCCGGCTGTGCTGTATTGATACGCAAAAGTGTGGGGATTATTGAGGAAATGATTACTGTGTCTGAAAATGGTCGCCTCATCGTCTTGGACTTTTCGTTGACGAGGGAAAAGTGGCGTTTGGTTTGTGTCTATGCCCCCAACAATGTCAATGAGAGATGTATTTTCTTTGAACAACTTAATCAGTATCTGCCTTGTGAAAGAAATGTTATTCTGCTGGGAGACTTTAATTGTGTTTGCTTTTCGGAGGATAGATCGAAAGTGGCCTACGTACATGATCGAAGCGCCGACTTACTTAGGTCCTTGGTGGATGACTATAACTTGGAGGATGTAGGTCACACTATAACAAGCGGCGGGCGGCCACAATTCACTCACGCCCAGCAGGGTAGTCAAGCAAGGCTTGACAGAGTTTACGTGTCCCTAGCTCTAATCCCCCACTGCAATAGCTACAATGTTATACCTGTTTCATTCTCTGATCACAGCCTCGTAAGTTTCGTCATTGGCAATAAGCAAAAGCAGCCACGATTTAACTGGCACCTGTGGAAGTTGAATGCTAAACTGCTCAATGATGAACCCTTTGTTAAAGGAGTTGAAGGAAAATTAGGGCGGCTAGTGAATGATGAGCCCGAAAATTACTCGGCTGCCTGGGAACAGCTTAAAAATGAAGTAAAGATGGCAGCGATTGAAAGAGCAAGCATCAAGCGTCGAAATGAGATGAAGAATGAGAAAGCTCTGCAGCGCCAGCTAGAATACTTGTTAAACGCTGTGAGTTTGGAGCCTGAAAAAGTGGCAGACGAAATAAGAATAACCAAAAGTGAACTTGAGGTGATAGACAATGAAAGATATAAGGCAGCTATGATTCGTGCACGAGGTGAACGATTATGGCTTGGGGAAGCACCGAATACACGCACTCTTACTGACGAGAAAAGGTATGCATCAAAAAATGAAATCAAACAGATCCGCTATAAGAACGAGGTGACGGGTGAGCAGAAAAAGATAGAGCAGGCGTTCGTGGAATATTATCGCGAGTTGTTTAGCAACGTTACTCGTGTCAGCGAGACTTTCATCACAAAATTCATGACTGGTATGCCAAAGATAGCAGATGACGTCAGGGACAGTCTTGAGGAAGAGATAAATGTCCGCGAAATCGAGGCCGCTATCGGCGAACTGCCGGCAGGAAAGTCCCCTGGACCAGATGGCTTAGGAGCCACATTTTACAAAGCGTTCGCCCATCAACTAACATATGTGTTGCATCGCGTTATCAATGAGGCGTATAAAACAAGGCGGGTGCCATCGTCCTTCAGAGCTGCTCATATCGTCTTGATTCCTAAGACGGATGATCGTGACAAGCTGCTGTCAGTAGGTTCATACAGGCCTATCAGCCTTACGAACACCGATTACAAAGTGTTTATGAAAGTGCTCGCGAAGCGGGTGCAAGGTGTGATCAAGCACTTAGTTGGGCCGCATCAAACATGCGGCATCAAAGGTCGAACAATCTTCACGAACACTCACGTAGCCAGAAATGTGTTAGAATGCTGCGACGACATGGACGGCCAAGTTGCCATGTTGCAACTCGATTTGGCGAAAGCTTTTGACAGGGGGTAACACGAGGTCCTTTTCTGCATATTGAAGCATGCAAATGTAGGCAGCACAATTTTAGACGGTGTAATGATGGCCTATCGCGATTGTTGTACCCAGCTCATAATAAATAACTCACTAACGGAAAGGGTTCCAGTGCAATCTTCAGTAAGACAGGGATGTCCACTGTCTCCTCTCCTGTTTGCTATATATGTCGAACCCTTTTGTTTAGCAGTAATTCATAAAACAGCAATACGAGGTTTATGAATGCATTCTACTGAGGTAAAACTGTTGGCGTATGCTGATGACATAGCCGTATTCTGTCAAGATCGCGGGAGTGTGTTGGAAGTGGTCAACCTCGCTAAGGCTTTCTGTAAGCTGACGGGCTCAGAGATAAACTGGGAAAAAAGTGTTGGTATATGGCACGGTAACTGGGACATCAAGCCAGAAAGGTTTGCTTGTACGACATGGACAGGCACACCTACGACGTATCTTGGTGTGCCATTCGAGCACTATCAGGAACCCGCAAGGTACTGGAGTGATGCAACGGAGAGAATGAAAGAAAAGACGGGAAACTGGCAGGGTCGCGGCCTTTCAATGTTTGCGCGTGCCTCTGCTTGCAATTTGTTCTTGATAGCCAAAGTTTGGTATGTGTTGCAAGTGCTGTGTATGACCCGCGCGAATGTGCAGAAAATGCATCGGGTTTTTGCTGTGTTCATATGGTGCTCAACTTGGGAGAGGGTGAGTCGTACCAACCTTTTCCGCTCAGTCCGCGATGGAGGCCTGGGTCTTTCTAATTTGTTTATTAGGCAGATTGTGTCACGTTTCTTTTTTCTGCGCGACCAAAGCGACAGTTTCTTGCGCACAGTCATAAAAGTGCGACTTGCGAAAGCGCTTCCTGAATTTATTGTGACTACAAGTGATATACGATGTCGCCGTGTGACTGGTTACTTCCATGAAATTGTTGTTTCCCTCCGCATGTTGCATTCAAGGTTTTCAATGGATTACCTCTGCTCTGTTACAAAAAAGCAACTGTATGCCGACTTAATTGAAAATCTACTGCCGACACCAATGTACAGGTCTGTTTACTGTGGGGGCCCAGGAAAGGACGTTTTAAAACGGGTTAAAAAAATGCCCGTAAGACCTTCAGTCAAATCCTTTTTCTTTAAGCTGCACACGAACACACTACCCGTAAAAGCATGGCTAGATCAGAAAGGGATATTTGTACCCTGGACAATTAACTGCTTACTCTGCAAAAAACCAGAAACTATTGAACACGTTTTTATTGACTGTTGGGACCCTATATTCCATTGGGACATACTGCAGCGAACTCTAAAGAAACAACTTCCAATAACGCCATACGGGATCCGGTTTCTCCCAGTCAAGTGTGATGAAGGCATTCCCTTTGATATGTTCATGCTACTGGGCCTCCACAGTCTGTGGCAAACCAGAATGGCAGTCCGCCATGCAGATGTTAATGTTCGGTCTGTACGCGAAAATTTCATTCAGCATATGGTCTACATGAGAGAAGTCTATCAGGCGTTACCCGAACCCCCTGAGTGGATTAATGTATTTGATGGAATGGTGTGTCTGAAGAAATTTTGACTGTATTCCGCCAACCGAAGTCAGGCTGGTGTGTTTTGTCTGTATATTGAGTGTCATGATACCGGTAATAAAGAAAAAAAAAGGATGGCCGAGCGGTCTAAGGCGCCAGACTCAGGGTTAAACTCCTTGCCTGCAGGATGTGGGCTAAACGAGGCTTCTGGTCCACAAATGTGGGCGTGGGTTCGAATCCCACTTCTGACACATTTTTTTCTTGATTATTTGAGCAGTCAATTTATGTACTGGTAAAATCGGTGTGCTAGCAGTGTCAGGATGGTCGAGCGGTCTAAGGCGCCAGACTCAAGGTTAAACTCCTTGCGTGCAGGATGTGGGCTAAACGAGGCTTCTGGTCCACAAATGTGGGCGTGGGTTCGAATCCCACTTCTGACACATTTTTTTCTTGATTATTTGAGCAGTCAATTTATGTACTGGCAAAATCGGTGTGCTAGCAGTGTCAGGATGGCCGAGCGGTCTAAGGCGCCAGACTCAAGGTTAAACTCCTTGCCTGCAGGATGTGGGCTAAACGAGGCTTCTGGTCCACAAATGTGGGCGTGGGTTCGAATCCCACTTCTGACACATTTTTTTCTTGATTATTTCAGCAGTCAATTTATATACTGGTAAAATCGGTGTGCCAGCAGTGTCAGGATGGCCGAGCGGTCTAAGGCGCCAGACTCAAGTTTAAACTCCTTGTCTGCAGGATGTGGCCTAAACGAGGCTTCTGGTCCTCAAATGTGGGCGTGGGTTCGAATCCCACTTCTGACTCATTTTTTTCTTCATTATTTCAGCAGTCAATTTATATTCCTCGAAAAAAGCTTTTAACCAACCGGCAGTGTCCATGGTACAACCGCTCATTAAAACGTCTGGCAAACAAAAAAAGGAGGCTTTTCCGCAAAGCGAAGTCTTCTGGAAAGCGTGAGCACTGGTCAGCACTCCAAAAAACTGCTAACATTTATAAGAAGTCTTTGAAGGAATCGAAGCACTACTACTTTAATGTGCCGTTGCCGACGCTTCTAACGAGTAACCCCAAAAAATTTTGGAGCAGTGTCAATCAAGGAGACCAGTCACTTGTATCTCTCGTTGACTCTCTATCACACCCTATTCCAAGCACTGACGTCGCTGGCATCTTTAATGAGACCTTTAGTGCAGCGTTTTCAAGCACCGCAACTGACATTAAGGCCCGTTCACACTTGCCCAAAAATCCGGCGAGCGAAGCGGATCCGGCCGCTTTTGACGCGGAGCGACGCGGAAAGCGGCGCGGCGAGGGCGATCGGGCAGGACCCATTTCCGCCGCGCGGCGACCAACATGGCGGCGCTCTTCGAAGCCGGACCCGTCGCTTCGGATTGAATTCTCGTTGTTACTGCCTTTTTCAGTGCGTTCACTGGCCAGAAATTCGGCACAGGTCTTTCGCTTCGTCTCATCTCGCCTCTACGAAGACGTATAAGTGATAAACTTGCTTTATTTTTTTTATTCAGAGTGACGATTCTGCCGTTTCTAGGCTTAAGAGCAGAGTCGGTTTTTTGACAGTAATGGTTCCCGCCCTGCCAACCAGATGGCGCCACTATAGGTAAAGTCTATTTTGGCGTCTGTGCTAGCATACGCTGAACTAAAAGTGAGAATGCGCCTGCGTTTAACGTAGGTAAGCATGCATACGCTTATGGTCCGTAGACAGCGTAAATTTATGCTTTTTAGAGCGCAGCTCTTTGGTGTCCGTTCCTGGGTTTCGCGTAGTCGTCGGCGTTGTCGTCGGCCTCGTAACCAGCTCCGCCCCCCTTTCATCCCCCCAGCGCTAGCAGCGACCGACTGATATCGCTGGATGCCGCTGACGCCGCTAGAGAGTCAAGATAACGTGACTGCATAGAACACCGTCGCCGCCATGCAGAAAGAGGAGGAAATGGTCCCCCCCCCCCCCCCTGTTCTTGTGTGGCGGATAGGGTGCTCTTCAGTTGCCGACGCGCCGGTTATTTCACGTAGGCCCCGGCACGTCGACGAATACGTGACCACCTTCCCACGGCTAGACCTGGTTCTTAGCGCTGCGGAAGCGAGGGTATCATATTGTTTGTGTCGGCATCGGCGGCGTTGTCCCTGAAACCAACTGCGCAGCTGGGGTTGACTCACTATCGAAAAGGTGAAACAGCTTATTTGCTGCGCTCAAATTTCGCATTAGGAAGTAACGTAATCGTCGGTAATTTTTTTGTCACTATATCTGTGTATGCCGCTATCAGCGAAGCTGTGTGGAAAGGCGAGAAACAGCAGCGGCACGGCGGATCCGCCTCGCTCGCGCGTGAATAAGTGAGAACAGGTCCTTGTTTTTGCGGCGAGCGAATCCGCTTCGCTCGCCGGATTTTTGGGCAAGTGTGAACGGGCCTTTACTGATATTAGAGACTATGCATGTAACATAAGCTTTCCAATGGACCCTGTCAGGTTTTGTTATGACGGAATTATTAACATAATCAACAATTTGAAAATTTCCTCTTCTTGCGGTCCTGATAACATTAACACCAAAGTACTGAAGAATACTAAAGTGTACTCCGCAATTTTTTTACTGAAGATATGTGAACAATCGCTTCAAACAGGAGATATACCACACGAATGGAAACTGGCTAAAGTGATTCCACTCCATAAATCTGGCGACAGACATTCACCCCTTAATTATCGTCCAATATCATTAATTTCCATTTCCTGTAAAATCATGGAGCATATAATTTTTTCTCAGTTAGCTAGTTTTCTTGAATCATTTTCGTTTTTCACACCTACACAACATGGTTTCAGGAAGCAGTTTTCCTGTGAAACACAGTTATTATCCTTCAGCAACGAAATTCATTCGATTCTTGATGAAGGTTCAGAGGTCGACGTCATTTTTTTATATTTTTGCAGGGCTTAATTTCGATAAAGTGTCCCATAGTCTTCTGTTGTATAAGCTTGCTCATCTTCATATCGACCCAAATGTTCTAGCATGGATTCGTTGTTTTTTAACTAATCGCTCGCAGTTTGTCTACGTTAACGGTCTTCAATCCTCTTCTATGCCGGTTACGTCTGGGGTACCACAAGGATCGGTACTCGGACCCTTGTTATTCCTTGTGTACATTAATGATCTGCCTAACAATATAAAATCCTCGATCAAACTTTTTGCAGATGATTGCATACTGTACCGTGAAATTAAAAACACTAATGATGTCAACTTATTGCAAGCTGATCTTAACTGTATTACAGACTGGTGCATTAAATGGAAAATGGTTTTAAACACATCAAAATGCAAAACCATGCGCTTTTCACGTCAAGGCGTCTCGCCACCAGCCTCTTACAGTATCAACAGTGCTTCGTTAGCCCCGGTTACCTCGTATAAATACCTCGGTGTACATCTGACATCAAACTTATCCTGGAACCAGCATATCACCTACATTACTGGAAACGCTAACCGCATGCTTGGTTACATAAAAAGAAACTTTTCTAATGCACCCACTTCAGTCAAACTCCTTCTGTATCAAACACTGGTTCGTTCGAAGCTTGAATACGCCGCGTCGATATGGGATCCTCATGATAAGTCACTTATATCTGTTTTGGAAGCTGTTCAGAACCGTGCCGCTCGTTTTATTCTTCACGACTATGGCCGTACATCAAATGTCACACAAATGAAAAGCACATTGTCACTACCATTACTTTCACTGCGCCGAAAAATTTCACGACTCTGTCTTTTTTTAAGATCTACAATTTCAATCATGTTTTGAAAAACGCTTTGCTCATTCCACCCACGTATGTTTCATCGCGCATTGACCATCCACGCAAAGTGGGCGTTCCACCTTGTCACACTACTGCTCGCCAAAATTCTTTCATTCCAAATACATCATCCGAGTGGAATCACTTGCCAGCAGATGTGGCACTCACCGACGATCTCGAGCATTTTAAGAAAAAGTTGAGTGCCTGCTTTTCTTGCTCATGACATGTGTGCCCTTAGGTTAGTAGTGCGACATGAACTCTGTGTTCTTGATTTGTAGTTTTGTTTTTGTTGGGTTTTGTTCTCTTTTCTCGTTTTTTTTTCTTCTTCGTCTAGGCTTCCATGAATTGTTGAAATTTGTAATAACTCAGTGCAGTGAACAATATGTAGTCCTGTAACCCGTGATTGTATTCATTTTTTGTTATCTGTGCTTGTTCCACTCCCCTCAATAATGCCCGCAGGGCCATGAGGGTATCTGAAATAAATAAATAAATAAATATACTGGTAAAATCGGTGTGCCAGCAGTGTCAGGATGGCCGAGCGGTCTAAGGCGCCAGACTCAAGGTTAAACTGCTTGCCTGCGGGGTGTGGGCTAAACGAGGCTTCTGGTCCACAAATGTGGGCGTGGGTTCGAATCCCATTTCTGACACATATTTTTTTCTTGATTATTTGAGCAGTCAATTTATGTACTGGTAAAATCGGTGTGCTAGCAGTGTCAGGATGGCCGGGATTCGACTTCCGGCCACCGAGCGTGACGGACGTGTGTATCATGGGCTCCCAAGGAGCGGATTTAGCGGCCCAGCCGGGCCGCGGTATCAGGAGTACGATCAAACCGAACGAGGACTACCAGCTGATTTTGCCGCATTTGCAAACAGGTTCGAGCGTTTTGCATACTGCTTTTTTGCATGGCGACGTCCAAGCCAGGCCATACCGTGTTGAAAACTTTCGTGACGCTCTTGAGCGTCTCTCATTGCTGCCGGAAGTGGTTGCCCTCGGGGCATATCAGATGAATCATGTTTATGCCGTGACATTCTGCGATGAAGAAGGAAAAAACAAAATGCTACAGGCGGAGGCGTTCAACGTCAAGGACCACCGCTGTGTGGTCATTGACCCATGCAACCAGGGCGTCAGGCTGAAGCTGTTCTGGCTGCTACACGGCGTGAAAGATGACGACGTGAAGGCAGCTCTGGCGGCTTTTGGAAAAGTGACCGACATAACTCGGGACAAGTAGAGAGTCAAAGGCTGCGTCGACAAGTCGTCTACTACGCGCTCAGTGACATTGAAGCTGAAGGTGGGCGTTACCATCGAGGACTTACCGCACCAGCTGCGTGTTGGAGAGGACGTCGCACTCGTCCACGTTCCTGGCAGAGCTCCGCTCTGCCTCCGGTGCCGCGGCACCGGACACATACGTCGGGAGTGCCGTGTGCCACGTTGCGGGCTCTGTCGTCGCTTCGGCCACGACGACGCCCAGTGCGTGCGAACATATGCTACCGTAGCTGGTCCTGGTCGTAGGGATACTACTGAGGAGCATATTATGGACGAAGTCGACGCGGTAGAGGCGACCCGTGAGAGTCGGGAAGACGCAGTGCCAAAAAGCATAGCCTCAGAAAAAGCAACGTTTCCCACGGAACATGAGGCTGCCAACTCAGAAGAACCACCTGTGCCTGACACCAGAACTGAGGCGGACGCGGGAAAAGCAGATGATGCTGCGGTAGGTGCAGCTGAGACGGTTTTGGAATCGCCCGACGAGAAGGACGTTGACACGGAGATGCCCGCGGCGTCAACTTTGCCAGCGAAGAGGACGCACGACGAAGCTGATGACAAGGCGACGAGCTACGACGGGACGTACCATGAGGAACCTCTTCCCAAACCGCCTCCTGTTCGACGTGCGGCCTACAAGCCCAAGCCGAACATCCCTCCTGATCGTAGGACTTCGTCGGGTGTCCCTCCGCCTTAGCGGAGGTGCCTTGCAGGGTCTTCGTGTTGGTAACCCGGTCTTCGATCGGGTTCAGTGCTGACACCGCCGTACTTTGCAAACTGGAAGGATTTTTGATGATGTGAGATGCAAACCGATGTCACTTCGAGAGCGGCGAATCCCAACCATTTAGATGGCGTCTCAAATGACATCTTGCTTGCGTATTGCCAAACTGAACGTGAGAGGTCTTTCTGCGCGAAGGAGGCAAAATCAGCCTAAGCGTCTCTTGTTCGAAAACGAAATCGATCTGTTGGCTATTCAAGAGACAAAAAATTGAAAGCGAAGAGTTGACAGATGCGATGGCTGAAATTTACCGTGCACAGTTCAGTGTTTGCGTGTGCCATGCAAAAGGAAAGTCGGGAGGGTGTCTGATTTTAACTCTAAACTGCAAAGTCGCTGTGGAAACTGTATTTTCTTGTGAAAGTGGCCGGATTGTAGCATGCGATTTTTACTTTTCTGGTGTAGAGTGGAGAGCTGTGTGTGTATATGCACCTAATAGAATTCCCGAACGAGATGCCTTTTTTCGCCGTGTTCAACCTTTCCTGCTGACAGAAAATCGTGTACTATTGCTTGGAGATTTTAACTGTGTGTGTAGACCTGAAGATAGAACAACGAACAAAACCCTGCAGGACACGAGTGCCGAGCTGCTGTTTGAGATGATTAATGAAGCAGAATTGGAAGACATTGGCGTTATAATGAGAGGTTCAGAACAAGCGCAGTACACGCATTTTCAAGGCATTAGTCACGCAAGGCTGGACAGAATTTGTTTCTTCTGAGGTTGTGCCCTTCTGTTCCCAGTACCAGACTGTGCACGTCAGCTTCAGTGATCATTCTTTAGTCGTGGTCGCACTTGGGGAGAGGAAAAGGACTGTCAAGTTCAGTTGGGAATTATGGAAATTTAATCACACATTGTTGGAGGATGAGGAGTTTAGCAAGAAACTAAAAGACTCAGTCAAAAGCTTGTTAGAAAAAGAGTCAGACTTTATACAAACATGGGAACAATTTAAATGCGACGTGAAAGTGGCCGCTATAGAAAGAGCATGTGTTTTAAAGCGTAAGGAAAAAGAGCAAGAAAAGGAACTTCGTACCGAGCTTGATTTCATGCTCAGCGTGGAAGGCCTCAAGCCGGGGTTGTACAGACAAGAAATAAAAGAGACCAAAACTAAGCTTGAACTAATAGATGAAACGAAATATCGAGGTGCAGTGATAAGGGCGCGCAGCGAAAGATTTTGGCTTGGGGAGACGCCCACAAAAAGGGCGCTCAGCGACGAAAAACAGTATGCAGTTTTGAAAGAGATAAAGGAAATTTGTTATCGCAATGACGTAACTTCCGAATCTGAGATGATTGAAAGGGCGTTTCTGGAATATTACCAAAACTTGTTCAGCCTTAAAACGCCCGATGTTGACCACTATAAAACTGCATTCCTGTCGCTAATGCCAAGAGTCGAGGATGACCTGGCGCGGGCACTTGAGGAGCCCATAACGGCAGCAGAAATCGAGGCTGCAATACAGCAGCTGAGGTTAAACAAGTCGCCTGGGCCGGACGGCCTCGGTGCCGCACTTTACAAGGCTATGAAAACAGAAATGGCAATAGCATTACAGCGCGTAATAAGCGAGTGTTACGAAAGAAAGTTAACTCCGCCGTCTTTCCGAACCTCCCACGTGGTGTTGATCCCAAAATCGGACGACCCGAGTAGGTTGCAGTCAGTTGAGTGTTACCGCCCAAAAAGCTTAACTAACGTAGACTACAAAATTTATATGAAAGTGCTAGCCGGACGACTCAAAACAGTAATTAAAACCCTTGTTGGCCCACACCAGACCTGTGGCATAAAAGACAGAACCATTTTTACTAACATACACGTAGCTATGAGTGTCCTTGAATGCTGTGATGCAACGGAGGGTCGTGTCGCCATGATCCAACTAGACCTGCATAAGGCGTTTGATAAAGTTTTACATGAAATTTTGTCCCCGCTGTTGGAACATGTGAATGTAGGATGTATCATCACTGATGGCGTGAAAATGGTTTACAATGGCTGTACATCAAGGTTCATAATTAATAAGCGCCTGAGTAATAGTATTCCTGTCTTGTCGACAGTGAGGCAGGGTTGCCCTCTTTTTCCACTGCTTTTTGCACTTTACCTGGAGCCCTTTTGTTTAAAGCTGTTAACTACGCAAAACATTCGAGGTTACGCTTTTTGTCATGATGAAGTGAAGGTATTGGCATATGCAGATGATATAGCAGTGTTCTGCAGAGACCAGGAAAGCGTGCAAGAAGTGGTGAGAGAAGCCGTAAATTTTGGTGATGCAAGTGGCTGTGCGATAAGCTGGCAGAAATGTTTTGGTTTTTGGCATGGAAAGTGGCAGGCCATGCCAGAAGTATTCTGTCGAATGAAGTGGGTAGACACGCCAGCAAAGTACCTCGGCGTGCCGCTAACCAACTACACAGAAAGCAAAGAATATTGGGCCCATGAAACCGAACGAGTCAAAGCTCAGACCGGCAAATGGGGCGGTCACAACTTTTCCATGTTTGCAAGAGCTACGGTGTGCAACATGTTTTTAATAGCGAGGATTTTCTATGTTGTGCAAGCGTTAACTTTGCCAAGGACTTCAGTGCAAAGGTAGCACAGAGTGTTTGCAACATTTATTTGGTCGTCAACATGGGAACGTACCAGCCGATGCAATCTGTTCCATAAGGTGCGGAACGGGGGGGCTAGGATTATCAAATTTATTTCTGAGGCAGATAGTGACTAGATTCTTTTTCTTGCGTCAAGATAATGATTTTCTGCGAACTATTATACAAGTGCGATTGTCAGAATCACTGCCTGATTATGTTGTGTCATCCATGTCTGCAGGTCGGAGTGGGTTAAGTGCTTTCTTGCAAGAAGTTGTTGCAGCAGTGCGTGTTCTTCGGTCAAAATTTTCCGATGAGTATCTAGCCATTGTAACAAGGAAAAAGATGTACAGGGTCCTTCAAAATATGTGCGAACACGGCGAAGCGTGCCCGCGCTCCGCGGAGCGTCAGCGCATCCGGCGCGGTCGCGAATCGAAACAATGTGGCGCATGCGCACAGCAGACTGGAGGCGGTGCTTCGTGTCGTCTGCTACAGCACGGAAGCACGGCGCGCTTCCGTGCTGTAGCAGACGACACGAAGAACCGCCTCCAGTCTGCTGTGCGCATGCGCCACATTGTTTCGATGCGCGACCGCGCCGGATGCGCTGACGCTCCGCGGAGCGCGGGCACGCTTCGCCGTGTTCGCACATATTTTGAAGGACCCCGTACAAGGACCTGCTCGATGTGTTTCTGCCAGTGCCTGTTTATCGCAGTGCATATCTTTTGGGTCGCGAACGCGATGTGCTAAAAAGGGTCAAAAGAATGCCGGTGAAGCCTTCAGTGCGTTCTTTCTTTTTTCAATTGCATACTGGAACCCTCCCAGTGAAGCCATGGTTGCAGAGCAAAGGCCTTTTTGTACCTTGGTCAGTGGAATGTCTAATTTGCAAAAAAGTTGAAACTATAGAGCATATCCTTCTCGATTGTCATGACGCTGTCTTTCTTTGGGATGTCTTAAAACGCACCCTGAAAAAAGAGTTACCTTTGACGCCTTTTGGAATACGCTTCCTACCATGTGCAGAAACAGGTGAAGTGCCTTGCGACCTGCTAATGTTGCTCTGCATGCATAGCCTATGGCGCACGCGAATGGATGTCAGGCATGAACATGCTGTTGTGCATCCTGCACATCAGTATTTCACTGAAAGCATCATGTACACACAGGAAGTTTTCGGACAGCGAGCTCCACAGCCTGAGTGGTTGCCTGTCCTCGACCAACTAAAATCATTTAACCCATTTTATCATCGTGCACTAGCTAGAAACTGACCAATGCTTTTATTGTCATGTCATTGTATTTTTGTGTTTCGTTTTTCCGGCCAAGTCGGTAATAAAGAAAAAAAAAGTGTCAGGATGGCCGAGCGGTCTAAGGCGCCAGACTCAAGGTTAAACTCCTTGCCTGCAGGATGCGGGCTAAACGAGGCTTCTGGTCCACAAATGTGTGCGTGGGTTCGAATCCTACTTCTGACACCTTTTTTTCTTGATTATTTCAGCAGTCAATTGATATACTGGTAAAATCGGTGTGCTAACAGTGTCAGGATGGCCGAGCGCGACTCTCATGGTATTCGGTACTTGCCTGTAGAGAGTGAGGATGGGACACCATTCGACCTTATTATGCTAATGGGCCTCCATTCTATTTGGGGCTCCAGAATGGCAGGATATCATCGCGATCCTGATGCACGTTCAGCACGCATCTATTTTCGGGAGTGCATGCATAGGTATATTGAAGGTCAGAAACTTGCTCCTGAAGCTCCCGAGTGGCTCGAAAGAGTCGAGCCTTTGGTGACGCTTAAGGAGTTTTAACGTGACGAAGCCACGCACCGCCAGGCGGATAGTGTTGTTAATTATTGATCATTGGGCTCTGTAAGTGTATTTGTGTACTGTGGTTCTTGCCGAAGTCGGGCAATAAAAAAAAAAGGATGGCCGAGCGGTCTAAGGCGCCAGATTCAAGGTTAAACTCCTTGCCTGCGGGGTGTGGGCTAAACGAGGCTTCTGGTCCACAAATGTGGGCGTGGGTTCGAATCCCACTTCTGACACATTTTTTCTTGATTATTTGAGCAGTCAATTTATCTACTGGTAAAATCGGTGTGCTAGCAGTGTCAGGATGGCCGAGCGGTCTAAGGCGCCAGACTCAAGGTTAAACTCCTTGCCTGCGGGGTGTGGGCTAAACGAGGCTTCTGGTCCACAAATGTGGGCGTGGGTTCGAATCCCACTTCTGACACATTTTTTCTTGATTATTTGCGCAGCCAATTTATATACTGGTAAAATCGGTGTGCCAGCAGTGTCAGGATGGCCGAGCGATTCTACTTCCGGCCACTGGCGTGTACGGACGCAGGATCATGAGCTCCCACGGAGCGGCGATAGCGGCCGTCGATGGCCGCGGAAACAGGATTGAAGATAAGGAAGGACAGGAGTACGAAATCGTTTTGCCTACGTTGCCTACCGGTCGTGTTGTTCTAAACACCGTGTTTTTGCACGGCGACGTGCGAGTTAGGCCCTACAGGGTCGAGGATTTCCGCGACGCCCTCGCCAACGCTGGTGCGCTCCCCGACGTTGTGGCGTTGGGGGCGTATCAGGTAAACCACGTTTGGGCGGTTACGCTCAACAGTACCGAGGCAACGAAGAAGTTGGCAGCGATAAAGGAACTGGATGTCAAAGGACGGCGCTGCATTATCATCGATCCTGCCGACCACCAGGTGAAACTACGGCTGCTCTCGATGCTGCACGGTGTAGCCGATGACGACATTCGGACGGCCCTTGCGGCTTTTGGGAATGTAACGGAGGTGACCAGGGAGCGTTGGCGTGTTTCCGGCGTCAAGGAGAAGGGGTCTACAACCAGGACTGTTCTCCTGAAGCTGAAACCCGGTATGAAGGTTGACGACCTGCCACACCAGTTACGCGTCGCCGGCGAGCTGGCCCTTGTTGAGGTGCCTGGGCGGCCTATGCAGTGCTTACGGTGCAGCGGCACGGGTCACGTTCGACGTGAATGCAAGGTATCCCGGTGCTCCAAATGCAGGCGTTATGGCCACGGTGACAGCGAGTGTGTTCGCACATACGCGGTGGCTACCGGTGCGGTATCGAGAGACGACACGGCAGAGCTTCTGATGGACGTCGTCGAGGCGGAGGAGGCGGCGAAAGGAGCCGTGGAAGTTGGCAAGGCTGCCGGGACGACCGACGCATCAGGGCCTCCCAGCGGAGACATTAGTGGACCCGGCAACCAAAGGAAGCCACTCGAAGAGGAAGAATTACCTTCGAGTCAGGCGAGCACGTCGGCAGACGGGGAGAATGTCTTGGAAACTAAGGACGCCGAGCCAATGATCAGCGAGGAACAGCAGGACCAGAGCTGCGCCCGTTCAGCGAGCGGCACCGCCCCAGCCAAGCGCCCTCATGGGCTGACCGACAACGAAGGGGACAAGGCGGCAGCTCTCAGTGGTGAGGAGCCGCCAGCAAAAACTGCTCAATCCCGACGGTCATCTTTCAGACCGAAACCCAACGTTTTGGCGGACAAGCGTGCCGGCGATAAGGCAGCCCCGCGGCAAGGTCAGGGGCCTGCACCGGATGGCTCCGGTGGCAACGACGCCGTCTAGCCATGTGCTAGACGTGTTGGGTAAGCACCATGCTCTTGGCCTCTTCACTATTTGCGACAATGGCTTCTGTAACCCCGTTGAAAGTAGCCACACTCAATGTTAGGGGCTTGGCAGGAAAGAAAAAGCAAAGCCAAGTTTACCGGCTTTTAACAGAGCACGATATTGACTTACTGGCCGTGCAGGAGACAAAAGTAGAAGGGGAAGAAGAGACCGGGAGCATGGTGCGACGTTTCACGTCTAGATTCTACGCTGTAGTGAGTCATGCGATAGGTACATCTGCTGGCAGCGTCCTTTTTGTAAAGAAGTTGCCGGGTCTTGTCGTGCAAGCTCATTTCTCGTGTCCGTCAGGTCGCTGTGTCGCTATCGATTTTACATTGAAGAACATTGAGTGGCGAATTGTCTGTGTGTACGCACCAAATGTTACGGACGAAAGGGCTGCGTTTTTTCAAAGTGTTGAACAGCGTCTTTGTTCCGAGAAACAGCTTATCATCATGGGCGACTTCAACTGCGTCCTAAGTGGCTGCGATAAGACCAGTGCAAGGGTGTTCAGGGACGCAAGTACGAAGATACTGTCGCAAATCATAGATAAATGGAACCTTGAGGATGTGGCAGAGTGTTTGCAAGGCGCGTGCGGCGTGAAGTACACACACTTTCAGAGGACAAGCCATGCTCGGCTTGACCGCATTTATGTATCGCTGGATGTGATTCCAAATTGTAACAGTTACCATGTAGTGCCAGTGGCTTTTTCGGACCACTGTTTAGTAGTATGTGGGATAGGATTGAAAAAACGGGGCAGTGCTTTTAGTTGGGATCTGTGGAAAATAAATAACAAGCTAATTAAGGACGATGAATTTAGCTGTGCAGTAATTGAAGAAGTAAGCAAAATAGAGCCTAGTAGTGAACTGAGAATATGGCAACAGTGGGAACTTTGCAAAGAACAGGTTAAAATTAAAGCAGTCGAACGATCTAGTGCCATTGCGTACGAAGAGAATCTAAACGAACGCAATCTAAGATGTATGCTTGCAAAACTGCTAGAAAAGGAAAGTGAGGCGCCAGGTAAATGGATCGATGACATTAGGAAAATAAAGCAGAAAATTCAACTAATAGAAGAGGACCGTTATCGTGGAGCGTTGGTGCGGGCCAGAGCGGAAGATATAGCAGCAGGGGAGACGCCGTCGAAACGAGCGTTGGGAATTGAAAAGGCTCATGCTCGGCGAAATCACATTGATAGCATAGAATGGGGTGGCATCTTATCAGACGAAAACGAACATATACAGCGTGCGTTTTTTGAGTACTATGAGGCGCTCTTCGCATTACAGGATGCAGACATAAATACGTTTAAGAACAGGTTTCTTGGGGCACTGCCGCGACTCAGCGACGAGCAGAAAGACGTTTTAGAGCTGGCAATACCCGAATCAGAGGTAGAAATGGCAATAGACAATTTAAATTCTGGGAGATCACCAGGATCAGACGGGTTAAGCGCGGCGTTTTACAAATTATTTAAGAGCAGAATCGCGCCAGTGCTTAAGACGGTCTTTAATGAAGCTTACGACGTACGTGAATTGCCTCCGTCTTATGGTAAATCACATACTGTCCTAATTCCGAAAACGGATGAAGCTGACAAGTTACGACACGTAACAGGGTACAGGCCAATTGCTCTCACAAATGTCGATTATAAAATTTATATGAAGGTGTTGGCGCAAAGGTTACAGAGTGTAATCCAGGAAATTGTTGGCCCCCACCAAACGTGCGGGATAAAAGGCCGGTCTATTCTTTCTAACATACACAAGGCAAGATGTGTGCTCGAGTGCTGTGATTTTACAAATAGTCGCGTTGCCATCTTGCAGCTTGATCTCGAAAAGGCGTTCGACTGTGTCGCGCATAAAATTTTGCTGTGCATACTTGATTATGTGAATGTTGGGTATGTTATCCGGGAGGGAGTCGCCTTGGCGTATCGGAACTGTACGACGAGATTGATTGTTAACCAGAGTCTGGGGGCCCCCATTCGTGTGCAGCGTTCGGTACGTCAAGGCTGCCCCCTCAGCCCTCTTCTGTTTTCTATCTACATCGGGACTTTGTGTTTAGACATCATCGAAAACGAGAGAATAACTGGTTTTCGGCTGCAAGCTGCGGAGGTGAAGCTGCTGGCATATGCGGATGATTTAGCGGTTTTTTCCGTTAATCGAGAAGGTGTAACAGAGGCCGTTGAATGTGTCGCTGAATTCTGCAAAACCTCTGGCAGCAGAGTGAACTGGTCTAAGTCAGTGGGGCTCTGGCACGGAGCATGGCAAACGACGATGGACCACTTTGCAAACGTACCCTGGGTGAAGACCCCAACGAAGTACCTTGGAGTACCGCTAGAAAGCTATCGCGATTGCGAAACATATTGGAGAGTGCAGACCCAGGATGCGCGTGAGAAGGCGGAAAGATGGAAAGGAACAGGCTTATCAATTTTCGCTAGAGCCACCGTGTGCAACCTTTTCTTTATCAGTAAGGTGTGGTATGCGATGCAAGTGTTGCATTGTGGAAGAATGAGCATACAAAAGCTACATCGAATTTTTGCTGTTTTTGTGTGGGCTGCACAATGGGAAAGGTGCAGCCGGACGAATTTCTTTAGAAAAGTGAAGGATGGTGGAGTGGGTCTGGGACACGTTTTCTTGCGGCAGATTGTTAGCAGATTTATGTTTCTGCGTGATGTCAGTGATCCGTTTTTGCGCACCGTGTGCCAAGTAAGGCTGGGGCGCGCGCTGCCTGACTTTGTTGTTGCAACCGAAACCCTATCGGGCGGAATTTTTGGGTACTTCAGAGAAGTTGTCGCAAGTGTCCGATTTCTCTCAACGAGGTTTTCCAACGAATATTTATCTACAGTGAACAAGCAAAAATTGTATAAGGATTTATGTGAAGTGTGTCTTGCCGGAACCCATGAATAGGGCCTTGTACAGTGGAGGCCCTGGAAGGAATGTGTTAAAGAGGGTAAAGGGAATGCACGTTGACCCAGGGGTTTAAAATTTTTTTTTTCAAGTTGCACACTGGAACGTTATCAGTCAAAATGTTTTTACAGGATAAGGGCTTATTTCTTCCGTGGGGTCATCACTGCCTTATCTGCAAGCAACCAGAAACGATAGATCACGTTTTTCTGCATTGTTGGGAAGTGGTTTACTTTTGGGACGTACTTCAAAGGACTATAAAGAAACAATTTCCACTTCACCCCCATGGAATACGGTATCTGCCCATTGAAAACGAGGACGGAGTACCTTTCGATCTGATAATGTTACTGGGCCTCCACAGTATTTGGCGCGCGAGAATGGCAGGATATTACTGTGATCCCGACGCGAGGCCAGCACGAATTTATTTTCGTGAAACTGTGCACCGGTTTGTTTAGAGTGTCAAATCTGTTGGCGAGGCTCCCGAGTGGCTGTCAAGGGTGGAGCCTTTGATGGCCCTAAAGGAATTTTAATGTGACGAAGCCAGCCCCTGGCAGGCTGACTATATCAACCCCAAGTGTTCATTGTGTCCCGCCATTTTGTTGTGTAATGTCAAAGCCAGGCAATAAAGAAAAAAAAATAGGATGGCCGAGCGGTCTAAGGCGCCAGACTCAAGGTTAAACTCCTTGCCTGCGGGATGTGGGCTAAACGAGGCTTCTGGTCCACAAATGTAGGCGTGGGTTCGAATCCCACTTCTGACACTTATTTTTGCTTGATTATTTGCGCAGCCAATTCATATACTGGTAAAATCGGTGTGCCAGCGTTGTCAGGATGGCCGAGGGATTCTGCTTCCGGCCACGCTCGTGAACGGACGCAGGATGCAGGGCTCCGTAGGAGCGGCTTCAGCGGCCCAGCAGGGCCGCGGTAACAGGATTTTTGATACTGAAGACCCGGAATATCTAGTGTTGCTGCCTCAACTGCCGACAGGCCGTATTGTTTTAAATACGTTGTTTTTGCATGCTGATGTGCGGGCCAGGCCGTATCGCGTGGAGCACTTCCGCGATGCGCTGGCGGGCTTAGGCCTACAGCCCGATGTTATCGCCCTTGTGGCGTATCAGATGAGCCACGTTTGGGCAATCACCTTCAAGAGCGACGAAGGCGTGAAGAGGCTCGCAAGCGTCAAGAACATGAAAGTGAAGGAGCATCGCTGTATTGTGGTCGACCCAGCCAACCAGGCGGTGCAATTGAAGCTGCATTGGATGCTGTACAACATGCCTGACGACGACATACGGACAGCCCTCTCACCTTACGGAAAGGTGATTGACGTTTGCCGGGAGAAATGGCGTGTTCACGGCGTGCAAGAAAAATCATCGTCAACGCGAGTGGTGTCCTTGATTCTGCGGACGGGTCTCACCGTGGAAGACCTGCCCCACCAACTTCGTATCGCCGGTGAGCAGACCTTGGTTGTTGTCCCTGGCAGAGCACCGTTAAATGCCGAAACACCGGTCATGTTCGACGTGACTGCCGCGTCCCGAAATGTACGCTTTGTCGTCGCTACGGCCATGACGAAGCGCAGTGTGAAAGGACGTACGCGTCGGTAACAGGATCGGCGCCCAAGGAAGACCTGGCGGACCTTTTCATGGACGAGGCTGACGTCGCTGAGGCCTCCCGCACGGAGAGTCGGCCGTCGGACACGGCCGTAATGCCGTCTGAGCATAGCGCTGGCCTACCGAACGCGGCTACAGTGCAACTTACTCAGCAGAAAACTCAAGAGGAAAAGCCAAGCGATGAAAATGTGAAGGAGTTGGCCGCCGAACCTGCCGCTACCGAGGTGGATGCAGCAAAACACGCACCTGGAAGCGATTTGATGGACGTCGCAGAATCGGGTGTAAGCAACGCGGCGACAAAAAGGTCACGGGACTCAGCCAACAACCAGCACGAGAACCTTGGCAACGAGAGCAACGATGAACCCCCGCCGAAAGCACCGGTGGGCCGTCGGGCGCCCTTCCGTCCGAAACCGAACATTCCGCCGGACAGACGGCTGGCGGCAACACCGCCTCCGTAGGACGTGGCGCCTACTGGGGCGTCCAGGCCAGCGTCGTCAAAAGATGGACGCCTTTTCAGAAGTAGCCGCTGCGTACACCGCAAAGGTACGCGTGGGAATTGTGCTGCCAATTGCTTACTTGTTGCAAAGCGCTAATATCAGTAGTTACCCAGAGGTACTGTGCGAACGGTGTGCTCTATAAGATACATGGCTCTGAGACTAGAGACAGCATTAAGAGTTGCCACCTTGAATTTTCGTGGCCTTGGAGCACGTAGGCGACAGTATCAACTTAGTCGCCTCTGTATGGAGAAGGAACTCGATGTCATCGCGATACAAGAAACTAAGGTCGAGACTCAAGAGCAGACCGATCGCATGGTGATGCCTTTTACCGCGCATTATAATGTGTGTGTATGCCATGCTAATGGCATGTCAGGCGGGTGCGCACTGATGATACGGAAGAGTGCTGGCATTATTGAAGAGAGTATGACTGTTTGCCAAACTGGCCGCATGCTTATTGTAGATTTTTCTTTTTATGAATCCTTGTGGCGGATCATATGCGTTTATGCTCCTAACAATGTGAATGACCGAATGGTATTTTTTGAGTACATGGAGCAGTACTTAAAGTGTGATCGCTTTGTCATATTTCTCGGTGATTTTAACTGTGTGTGTTTTGCGGAGGATCGATTCAGAGGTGCACATGTTCGTGACAAAAGTGCTCTCCTTTTGAGCTCACTAATTGAGGAGCACAACCTAGAAGATGTGGGCCGAGTCTTCACTGGCGGTATGCTTCCGCAGTACACACACAATCAGAGAGAGAGCCGAGCAAGGTTGGACAGAGTGTATATTTTACTAGACTTGATGCCCCTATGTAACAGTTACAGTGTCACACCACTATCATTCACAGATCATAGCTTGGTGAGCTTCGCACTCGGAAAAAAACTAAAACGACACGATTTAACTGGGACATGTGGAAATTCAATGAAAAGCTTCTTGATGATGAACTGTTCTCAAGCAGAGTTAAGGGAAAATTAACAGAGATGCTGACAATGAAGCATGAAAACTTTCGGACTGCATGGGAGGAATTTAAGAGCCAAGTTAAGCTCATTGCAATCGAAAGAGGAAGCAGCCGGAAGCACGAAGAACTGCAGAAGCAAAAAGAGCTGCAAAGGGAACTGGAATTTCTTTTCAACGTACAAAACTTTGACCACGATCAATTGGCTGAGAACGTGAAGAAAGTGAGACATGAACTAGAAGTTATCGATACAGAGCGATACAAGGCTGCAGTCATACGTTCTCGTAGTGAAAAGTTATGGATGGGTGAGGTGCCAAACAACCGCGCAATGAGCGATGAAAAACGGCAGGCGTCAAGAAACGAGATCAAGCAGATACGTTTCCAAAATGAAGTGACGTCAGATCCCGCGGTGATCGAGAATGCTTTTGTTGACCATTATCGCGATGTGTTCGGCAATGTCACACGCCTCGAGCCAGGCTTCGACAGCGATTTCATGATCGGAATGCCAAGACTGGATGACGATGTTAAGGACAGCCTAGAAATGCCAATAAGTGTGAGCGAGATCAAAACAGCGATAGAGAAGCTGCCGTCGGGCAAATCGCCAGGGCCGGACGGCCTAGGCGCAGCTTTTTACAAAGCTTTCAGTGAAGAATTGGCGCGCATTTTGCATAAACTTCTGTCAGAAGCGTATGAATTTAAAAAAGTCCCTCCTTCATTTCGGACATCACACACAGTGCTGATTCCAAAAACCGATGATCAGGAAAAGCTCCTTCTTGTAGGCTCATATAGACCGATATCTCTCACCAATACAGACTACAAAATTTTTATGAAAGTCTTAGCTGGACGATTACAAGTGGTAATTAAAGAGCTAGTAGGGCCACATCAGACGTGCGGCATTAGAGAGCGCACAATTTCAACGAACACCCACATCGCAAGAAGTGTACTAGAATGTTGTGATGCCCTTGAGGGTCGAGTGGCCATGTTACAGCTTGACCTTGCGAAGGCCTTTGACCGGGTCTCGCATGAGGTGCTTTTCAGTATACTACAGCACTGTAATGTTGGGAGCATAATTTTAGACGGTGTCAAAATGGCTTATGAAGAATGTTCAATGCAGATTATCATCAACAAGTGCCTTAGTTCAAAGGTGCTAGTCCGCTCCTCTGTGAGGCAAGGATGTCCCTTGTCTCCTCTCCTTTTAGCCATATACCTCGAACCTTTCTGTAGGGCAGTCATCCTTGATGCAAGCATACGTGGTTTTAGGCTGCACGCCGCTGAAGTTAAAATGCTGGCTTATGCAGATGACGTTGCAGTCTTCTGCGAGGACAGAGAAAGCGTGCTAGAGGCTGTGCGCATTGCCAGAAATTTTTGTTGCTACACTGGGGCCCAGATTAACTTTGAAAAAAGTGTGGGAATATGGCATGGGAGCTGGAATACGACACCCGCCAATTTCGCGGGTATAGAGTGGACTTCAGTGCCTGCACGGTATCTCGGGGTGCCCCTTCAGCACTATAGGGACTCGACGCAGTTCTGGAGTGAACAAACAGAAGAGTTGAGGGAAAAAACAAAAGGATGGCAGGGTCGCGGATTATCGGTGTTCGCGCGTGCGGCAGCGTGCAATGTTTTTTTTGATTGCCAAAGTGTGGTATATGATGCAAGTGTTGTTCATGCCTCGTATAAATGTGCAAAAGATGCACCGAGTGTTTGCCGTCTTTATCTGGAACTCCACTTGGGAGCGGACCAGCCGTACAAACCTTTTTCGCAAAGTTCGCGATGGTGGACTAGGGCTCTCACACTTGTTAAGCAAAATAGAGCCTAGTAGTGAACTGAGAATATGGCAACAGTGGGAACTTTGCAAAGAACAGGTTAAAATTAAAGCAGTCGAACGATCTAGTGCCATTGCGTACGAAGAGAATCTAAACGAACGCAATCTAAGATGTATGCTTGCAAAACTGCTAGAAAAGGAAAGTGAGGCGCCAGGTAAATGGATCGATGACATTAGGAAAATAAAGCAGAAAATTCAACTAATAGAAGAGGACCGTTATCGTGGAGCGTTGGTGCGGGCCAGAGCGGAAGATATAGCAGCGTGCGGCAGCGTGCAATGTTTTTTTTGATTGCCAAAGTGTGGTATATGATGCAAGTGTTGTTCATGCCTCGTATAAATGTGCAAAAGATGCACCGAGTGTTTGCCGTCTTTATCTGGAACTCCACTTGGGAGCGGACCAGCCGTACAAACCTTTTTCGCAAAGTTCGCGATGGTGGACTAGGGCTCTCACACTTGTTTATACGACAGATCGTAGCGCGATTCTTCTTCCTGCGAGATGAAAGTAACGATTTTCTCCGTACAGTCATCCAGGCGAGATTGGCGAAAACACTGCCTGAGTTTGTTGTTTCCACATCCAATGTTGCCAGTATAAGAGTGACCGGCTACTACCGAGAAGTAGTTGCTTCCTTTAGAATACTTTGTGCACGTTTTTCTTTGGAGCATTTGTCCTCAGTGACAAAGAAACAACTGTACGCGGACTTAGTTGACAGCATGCTGCCCACCCCATTGTATAGGACGGTGTACTCTGGAGGCTCAGGTAAAGATGTACTGAAGCGAGTCAGAAGGATGCCTTTAAGACCGGCGGCCAAAACGTTTTTCTTCCGGTTGCACACAAACACACTCCCCGTTAAAGTATGGCTGGAACAGAAAGGAATATTCGTGCCTTGGACAACCGATTGCTTAATGTGTAAAAAGCTGGAAACAATTGAACATGCCTTCATTGAATGCTGGGACGCAGTCTTCCACTGGGATATTTTGCAGCGCACTCTAAAAAAAGATCTCCCCATAACACCCTATGGAATACGATTTCTGCCAGTTGAAAGCGATCAAGGGATACCTTTTGATATGTTCATGGTCCTGGGCCTCCACAGCTTGTGGAGGACGAGAATGGCTTTTCGGCACGCAGATGCCAATGTGCGATCTACGCGCGATAACCTAATCGAAAGTGTTTCATATATTAGAGAAGTGTATCGTGCACAAAATGAACCCCCTGAGTGGGTTACCATCCTTGATGACTTGGTGTGTCTGAAGAAATTTTGAAATACCCGCATCGCATGCTAACGTGCTTATTGAGTATATATGTATGTATTCATTTGTGTGACCTGTCACTGTAATAGCAGGCAATAAAGAAAAAAAAAAGGATGGCCGAGCGTTCTAAGGCGCCAGACTCAAGGTTAAACTCCTTGCCTGCGGGATGTGGGCTAAACGAGGCTTCTGGTCCACAAATGTGGGCGTGGGTTCGAATCCCACTTCTGACACTTATTTTTTCTTGATTGTTTGCGCACCCAATTCATATACTGGTAAACTCGGTGTGCCAGCGTTGTCAGGATGGCCGATCATTCTACTTCCGGCCACTGGCGTGTACGGACGCAGGATCATGAGCTCCCACGGAGCGGCGATAGCGGCCGTCGATGGCCGCGGAAACAGGATTGAAGATAAGGAAGGACAGGAGTACGAAATCGTTTTGCCTACGTTGCCTACCGGTCGTGTTGTTCTAAACACCGTGTTTTTGCACGGCGACGTGCGAGTTAGGCCCTACAGGGTCGAGGATTTCCGCGACGCCCTCGCCAACGCTGGTGCGCTCCCCGACGTTGTGGCGTTGGGGGCGTATCAGGTAAACCACGTTTGGGCGGTTACGCTCAACAGCACGGAGGCAACGAAGAAGTTGGCAGCGTTAAAGGAACTGAATGTCAAAGGACGGCGCTGCATTATCATCGATCCTGCCGACCAACAGGTGAAACTACGGCTGCACTGGATGCTGCACGGTGTAGCCGACGACGACATTAGGACGGCTCTTGCGGCTTTTGGGAATGTAACGGAGGTGAACCGGGAGCGTTGGCGTGTTTCAGGCGTCAAGAAGAAGGGGTCTACAACCAGGACTGTTCTCCTGAAGCTGAAACCCGGTATGAAGGTTGACGACCTGCCACACCAGTTACGCGGGACCGGTCATGTACGCCGGGAATGTAAGATTCCGCGCTGCTCGGTATGTAAGCGGTTCGCCCACGTTGACTCTGAATGCGTACGAACCTATGCGGTGGCTACAGGACCTTCAACGAGGGAGGCCTCGGCGGAGCACCAAATGGATGTCGTTGAGACTGAAGAAGCAGCAAGTGGCGTTGGTGAAGCGGGAAAGCCAGCGTTCACTACGGGCAAGCAAGTGCTTCCGGGGGTTGGGAACGAGGCATCCTGTCTGTCAGGCAAGGGAGCCACAACAGCTGGCAACGAAGATTCGGGGGAAGGCATGGAGAGCGAGGCTGAGCGCTTTCCAAACTCTGAGGTAACGGAGTCAACGAGTAAGCTGGAACCTCTTGAGAAGAGCGGCGGCCGAGCGACCAGCGTCCCCGGACCGGCGAAACGAGGCCACGACGAGAGCGGCAGCGAAAAGGAAAAGGCGGAGGCAGCTAGCATCGAGGAGCCGCCAGCGAAAGCACCACTTGGGAGGAGACCGACTTTCAAACCCAAACCGGATGTCCCGACGGACAGGAGAGCCGTCGAAAAACCGCCCCCAACGCAAGGTCCGCCAGTCCAAGGGCATGGCTCTGGCACCAACGAAGGCGTCTAGCTGTACGCTAGATGTGAAAGGTAAGCACCATGCTCTCGGCCTTTTTTCTCTGTAACAAAATGGCTTCTGCACAGTCGCTAAAAATTGCCACATTTAACGTACGGGGTTTAGCCGCGAAAAGGAAGCAGAACCAGGTGTTGCGCCTCTTAAATGACTACGACATCGACATTCTAGGTGTTCAAGAGACGAAGGTCGAGGGCGAAAGAGAGACCGAGAGCATGGTGCAGCGTTTCACGTCCCGGTTTTATGCAGTTGTGAGTCACGCGGTTGGCACTTCGGGAGGATGTATTTTGTTCGTCAAAAAGCTGCCAGGTCTTGTTGTACAAGCGCATGCTTCTTTTCTGTCGGGTAGGGGAGTGGTCCTCGATTTTAGTTTCTGGTCTACCCAGTGGCGTGTTGTCTGTGTATATGCATCTACTTGTGTCGATGAAAGGGCAGCTCTGTTTGATTTAGTGCAGCAGTACGTAAACACGGACAAGCAATTTGTCTTTATGGGTGACTTCAATTGTGTGTTGAGCTCCGCTGATAAAACTAGCCCGCGTGGTTTTAGAGATAAGAGCACAGAAATTTTGTCCCGCACGATTGACGAATTTGCCTCGGAAGACGTGGCGGAATGTTTTATGGGCAATGGGCAACTACAGTACACGCATTTCCAGCGGTCTAGTCACGGGCCGCCTTGACAGGATTTACATATCTGCAGAACTGGTCCCAAAGTGCGAATGTTATGACGTTCTGCCCGTAACATATTCGGATCACTGCGTGGTTCAGTGTACGATTGGAACCAGAAAGAGAGGCGGTTGTTTTCAGTGGGACCTTTGGAAGATGAACAATAAACTGTCAGAGGATGATCAGTTTACTAGACTCGCAGAAGCGGAAATTAATAACGTTGCTCTGGATAGCGAGCAAGAACTGGGTCAAGAATGGGAACTTTGTAAACAACAAATTAAGATAAAAGCTATTTAACAATCCAGCTGTATACGGTATAAAGAAAAACAAAATGAAATGAATTTAACGACACTGCTTGTGAAATTGCTAGCTCTGGAGTGTAATGCGCCGGGTTTGTACATGGACGATGTTAGAAAAATAAAACAAAAGCTTCAACTGATTGACGAAGACCGTTATCGCGGGGCACTTGTGCGCGCGAGAGCGGAGAAACTGGCCATGGGCGAGACGCCAACAAAAAGATCTTTCGGAATTGAAAAAGCGAACAATGGGCGGGCGGCACAGAAACAGATAACGAAGGAATCGCGAAAGCTTTCTTTGAACACTATACTACAGCTCTTTTCTTCCAACAGTGTCATGTTGGATCGATTTAAAGAATCTTTTCTTGAGGCGATGCCAAAAATTGACGACGAGCAAGAAGCTAACCTTGAGCGGCCAATAAGTGAACAAGTGCACCAGGCAATAAATAACTTAAATCCTGGAAAATCCTGGAATCCCGATGGCCTGAGTGCAGCTTTCTACAAAGCATTCAAGGAACAGTTATCACCATTGTTGTGTGCCTTATTTAATGAGGCCTATGAACTGAAGTCGTTGCCAGCATCGTTTGGGTCGTCGCATACTGTGCTTATCCAAAAAACTGGCCAACCAGATAAGCTGAAGTGCGTGTCGTCATACAGGCCGATTGCTCTGACGAACTTCGATTATAAGATTTATATGAAGGTGCTTGCTGGCAGGCTACAAGCAGTTATAGCCGAAATAGTTGGCCCCCACCAAACGTGTGGGATTAAAGGACGATCTATTTTTCAGAACATCCATAAAGCAAGATGTGTGCTCGAATGCTGTGACGCCACACGCGAACGTGTTGCATTGCTGCATGCAGTTGTACTTGGAAAAGGCTTTCGATTGCGTGTCACATAACATTCTGTTTAGTGTCTTAGACTACATTAATGGTACAGTTATTCGAGAGGGAGTGGCCTTGGCGTACCGTAACTGCACTACGAGATTAATTGTCAATAAGTCATTGGGGGCCTCCATCAACGTACTACGTTCGGTACGCCAAGGTTGCCCCCTCCGCCCTCCTCTGTATTCTGTATTTATATTGAAGCTTTGTGTTTAAGCATTCTACACAACAAAGGCATTGATGGTTTCCGACTGCAGTCTACTCAAATTAAACTACTGGCCTACGCATATGATGTCGCGGTTTTTTGTGTAAATGAGGAAAGTATAAAGAGGACAGTCGATACTGTGAAGCATTTTAGTGAAGTCACAGGAAGCCAAGTTAACTGGGGTAAGTGTCTGGGGTTTTGGCATGGAGAATGGCCGTCAACCCCCGAGACATTTGCTAATATGTCATGGGCTACAACGCCTGTCAAATACCTGGGAGTGCCTTTAGAGTTTTATAAGGATACCGAGCCATACTGGACACAGCAGATCCAAGAAACCCGCGAGAAAGCGGAGAAATGGAAAAACGCCCACTTGTCAATATTTGCAAGAGCAACAGTTTGTAACCTTTTTTAAATAAGCAAGTTATGGTATGTGATGCAAGTGTTGCATTGTTCTCGTGTTAATGCGCAAAAACTGCACCGAATTTTTGCCGTGTTCATTTGGGCCTCCACTTGGGAAAGGTGCAGGAGTACAAATTTGTTTAGGCAGGTGAAGTATGGCGGGCTTGGGTTGGGCCATTTATTTTTACGCCAGATCTTGAACCGGTTTATTTTTTTTAGGGATGTAAGAGACCCATTCCTGCGAGCTGTTTGCCAACAAAGGCTAGGTCGAGCGTTGCCGGATGTTGTGGTTCACACTGGATGTATGCCTGGCCGTATTTTTGGATTCTTTAGAGAGATTCTTCTAAATGTGAATTTCCTTAACGTACGTTTTTCGATGGAGTATTTGAGTAAAGTTGAAAAGAAAACATTATACAAGAATCTTCGTGATGTAGTGTTCCCGGTGCCCTTGTACAGGGCCTTATACTCTAGAGGCGAAGGCAGTAATGTATTGAAACGTGTAAAGAAAATGAAAGTGTCAGCTGGAGCAAAAACGTTTTTCTTCATGTTACACACCGGTACATTGACGGTAAAATCATTTCTGGAGAAAAAGAGCTTGTTCCTTCCGTGGGGCGCCCACTGTCTCATTTGTAAACAGCCGGAGACAATAGTTCATGTGTTTCTTCATTGCTGGGAGGGGGTGTATTTCTGGGATGTGCTTCAAAGGACACTCAAAGAGTTGCCACTCGATGCTCATGGCATTAGGTACTTGCCAACGGATAACCAGGATGACGTCCCATAAGACCAAGTAATGTTATTGTGCCTCCACAGTATATGGCGCTCTCGAATGGCCGGTTATCACTGCGATTCAGATGCAAGACCGGCACGCATGTATTTCTGAGAAAGCGTACAGATATGGCTGGAGACGGCGAAATTACAATCTTGTGTTCCCGAGTGGCTGTCAAGGCTGGAGCCCTTGACGGTACTCAAGGAATTTTAGCATGACAATGCCTGCCCGTCATGGGTACAGGCTATTTGAACGCTGTATATATATGTTGGCGTGTGTTACTGTTATTTTTGTGTCTAAGCCAGGCAATAAAGAAAAAAAAATCAGGATGGCCGAGCGGTCTAAGGCGCCAGACTCAAGGTTAAACTACTTGCCTGCGGGATGTAGGCCAAGAGGCTTCTGGTCCACAAATGTGGGCGTGGGTTCGAATCCTACTTCTGACACATATTTTTTCTTGACTCTTCGTGCATCCAATTTATATATTTGTAAAATCGGGTGTGGCGACAGTGTCAGGATGGCCGAGCGGTCTAAGGCGCCAGACTCAAGGTTAAACTCCTTGCCTGCGGGATTTGGGCTGAACGAGGCTTCTGGTCCACAGATGTGGGCGTGGGTTCGAATCCCACTTCTGACACATTTTTTTCTTGACTCTTCGTGCATCCAATTTATATATTTGTAAAATCGGGTTTGCCGACAGTGTCAGGATGGCCGAGCGGTCTAAGGCGCCAGACTCAAGGTTAAACTCCTTGCCTGCGGGATGTGGGCTGAACGAGGCTTCTGGTCCACAAATGTGGGCGTGGGTTCGAATCCCACTTCTGACACATTTTTTTAGTGCGCTAGCACTTATGGTAGCCAATTTCTCTGCATTTAGCCGTTTGTCTGAAGCTGGTTACGTGGCATCCCACGAAACACAAAACGTCTTACGAACGTCTCGGAACAGCTTCAAATGACTACAAACGTCTTGCGCTGTGTTCAAACGTCTCATAGATGTCGACAAGAAGAAGTTTCCTCTGCGGCGTCTCTTAAACATCTGCAGTCAGACGTTTGCTGTGAAACTTCTGTGAAACATCTGTAGTCAGATGTTTTCTAGACTTGTTTCTAACACGTGGAACTTGAGACCACGTCAAGGAGATGCTCCAGTAATCAGCAGAGTTGCCACCGTGGATTAAACATGCTGTAAATCACGGCACATAAATTAGATGACTCTCCTGCTTGACGTTTCGAAGAGCAGGAGCGCCGGTGCAAAGACCGCGCTCTTTGTATTCGAACACAGAAAGCGCGTTTTCTCCTACGGAGCCCGAATCACGTTCCACATCGAGTGCAGCTAACCCGTCACTCGTAAGGCTGGATTTAGGAAACATATAATTGCCCTGAAAGCCGACGCGAGTGAAAAAATTTGCTTCATGTTGCGAACGCCTCTGTTACGCCTCGGCTAGCTGGCGGCAGCATGCGGATTGACAGGTGCAGCGCACGCTGCCTTCGCCGCCTTCCCGCCGCCTTCGCCGAGCTCGCTCGCGCGGTTTATCGCGCAGATCACCCGCGCGCTATCTTTTCGTGGCGGCGTATCTTGGAGGCAATCTTTCTTGAGTCACGCAGCTTGCTGCTTGGTGTCGCTCCGCACGGTGGCGATGCAGGATAGTTTGCCAAAGTGGTTTTAGCCGTTTAAAGCAGAAAAAAATCTTAGTGGAAGCTGCAAGTGCTTAGTTTTACATGAAAGTACTAGATTCAATTTGTTTTTTGGTTCTTTGATGATTTGTTTATTTTTACGTTTAGAAATTTAGTACTTCATTTGGCCATTTGGCGTTGCAGAGGCTAGCGATAGCTACGCGCGCGAGGCGGATGCTGCGCACGTTGTAGTACTACGTTTCGCAGCGCACTTTTTTCCGCGCTGGTTGGCACTTCACGCCGTTGCAGTTTGCATTTTCCCCTTTTTCTGCGGTATCATTTACTACCAGTGTTGCACTGAGATGTGAGCCTCGTTTTCCGCAAAAGTAAGTAACCTTCCATTTCTCTTCTGTGGTGAAAGTGTCGGCTTTGCCGGCTGAGCCACTAACGCGCCTGATTGAACCTTTGGTTTACAAATCACAAAACAGTATCAGCCAGTGTTTTACATACCAAAGTGCGGCGTTGAATGTATTAAAACAGGGCAGTTGCATGTATTTGAGCTTTTGTTAAGTGGATAAAACTAGGCTGCTATCGCATGCGAGTTGCTTTCTTTACCAAGGCGATGACAAGGTGAACCAAAGGTGAACGGTATTCTTGCCAAGGACTCTCATCTGGCCACCTGTGTGCTCCAATTCTCCTTGATGTGATTGCCGTCAGCGAAACTCGCGTTAAAAAGGCTTTGGTTATCTTAACTGCGTCAAGCTTTTATTTCATTGCGATTGAGAGCCCCGGCACAAAGGTAGTTTACTCAGTGGTGCTGCTCTGTATGTGTGCAGGCTCTTTGACAGTGCATTGAAGTACTACGGCTCTTTGCAGGCATGGCAGCTTTTATTTTTTGGAAAACCATTGCACCGTGCACAGCTGGCGTTGTCCCTACTTCACTGTGTACATTTCGTTTTGGGTACAGGCTGTTCAACAGTGGTTTTCAGAGGACCTCCTTGCCTGCTCAACTTCTCAAGTTTTGGTAAGCACGCTTTGCAACTCCTTCCTTTTCTTTCACTTCATGATTTCTTGTATAGGTCTAGGCTCTTTGCTAATGTTCATTCCACAAGCCCCATTATTTGTTTGTCCTTTAGAACTCCAGCTGTTGGCCGGAGGAGCAAGGACCTGGTCTAGTTTCACGCAAATTAATAGCAGCACCTTGTACTTGGTTGTTCAGACGACTTGGCCTGGAGATTGTTTCAGTTCTGAGGTGGGAATCTGGACTAATGCTTCTTGTGCAGTGCTGTAAGTAATCTCTTGCAGTGGTGCAAGCAATCTCTTGCCCACTGTTTGAGCTTCATCGTACAGATTAGAAAGGGCTTCTTTGGCAATGCAGTGTTAGAAACCTTATACACAAGCACTTTTATTTGTCTTATCTTTCAGATGTGCCCTGTGTGGCTGCCAAGTTAAGGTCCAAGATTTAACACATCTCTGGTGTATACTGAAGTGATGCAGGCATTACCAGGACAGCAGCATCTCTGCTATGGTTTCATGCGACGGTGTAAGATGTCAAACATCCACTTTTGATTCAGCCACATCTTGCAGGTAAGAGAAAGCCTGTTTGCAAGATGCAGCTTAGGAGGTTCTATGAGTACAGTGTGCATCACAGTAAGGCAATGCACTTGCTATTGACTGCTTGGCTTTCAGTGTCCATGCACGCTGTTTGGATTTTGCTTCTGTTAAAGGCCTCCACAGTGATTGACTTCTTGAGTTTATGGTGAGCCGTAGCACTCTGCTGAAATGCCGCTTGCAATGACATCATATGCATATATCTTTTTGGTTAGCTTATTTTACTGCCATGTGCTGTCACTCCTTGCCATTTCCTGGTCTTATTTGCTTCCGACTCCTCAGTGGCCATTCTACATGCACCTGACTGACTGTGCTTTTGGTCACTCTAATATTTTTCACTTCTGCAGGCTGCTGAACAGAGCTGGATTTGACTTCCCTTTGTTACCGTCTAGTTGACATCCTCCTTGCAATAAAAGCGATTTTTGGAACACCTAGCGAGCTCTTCAGTGCCATCCACATCACAGCAACTTGCTCATCAACGCATCCGTTGTGAACATGCCCGGGGCCGGATGATTTTTTGATTTAACAATTGGTTGCTGCTCGACACTTTCCCGCCATCCAAGTGCTTACCGTTGCAACGTCAGCCAAACCAGTGAAGCTACCTCCTCCGTGGCTTCTAACATTAATTTCCTGATCCTTTTCTTTTTTTTGTGTGGTTGTATATGCACTGGATTCAATAAAGAGTAACGCAGTGACTGAAAAGTGTGCTAGCACATGCATTTATGGCTCATTACTACAGCCATACGTCCCTTGAATGTGGGCTCATTGTTCGGGTCATTGCAAATCAGTTTTGAGTTCATTTTTGAGTGGTGTATGCCAGAAAAATGAACTATAACATTTTTAAAGCTTTAGAGGGTTTAAAGGCAGCTCTAAAATCAGTCTTGAAATGCGTAAAATAATACAGGCACCCATTTCGGAAAAAAAAGGAACGTCTAAAAAAATTCTAGAAAAGTTCTACCTCAGAAGTTTTCTAGCCGTATACAAGCGTAGCGTTAGCAGAGCTAATAGAGGGCTAGTAAACGTCTAAGTCTAAAAAACTGCTTAGGTGAAACTTCTTCTAGATGTCAAGCTTTTTTTTCCGAGACTTTTTTAGACGTCTATTAGCGCTTTTTGTGTTTCGTGGGATGCTGCTCACCTGCCACCCTTGTTGGTGAGGAACATACCGTGTCAGGCAGCTCATTTAATCGTGATAGGCTACTCGGGAAGAGCAATCTAGCTGGGTCGCCACTCCGCCCAAGCAGCCGAAGTCCCACCGATCGCAGCACCTGCCATAGAAAGGCAGTGGTGCATCACTTCACCACTGCGCCGGAAGTGGTAGGAAGCCTCTCAAGGGTCTATGAATGAAGAGAATGAACAATTCCGCATTATGGACATTAAGCCATTATCGCTATCCGATGAACTGCCATCCGGTAACACAGGATCTGAACACCCGAAGCCGAAGCGATAACCGAACTGCTAGCGCACCTAATTCGCATTTGGCCTAACTACGTAAATCGACCATTATTTTTTGTCTTCACTCTTCGTGCGCATGATATAGCACACGTATAACGGCCGCAGTTATAAAGAACGTTCGCTTATTATGAACGAGGGCAGTGCCCATGAAACACAAAAAGCGCTAATAGACGTCTAAAAAAGTCTTGGAAAGAAAAGCTTGACATCTAAAAGAAGTTTCAGCTAAGCAGTTTTTTAGACTTAGACGTTTACTAGCCTTCTATTAGCTCTGCTAACGCTACGCTTGTATACGGCTAGAAAACTTCTGAGGTAGAACTGTTATAGAATTTTTTTAGACGTTCCTTTTTTTTCGAAATGGGTGCCTGGATTATGTTACGCATTTCAATACTGATTTTAGTGCTGCGTTTAAACCTTCTAAAGCTTTAAAAATGTTATAGTTCATTTTTCTGGTATACACCAGTCAAAAAAAGAACTCAAAGCTGATTTGCAATGACCCGAACAATGAGCCCACATTACAAGGGATGTATGGCTGTAGTAATGAGGCATAAATGCATGTGCTAGCACACTTTTCAGTCACTGTGTTACTCTTTATTGAATCCAGTGCATACACCCACACACAAAAAAAGAAAAGGATCAGGAAATTAATGTTAGAAGCCACGGAGGAGGTAGCTTCACTGGTTTGGCTGACATTACAATGGTAAGCACTTGGATGGCAGGAAAGTGTCGAGCAGCAACCAATTGTTAAATCAAAAATTCATTCCGCCCCGGGCCTTGTTCACAACGGATGCGTTGATGAGCAAGTTGCTGTGATGTGGATGGCACTGAAGAGCTAGCTAGGTGTTCTAAAAATTGCTTTTCTTGCAAGGAGGATGCCAACTAGACGGTAACAAGGGGAAGTCAAATCCAGCTCTGTTCAGCAGCCTGCAGAAGTGAAAAATATTAGAGTAACCAAAAGCACAGTCAGTCAGGTGCATGTAGAATGGCCAATGAGGAGTCGGAAGCAAATAAGACCAGGAAATGGCAAGGAGTGACAGCACAGGCAATAAAATAAGCTAATTAAAAACATAGATGCATATGATGTCACTGCAAGCGGCATTTCAGCAGAGTGCTACGGCTCACCGTAAACTCAAGAAGTCAATCACTGTGGAGGCCTTTAATTGAAGCAAAATCCAAACAGCGTGGATGGACACTGAAAGCCAAGCAGTCAATAACAAGTGCACTGCCTTACTGTGATGCACACTGTACTCATAGAACCTCCTAAGCTGCATCTTGCAAACAGGCTTTCTCTTACCTGCAAGATGTGGCTGAATCAAAGGTGGTTGATGTTTGACATCTTGCACCGTCGCATGAAAACATAACAGAGATGCTGCTTTCCTGGTAATGCCTGCATCACTTCAGTATACACCAGAGATGTGTTAAATCTTGGACCTTAACTTGACAGCCACACAGGGCACATCTGAAAGATAAGACAAATAAAAGTGCGAGTGTATAAGGTTCCTAACACTGCATTGCCAAAGAAGCCCTCTCTAATCTGTACGATGAAACTCAAACAGCGGGCAAGAGATTACTTACACCACTGCACAAGAAGCATTAGTCCAGGTTCCCACCTCAGAACTGAAACAATCTCCAGGCCAAGTCGTCTGAACAACCAAGTACAAGGTGCTGCTATTAATTTGCGTGAAACTAGACCAGGTCCTTGCTCCTCCGGCCAACAGTTGGAGTTCTAAAGGACAAACAAATAATGGGGCTTGTGGAATGAACATTAGCAAAGAGCCTAGACCTATACAAGAAATCATGAAGTGAAAGAAAAGGTGTCAGCTGCAAAGCGTGCTTACCAAAACTTGAGAAGTTGAGCAGGCAAGGAGGTCCTCTGAAAACCACTGTTGAACAGCCTGTACCCAAAACGAAATGTACACAGTGAAGTAGGGACAACGCCAGCTGTGCACGGTGCAATGGTTTTCCAAAAATAAAAGCTGCCATATGCCTGCAAAGAGCCGTAGTACTTCACTGCACTGTCAAACAGCCTGCACACATACAGAGCAGCACCACTGAGTAAACTACCTTTGTGCCGGGGCTCTCAATCGCAATGAAATAAAAGCTCGACGCAGTTTAGATAACCAAAGCCTTTTTAACGCGAGTTTCACTGACGGCAATCACAGCAAGAAGAATTGGAGCACACAGGTGGCCAGATGAGAGTCCTTGGCAAGAATAAAACCCTGCCAGAATGCAATAGAGCACAGACTTTAATCAATGTGTAGGAAAAAATTCGCGGCTTATCAACGGACGCTTAAACACAGCTGGTTGGTTTGAAGCTTTGTCACGTTCACCTTGTCATCGCCTTGGTAAAGAAAGCAACTCGCATGCGAGAGCAGCCTAGCTGTATCCACTTAGCAAAAGCTCAAATACATGCAAATGCCCTGTTTTAATATATTCAACGCTGCACTTTGGTATGTAAAACACTGGCTGATACTGTTTTGTGATTTGTAAACCAAAGGTTCAATCAGGCGCGTTAGTGGCTTAGCCGGCAAAGTCGACGCTTTCACCACAGAAGAGAAATGGAAGGTTACTTACTTTTGCGGAAAACGAGGCTCACATATCAGTGCAACACTGGTAGTAAACGATACCGCAGAAAAAGGGGAAAATGCAAACTGCAGCGGCGTGAAGTGCCAACCAGCGCGCAAAAAAGTGCGCAGCGAAACGTACTACAACGTACGCAGCATCCGCTTCGCGCGCGTAGCAATCGCTTGCCTCTGCAACGCCAAATGACCAAATGAAGTACTAAATTTCTAAACGTAAAAATAAACAAATCATAAAAGAACCAAAAAACAAATTGAATCTAATACTTTCATGTAGAACTAAGCACTTGCAGCTTCCACTAAGATTTTTTTTCTGCTTTAAACGGTTAAAACCACTTTGGCAAACTATCCTGCATCGCCACCGTGCGGAGCGACACCAAGCAGCAAGCTGCGGCGTGACAGCGTGACTCAAGAAAGATTGACTCCAGTTCTTCCTTCCTCCATGGACTCCAAGATACGCCGCCACTAAAAGATAGCGCGCGGGTGATCTGCGCGATAAACCGCGCGAGCGAGCTCGGCGGAGGCGGCGGGATGGCGGCGAAGGCAGCGTGCGCTGCGCCTGTCAATCCGCATGCTGCCGCCAGCTAGCCGAGGCCTAACAGAGGCGGTCGCAACATGAAGCAATTTTTTTCTCTCGCGTAACTACCGTCGGCTTTCAGGGCCATTATATGTTACCTAAATCCAGCCTTACGAGTGGCGGGTTAGCTGCACTCGATGTGGAACGTGATTCGGGCTCCGTAGGAGAAAATGCGCTTTCTGTGTTCGAATACAAAGAGCGGTCTTTGCACCGGCGCGCCTGCTCTTCGAAACGTCAAGCAGGAGAGGCATCTAATTTATGTGCCGTGATTTACAGCATGTTTAATCCACGGTGGCAACTCTCTGCTGATTGCTGGCGCATCTCCTTGACGTGGTCTCAAGTTCCACGTGTTAGAAACAAGTTTAGAAAACATATCTGACTACAGATGTTTCACAGAAGATTCACAGCAAACGTCTGACTGCAGATGTTTAAGAGAGGTCGCAGAGGAAACTTCTTCTTGTCGACATCTATGAGACGTTTGAACACAGCGCAAGACGTTTGTAGTCATTTGAAGCTGTTCCGAGACGTTCGTAAGACGTTTTGTGTTTCGTGGGTGCTACCTTCAAAATATGCATGGGACTGCGTCTGAGCTACAGCGAACCGTGGCGGTGTAGCTCGGTTAGAACGAAATAGGAGGCGCCGTTTAAGATTGCGCTAAGCGCGCAGATGGAAGAGCGCCTCCGGGCGCACTCCTCCGAAGTGCGTGATGATCCAAAACCGCAGTAAAAATAGGCGAGACTTTGACAATATTACCAAATGCTGCCTTCGCAAGCACATGCCTTGAAAACGACACCTGTACTGGTGACAGCTACGGCAAGCGCGTTCTTCAACGTCCTTGTTCACTTCCTGCTGCTCATTTATACAATCATGAACCAACTAGCTCCGTCTACCGAGCCGGAGTACCCGGGTTCGAACCCGACCGCGGTGGCCGCGTTTCGATGGAGGCGAAACGCAAGAGGCGCCCGTATGCTGTGCGATGTCAGTGCACGTTAAGATCCCCAGGTGGTCGAAATTATTCCGGAGGCACCTCTTATTTCTTTCACTCCTACCTCCCTCCCTTCCCTACGGCGCGGTTCAGGTATCCACTGAGATATGTGAGACAGGTACTGCGCCATTTCCTTTCCTCAAAAACCAAGTCCAACTAGCTCATCAATCCACCTTATTAACATCATCACCGACTCGCGAGGGGCCTGTCGAAACTATGAGCTGGGATGGGCTCCCCCGCTTGCCCGGCGCATACTGCAGTCTAGCTGCCCATACGAAGCTCAAACTCCACGTAACCTGATTTGGGATCCCGGTCACCAGGGACTCCAGGGACACGAACAGGCCAATCAGGCCGCCCGCGCACTCTCTCCCCGGGCTATCTCCCTGTCCTTGGAAGTCTACTCCCAATCAGACAGTCTGGCCCTTACATTCAAACACATCACCGATTATTACAAGGAGGAGCACCGGCGCTAGCCAAGCTCCTTGATCGCGCTGGCGAGCGCCTCCTCACCAAAATATGCTGTCCCTGTTTCTTCTGGAATAAAAGTTGTTAACTAGCCCAACAGCAAGTGTTACCCTTTAAGGTCTCTGTCTCAATCACAGATTGACTCAATGCCAGAAAAGCACAGGCTTGAAGTCACATTAAATACAATCACTCGTAGCCATGACATATCCTTTGATTGTCGGCAGATTGTAACTATGACAGCACCGTTTTTTGAACATCTGATTCTGCTGAGCCATTCTGTGGCAGAGAAGAGGCCTCCTTGCTCCCATGGCTTCCCTATGTTGCGCGTGCTGCTGGTATCATTAGATGGTGACCAAGTAGTCCCGGGACGATTCTCGGGGGATGCTCGCATGCAGTCCCCCTCAACCTAAGCGAAAGCGGGGTCAGGACCCCCTGTCCCCCACGCAATTTACGCCACTGGCTGAGAGCGTTAGAGTAGCGGGGTTCACGAACCAGTCAAAGGCATGCGTCATGTGTAGGCGCTCATTCACCCTTGTGAGGCGGGTGTCAAGCGTGAAAGGAGATGCGATGGGGAGGATGTCGCCGCCAACAGAATGTCACCGAATGTGCCATATACAGTTGCCGCTGCGAAGCAGTGCTGTGATAAATTACCTTTTCCAGTACAGTAGCCCATATATGCTCTCCTGTTTTGTCATTCCAAGGCCTTGTGCACCGCTACAAGCAAGAAAGAACCTGAAAATATAGTGCCTATGCTCCCTAAACTTGTGTCCTGCGAAGTACAAACACGTGACAAAATGACCACGTATCGTTCTCAGGGTTGGCCCAGAGTCAATCATGTCTACGACCAGCAGCACAGCCCCCGCTGATTTTCACAGCACCCATCACCCTTTTCTCTTGATACGCGGGTGCTGGAATTAAAAAAAAATGTCAGCAAAGGTCGTGCTGAGTGTTACTTGGTCGGGTAGGGGCATTGACCTGACTTTGTGCTAAGGTTGTTTGCACCTTCGAGTAATCGTGTTGTCTTGCTTCATCCTGGTCTCGTTTGCTCCATCGGATTAAGATGGAGATGATCAAAAAGTTAGAGCAGTTTTTTTTTTAGAATGGTCGTTAAGGCGAAGCTCACGGCATGTGTTGCACCGGCCATATCAGGCACAGATACAAACAAGCCAAGCACGCTGTCTACTTATGTGGTATGCGCACATTCTGTTTTGAGTGACAGATTCTTTGTCACTCCAGTTCGTTCTGCTGATAAAAAATTATCAAGGGGGCCACACAAGGAAACCGTTGAGTTTGCGATAACAAGAGTCTCTTTTGTACACCCGCCCTTCGCCCCCCTTCAGCCCTTGCGCTTCTTGGCGGCCCTCTCCATGTGCTTCTTCTTGACGTGGTAGTTGAGCCGGGCCTTCTTCTTCCTCGCCTTGAGGATCTCCTCCTTGGTCTTGAGCTCGCGGCGGAAGTGCTTCTTGGGTGCCTTCTGGCGGGCCGGGCCGCTGTGACGCTTGCCCAGACGGTCTGCACGCGCAGAACAAGCAGACGCTCAGCGGTATGCTCTACATGCAAAGAAATACACTGCTACTTCCCTGCACACAAAAGAACCACCTAAAACCATGACGCAATATGACATATGCGCTAGTGCCGCGTCAGCAGCCAATTAAAAAAAAAAACATTATAGTACATGCAACAAGTATGTACTGTAATCCCTAACTCAACCAGATGTGAAACGCACTGAAATCCACGCATATGTGCAGACAATTTTCGCAAGATAGGCGACATGTGTGCCACCTCTTACATCAAACAGCAGCCCTAGGTGATGGCGCTGTGAAACTTTCTAGCAAGCTCCATGCATTTCTTCTGACTGTTGCGAGTGACACGACAGTGTGTACACTTCAAGCTCTGAACCAATAAGAGTCTCTCATTTCAGAGCATAAAGTCCATGGGGAGTTTCAGAACTGAAATGATTAAGGAACTCTGGACACAGGCTGTTGCTGAGCACACTATATCCTTGTCTATGCTTGAGCACCGTAGCCTGCTACATTGGCAATTTGCAGCGCCGTTACTAAATGGCAAATTGCCACCCTAGAACAAATACTCGTGTTTTTGCTGAAGACGTTGCCAAAGGTGCCTGAAGCGGACCTTCGGCAACGTGGTTTGCTTGTTATGTGTGATACGGTAAATATTAAAAGTGTACCTGCTCAAGCTGTGACTTTCTGAAAATGCCTTGCCTTATACAAAACAGGACTGGAAGGTGGCCTTGAATTTTGCAATGTGATGTTGTGCCTTAAAGGGACACTGAGGAGAAATTGAAGTTGGCTTGTATCGACAGAATACCAGCTCCTGATTACAAAAACGCCACTCATACTGACAACAAAGCTCTTGTAACGTAGAAAAGAGCAAGAACCAAAATACAGGTGTCGCCGCCACAGGCCAAACTCGCAAGTACAAGCGTGATGGCGTCATAGGACAAAACAGTGTTGCTAGAACCAATGGTTCTAGCAACACTAGGACACGAGGAGCCATGAATCATTGAGGCGCAGCCAATGCATGCGTAAATCTCCTTGACGTCGCCAGATAGCGCCACGTACTCGGCAGCTACGCGCGCGCCTGCAGCATCGGGACCAATCAGCGCCTGCTCACCGGCTATAGGCGGGCTCCCAGTATTCTGCTAACGGTAACAAGGTGCATGGTATACTAAAGGTGTCTATTTGCGAGAACTTCGTTGACGACTTCGAGAACAGGATCCATCGTAACGTTGGCAAAACGCCGGTGCAAACGTAAGCGAAGCGATGGTAGCGATGGCCGCAATAGCCGATAGACGCCTTCAACGTGCGGCCGGCGGTAGCTTTCATTTCGGCTGCTGCTAGGCCGCTGTGCTGGCTGTCAGAAATCACGGAGTCTGCGTTACGTCATGTTTCACGTAACTTAGTCCTGTGTCGTCATAGGAGAATCCCAAGTTTGAATCTGAGCGGCGGGAAAAATGTTTTCAACTTCAAATCCAAATTTCTCAGAAATAAATGCATCTCTCGCTGCCGGCCAAGCGGCAACAAAGCCATGAAATGCCGAACTATCGGATTTTGCTTTAAAAGAATATTAATAGAGCTAATCAAAAAGTTTGGTTAGGTAATGTCAGTTGACACAAAAACAAAGGCACATACAAAGGCTTAGAATGCATGAAAAGGACACATGTCAAACAAGTGCCCCACATGCATGTGCATTGCATGGGTAAATCTTTCTCAGTATTACATACTCCATAAATCTGCCTCTCAGTTAAGGGCTAGTGGCTCTTACCCCTTGAGCTAAGATACCAGCCTTAATTATAAAGTTGTGATTTAGAAACAGGTTAGCCTACCTAATCGCACGACGCTGCAGAAATATTTAGTTACAGAAGCATTTTACTCACGCAGTCTGTGGCAATTATCTTCTACGACTTTATTTTAGGATTGAAGGAACGGTCACTAACCAGGTACTAATTAGCGACCATAGGTAGTGAAAAGGTAGTAACGGCCAACTTTCACTAAGTACCTTGAAGAGGGTATAGTCGGACACAACTTAAGTCTGCAGTGAAGCTCCGCCCACATTCAGCCTCTGCGCACAGAATTCCTCCACGACGAAAAAGTAGTGCGCTGCTTAGAAGTTTCTTGTTGCCTAAACAAGAAGCTTATCACAAGGAAAAAATTATGAGCTCTCGAATTTTGGCAGGTGGACTGTTTATGTCAAACATTAAAAAGTCAAAACATTAAAAAACATTACCGTTGCAATTGGCCAGCGAAGTAATACAGGATGCCGCGCACCGCGGCCCAGAGGTAGCAACTGCTGTTTTCTGACGTTGTATCATACTATAGTAAATATTTAATATAACCGTAGTAAAATGCAGTCAGAGCTAGTAACTACTGCACTTACTACCTTTTTACGACCCTTTTTTTAAGAGTGTATACATATGTATACATAACGTTATGTATACATAACGTCCGTCTTGCTGCTTAATCCATATGCACAGGGCGCACTGCCGTATCTCTCATTGTTTTTAAAATTAAAATCTGTGCAGGCTAATGACAGTTGCCTGGCATATCCCCCACCTGCCCATAGATCACACGCATCATCTCCACTGTTTCAGTTACACTTTTAACCGTCACAGTGAGGAGACTGGTGCATACATGCAATTTCCGCAATTCGAAGTGTGACAGAGGCCCTGAGTCACCACTTTATCCGTCGTGAGAAATGGCTTAGCAATTTAAAGAGCACCTTACAGACCATGCTGCCACTAAAGGATCCTTGCCCTGTCACCATGAATGCTGTGTTGGAGCTAGTCAATAAACTGTTAGCACTTCTAATAGAACTGCGACAGAAGCAATGCATGCGGGCGCACATAATGGATAACAATATGTTCAACTTAAAAATAAACACTGTGCCAGTCGGTTTTTTGCTCGTTTTTTGCAGTTTTTTGCGGTTTTTTGCAGGCCGGCTCGATCACGGCAGTGTAGGCTGTTGCAGACACTAACTCTAGCGGCTAACAATATCCTCTCGAGATCTGCTTTGACGCTTTCAGCACTACAGCAAAAGGCCAACCCATGATCCTTAGGTGTACCATATATGCCAAGGCCCTCGTGGCCACTCTTAGCCGCTTGCGCGCATGCAGGCTGACGCTCAAGTGGAACACGCTGATGCCCAAGAACCAGCTGCTCGGTGGCCCCCCGGGCTTCCATCAGCAGACCCCGTCACCCCCGCTGTCGCCACCACTGTGCACCAGGGGGGAGCACCCGAGGGGATCCGGGCCGCTCGTGGCGCGCGGTGCCGTCCCGTGGCCCGGTTTCGCGCTCATGCCGCCCCCCAAGGAACCCTCCGCGAAGGCCACCTAGGGGCCGTGGTGTTCCTCGCCCATCACGCTGCAGCCCGATGAGGGCCCCTGCCTTCCATCTATATCGCCTGTCCCGTCGTGCTCGCCGCCACTGCTCCGCAGCTGCTGTGGGCTGCTCGTGCCTTCAAACTGCCCACAGTGAACTCGAACGGAGACAGTGGCACTGGCGGCCTTGGTCTTTTTGTGCGTGATTAAGTTTTGTTTGATTGCAAGAACTATAGCCAGCAAGGTTTCCTTGCTGGGAGCGAGCGGTGTTGTGTTATTAAATTGCTCACACGCCTTGACTGCGAACAGCCTCGACTGCCCTTGGTGGGTGCTTCCGAGGGGTGCCTTGTTGCCGCTATACTAGTCTGCAGTTTTAATTATCCTGGTACCACAAAGCAATGCCATGGCGATGACCAAGCAGCAAGCATAGGTGCATGCGCACCATAGGGCTACATTGTAGTGCTTTAAGAACAAGTTCAGTAATGAATTTCTGCTACGTACAAATTTACATATGTGCATAACTATGACATAGAAACTTGAATCCTGTGCAAAGCTGCTGTTTGTGATACAGTGTAGGCCACTTAAAATGCAGGTCGACAGGGCCGCGAAAATCTGCACTGTAACCAAAACATTATCCTTTTGAGGTCAAAATACACACTACATGGGTAGCTTCCCTTTCAAAAACTACATTTTATTCACTGAACAAAAAGCAATGCACATAGTCCGCCGCACGTTCACTGCACGCATACTGCACGCAGCGTGACCATGGCAAAAGCTGTGACCGCCGCCACGGAACTGCGTGTGCGCATAATTCCCAGTTCCGCGAAGGCAGTCGCGATAGCCTCCGCAATCGTGCCACCCGGGCCCCGAGCTAACGCTGGTGCAAAGGCCAGTTGTTGACCGGTTAGAATTGGCCACGGATCAACTCTGTGTAATTGAAGAGGCACCACAGATAACGACCAACTCTGCGAAATTGAAGAGGCACCACTGATAACAGGATGAACTTACCATGGACAAAGAACGAAGACAACGACAGCGAGCGTTTCCGCTTACTACTCTTTTACGAACACGGCGAAAGAGCGAAGTGAGCGCGAAGGAAGGAAAGGGGGTCATGGCAAGAAAATGTGGTTGCATGGTGTCGCCCAGATGCGTGGTAAGGAGGAAAGCACAAGAACGACCCAGGGAAAAGCGTAGCTAGCTGTTATGCAATCTTGCACAAGAGAGAAGCAATGTGTGGAGGCTAAGCGAGCGCGCGCGGAGCTTGCACTTGTGTCGCGTCCTTAAAGGTGCACTGAAGAGGAATCTGAACTCGTCTTTGTGCCACTGGAACTTGATCTACACGTTCCGAGCGTTCTTGGGAACTTCGAATTATTGCCCTGTGCGACCGATTTCCCTAATTTAAATCAGATTAACGTAGGGCTCCCGCCTTTTTTTTTTTTAATTCCCTGCAACCGGTGGGAAGAGTCGACCAATGTTTCACCCAGTCCCGTGGCGGCTTGCCGCTCTGACATCGGCAGAGTGATAGTAGTGATCGGTGAAAGCAAAGAGAAAGCAAAGCAAAGCGCCTATTTTTATTTCCGTGGGCCTAATTTGCAGCTATGTAGTCTCTGACTAGACCTATTTATTCATGGAAACCTATAAGAAGCAAAATAAAAGTAAAAGCAAAATCGCCACGCAACTGCCTGAAAGGCACTCCATGCGTTGGTCGACTCCTCCCACCGTATGGGAATTAAAAGAAAAAGGCGGGAGCCGGACGTTAATCCGAATTAGGGAAATCGGCTGCACAGGGCAATAAGTTGAAAATTCTAAGAATGCTGGGAACGTGTAGACCGAGTTCCTGCGGTAAAAAGACGCGTTCAGATTCCTCTTCAGTGCACCTTTAACACGTGGTGCAATGTGCTGTGCCGTGCAGGGAAGCATACTTGCTGTTCCGCGCTGTCACTAGGCGGATTTCAAAACCACACTATAACTGGTATTTCGCTTCGCGCAACCGCATAATAAAGCGGTATGACTTTACGTTGAGCTCTATTAGAGGCAGACCGGTGGCCGACAAAAACTGCAATTAGTATATGTGGTCCTGCACTATTAGCGGTTACATTGTAAGTGGCCTCCACTAATTCAGAGAATAGCTGAATGAATTAAAACCTTTCTAGTACACCAATGAATGAACTGTCTTTCTATTTGTGCAGCTAAATAGTGACTGCAAATTTTCGTCATATTAACACCATGACGCAAAAGGTGAAGCGAGCGAGTTAAGACATGCAGGGCTATCAGTGATTTGAGATGTCCTGCGCTCTCTGAGCAGTGCGGCACACTTCTTGCTCTTGGTGTTTTTTTTTTTACTCGGAGAGCACCTGCTGGAGCTCACGGTGTCGCAAAGGTGAAAGTAGACGTGTGTTTTCATTGTGTACTATTATAGTACATTCATGTGCAGGGCACAACGGATACGTTATTTTTATTTATTTATTTATTTATGTATTCATACTGTCAGCTTATGCCAAGACAGGAGTTGCGAATGTTGAACAATATAAAACACATATATAAAAATATAAATCATATTTCACTAAGAATTTGCCCAAAATAACTTAGATGTACCTGTGTTCAGTTTTGTGTCCTGCAGTGGTCAGGTTATTTGCTATAACATGGCACGTAATGGTAGTGTTAATGAACTTGAATTGTTCAGGCATCGTAAAGTTACACGAAAAGAAGACACACGACAGGATATGGGACAAGCACACCACTGACAACTGATTTTAGTGAAAATTCGCCAGCACATCTGAGGGGAAAGGTTGAAAATAGAGCACGGCTGATGCACCTAAACGCCTTGCCCTAGCTATTTCATACTGATGCGATGTGTGAGATGCGCTACATAGGCTGTCTGTCTGAATGGTTCCCACCTGTGGTCTGCAGCAGGCAAGGCTGCGCCCAAGGCAGTATCTTACAGCATCTTATCCAGAAACACTACCTCACACTTGTATGGCACCGCCGAGAAGCGGTCGAAGGAGCACATCAGCATCCTTTTTTGTTGCAATATGTTATAAACTGAGAAGCGTCTCCTTGTGATTGAAACGACCCCGTTGCTTCAGTCACTGCCATCACATTCCCGTGACGTGCGAAGCAAACCAGAATGCATGGATGACATCCAGTCAACTCCTGGCTGCTAAAATTTGACCAGAAGATGAAAGCTCGGAATCGTGATGTGCTTCTGTTTGTGGACAATGCTTCTTGCCACACCAAAGCCCTGTGCTCAAAGCAACTGAAGTTATTTTTTCCCCATAAACTCTATATCCCACCTTCAACCAATAGACCAAGGAATTGTGCACTCTGCGAAGTTGCAGTACAGAACAAGGTTGGCAGAACGTCTGTTGTTCGACATGCAGCAAGAACGAAAAGAGTAATTGGTGTGAAGTTTCCTGTTCAGGTGATTTCAGCCATCTGGAATGGCCTGAGAAGTGAAGTTGTGGAAAACTGTTTCAGAAAAGTAGGCTTTAAAGTGGTGACATGATGAAAGAGGGGCATTATATGAATCTGAACGAAAACCCCGTTGAAAATGAAGCTTGGGCGAGCATCCAAGAGACTGCAGAGGTACCAGAATGTTTTGAGGAGTTCGTATCTGCAGATGCGGCCCTCGTGTGCTTTGAAGAGCTTACAGACTGTGCAATCCTCGCGCAAGTAAATGGTACATGTGCCATAGAGGATGAACCAGAGGCGAAGGATGACGACGTTGAGGACATTGCAGGAGAAAAAGTGTCAGTATTTGAAGCTGACGAGCATCTAAGAGTGCTTCAAAGGTATTATGAGCAACAGGAAAGCCTGCAAAGCGAAGTGCTTTACCTCCAGATGTTGGAAAGGAAGCTAATACACTCTGCATTCACAAAAAGACAAACTACAATGAAGGACTTCTTTAAGTCATCCTGAACAATTTCCTGTTAATGTGCTTGAATGTGTTTAAACGCACTCGTATGCTGATGTACAATAAACTTATCTAGGCCAAATCCTCAGTGTTTTTAGAATTTTTGGTTACAAGAGACCTTGAGTATAAGAGACATCTTTCTCGGGTCCCTTGAGTGTCTGTTGTAATGGGGTTTTGCTGTAAGCGTATAAAAAAGCTACAAATAAAATTGACCCATTGCAGAGCAATCTTCCCTGCCTCCACAGCTGTGCGATGACACAAGAAGCACTCACCGCAGGCTGACATCTCCTGCTTCCCGAGGCCGCCACCACCGCTTCCCTCCTTATCATCATCGTCGTCGCCTCCGCTTTCTTGCTCACGGGCATCCATCTGGGCCTTCTTCCGCCACTGCTTGTAGCTGGGTGCACTGGGTCAGGGCTTTTCCTCTCCACATTTCGCACCCAACGTGTACTTTGCAATTGACAACAGCTTTCTCTTTTTCTCTGTTGCAATTACGGTGGTAAGTAGCCGACCGATTTTTTCAGGCTCCGATTATTCCAGCGCTCAATACATATTTACCTTCCCAAGGAACTGTAACGCAGTACTACCGGGGGCAAAAGTGGTACACTCCACGCGGTGGGAGCCGGAGCAACGGAAAACTGCCTTGCAACGCCATCTACAGGCGGCATCTGGGATTCCCAGTAAAAAAAAAACCATTGGAACCAATTGGACATTAAAGTTGGAACTAAATGGACATTCCCATTGCTTCCAATTGGATTTCCCAATTGGAACCAATTGGTTCCTGTTGTGTTTTTAGCCCCTGACCAATTGGATCCAACTGGACTAGCCAATTGGACCCATTAGGCCAGGCAGTTATTTGACCTAGAAAATGTTCACAAAATATGTTACGTTCATTGAGAAAGGTAGCTAAATGTTTGAATAATATGCTCTAGGATCTTGGATGAATATTTCTACAACTTAGCACATTGTAATGTGCAAAAGGAAAGCTGATTTATGAGGACTGCGGGGAGACACTGTGCCTAGTGTCAATCAACATTTTTCTACAGAATTGAAATTAACATGATTTTAATGGAAATCAAAGCCAACAGACACACATGCATCACACACAAGCAACACTGCACATTCAGGCACTAGTAGCATACATTAGCTCAATATGTGCATCCAGACATCCAGAGAACACACTTCTACTCCAACTTATATACCCCACTTATGAGGCTCTCATGCTGGGGCCGGTGGCGCTTGCCCACTGAGCGCAGATATTTAATTTAATTTCAGCTCCAGTGGTGGTGTAGGTGATGAGTACAATTTATTAGGCTAAGCTGCTGATAACTCTTATTGTAAGTACCATATTAGTTCTACCTTTTTCGTCAAACATGCAAACATTCATTGGATAAATTGGGTGCAGTTCGGCGGACCAATTGGATGCAATGGGTAAGACCAATTGGGCTCACCAATTGGAAACCCAAATGGTCCAATTGGATAGTCCATTTGGACCAGCCAATTGGAACACCATTCCAATTGGAACCAATTGAAAACAAAAATGGTCCAATTGGATAGTCCATTTCGACCATCCAATTAGAACACCATTCCAATTGGAACCAATTGGAAACTGAACTCATCCAATTGGAACCCATTGGAAATCCAATTGGTTCCAATGGTTTTTTTAGACTGGGTTGAGACAGCCAGTGCATGACCTTTATTATCAGCAAGCATGTCACTTGGGTCGCTTCAATGTTTCATGCTTTAGCTGCCGAAAATGCCGCAGTTTTCCGCTGCTGCGGCTCCCGCCGCATGGAGTATGCTACTTTTGTGCCCGACAGTACATTTTCGCGACTGATATTTTGGACTCTGTGGAGCTTAAAAGTTCAATGTTTAGGACTAAAATGTCGCCAGCAATACTGTGGAGATAGAAAAATTTGTTTTTTTTTGGGGCTTCATATGGTCGTGAGCGGGCATCACTTTCGCAACCAACCGGTTCCCCACCTCTGTAAAGGGCGCCATCTTGGGTTTAAACAGAGTCAATAAAGGCGCGTACGCCATTGCCATCAAGACAGCTTACAAAGCGTGCGATCGCATTGAAAATGGGGCATCTGCAACCTCTGCCACGGCTTGGACGGCGCAATCCGCAGTGAGGAGGGTGCTGGGGAGGTGAGGGGGAGGTGTTTGAAGGTGCTCGCCTCTCTCGACCTATGCGAGCGTCGCTGCCCATCGAGACAGGCTGTTCACATTTTCCACGGCACGCGCATTTGTTCACGGCATGACTTGCAGCCGTGTCACCCTCTCTGGTATCGTGATGCAGAGTGGACACTACCATGGCACAAGGTGGTGTGAACAAGACGAAAACATTACTGTGGCTCAGATACAGTCCAATATAATCACTAGCGAAACATGGGAAGCGGTGAAGTTCACAATTTTTAAAGCCTGTTTTCCGCTGAAAGAAAGATTACTTTTTTTTTTCAACTTCCCGAATTTTTCAGACTGTTCGGTTATTTGGACCTTTTTCCGAATCCTGCTGAGTTTGAAAAATCGGTTGGCAAATAAAAGCACCACACAGGGCTTAACAGCACGTAGCTATAAGTCCCGCAAAGTATGCCAAAGCACTTTAGTGGGCCAGTTTGTGGCCCACCACAGGTGCATTACATGGAAGGACAACACAGACTAAAATTTTATCTATGCCATAAGGGCATTCCAAAGGCTGCTCAACCCATAGTGTTTTGACTCGGTCAACAACTAAGCACTACTAAACACCCAACCAAACCTTCGAAAGCCTTCAAATCAATAGTATGGTCACACCTCGAGATAACGAACACGGATATTATGAATTATTACACTGCCTCCAAACATTTTTAACAGAAGCACGCAATTCTTACTTTACATATCGAACGTGGCTTGCCATAAAATGGACATATCGAACTCCTGAGCGTCAAGCTTTGCTTGCTCGGATGGCAGGCGGCAGGCTTTACCTCACTACACAATGACTGTTGGTGGTAAGGCAAGAATCTGTCCCAGTGTTCACGCTTTATCTTGCACTAGCTAGTCAACAGCACTGCGGAAGATACAGCAGCATCAACAGAAGGTAGCCAGGCAACCCTTTTGCGCCTCTCGCCACCATCGATAGTGCCCCAGAACCATCATGCTGGCTGGTTGCAGCCAGGCTACGCTCACGTCAAGTGTCACAGGAGTGTTGAAATTGACGATAGTTGCTGTTCTGGCGTCTCATTTTTCCACGCGACACCACTGTAATGCGGGCAAGTCACCTTAATTGATGTCTGACCTACCGCCGCCGCGTGCTGGCGGTTGTGGGTGGGGAAGCCACTCTACAGTCTGGCAGTCGTTTTTTTGCGACCTCTGCAATCGCCGCTAGCGGCTTCAAAACAGTGCTACAACATTGGAAAAGGCCTCTTCCAGTTGCCGTCATTTTGCAACGTAAACTGCACTTCGGCAATTTCCTCACTGGCGTCCCAGAACCCTCCTCGCAGCGCCGCCTCTCCTCCTCCGCTCTTTTCTCCCTTCTCCTCTTTTTTTCTTTCACGGCTGTTGCGCTCTTCGGTCTATTCCTCCGGCGAGTCTGCCTCCGCGCACCGCCGCCGCGAATCTGCGCGTCTTCTGAACCGCGGCCTGGTCAGCGCGCCTCTCAATGTGCTGACGCATGAACACGTAGGTGGTGGTGGAAACGTTTATTCCCAATGATGTAAATCGTAGGGGGCGCCTGGTTTGCCGCAAAAGTTTGCATGATCCCAGTAAACCATAAAACGTACCATAGACATCAGCAAGATATTTACGCTGGACATTAGACACCTCCATTAGACATCCATATTAGTACCGTTTACGAAAAATCTACGTACCTACAACATGAAAATTGGGGTCCAGTTCACGTTGTAGGTACGTACTGCAGACATCACGCTCTACATTTATCAGATATTTGTGAACATGTAAGTACGCCCAGTCTACGTAGCCTAGACGTCTATATAAAGAGAATATGACTATACATAGATCAATATCCAGGTGAAAATTTCTAACTGGTTCCAGTCCTACTGTTTTAAGAGACACATTTCCAGACTGGAACCAGCTGCAATACGAGATGCAGCTGACACCTGTTACAATTCCAGATGGAATAGAGACCTACTGCAGCCCAGCCACAGACTTCCCTATGGAGTCGTCGGGACGTCCAAGCACTCCAGCTAGCTCAAATACAGTTGAGTAAGCGAGTACATGGCCATCATGGGAGCCCAAAACACTGCAGATGACTTCCTAGTGCGTCAGTATTTTATTGCGCTCGGCGCTTTCACTGAATCTTCTCGTTGAGCATAATCGTCAGGTTAACAGCTGCGGTGGCATCAATACTCTTCAGCCGAGCCCAATAGGCCAGGGTTGCTGCAAAAGAAAGCATAATTGTTCACTTTTACAGGTGACAAGAGAATGGCACAGCAACCACAACAAACAAACCCAGTAATTTACGCCACTTTTACCGACGCAAGTCTATGAAGCGTGAAAGGTTGCCCTTGCAGCACTAAAAGGCAGTCGTGCTGAGCGGAGTGTGCTTGCACACGCACTTCGGCACACCATCCGAACGCATGCCCACATTTCGGTAGTAGAGGCCAGTTGCATACATCACCAGCCTTTGTTTCAATACACAGCGAGTTTGGCAAAACAGCCAAACGAGTGAGCGTAAAAATATAACGTGCCGATAAATGCGTTAGAATTTCTTCATTACGAACGCAAAAATAGCATAAAATACACTTCAATGAGTAAACTGAGACTGAGTACGCACCAAGAAAGGTCACGATCCCAGCCGGTGAAAACGACTTGTAGTCCTAATTCGTACTGACGGGTCCACTTCGCCGAGTAGTAAAAGCAAGCAAACTGTCTTCCTTCAGCTCCATCAAGGAAAGAACGGTTGAACAATCTCGCCAGCAATAATAAGGGAATAATTAATTCTGTGTCGAGGTTCTTCAAACACAATGTTCCCACGGAACACGATTGAAATCGCACACGCGCTGCGCTCTACCACTGCCGCCATGGCTGAACCTAGCCTCGTGCGGATGTGCGAAACTGTCACATATTTTGTATCGTCTCTTTTTTGTACTTAGTAGCAGGCTTGGTGTGGCATGAAAAATAAGTTAATTATTTTTAAATTGTAGCATATTACTTTTTTCACAGCTGCAATCGCCATGCGCAGTTTGCGCTATTATTGATAAAATACGATACGAACTAGAACGCGATGGCGGCTTAGACAATTCACCGCACTTTCCCCGCCGCCGCCTGTCCGCAGCATAGAACAGGCATATGGGCAGCGCATGTAGCATGAAGGCAAGATGACCAATTATCATTAGGGTAACGGGCTGGATTCAGAGAGAATGCAAGCACAGCAGAGAGGATCAGGGCAGGTGGGCAGATGAGGTTCGGAAGTTTGCTGGGATAAGGGGGCCGCCGCTGGCACAGGGTTAACGGAGAAATTTTTGGCCGGCAGTGGACATGATTACAGTGTTGACATGATGATAAAAAGCGGGACTCAAGAAGTTTATTCTCAAGAAATATGAGGTCACACATTCAGCAACACAAATGCCTAAGCTTTCCTCAGCTCAACATTCCAATAGTTATCATTGCTAGCGCGATTAGCAGATTTAAGACATTTTTGGAAAAAAAAATAACTCCCAAAAATTGAACTGAACCAATTCTTGTATTTTAAATAGTTGGATAAGTTGAATAAAACATGCTTAATCAGAAAAAATGGTTATTATATAGTCCTGGCTGCTAAATAACAAACAAGTTTTTTAGTGTGTCCTCACTTTTCAGTGTGGTTGAGATAGCTTGCAGGCTGTAGCACAAGGTATAAATTGAATGTAAGAATAGTAATGAAATAATAATGCGAATCCTGACCAAAGTGACTGGCATTTCAAACCAACTGCGTACAGTTGAGTCAGAAACCTGATGCGTGTGCATTCAGATTTGTCTTTACTACTTCCCGTATTTTTCTTCTTTCTAGGCAGGATAATGTTGCCGTGAAGCGAGCACGAAAAAACACAAAAACACAGGCAGCGCTGGTCATGCCTCCAATTTGTAGTCAACAGCGATTTTAAACTTTAAATGCAGTAAGGCAACACGAAATATCGAACGATTGAGAAATATGGAATTCTTAAATTATATATCTCGCTTACATACCCAGGACGTGACAAGTAATATCTACGAGAAGTCTAGGTTAAGGCAGATATGATGTCGTGGGTACGTCTGCAGCTTTTCCACGAAAAAAGGTTGGTAGATTAGACGTCTGAGAGATTTTGGTTTGGTACATAGACGTTCAGACTTAATCTGGACATCTATGGGAGGTTTGTGGTTTGCTGGGATTACGAGAATTGGTCTGGGTATCGGGCATGCAGCAGTATTGGGTATGAGCAGTCCGGGTTTGTAGTTGTCGCCAATGTGCAGCCTGCGCTATGGTGAGGGACGGAGCGGGGGGTGCGTATTCCCTTCTTTTGTCTCGGTAATACGAGAGAATATCACGGAAGGAGACCAGGTAGTGCGCGGGCCGCGGGCGAACGGACCGTCGTGTGAATCGCCCTTTAACGCCATTTTAAGTACGTGCGCAGTCGCCTTCTTTGCGCGGGGAACGTGCCGGCCACACAAATGGCTCGAAGGGCAACGCGAAAATCGCGAGCCGGCCGCCCTAGAAGCTCGCCAGGAGCAGAACAGCTGTGAAAGACAATAGGAGCAGAATCGCTTTATTAAGGCGAAAGCCTTTAATGCCTCATACTGTCGTGAGCAGGGAATGCACTACCTGGTCTCCTTCCGTGATATTCTCTCGTATTACCGAGACAAAAGAAGGGAATACGCACCCCCCGCTCCGTCCCTCACCGTAGCGCAGGCTGCACATTGGCGACAACTACAAACCCGGACTGCTCAATACCCAATACTGCTGCATGCCCGATACCCAGACCAATGCTCGTAATCATGCAAACTTTTGCGGCAAACCAGGCGCCCCCTACGATTTACATCATTGGCAATAAACGTTTCCACCACCACCTACGTGTTCATGCGTCAGCACATTGAGAGGCGCGCTGACCAAGTCCAGAAGACGCGCAGATTCGCGGCGGCGGTGCGCGGAGGCAGACTCGCCGGAGGAATAGACCGAAGAGCGCAACAGCCGTGAAAGAAAAAAAGAGGAGAAGGAAGAAAAGAGCGGAGGAGGAGAGGCGGCGCTGCGAGGAGGGTTCTGGGACGCCAGTGAGGAAATTGCCTGCACTTCTCCTGTGCAAGTTTTTGGCAAAATTTCTAAAATCACGAATTTTGGCTATATATTATACAATTTTTTACCCATTCGCTATAAAGAGGTTCGACTATACTATATTGAGTGGACAGAGATGCATGGGAACCTAGATAGAGTTCAAAGGCGTTCTGAGCAACTGCAGTGCACCCCCTCAGAGCTGCATGGTACAGGTGGCGAATGGGCAACAGAGGATACACGTCCGACTTGTACGACGCTGGGATCCAGGCACCGCTCTCCGTTCGGATCTTCTTCTTCTTGGGGTCCTCGTCACGCACAAAGCGCTTCTTCTTGCGGTCCCTGAAACAGGCCACAAAATGTGAAGACGAAAACGCGCCTAAATGTGCATCTTCCGTCGAGCGGAAGATATAATTAATATGCTGCTGCTTGCGAAGGGAGAAAACGTCAGCCCGTGCTGCTGAGTGGCTGATGGCGCAATTCTATTCTTTTCACAGAGCAGAATTACAGCTAAGTAGCTGGCTCTAGGAACTACTTAATTCACACCACTTGCAACACTTTGCACAGGCTGCACATAAAAACAAAATGATAATTAAAGGCAGATGAAAGATGGAAAAAAATTTTCCAGCTTTCTGAGTTAGGTATCCACATTTACAAGCCAGCACAGAAATTGCTTGACGGGAAGGCGAAATGGTTTCTTGAGAATTCGAGGTTACTCAAGAATTCAAATCTATGAAGCCTCCAGGTAAAGCATCCAAAGCAGTTTTATGCTAGCATTTAAAATGGTGACGTAATCACATATTAAAACTGCTACGACGTTCAGGCTCCTCCTCACTGTGTTGAAGTGTGGGGAAACTCGTGATGACCTCACTGCTGTGGAAATTTCCGATGTCCGCTGCCTTTGTCTACACGCTGCCATGTGTCATCCGATACCACCAAACAGTGCTTCATGAGCTTCACGTTCGACGGCATTCGTTTTCTTCCTAGAGACAATCGGTTCTTCACAGGAAACTTAACGCCGCCGCATGTGACGTCATCACTGTGGCCTCTGCCTGTCAAGGTGCATTGCAGAGAACCCTGCACGCCGATGCCGCTTTAGTCGGCAATTATGTGACCGTTTCAAATGCTAGCGCAAAAAGATTTCACAAGCCGCCTCCCCATGGTCCGCTTTCCCGCAATGCACCCCAACTGTGGTTAGCTCCCCCGCAACGCACTCTTCTCAGTTGGGTTACTTTAAATAACAGGGGAGGGCGCTCGCGTCGCAGCGACACCAGCGCCACGGTTTTACCGCTCGCGCGCGGGGGAAGACGGGCTCTCTTCTCCCTGGGACCGGGAATGCGAGCGGACGTTCACGCATAACGCTCCGCTCTTGGCCGGCGGGCGACCTCGTGTGGAAACATGTTCCCCTCAGCTCGTCCCGTCCAGCCAACATATTTTTCTTGATTCTTCGTGCACCCAATTTATGTATACGTAAAATCGGTTGCGCCGACAGTGTCAGGATGGCCCTCGGATGGATGGAAAGGACGTGACCTTTCTGTTTTCGCGCGTGCAAGTGTGCGCAATGTATTTTTAATAGCCAGAATTTGGTATTTGTTGCAGTTCTTGCTCATCACCCGAGCAAACGTACAGAAGCTGAATAGAGTGTTTGCTGTTTTTATTTGGAGCTCGAATTGGGAGCGAACTAGTCGAGCTAATCTGTTCCTTCCTGTCAAAAGGGGTGGCCTTGGACTTTCCAATTTGTTTTTGAAACAAGTTGTATCAAGACATTTGTTTCTACGTGATCAAACCGATCCTCTGTTGCGCACAATGTTGCAGGTGTGCTTAGGCAGTGTGTTACTGGAATTTGTTGTGTACAGTTTTTCAGCCACGAATCGTGCTGTAACTGGGATTTTACGTGAAGTTGTGGCTGCGTTTCACATTTTGAGCTCTCATTTTTCGACAGAGTATCTGACTTCTGTACCCAAGAAAAAATTGTACAAGGATTTGCTAGATATCTTTATACCTGTAGCCTTATACCAATCCTTTTACTGCGGAGGCCCAGGCAAAGATGTGCTGAATCGAGTTAAGAAGATGCCTGTAAGACCGAACGTCAAATCATTTTTCTTTAAACTACACTCTGGTACCCTTCCGGTGAAAACATGGCTAAACGATAAAGGCATTTTCGTACCATGGAACGTCGACTGCACACTGTGCAAAAAACCCGAGACCATCGAGCATGTGTTTATCGACTGCTGGGACCCGGTTTTCCACTGGGACATCTTGCAAAGAACTTTGAAAAAAGAACTACCTGTTACTCCTTACGGCATCCGGTTTCTGCCTATAGTAAACGATGAAGTGTCATATGACATGTTTATGCTACTGGGCCTCCACAGCATCTGTAAAACGAGGATGGCGGCTAGGCACGCAGACACTCCAAAGCATTCGATTTGGTTTCTCATAGTAAACTCATTACTAAACTTGGCGCTTTTCTCAAGGGAACTCAAGGCGTTCCACTACTAGGCTGGATTAAGGACTATTTACGGTTAAGATCCCAGTTTGTCACCTTCAATCACTCTCAATCAGCGTCTGTCTCTGTAACATCTGGCGTCCCGCAGGGATCAGTTCTAGGGCCACTTCTATTTCTCATCTACATTAATGACGTCGTCCAGATAACTGCTAACACACCTGTTAAAATCCGTTTATATGCAGATGACTGCGTTCTGTATTCAAACATAAATAATGCATTCGACCAGCTAACTTTAGATACTGTGTTTTCTTCATTCTGTGCTTGGAGCAACACATGGCAGATGAAGATAAATTTCAGCAAAGCTGTGTCGATGACATTCACTAACAAGAAGAATCCTTTGCGCTTTTCGTACACTAACAGCACTCATCAACTAACGCACGTAAACGAGTTTAAGTACCTAGGAGTAACCTTTTGTTCTAACTTAAATTGGTCAAAACACGTCGATTTAACTTGCTCCAAGGCACTGAAGAAACTCGGGATTTTTAAAACGTACCTTAAAGGATTCGACTAAAAACTAAGTTGACGGCGTACAAATCTCTGGTAAGGCCTGTGCTTGAATACGCCTCGGCAGTCTGGTCACCGCACTTCGCTAAAGACATCACTAAACTAGAAAATGTGCAGAAAAAAGCAATAAGATTTATGTATAAACGTTATAACCGCCAGTTCTCTCCCACAGCTCATGCCCGCACCTTATCACTTGACACACTTCAACACAGACGCATATGTGATCGCCTTATCACTCTTCACAAGATCAACAAATGCATTTATGTAGACGCCCCGCTTTTCTTTTCTTTCGCCAGTTCTTCAGCACGTGTCACTCGCCTTACCAACCCGCTTAACATTGTGCCGTTTATGCCGTTTTTGGACTGTTTCAAATATTCATTTTTTTCCTTCGACAGTCGAGCTATGGAATAATCTGGATATTACATTACGTCAGATGTCTGTTGACCGCTTTGTGCAAGAATTGCCTAATCATGTATTTTCTTATTAATATCACATTTTTGTTTATGTAGAATCTCTGATTCACACTTATAATTATGCACTTTCCTACTGTTTTATCTGTTTTCCATCCTCTGTACCACTCCTGCAATGTCCCAACTCATGGGATAGCAGTATTTGTAAATAAAAAAATGTACGACCAGTCAGAGAAAACTTTGTAGAAAGTGTAGCCTCTCTGAGAGATGTTCTTCGCAGTCAACCTCAGCCACCGGACTGGGTGGCAGTTATGGACAAATTGATCGACATGAAAATGTTTTAATCCGTCGCCTCAGCCAAAGTTTGGCTAGCGATTTTTATTCCTCTGCATGTATTGTTTACCGGCAATAAAGAAAAAAAAAGTCAGGATGGCCGAGCGGTCTAAGGCGCCAGACTCAAGGTTGAACTCCTTGCCTGCGGGATGTGGGCTAAACGAGGCTTCTGGTCCACAAATGTGGGCGTGGGTTCGAATCCCACTTCTGACACACATTTTTCTTGATTCTTCGTGCATCCAATTTATATATTTGTAAAATCGAGTGTGGCGGCAGTGTCAGGATGGCCGAGCGGTCTAAGGCGCCAGACTCAAGGTTAAACTCCCTGCTTGCGGGATGTGGGCTAAACGAGGCTTCTGGTCCACATATGTGGGCGTGGGTTCGAATCCCACTTCTGACACATTTTTTTTAGTGCGCTAGCACTTATGGTGGCCAATCTATCTGCATTTAACCGTTTGTCTGAAGCAGGTTACACGGCATGCTGCTCACCTGCCACCCGTGGTGGTGAGCAACATGGAGGAAGAAAAAAACTAGGAGGGAGTACGACGTCACAATCTTGAAGCCTAGTCATAAAAAATATAGTGGAAAACATCATGGGAAATAGGCCCTCACGTGACAAGGCAGCGGTAGCTCTTAGCCGGATTTCGGTTTCGTTCTCTCGCTCTACGAGCAACTGCGCGACCATCTGCTTGTGTTCACTGACGGTTCCGTGGTGAGCACGAACTGCTCGCTCGCCGCAGCGGCCACCATTCCCGAGCGACGCGTGCGCTGACTGCGGCGCAGTGGAGACATTGGAGCACATGCTCCTTCGCTGTGCCGCTTCTGCAGTGCCGCGTCGCGAGATGCTCGCGGCCTACAGGGCGCTGGGAATCATCCCGGACAGTCTCGAAGCGCTCCTGTGGCCGCGCGGCAGTGCGCGCATCCGTGACAGAACAATGGTGAGCCTCTGTGCGTTCATCGAGTAGGCAGACTTCCCGCTTGCTCTTCGCCATGTAGTGCACGCGTGACACGAACGCTCCGTGGATGCTACTTCGGACGGTATACGCGGCTGGGCGCTCCACCACGGCCGCTGGTGCAGTGTGCCGCGCGCGCGATTTTTCCGAGACAGAACGCTACGTGCGCGCGACTATGTAGTACAGCCTTTGTCAAAAGTTTGAGCCCAGGGGGTTTGCTTCTGCGCCACACTGTGTGGTTCGTAATGCATCTCCAGCGCTCCAAATTTCCTGAAGGTAAGATGATTTCTGGTCCTGCCTCTTCCAATGGGTAGGGCTACCACGAATGCTTCAGGGGTCCCACTACAAAGCTTAGAAGCAAACCCTCTGGGCTCTAAACTTTTGACAAAGACTGTACATACAGTTTACTTCTTTTTGTAAGTGATTGCGCGCAGTGGCCGGGAGACCCCGCGCAGGAGCAGACGTAAAGCCGCCGGCACTCTCTCTCTCGACAGCGAGGGAGAGAAATACTTCACTGCTGCATTTCACGTCGGAACCGCGTATGTGCGCGAGCGCATTCGGCGCGACTTGTGCCTCGAGAATAGCGGAGAACGGCGGGCCCATGGGCGGGCCGAAGTCCGCCTGCCCGAGAAATAGAATCTTGCGCAGCGCGCCGGAGCGTTAAACACGTCCGTCCGTCGTGAGCGCTCTGGAAGCCACTGCACCCTTTTTTAGAGGCTCGTTTTCTTCGCCTACTCTCGAGTTCTCCGCTTATAGCATGCGCTGAAATAAACGCTCCGTATGTGTGTATAATGACGAAAGGAATTCCTCTCAATTCTCTTTATGAACCACAGTTGAACAGTGACGAGGTCGCCCGCACCCTTTGATGAAATGTTTACCTGCAGTTTTCTACAGTGCACCCAAAACCTCGAAAGTGTAATCAACAGAAGTGTTGAGACGTGGAGCCTTCAGACAACCTCGAGCTCGGTACGCATTCCGCCAAAGCTGCAACACAGGCGCTGCGCTTCTGCGCTACATCAGAGCACGGGCGTTCACTAAAGAGCACCGCTGGTCGGCAGTCTGGTAACTGCGGAGGGCCTATTTCCAAAGAGTCAGTGCGCAAAAGGGCCCTCGGCAGCGGCGTCAGAGGAGGATGGCCTGCAGAGGCTGAGCGCACTCTCTCCTAGTTTTTTTTCCTCCATGGTGAGCAACCTGCCCACCGTGTCAGGCAGCTCATTTAATCGTGATAGGCTACTCGGGAAGAGCAACCTGGGTCGCCACTCCACCCAAGCAGCCAAGTCCCACCGATAGCAGCACCTGCCAAAGAAAGGCAGTGGACAATCGCTTGGCCGCTGCACCACTGCGAGTGGTAGGAAGACTTCCTGGGATCTATGAATGGAGAGAATGAACAATTCCGCATTATGGACATTAAGCCATTATCGCTCTCCGATGAACTGCCATCCGGTAACACAGGATCTGAACACCCGAAACCGAAGCGATAACCGAACTGCTAGCGCACCCAATTCGTAGTTGGCCTAACTACGCAAATCGACCATTATTTTTTGTCTTCACTCATAGTGCCGCATAATATAGCACACGTATAACGGCCGCAGTTATAACGAACGTTCGATTATTATGAACGAGGGCGGCGCTACCGTCAAAATACGCATGGGACTGCGTCTGAGCCAAGGTCAATTGAAATAGGTCGCGAAGCCGGGGCTTGAATGCGGTCCAGAACCAAGTGCTAGCGACATCAAATTAGTGGTGGAACTAAAGCGCCAAAATGAAATGAGTGGACAAACACGACTAGAAGAGGAAAATAATTAGGACATATTTTGTGTTTCAAAAGCATTCAAAAACAATTGCAGTGATTCCGTTTTAAAATGTTTTAGTTGTGTGCATTTTGTTAGAAAGTATAGCGCTTGCTTTGTAAAAATTTTATGACAGCGTTCGCTCAGAGCAGCGGGACGATGCCAAGGTTGACGGTGCTCTGATGTAATACCCTGGTCAGATCTTTTGACCATTCTGCTTGTTTTTGTTTGAAACTTGATTCTGCTAGCCCTACTTTTTCCTCGTTGCTTGTTGCTCGAGTTCCCGGTGTGCATCGTTCGTGTACAGTTTCCGCTTTTCCCTTTTGCCAGCGCTTCTGTGTAGTTTCGTTCGGTTGGGTGCGGTTCTGTCGCTTTTGCCCCAAAAGGGCGTCGTCTGTGGCCATGGGGGCCCCGTACGCAAAAAAGGTGTGCGGTTGCACGATATGCGAGCGATAACCTGTCTGGCGGCGTCATATTTCATCGCTTCAGCGCGACACCTGAGGCGAGGACGAAGGAAAAAGGCACAACGAGAACTGACTACCTAAAAATAGCGTTGGTGGTCGGCACTCGTCGTGTCTTGTTTCTTCGTTCTCGTGTCGGGTGTCGCGCTGAAGCGTCGCGGCGTTCAGCAGTTTATTTTTCCCGCCAAGCAGCACGTGATGCTGACGTCACAAATATGACGTCACTAAAACACGTGATTTTGACGTCGCGTTTTTGTTTTAATTATGACGTCACTTTTTAGTTGTCCACGCATTTCGAAGACGGCGCTGGCTGCGCACCACAAGCCGCCATGTTTTGAACGTATGGGCTTCTATGCAGCCTACGCTACCATAGTACATCTACCTTGTCTGAGCTACAGCGAACAACCGTGGCGGTGTAGCTCGGTTAGAACGAAATAGAGGCGTCGTTTAAGATTGCGGTAAGCGCGCAGATGGAAGAGCGCCTCCGGGCGCACTCCTCCAAAGTGCGTGATGATCAAAGACTTCCATGCCTTGAAAGACGACACCTGTACTGGTGACAGCTACGGCAAGCTTTTACATTCTTCAACGTCCTTGTTCACTTCCTGCTGCTCAATTATACGATCATGAACCAACTAGCTCCGTCTACCGAGCCGGAGTACCCGGGTTCGAACCCGACCGCGGTGGCCGCGTTTCGATGGAGGCGAAACGCAAGGGGCGCCCGTGTACTGTGCGATCTCAGTGCACGCTAAAGATCCCCAGGTGGTCGAAATTACTCCGCAGACCTCCACAACGGCACCTCTTCTTCTCCTTCGTTCACTTCTACCATCCTCCCTTCCCTTTCCGCCGAGATATGTGAGACAGATACTGCGCCATTTCCTTTCCTCAAAAACCAATTTACCAAGTTACCAACCAGCTAGCTCATCAGTCCACCTTATTAACAACATCACCGACTCGCGAGGGGCCTGTCGGAACTACGAGCTGGGATGGGCTCCCCCGTTTGCCCGGCGCATACTGCAACCTAGCTGCCGATACGAAGCTCCAACTCCACGTAACCTGATTTGGGCCCCCGGTCACCAGGGGCTCCAGGGAAATGAACAGGCCGATCGGGCCGCCCCGCACTCTCTCCCCGGGCTACCTCCCTCTCCTTGGAAGCCTACTCTCAATCAGACAGTCTGGCCCTTACATTCAAAAACATCACCGATTACTACAATGAGCACCGGCACTAGCCAGCTCCTTGATCGCGCTGACGAGCGCCTCATCAAAATATGCTGTCCCCGTTTCTTCTGGAATAAAAGTTGTTAACTAGCCCAACAGCAAGTGTTACCCTTTAAGGTCTCTGTCTCAATCACAGATCGACTCACTGCCAGAAAAGCACAGGCTTGAAGTCACATTAAATACAATCACTCGTAGTCATGGCATATCCTTTGATTGTCGGCAGATTGCAACTATGACAGCACTGTTTTTTGAACATCTGATTCTGCTGAGCCATTCTGTGGCAGGGAAGAGGCCCCCTTGCTCCCACGGCTTCCCTATGTTGCGCGTGCTGCTGGTATCATTACATGCTGACCAAGTAGTCCCGGGACGAGTCTGGGGGATGCTTGCATGCCGTCCCCCTCAACCTAAGCGAAAGCGGGGTCAGGACCCCCCGTACCCCACGGGATTTACGCCAATGGCTGAGAGCGTTAGAGTAGCGGGGTTCACGAACCAGCAGTTAAAGGCGTGCGTCATGTGTGGGCGCTCATCCAGCCTTATGAGGCAGGTGTCAAGCGTGAAAGGAAATGTGATGGGGAAGACGTCACCGTCAACAGAATGTCACCGAACGTGCCATATACAGTTGCCGCTGCGAAGCAGTGCTGTGATAAATTACCTTTTCCAGCACAGTAGCCCATATATGCTCTCCCGTCTTGTCATTCTTAGGCCTTGTGCACCGCTACAAGCAAGAAAGAATCTGAAAATATAGTGCCTATGCTCCCTAAACTTGTGTCCTGTCAAGTATAAACACGTGAAAAAATGACCGCGTATCGTTCTCAGGATTGGCCCAGTGTCAATCATGTCTAGGACCAGCAGGATAGCCGCCGCTAATTTTCGCAGCACCCATCAAACTTTCCTCGTGATACGCGGGTGCTGGAATTAAAAAAAACATCAGCAAAGGTCGTGCCAAGCGTTACTTGGTGTGGGTAGGGCACTGGCCTGACTTTGTGCTGAAGTTGTTTGCGCCTTCGAGTAGTTGTATCGTCTTGCTTCATCCTAGTCTCGTTTGCTGCGTCGGATTAAGATGGAGATGATCAAAAAGTAGCAGTTTTTTTTTAAGGCGGTCGTTAAGGCAAAGCTCATGGCATGTGGTACACCGGCCATATCAGTCACAGATACGAACAAGCAAGCACGCTGTCTACTTATGTAGTATGCGCAGATCCTGTTTTGAGTGACAGAATCTGTCACTCCAGTTCGTTCTGCTGATAAAAAATTATCAAGGGGGCCACACAAGGAAACCGTTGAGTTTGCTATAACAAGAGTCTCTTTTATACACCCAACCTTCGCCCCCCTTCAGCCCTTGCGCTTCTTGGCGGCCCTCTCCATGTGCTTCTTCTTGACGTGGTAGTTGAGCCGGGCCTTCTTCTTCCTCGCCTTGAGGATCTCCTCCTTGGTCTTGAGCTCGCGGCGGAAGTGCTTCTTGGGTGCCTTCTGGCGGGCCGGGCCGCTGTGACGCTTGCCCAGACGGTCTGCACGCACAGAACAAGCAGGTGCTCAGCGGTGCGCTCTACATGCAAAGAAATACACTGCTACTTCCCTACACACAAAAGAACCACCCCATTCCAAGACGCGAGATGAGCACATGTGCACTAGTTAGCTGCCATTTACAAACAAACAATATAGTACATGTAACAAGTTTGCACTGTAATCACTAACTCAACCAGATATGAAACGCATTGAAATGCACGCATATATGCAGACAATTTCTGCAAGATAGACATGGGCGCCATCTCCTACGTCAAACAGCAGCCCTAGGTGATGGCGCTATGAAACTTTCTAGCAAGCTCCATGCATTTCTTGCGACTGCCGCGAGTGACACGACAGTGAGTACACTTCAAGCTCTGAACCAATATGAGTCTCTCATTTCAGAGTATAAAGTCCACGGGGAGTTTCAGAATTGAAATGATTAAGGAACTCTGGACACAGGTTGTTGTTGAGTGCACTATCTCCTTGTCTGCGCAAGAGCACTGAAAGCCTGCTACACTGGCAATTTTCAGCACCGTTACTAAATGGCAAATTGCCACCCCCCAACAAATAGTGGTGTTATGCTTGTTGTGTGTGATATGGTAAATATTAAGAGTGTACCAGCTCAAGCTCTGAGTTTCTGAGAATGCCTTGCTTTATACAAAACAGGACAGGAAGGTGGCCTTGAATTTTGCAATTTTATGTTGCGCCCTAAACCAAAAATTTATCAGTTAACACAAAAACAAAGGCACATACAAAGTTTGAGAACACATGAAAAGGACACATGTCACACAAGTGCGACACACGCATGCGAATTGCATGGGTAAATCTTTCTCAGTCTTACATACTCCGTAAAACTGGCTCTCAGTTATGGGCTAGCGGCTCTTGCCCGTTGAGCTAAGATACCAGCCTTAATTACGAAGTTGTGATTTTAGAAACAGGTTAGCCTACCTAACCGCACGACGATGCAGAAATATTTAGTTACAAAACCATTTTATTCAGCCAGTCTGTGTCAATTATCTTCTACGACTTTATTTTAAGATTCAAGGAACGGTTACTAACCAGGTACTAATTAGCGACCACAGGTAGTGAAGAAGTAGTAACGGCCAACTTTTACTAACTATATGGTACAAACTACCTCAAAGAGGGTATAGTCAGATACAACAAGTCTGCAGTGAAGCTCCGCCCACAATCAGCCTCCGCGCACAGAATTCCTCCATGACGAAAAAGTATAGTCTGCTGCTTAGACATTTCTTGTTACCTAAACAAGAAGCTTATCACAAGAAAAAAATTATGAGCTGTAAAATTCTGGTAGGTGGTTCGTTTGATATAGTCAAACATTAAAAAGCTGATTCAGTTTACTGTTGCAACTGGCCAGCGGAGTAATACAGGACGTCACGGACCGCGGTCCAGAGTTAGCAAATGCTGCTTTTTAAGTTTTATTGTACTATAGTAAATATTTAATATAACTGTAGCAAAATGCGGTCAGGGCTAGTAACTACTGCACTTACTACCTTTCGACGACCATTTTTTAAGAACACACATAACGTCCGCTTTGCTGCTTAATCCATATGCATAGGGCGCACTGCTGTATCTCTCATTGTTTTTTAAATTAAAACCTGTAAAGGCTAATGACAGTTGCCTGGCATATCCTCCGCCTGCCCATAGATCACACGCGTCTTCACTGTTTCAGTTACACTTTTAACCATCACAGTTAGGAGACTGGCACACACACATGCAATTTCCGCAATTCCAAGTGTGACAGAGGCCCTGAATCACCACTCTGTCTGTCGTAAGAAATGGCTTAGCATTATAAAGAGCACCTTACAGACCATGCTGCCACTAAAGGATCGTTGCCCTGGCACCATTGTGAATGCTGTGTTGGAGCTAGTCAATAAACTGTTAGCATTTCCAATAGAATCAGGTGGGCGCACATAATGGATTACAATAGTTTTAACTTAAAAATATAAACACTATGCCAGTCGGTTTCTTACTCGTCCAAACCGTTCGTCACGGCGTTTGTTGCTGTGATCCCCATTCCTTGTGTACCTGTCACGGAGGTGGGCTGGCTTATTTTGGCGGCCACAAAGAAACTGTAGGCTAGTACAGATCCTAGCACTTGTCCTCAGTGCTGAGCAGCATATGCCAGAAAAGGCCCAGCACGTGCTCACTTGTCTCCCATGCGATCACCAGGCACAACGCAATGCACCATCCCCCATGCAACCCTGCGCGCACCGGTTCCGTTTAGTTTGAACTCCACTCAATTCAAACAAATTTTTAGCCCAAGCTCTCTGAAGTACAGTGATTTATGCACTCTCCTGTTTTTGCATTCTCCCCTCTGTTTTAACTCTACCTGCCCCTTCGATTGACCCCCAGCATTAAGCCCATGGTCAGTACCATTGCCGATGGCAGGCTGGCTCGATCACGGCAGTGTAGGCTGTTGCAGACGCTAATTCTAGCGGCTATCAATGTACTCTCGAGATCTGTTTCGGTGTTTTCCGCGCTACAGCAAAAGGCCAACCCACGATCCTTAAGTGTACCATGTATGCCAAGGCCCTCGTGGCCACTCTCAGCCGCTAGTGCGCACGCAGGCTGACGCTCAAGTGGAACACGCTGATGCCCAAGAACCAGCTGCTCGGTGGCCCCCCGGGCTTCCACCAGCAGACCCCGTCGCCCCCGCTGTCGCCACCACTGTGCACCAGGGGGGAGCACCCGAGGGGAGCCGGGCCGCTCGTGGCGCGCGGTGCCGTCCCGTGGCCCGGTTTCGCGCTCATGCCGCCCCCCAAGAAACCCTCCGCGAAGGCCACCTAGGGGCCGTGGTGTTCCTCGCCCATCATGTTGCAGCCCGACGAGGGCCCCTGCCTTCCATGTATATCGCCCGTCCCGTTGTGCTCCCCGCCACTGCTCCGCAGCTGTTGTGGGCTGCTCGTGCCTTCAAACTGACCACAGCGAACTTGAACGCGAACGGAGACAGTGGCACTGGCGGCCTTGGTGTTTTTGTGCGTGATTAAGTTTTGTTTGATTGCAAGAACTATAGCCAGCAAGGTTACCTTGCTGGGAGCGAGCGGTGTTGTGTTATTAAATTGCTCACACGCCTTGACTGTGAACAGCCTGAACTGTCCTTGGTGGGTGCTTCCGAGGGGTGCCTTGTTGCCGCTATACTAGTGCGTGGTTTTAATTATCCTGGTACCACAAAGCAATGTCATGGTGATGACCAAGCACCAAGCATAGGTGCATGCGCACCATAGGGCTACGTTGTAGCACTTTAAGAACAAGTTCAGAAATGAATTTGTGCCACGTACAATTTACATATGTGCATAACTATGACATAGAAACTTGAATCCTGTGCAAAGCTGCTGTTGGTGGTGCAGTGTAAACCGCTTATAACGTAGGTTGCGGGGGCCACGAAAATCCGCACCACAAGTGATACTGTACAATAACCAAAACATAATCCTTTTCAGGTCAAAATACACACTCCATGGGTACCTTCCGTTTCAAAAACTATTTATTCACTGAACAAAAAGTAACGCACGAAGACTGCCGCATGCTTATATTAGTTCTTTCATACCACACGTAACGTGACTGCAGCAACTGTCCTGACTGCCGCCACGGAACTGTGCATGCCCAGTTCCGCGAAGGCAGTCAGATAGCCTCCGCAGTCATGCCACCCGGGCCCCGAACTAACGCAGGTGCAAAGGCCGGTTGTTGACAGGTTTGAATTGGTTATGGACCAACTCTGCGCAATCGAAGAGGCACCACTAATGACAACACGCTTAACTTACCACAGACAAAGAACGAAGACACAACCACAATGAGCGTTTCCGCTTACTCTTTTACGAAAACAGTGCAGCGAAGTGAGCGCGAGTGAAGGAAAGGGGGTCATGGCAAGAAAACCTGGTTGCATGGTGTCGCCCAGATGCATGGAAAGGAGGAAAGCGCAAAAACGACGGAGGGGAAAGCATAGTTAGTGTGCGCACGGAGCTTGCATTTGTGTCGCACCCTTAAAATGTGGTGCAATGTGCTGTGCCGCGCAGGGAAGCATATTTGCTGTTTTGCGCTGTCACCAAGCAGATTTCAAAACCGCACTATAACCGGTATTTTGCTTCACGCAGCTGCATAATAAGCGGTATGACTTTACACTGAATTCTATTAGAGGCAGATCGGTGGCCGACAAAAACTGCGTTATATCCAGTCCCGCACCATAAGCGGTAACGTTGTAAGTGGTCTCCACTTATTTGCAGAATAGCTGACTTAATTAAAACCTTACTAGTTCACAAACAAATGAGCTGTTTTTATATTTGTGCAGCTAAATGACGACTGCAGTTGATCGTCAAATTAACACCACCATGAAAGGAGTGAAGCAAGGGAGTTAAGACATGTAGGGCCTTCAGTGATCGATGTCCTGTGCTCACTGAGTGCTGTATCACACTTGTTGCTCTCGCCCATCTCTCTCTCTCTTTTTTTTTTAACTGGGAGAACATTGTAAAGATGAAGGTAGACGCATGTTTTCGTTGTGTGCTATTACAGCACATTCATGTACAGGGCACAACGAATACTTATCATATTTCACCAAGAATTTGCCCAAAATAACTTAGATGCGCCTATGTTCAGTTATGTGTTCTGCAGTGATCAGGTCATTTGCTTTAACGTGGCACCTCATGGTAGCGTTAATGAACTTGAATTGTTCAGGCATCGTAAAGTTACGCGAAAAGAAGACACATGACAGGATACGGGACAAGCGCAACCCTGACAACTGATTTTACTGAAAATTTGCCAGCACATCTGAGGGAAAAAGATAGAAAATAGAACGTGGGTTATGCAGTTAATGCTTAGCCCTTGCTATTCCACACTGATGCGATACGTGAGATGCGCTACATGAGCTGTCTGACTGAATGATTCCCACCTGCGGTCTGCAGCAGGCAAGGCTGCACTCAAGGCAGTATCTTACAGCATCTTATCCAGAAACACTACCTCACACTTGTATGGCACCGCTGAGTGTCACTGATGCAGTCTTAAGTGCCGGCACGGTAATACTATGGCTTATGTCGAGAATTGACTGTTAACAATTGGCTGTGAGCAATCCTTCGAAGAGGCACCACTGATAACAATGCGCTGAACTCACCCCGGACAAAGAACGAAGACACAATACATCAGTGTTGCTCTTGTACCGTGTCTTGTACGGTGCGTGTTCTTTTCACGCAACTTCTCCATGTCTGAATATTTATGCCAACAAGCCCGACCTATTCTACTCAAGGACAGTAGAATCTTGATGATGTGATCCCGGTCGATACGAATTTGGGGATGACACAAATTTATAAAATGCCCTGGCTGGAGTGCATTGTGTGCAATGGCGAGAAATTCGGATGTTACACCACTATGGATGATACGAAAGGGCGAGCCGCAACCGCACCTTTATGCACCAAACACTTGCTGCCAATAAATCGCGACGTCGCGATGCCAGTAGCACAGTGAGCCCCGCAAACAATGAGTGCTGGCGCGGCGGTAAGTAAACCCTGTCATCCAGAAACAGATTTGCGCAAGTAATGCATACGAATTCCGGATGATACAAACACTTTTCGTGACCCCGTGAAATTTGTATGATTGAGATTCTGCTGTACTCGAATAGCCATGCAGCAAAAAAGCTAAACTCCCAGAGGCCCAAGAGTGAATGTGGCGATCTCACACAACTAACTCTGCAAGAATAATTGGAATAACTGTAATTCGCACTCCTTTAGTCAGGAGGCAGGGAACAAAATAAAAATGCACTGAAACTACAGAACAGGCACCAGTCCTCTGGGGTCCACTGCTGGCCAGTGGACGACACTAAGTGCAGTTTCTCACCCACTCGCATGTAGCAGCTGTACACTCGATTTTGCAGCCAATTCTGAAGCTTATGAATGTACAGCATGCATGCCACACAGCTACAAATTCCCACAAAAACCATGTTCAAATCCATTTGCCCATCAACTAAATGTTGCGGGGAGTTTGTTACTACACCTATCAGCTATGCAATGCACGAGATACTCTCACAGGCTGCCCAAATGGTTTCCGCTTGTGGTATGCACCGGGCAGGGCTGCACCAATAGTCCTAAAGTCCATTGCTCCCTGTTGCAAATAGTTACATGATCTGTGTCAGTTAAATGATGGTGATGAGGCTGAAAGTGTATGAAACACAATTCCGTCGCCTGTGTATAAATGAGAATGCGGTATATTCTGACGCTGCTGATGCCATTTAGTGGAGAGCTCAGGCAGATTTACACTTTTGCTTTCCAGAGGGACACACAGTTTGTCCAGTTTTCATTACTAGCAGCTAGTTTGCAAAGAATCTGGCTCTGGAAGCACAGTCATTGCTTCATGCATATCTGTATAGATGTGAGAGACTGCTCTGTGTCTCCCAAGACAGCACTAATACTCAATGTGCTGCTTCTCTGTATGCTGACAAAACAAAGCTATCCGGGTCTGCATAATGCGGTAGAATCTTGGCGATACAAATAACATCAGGTTGTGAAAATATTCGTACCACCCGAAACTCAGTGTCGAAAACAAACAAAATCCACACGTGGATGCAAGGGAAATATACATACACCCGGATCTGCTTATGGCTGACAGAATTTACTATTTACAGCCGTGTGCCACTGCTCACCCCTCACAGTGCGCACCAATCAACTGGCAATTGCCACATTGGTAATGTGCACGCAACACTTGGTGCAGTTGAGAAAGGGGTCACAGCTTGAACATCTGTATCATTCGTACTGGCGAGGGAGAGTGCTTGGAACACCTGAAATTTTGCCCATTGTACACAATGCACTCCAGCCAGGGAACTTTAAGAATTCATACCATCCAAAAATTCATATCAACTTTGTTCGCATCACTGAGATTTTCTACGGTATTTATAACAACTCTGAAGCAGATTACCCACTTCCTGCCCATGCCGGGGACTGGCCAGTGCTAGGTTCGAACTAATAACAATGAGCCGACACAAAGTGCGGCACTGCTTCAGCCAGTGGGTACGCTATAAAAACAGAATGATATTGTTTCAGAACTGCTGTATTATGCCGGCCCTATACCAGGCAATTGTATATTCTTCCCAGCCATACAGCAGAGCCTTTGTGGCACTCCTAGAGACCAAGGCCTAGAAGGGTGAGGACGAGGGTTCTCCTTACCTTACACAGATTCAGAACCTAAGCGGTGCCAAAAGTGCTCTGCTAGACAGCTGAGGACAAAACGCCATCACCCGGTCACTTTTGGGAAAGGCTGTACGTCCAAGTACCAACAAGCGGCCTCACATCCTCACTCACAAAAGATGTGACGCAACGCTCCAAGTCCCATAAAAATCTCAGCAGCCAAGCCAAAAAAGCTGTCATTCATGTCTGCCATTCAAACCTGTGTCATTTCATGTTGATAACCCTTTCAGGCGCCATTTTTTGTTCTGACTGACATCAATTATATTTTCACCTAAGTAGTATGTATATTCCGGCCTCAAGAAAGGGAATTTGTTAGTTTTCGAACGTCAAAGACCAGCAGGTAAATTTTTACAACGATGTAGAGAATTCCGTACAAAGTGTCAGATTTGTTAGAAATAGTACCATCGAAATGTTCTCACGTCTCAGGTAAGCCCCCTAGGGATCATGGAATCTCTTTGTGTTTTGAAGATTCACATTACGCTCGAAACTGAGCAAAAATCATCGATGTTTTCACTCGCGGCAAAATCTGTCTGCACAAAAACGGCGGGCAAAGTGCTACCCAGCTCACTCTTATGTGAAATATTATTTACTGCATTCGCTACATGGTACCAAAAAAATTACGAGGAACTTTAGCAGCTAAAGTGGTGAAAGGCGAAAGCCTGAGTGCTGCATTCTGCTACGCGATTGTTCACTGCACATTTTGTTGGTGCATTAATTAACTGCCAATTAATGACGCGTAAGATTCACCTTTAGGAGTGGAACGCGACAGCGTGTTGTAGCGCTGCCAGGGAGTCGCGATGGATGTGTTGCCCTTTGAACACAACGCTTTTTAAGGAAAGGAAATGGAGCAGTAATTCTCTGTCCTCTCAGTGGACACCTGAGCCGCACAGTACAGGAAGGGAGGAAGTGTGAGTGAAAGAGGAAAGAGGGACCATAGTGAAGAAAATGAAAATTGTATTTGAGGAAAGGAAATTACGCAGTAACTGTCTCGCATATCTCAGTAGAGACAACTTCGTCTAGGTGGTGTTGACACTAGTCGAAAATTGTATTTGAGGAAAGCAAGTTGCGCAGTAACTGTCTCACATATTTCGGTGGACACCCGTCAAAATTCAGGTGTGGTGACATCACAACCATTTGGAGTAATCTGTCCTTGCTCATCGGTAAATTGGTTTTTGAGGAAAGGAAATGTATCTGTCTCTCATATCTCAGTGGACACCTAAACCAGTCTAGGTGGTGTTGCCTAAACCTCGCTGTAACAGGAAGAGAGAAAGATGGGAGTGAACAAAGACACCATATTCACTAGACGCAGCTACTCGCGCTCCGGAGACCGGGGTTCGATTCCCAAGCTTGGCCAATTTCTTACTCGGTTTTATTTATTTATCTGGTCTGACTAAAAAGGTTAATTGGACTAATTGGTTAAGTAAGCAATTAACTAAACTCAGTCAAACTTACTTGGAGCATCACTATACGATTCCTTTAATTGGTTGCATGGTTAGTAGCCAAAGTACAATTGGCCCCGTTTGAAATTCGCGCACTGTGACGTCACGACCGTTTCGACCAATTGAAAAGCGTGACATTTCTGTCGACAGCTCCTGCTTACAATGATGAGGCATTAAAGGCTTCCGCCTTAAAAAGCAACTTATTTGCAAGAAGAAGGGTTCTCAATTAGACTGAAATAATGAAATCACTGTTAAGTGCTCCAGTTTCTCAGAGAAAGCTGTAAGTTTGCCGCTTACACAATTGTGTACAAAGCACCTGAAAAGGTTAAGCACCACGTGAATTGGCTGTCTGCGAGCATAAGCATATCTAAAGCTACAAGTAAAATTGGTCCAGCACAGCAATCTTCCCTGCCTCCACAGCTGTGGGATGACACAGGGAGCACTCACCACAGGCTGACATCTTCTGCTTCCCGAGGCCACCACCACCGCCTCCCTCCTTATCATCGTCGTCGCCTTCGCTTTCCTGCTCACGGGCGTCCATCTGGGCCTTCTTCCTCCACTGCTTGTAGCTGGGTGCACTGGGTCAGGGCTTTTCTTCTCCACATTTCGCACCCAACGTGTACCTTGCAATTGACAACAGCTTTCTCTTTTTCTCTGTTGCAATTACGGTGGCAAGGAGCCGACCGATTTTTTCAGGCTCCGATTATTCCAGCGCGCAATACATTTACCTTCCCAAGGAACTGTCACGCAGTACTACCAGGGGCAAAAGCACCGCGGAAGAAATAGCAGCGTGAACAGTTGGCAGCCAGGCGACCCTTTTGCACCTCTTGCAACTGTTGATAGTGCCCCAGAACCATCATGATGGCTGGTTGTAGCCAGCCTAAGCTCATGTCAAGTGTCATAGGGGTGTTGAAATTGACAACAGCTGTTCTGGCGTCTCATTTTTCCTCGCGGCACCACTGTAATGCAGGCAAGCCACCCTAATGACGTCTGACCTATCGCCACCGCGTGCTAGCAGTGCTGTGTGGGGAAGCCATGCTAACCGCAGTCTGGCATGTTTTTTTTTGCGACCTCCACAATCGCCGCTAGCAGCTTCGAAACAGCGCTACAACATTGGAAAAGGTCTCTTCTAGTAGCTGTTATTTCACTACTTAAATTGCACTTCTCCTGCGCAAGTTTTTGGCAAAAATTTGATAATACGAATTTCAGCTATACTATTTTATGATTTTTTACCTGTTCGCTATAAAGAGGTTTGACTGTACTATATTGAGTGGACAGAAATGCATGGCAACCTTGATACGAGTTCAAAGGCCTTCTGAGCAACTGCAGTGCACCCCCTCAAAGCTGCATGGTACAGGTGGCGAATGGGCACCAAAGGATACACGTCCGACTTGTACGACGCTGGGATCCAGGCACCGCTCTCCGTTCGGATCTTCTTCTTCTTGGGGTCCTCGTCACGCACAAAGCGCTTCTTCTTGCGGTCCCTGAAACAGGCCACAAAATGTGAAGAAACATGCATTAATCTGCATCTTCTGTTCAGCGGAAACTAATATAGCGTTAGGCCTTGTCAGCTGGCAAGTGCATACTGCTGCAGTGCCACAGGTTGAAAGCTTGAGGCCCTGGCCCTGACTGGAGGCAGCAGAGAAGTTCTGTTGAAGCTAAAACAATGACACACACTTTCTACGCACAGAGCAGAACTGCCAGATCCAGCACAAATCAAGCGACTAGTGTGCCCAACCTTTTGTTTTCCTTCACCACTACTTCACTAATGCCACTGGTGCAAGACTAAAAAAAATTAAACTGGTCGTTGAAGATGGTATCTCAGCCTTAAAGCACATCACAGCGCAACTGCAAGAAAAAAAAATGATGATCTGCGTAGCTAGGCTAAATGTAGGCTCGCTAGCACTTCGATTTCCACTGCGGAATTGGTCATTCTCTACTTTACATTCACAGATTTGTGGGAGTTGTCATACCGCTCCTGGTGCAGTGATGCAGGGGTTTAAGCGATGTGCCACTGCCGAGTGGTGGCAGGTGCTACCATCATCATCATCGTGAGCCTGACTACGTCCACTGCAGGGCAAAGGCCTCTCCCATGTCTCTCCAATTAACCCTGTCCTTCGCCAGTTGCGCCCACCGTATCCCCGCAAACTTCTTAATATCACCGCCCACCTAACTATCTGCCGTCCCCTGCTACGTTTGCTTTCTCTTGGAATCCGCTCCGTTGCCCTTAAGGACCAGCGGTTATCCTGCCTTCGCATTACAGGCCCTGCCCAAGCCCATTTCTTCCTCTTGATTTGGACCAGGATGTCATTAGCCCGCGTTTGCTCCCTCACCCACTGTGCCTGTTTCTGATCCTTTAACGTTACACCAATCATTTTCCTTTCTATAGCTCGCTTAGGTGGTGCTTATGAGACTCAGATTGCTCTCCCCGAGCAACCTCTCGTGACCACTCATTAATTCACCTGCCATGGTGGGGAGTGTGCTGCTCAAAACCTGGTGGGCAGGTTGCGCACAACCCGATGGGCACTGAAACTCCCATGGACGTCCCACAGATGTCCTAAACGTCCACAGGATGTCCAGGGGATTTTCAGTGCCCATTGGGAACCAAGTGGGCAGCCTGCCGTGCAAAGTAGGCTTAAAACAAACAGACAGATGGAGAGAGAGAAAACAAACAAGCAAACAAGAGAAACGGTTAAATGCGGGCAATGGCCATTATAAGAGCTAACGCACATATAGAACAGCACACTGACCACTTGAGGGCGCTCTTCTGCTTCCGGAGGAGCTTGTCCTCATCCCCCGTCAGATCCAGCACTGCCTGGGACGCCTGCTGCTCAAAGGTCTTCTCCAGCTCCAGCCTGCACACATGCGTGGGGTGACACAATGGCAGTGTCCGCACATTAGCTCTGACTTGGTCCAATGTCCCGGAGAAAGCCTGACACTTGGTGAGTTGCCTCCGATCACAGTAAGAAAGCATGCTGCACTGTTCACGAAAAAAGCACAGCACAGTGCTTTTTTTGTCAATCACAGCGTAGCATTGAATTCAGGACAGTCCACTTCTATAATGCCTATAGGCATGACAGGACCCCTCCACACGTGGTCAAGACAAAGACCAACTCAAGTGTGTGAGCATAACACACCGATGCAACATAAGACTTGTGTTTGGCGCATGATAGCCATAGTTGCTTATGCGCCATAAAACCCCATATAACTAGCAACATAAGACCCATCCCTGAAAGAGACTTTCAGATGAACGCAGCGACTTGTCCTCGACAGACTGGCATCTAAATATGGCTGGCTCTCAATAGTATATTTGAGACTTGAGAGGGACCGACAATTTCTCTGAATTATGTGTAGGTACCTCAAATTGAAGGAATCCTTTCTAATGCACTCTACGTAGACGGCACCAATGAGTCAGTTCAAATAATCACGTCTGAAACTGGCAAGTTAAAGTTAATAGCATTTTCCTGCTCCCACTAAGAACACCACAACGAACTTCTGATTGATCACCGCCAAAAATACTGGTAAACACAATCTGCATGGCACATTTTCAATTGGTGTCAGCAGTCAACGCAGAGACGAAAACTCTTGGTCACCAATTCAAATCCTGCACGCAATGGTATGACCCACTTGCCGTGACTGGGGAAAAGCTGCCCCTTTTTGCCATCACAAGAGAGGATCCGAGCAGAATGTGCATCCAGAAAAGAATTCCCAGCAAAAGATGCCACTATTATTTACATAAACACTGCTCATTTTACACATCTGCAAGCAAGGCATCTATCGCGAGTACCGTATTTACTCGCGTAATAGGCGCACTCGCATAATAGGCGCACCCCTAGTTAGGGCGCGAAAAATCAGATTTTTTTTATTTCCGCGCATAATAGGCGCACCCCGAACTTGGCACTGTGATCAATACTGTATTTACACGATTGCAAGCCGACGCCTCGCCACCCCCCGCTTCCCAATCTTTATTTTAACAAAGTTTTTGCTGAACTGACTAGTAGTCCCTACTAGTGCTGCTGCCGTCGCAGCTGCTGCGGACCCACAGCACGTACAATGACATCGCGTAGAACAGCCGCACACAGTTTTCAGGGATGCTCACTTTAAACGTCTGTTTGGAAAGCTTCATCTCCAGCCGGAAACGTTCCAGACTTAGGCCCGCGAAAACCTCGGCGCTTGGAGTCGCGTACGAAAATTTAGGGACGCCGCAGTCGCAACTGCCGCACTTCTTGGTCGGCCACGTCGTATTTTCCGACCTGCCTCACGCTTGCCGCGTTCGAGAGCAAACTCCCAGCCGTGTAGCTGTTAAGGTGCTTGCCCGTCGAGCTAAAACATCAACGCTCCGCGGCAAAGCCATAAACCACGATAACTATCGCGCTACCGCAAATCCCGGCACTTGACAGCAACAACAACAACAAAAAAAACGAGCTGGAGATGCTGATGGCGATATAGATAGCGAAAGCTCGCGGCGGAGGAAAACGATGATGATGATGACGAGCTTGGCCTTGGGCGGCGTCTGGAAGCTCCTGTGCGCGTGTGTGGCCTCCGCGATCAAGCGCCCGTTGCGCGCAGCCGGAGCCGATCGCGGAGGCCTCGGCGCGTGCATTCCGAAAGTTTCGGTGCGGCCCTTACCCAGACCTTTTTTTTTTTTAACATTTTCTTCGCGAAAACGGGGTGCGGCCCGTACACGAGTGCGTTTACGCGGTGTGTTCAATTTTGCGAGTCGAAAAATTTCCGGAAATTTTACCCCGCGTAATAGGCGCACCCCGGACTTTGAGCCGGATTTTCTGGAAAAAAAGTGCGCCTACTATGCGAGTAAATACGGTATTACTGACCACACCTCTTTCATTATTGCCCTAGAAAGTGCTTTGCTGTAAATGCATTGTTAATTCGTATTGTGTGATTGAAGTGTTAACGAAACTGCTGTTGTCTGTTCTTTGATTACAACTAACTGATATTTGTTATCATTTGTTTTATACTTCAGTAACTTTCGAATGGTTTCACGAAATCGATGCAGTGTCTGTCATCATATTTTGCTAGTATAGCAGTTTGCTGTACTTAATTTTTATGCACAATGTAGTATTTCTTACAACCTGTTTAAATTGCTGCAAAATGTGTTTCATTGTAATAAGTCATCCTTGCACATTTTTAATCCTGTCCTTCTCCCCCTATGTATTGCCCTGACCAGGGCCTTTGGGTTAAATGAAATGAATGAAATGAAATATAATGTCAGTTACATCGGACTAGCCAGCAGCATCTCCTGCTGTTCCCTAAGCCAGAGGCAAACCCGCCGGCAGGGAAAAAAATTCAGGGGGCACTTTGGCTCTCCAAAGTGCTGTCCAAAGGCTCTCCAAAGTGTGCACTGTTTGGCATTGGCTGCGTGACTGTTTGTGCTGTTCTAGTGCTTTATTTGACTACACACTTTGACTGCTTCTTTAGCATGACTCTCTCTCTGCTTTGATGAGTTCGGTTGTATCCATGGCTCTGTTCACAGAGGTATGTAAAGTCGTCACCCACAGACGCCTTACGCCCCCTGTCGGAGCGGACGACAACTATTTTATTAGTTGTCGTCTGCTCCAAAAAGGGAGCGTCAGGCATCTGTGGGTGACCTCATTACTGCGAATCCGCGCACTCTGACGTCATAACCATTTCGACCAACCCAAAAGCGGGACACCTCTGCTGACAGCCTTCTGTCCACAACGATGAGGCATTAAAGGCTCTCGCCTTATCAAGGGAGCGAAAGACTCACCCTTTCTCTGTGTGGAAGTCAGAGGAGAAATGGGGGATGTAGAACTCCTCGTCCTTGAAGGAGTTTGGCTTCGACTTCTTGCTCTTGACAGGACCAGGGTCGGCCTTGCCTCGTTTCCTGCTGTTCACCTTCGTACTGTTGCTGATCACCGTTGAAAAAGTTTTCTGACAAAATAAAAAAAAGAGGCAGCAGAGTGTGGCTCGGCATTGCAGTGAAAATTTTTTTTTTTTTTTTTCTGAGCAGCACTGTGAAACGAAGGCGCAAAAAATCCCAATAAACAAAAGCGGTGCATTGAAAGCTACCAAAAAAAAATCTTGGCGCACTGAATGCACACTCTTGCAAGAATGGGTAACAAGTGCATGCTGTGGACAGCTGCCTACTGTGTGCTCTGTAATGTGCATTCTGGAACTGAGGAATTAAATTGATCATTCGCATAAGGAGGTTACCGTAAAAACGCCTGTAAGGGCCGCACCCGTGTATGGGCCGCACCCCGTTTTCCCGAAGGAAATGTTTAAAAAAAAATAAATCCGTGTAAGGGCCGCACCCGAACTTTCTATGACCCAGGCGGGAATAGCCTTCTAAATGCACACGCCATGGCCTCCGCGATCGGCTCCGGCTGCGCACAACGGAGCGCTCAATCGCGGAGTGCTTGATCGCAGAGGCCAAGCACGCGCACAAGAGCTTCCAAAAACCGTCCATGGATGGCGCCCGAGGCCGCAGCCATCATCATCGTCAATCCCCCCCCCCCCCCCGTCTTCCCGCTATCTAATCGGCATCAGTATTGCCAGCTCCAGCCTTTTATGGCGTATTAGCGCGTTCGCCGTAGCTGTTGTGGCTTTCGCGTGCTGCCGCCGAGTAATGCAGTTTTAGCACGATGGGCAAGCACCTTATCAGCTACACGGCTGGGAGTTAGCTCTCGAACGCGGCAAGCATGCGGCGGACTGGGAATTCGACGTGGCCGAGAAGTGCGTCCGATGACCGTGCAATCAAAAGGGTGCATTGAGAAACACAAGCTGCAAAAAGCGCACTTTCCGAGGCGAGCCGTGTGAGTTTCCCGAACTGCTCTGCTATGTGATGGAAATGCGGAACAACGGCTACGCGTTGACAGCGGACATGCTGCGCGGCTTCTTTGGGATGAGCGTGCACCAGAGCACAACACCAGCTCAGAGTCGAAATACTCCGCGAGTGACGACTGAACGTAGAATAAATGCCGTTCATTCCCTGATTGCTGTGTTTTTGCTTAAAAAAAAAAATTTTTTTTTCTAAATCGCGTGTATGGGCCGCACCCCGAAAATTGGCTCCCGAATCTGGAAAAGAAAGTGCGGCCCTTACACGCGTTTATATATGGTATTTAATCAAGCAACCTTAAAACTCATGTAACCTTATAAAAGCTTGGAGAAACTTTCAATCAACTAACAATTTGTTATGCCCCTGCTCACTAAAGAAAGGTTTCATTACAACCCTGCCTGATCATAAAGTCTGGCATCAACATCATCAGTCATGCCAAATCCTTCTCCCAGTGATTTCCAATATAGATAGAGGAATTGGGCAATTTCATGCCTAGTGTCGAAGCGGTTGTTTACTCCATAGTGTAGTTATAATGAAGAAATAGCTCTTTCCAAGCACTTTTTGATAACTGTGATGCCACAGTAGGGATCAGAACTACCTTCCAATATTTTTCAAGCCTTGATTGGCAGGTTGATGGCCTTCATTCACTTTGGTGGTTGCCTAGCTATCATGATCTTTCTTTGGTTTGTTTTGGTTTATGGGGTTTAACGTCCCAAAGCAACTCAGGCTATGAGGGACGCCGTAGTGAGGGGCTCCGGAAATTTCGACCACCTGGGGTTCTTTCACGTGCACTGACATCGCACAGTACACGGGCCTCTAGAATTTCGCCTCCATCGAAATTTGTCTGCCACGGCCGAGATCGAACCTGCGTCTATCGGGTCAGCAGCCGAGAGCCACAACCACTGAGTCCTCGCGGTGGCCCCGTGACCTTTCTCCCCAGGGTAAAGTGAAAAAGCTAACAAAATTCTGCTATACTCGCTCTTTAAGGCGATAACTTAAGTTAGCAACATCTCAAGTATGTGCTGTCTCTGCCCAAAGTAACCAGCCAACATAGTTTGCATTTCACTCATACAGTGGTGCCGTTATGGCTTCTCTAAGGATGAAAAGGTCTTTAACGATGAGGGCTAGGGCTTTCCGTACCTCACAGAGATCTAGTAAGCTTGGCGCATGATGGCCTTAGTTGCCTATGTGTCATAAAACCAAGCAAACAAACAAACAAACAAACAGAGATCTAGAGCTCGAGAGGTGGCATAAGTGATCCACTACACATATGAGAAGCAAACCAAGCAGCCTGGTTACTTCAGGCAAAGATGAATATGCATGCAACACGGCCTTCGTAGCACCGAACTTGATCCTGCACTCAATGCCAAAGCCAAGCTCGAACAACCACTGGTACAAGCTTGGCGATGGAGAGCACAATGCTGTTTTCTGAAGATCTCACCTCAATTTCATCCTCTCCTGCCATAACGGCAGAACTGTCGGCTTCGCTACCCTTGGCTGTCGTCGGCTTGTCTTCATCCGGCTTTGGATTGGTCCTCACAGAGGACAAGCGGCTGATGAGGTTGTCGTGCTTCAGCCTCTTGCTCTTCATGACTGCAAAGGCTGTGTTCTTGCCCGTGTTCCCAATCTCAAAGATGGTCTGGAACGCAAAAATTCCCGACTGCTGTAGCACACGAAATTGCAGCGCATGTGTAAGATGTGCAATGCACTTCGACAGAGTCGCTGAACACCAAAAAGTGCGCAAAACTACGTACTTTACCAAATGTACGAACATTAAACAAAACAGTGAGCTGGGCCTAAGGTTAACTCGTAAAGGAGACTGCTAAGAAATCCTTGCTGTTCCAACCTGTCCTGGACCAAAGAAGTGAGACTTGCACCATAAAAACCTCCACAAGCACACGCACCACAAACCTGGGCCAAATTCACATTCTTGCTAACCAGTGGGTGAGCACAGTATACCGTATAAACGCGTGTAAGGGCCGCACCCGTGTATGGGCCGCACCCCGTTTTCCCTAGCTCGCTGCCCTGTCCTCAATTTAAGTTGAGCCCTTTTCGTTAAGCTTTACATTTATGCCCCATAGGTGTGTACAGGCAAGATACAGCTGTTGTATACTTTCCTCTTGAGGGACACCATTCTTCATCACCTAAGAGTGTTATTTCACTCTCATGGTCTGAGTAAGCAGTCACTACCTGCCCTAAGTAGATGTATTCCCCGAGAACTTTCAATGCTTTGCTGCCCACTGTAAACCATTGAGTCCTTCCAAAACTACTGAACATTAATTACTTCAGATTTTTTCCGTACTGGGTAATTTTTAGACCCACCCTTTTGCTTTGCCTGTCTAGGTCCTTGATCACGCTTTGCAGTAAATGTTCCTGTGCCATTCATCTCATTTAGTAGCGATAACTTGATAACAACTGAACCCTGCACTCGGTACGGGACATCAATCCGCAGCTTCCACGTGGGAGTTGCGTGTACAGCCTTTCTCACATGCGATGGGCCCAAAGGATTTGTTCCTAAGCCATGTAGAGGTAGGATTGGCGGAAGTCCACTTCTGGAGGGGCGAGGATGAGCATTCCTCTCCCCTTCAAGAGGTTTGGAATGCTGGTGATGCACAAGGCCCCTCATTTTCTGCAGCAGAAAACCTTAAATTCCGCGAAGTGGGAATAAAGAATCTTCTACATTCCATAGCAAGCCTTTTAACACATGCATCTTTTCGTGCAGCAGCGGCTGCCATGCCGCCTCTTCTTGCCTCTCTGCTTCGTATTTCGTGCTGCACAGACCTGTGCCCATTCGCCCTTTTTTCCCTTCCCAACGCTTCACATCTCTTTCACTGCCTTCTCTTCTTTCTTAACGGGGGACATGGGTCTTAAAACATTTTTTTTATTTACAGACCAAATGCAATGAAATTGCACAGACTTATTCAGTTTTTTCTGCTGATTTCAAATATGCAATTTGTTTATTTCTAGGTCAATTAGTTCCTGAGATATTAATGTGTTTTCTGGCACTGTATGTCTGGTTAACTCACTTGAAAACTAACTATTAAGCCCATTTGACCACACGGACAAAAAACTGAAAACTGCTTCCAGCGTTGCATTCCTCACACATTGTAGTATCTACCCACATATTAAAATTAAATTTCTGGTGGCCCATTTTTTTTCTATTGTTTGAGCACACAATGGCATGATATATATTAATATCTCAGGAACTAATTGGCCTAGGAATAAACAAATTGCATATTTGAGATCAGCAGACAAACCTGAATAAGTCTATGCAGTTTCATTGCATTTGGTCTGTAAATAAAAAAAAATATTCTAAGACCCATGTCCCCCCCTTAATGGCCCGTGCTGCCTTTTTTCCAAGTTTGTAGCAACCCTTTCTCGCTACTACATGCCGTGCGCTTTGGCTCAATGACTAGGGTTGTTGAAAAGTTGGCTTTCGCTTGCACTTGCGATGAGCCTGGAGGGTGAGCTCAGTGCAGGCATCGCGACGGACAGTGTAAAAAAATGAGCTTTATAATCGTAGCCTGGCTCCAAATATAACGTGAGATGCTTTCTGAAGCAGATGATTCAGAGTAAAAACTCGCTTTATAATCTTGCAAATATGGCAATAACGGGAATATCGCTTTCGACAGGTCCCACTATCGTCACTCATCCCATGCTTTCCATGCAGAACTTTGATCACTACCAGACTCTATGCATCCAGAGAAATCCGAAAAATGAATTAATCGCATTGCCATCATTCTATCACTCTTACTGACCTCCAAACAATATTAAAAAAAAAAAAAATGTGGCTGCTAACACACAATTCTGGGAGGTATGCTAACATCTGTGATTTTTCGCGGAAACGCAGGAAACCAGAGGCCTTAATGATGCATAATGGACCGCAACGCATAGCACAGAAGCAAACTTCTCAGGGCTATTCTAAACTTTTGACAAAGCCGGTACTTTTGCATCTGCTGTCATACTTCATGTGTGTGAGAGCAATTTTTTGTGTCGCCTGCCATGTGTGTGAATGTGTGTGTGTGTGTGTGTGTGTGTGCATGAGTAGCATGCAGCAAGCAGGGATGACAACACCCTTCCTTCATGGAGGCTCAATTAAGCTATATCACTGCTCAAAGCAACAATATGCCCAGCAACAACATGAATGCCGCATTGTACTACTGCGTGGAAAGGCTGTGGGACAGTGAAATACTACATGGATGCATTGTAATGACCTCCGCCTTCAAAAAGGAACACAGTGGCCCCGAAATGGGGACAGCGAGGGTACTAAGCAACTCACACTGGGTGGCTTGAACTTCTTCATGCCTTCGAGGAGCCTGGAACGCGAGTCCTCCTCGGCTGATTTCACTGGGAAAGAGAAGAAAGAGGAGGAGGAGCAGTTGAAGGAAAGAATTGGAGGGGACACTTAGGTCCCGCATTAAGGGTATGACGCGATAGCGTAGTGGATTAATTCTAATATATGCAGAACGTCATTCTCTGCTTTACGTTCATAGATACGTGGCAGTACATACTCATAGCCCTTGTGGGCCTTGTGCGACCCAGGTTGCTTGTCCCGAGTGACCAATCATTAATTTAACTGCCACCTGCCACGGTGGGCAGTTTGCTCACTATCCGATGGGTAGTTATTTTTTTTTTTTGCACATCGTGTGTATGGGCCACACCCCGAAAATTGGCCCTTGAATCTCAAAAAAAAAAAAAAGTGTGGCCCTTACACCGTTTACATGGCAACACAACAGATTGTAAAACCTGATTAAATTGGGCGTCAAGGGACCAGAAAGAACGGCCAAATTATCCGAAGGCTGGGTTATCGAATATCTCCTGAAAACAAAAAAGGAAGTGCCGGAAATGTGAAAATGCAGTGAAGCCTTCTCAGGAGGCTCCATCGCACACACACTGAACAGTTCGTGATGAATGTGCACTTTTGTTGTGCTGGAAGACTAACACAGATGCAAGCGAGCAGAATATATACATTGGCATTAGTATGGCAAGACTGCTTTAAAGGGGCTGCGAAACACTGCCTGGGGGAATACCGCCTATACTTCAGGTGGGTTCTTTATGTCATGCAGATGCTGACTTAAAAAGTATTACAGGAATCTATGCACAGGAACGGGAGTTATTCAGTGGAGAAATTTCAAAATACAAGCAAACAAAACGCTGCCCTCAACTTGATTTTGGCGGGGCTTCCCACTAGTGCACTGCACGGGCTCGGGCCGGCCCAAAAGCCCGGGCCCGGCCCGGCCCGCCCGGGCCTGGGCCGGGCCCGGGCCTGAAGTTGCGGGCCCGGGCCGGGCTCGGGCTTAAAGCTGCAGACCCGAGCCGGACTTGGGTTCGTACAGAAACTGCTGGTGTCCGACTATTCCTTCCCTATTGCAGAGTGAAGTACACAACTGCAGCATTGGAGCAGCGACACGGATGAGCTGTGTGTTATAGTACGCGCTGAGAAAACAACTAAGCTTTATTCATTGACTTATATGTTTCCTTATTTCCATGCCGCGGTGGCTTAGTGGTCAAGGCGCTTGATTACTGAGCCGGGGAACCAATGTGCGCTCCTAGCCTCGGCGGCCGTATTTCTATTTAGGCGGCAAGCATGGCCATGTACTTTGTAGTATCATTGCTCGTTGAACAAACCCAGGGGGTCGGAATGATCCGGAGCACTCTGCTTCGGTGTCACTCACAGCCTGACTCCCCTTATGCCCTTAAGCCCCAAAAACATAGATTTTATATGTTTATCATGTGGAAAAATTGACAAACTAAAGCGCGTTTGGTTTTCTTTTTTATCAGCTGACCGGAACATCACGTAAATGAAATAGCCACAAAAGCTCGCGAGAATTTTTAAATCTCATCTCATAACCACATCTATCGCTCCTCGCTTCTTCCGCCTAGTTGTCATGACAAGTGTTTAGCCCTGTATGTTATCATGTGGTTCGCGCGTTATCTTCTGCTCCACCTGTAAGAGTAAAGTTCAACCGATCTTAATTGGCCATTGATCGCTCGTCATCCCAAAACATACCTATACACTATTAGATATGCATTCGGGAAGAGCATATTAGTTTAGGACGGTTATAGTCTTCAAACACACACCGTGAAATACTCAAGCCTTTTAGCTTTTTGTTTCTGCTAAAAGGCGACCAGTTCGGCTATGAGTTCAACCTGTGAGATCGTGTTCACTAAAAAAATGTCATCCCACTGCTTGCTAGGCAGCTTTAATGCTTATACTTCGCGGGCGACAAAATATAACTGATTAAACTCATGAGGGAATGCAAAGTAGTCTATTACGTGCGTATGCGGCCCTTTTTATTTGTCTCTCGGAACTTCCGAGTTTATCTTTGCGCACCTACACGAGATCACTGTCCAAAAGATGGTCCTGGCGAGCACTACTCTTAATCACTTCTTTCTGGGTTAAAAAGAACCAACTTTCTGCATGCCAAACTGTGGTTTCAGAACCTTTGTCGGCCAGTTTCTTATCGGTCTAGTAGCAGTCTACTTGCTCAGAGTGAGCACCTCAAGCGATACTGTGAAACGGGCCGGGCCGGGCCCGGGCTGGGCTTTACTCCCGGATTCACGGGCCGGGCCGGGCTCGCTAGAGCGATAATTTAGCGGGCCTGGGCCGGGCTCGGGCTTCAAGTCTCGGGCCCGGGCCGGGCTTGGGCCTCAAATTGAGGCCCGTGCAGTGCTCTACTTCCCACTCCTATTTCGCTCTCCCAATGACGGCACCTGGCGCAACCAATCAAAACAGCCAGCCAGAGCACGTCGCGGAAGTTTGCACTCCATGGTTGCCTGCTCTCTGTAACTCGTTCTTGCTGAGACTGGCAGCGTCGTTTCCATGCCAGAGCACCCCTGGTGGTGTATTTCTATTTTACTTGCTTTGCAGGGCTTTTATCTAAGACAAGCAAGTTGTTTTTGTTGATCTAATATAAAACGCAGACAGGTGACAAAATGTGTCTCTATTTATTCACACAATTTGCAGTGTATTTACTGTTTGTCCGGTCATCAAGCTCGCGCCAGGTGATGTCATATCCGCTGCTAAAAACCCGCCACTGTGTGGCGACACCATCAGAGCCATGAATTTGTTTTTGGGAGGACATTAAAATATTAAAAAACGGAATGTACGCGGTATTACCGACGCTAATAGCACCATTATAACTCACTGTATGCAATCAACAGGCAAAACAGTTAACTAAGATTGTGTTTTGGGCCCCTTTAAGAAAGAAAAAAAAAATGACCCAGCAATTTGCTACTGGGTGCTTAAAAATGGTGTGCTGCTGGCGCGAAACTAAGCGGCTATGCTATTTTTTTGCCTAGCAACAGGTGCTCTCTTACTGTCATCACGCTTTCCATTATGCTAACGTCAGGTGTGCACAGGCTACAATGCATCATGGAATAGGCGGGATTTTTACCCGATCACTTGCCCCTGCATGTGGCACATCGACTCAGCCCCATTTCAGGAGACCTATGTGAAATTCCACAAGTGTACATTCCTGCATTCAGAGTTCACCAAAACATGACGCACGAAAACTTGTGAAGGTGACAGGACTGGTGGCATTAGGTGCGGGCATTAAGTATGCTAACGTATTATGGAAGGACGAAACGGAAAACTGCGCGCTTTTAACATCGAGATTGTTTGACGCAAACGGTCGGCCATGATGTTTTCATCAAGCGTGGTATGTGGAAGTACCCACTTGCAGTATTTGACACAGGTGCACGCCTCGCAACATCCGAATGTGACCAGTCCACGCAATGAATGACAGAAAAGAAAGTTAAGAGGGTACGTTTGCACTGTTCACCTGACAACTTAAACTTTATCTTTGGATATTTGTCCAGAAATTGTAAATTTGCTTCGGCTGGATAAATGAAAGTCGGCGGCATGCAGTCGCTGACGAATACAGTGAAAGCTCGTTAATTCGAACCTCGATAATTTGAACTACATTACTTGGTTCGCCCTAGCTCCATAGAAATCTGTGTATAAAAAAACCCGTTAATTCGAAAGCAAGTCGATTCTGCTACAGATAATTCAAACTATGCGCCACCGCGTCTGGGTGGCTTGGCACACAGCACATGGCAAAAAAAAAAAGAAAGCACCTCTGCATAGTTAGAGGCTGCGCACCACCTAAACGGGGACAGAAGAGGGAACCAGATAAAACCATGGATGAGTGGGTAAAGCCTAAATGGTGCCATCACCGGTGCAGCGGCCGGCGGCACCGGAGGGTAGGGGTTGGTGGCTGCCTACCCTCTTTTCCACGCAGCCTCCGGAACTTGCTACTAAATACCCGTTAATTTGGGCCCTGTTAATTCGAAAATACGGATAAGTACTGTCAGCTCAGTCCCAGCCTACGCCCATGAAGCTATGACTTTGGACGGGCGCTACAAATTACATGCGAAAAACTTTTTTTTCTTTGAGAGTGGATTTCATGCTTCCACCCATCAGTCGCCAATGGAAACATGCAGTCAGCCACGATAATGACTAGCTGATCATGACTAGCATGGTTCGCTGCAAAAAAAGTTTGCTGCTATCGCGCGTTCCAATGATTGAGTGGCAGTATAGACGGCGTCCGCCCCAATCACCCATGGCACACATACTGAAAACGAGGCTTGCACAGCCAGACAAGAGCTGGCACTCTGCCAAGTTCGCTTCCCCCCCCTTGCCGGAGCTAACGTCAAAAGGCAAACACACCATGATGTTATCGCTGTGTAGCATCTTGGCGCGCCGCCAAGAAATGCGTTGTGGAGGGAAGCGTTAATGACTGACGCTTTTTTCTTTTTTTTTTCATATTCTTAGGCAAAAATCGGGGATGAGTGCGTTCATTATGCGAGTGGGTTCGTTAAGTGCGTAAATACGGTACATATACCATACTGCAATTGGTTCTTGTCAGTTTTTTTTGTGGCCATTCGATAATTCGAACATCGGATAATTCGAACTTTTTCCCGGGTTCCGTGAGGTTCAAATTAACGAGGCTTTACTGCATTCGTAAATTCTTCAATATCCATTTCTCAAACTGAATATGAACTGAATGACAAACATGCGGTTCGGTTCGTGTTTGAAATTCCGACAACTGACACACAACAAATCTGAACCCATACCAGGAGCCTGCAATGGCTGTACCAACACAATAGGAAGAGACGCTTTGATTCTACTGTTCAGTGCTGCAAGAACAGGCAAGGCAACCATGAGATGCAGAACACAGGTTTAGCGGAGCACTGTTTGAAGTTGCCTACTAGACCTACCGTATTTATTCGAATCTAGGCCGATAGTTTTTTCAAAAAAACGAGATGTAGAACTCTTATGTCGGCTTAGATTCGAGGATTTCGTTTCGAGGTTTCGTATTCGTAAAATACGAATAAATGTAGCGCGCAGGTGGCGCCCCCACAAAATGCCAACGAAAGACAGCACTGTAGCCGTTGCTATCCGTAGCCGTTGCAATCCGTAGCCGATACTGATCAAAGCACACATGAGCACTGGCTGCCATTTTGGCCTTGTTCTGTTCTCGTGCGGTGGCGTGAGCACATTCGCAGCAGTGAAGTTTTCATGCGTGGTTTTTGTCACCAACACCATGGCACCAAACAGGCGGTGCCATTATAGTGCCACCTTCAAGTGGAAAGTTATACTCGCTGCAGAGCAGTCGTCAAATCTTCAAGCCGGGTGGGACATCGGCGGCTGATCCCGGGCTGGCGTTGCATATGTCTCCTTGCCCAAACGCCAGCCCGGGATCAGCCTGAGCGGGTTCCTGGCAATAAATGTTGTTTGCGTGCTGTACCTCTTGTTCGCAGTTGTTTTTACGGCCGGCCTACAATCGAGGTAAGTTTTTTTTTTTCTGTGGCCTTCAACTTTCGGGTCTCGGCTTAGAATCGTGGCCGGCCTAGATTCGAGTAAATACGGTAGGTACACCAGGTGTTACAGCAGGCTTTTGGAAGCCCTGCGGTTCGCTACACAATGAAGACTGAAGCGGGCGTGCCACAGCAAGCTGACATAACGAGGTGACCAACCTCGGAAGAGTGGGTGAGGCGGCAGGTCCTCGCGGAGGTACTGCTTCATGCGCTTGGCCGACTCGCTCGAGGGTGCCGGCCGTGACTTGAGGTACTGGATCATGGCGTTGCTGCACACACGCTCCATGTTTTGCTGCAAGAAGGCGTTTTGTTTTTTATTCGTTCTTCTTATCACTTCAAAACAGCTTGCGGGCAGCAAGCTGTACTACTCGACCACACTGTGCTTCTTCGAGCGTTACCATGACAGAGCACAGAAACCAGTCATTAGGTACTGGTGTTCAGCAGATTTGTAAAGCAGGCACAGTATTAGCTGCAAAACTTTGTACACCTCACTCACACACACATCTGCGAGTTCATGTGAGTGGCCATGAATGTAAGTGGACGTGAGTGCAAGCGAGAAACCTGTCACAGTGCCAGGCTGTGGTTCGGAAAGCACAGACCTCATAGTTCTATGGCCACACTGATCAGAGCAACACACAACGGTACAGTTGAATCCCGGTACAACGAACGCCGCTTCAACGAAATTTTCGCCACAACGAAGTAATTTGCATTCCCCGTGAAACCCCCATAGGACTTAATGTATTAAAATTTCCTCAAAAACGAAGTACTTTGCGAGCACGTGTTCGCTTCTACGAATTTTTTTTGCGAATTTTCGCGGGTGAGTGGCCCCTCCGTCTTGTCTTTCTTCAGAAGTTGAGTGCTGAAGAGCGACTTTCCCGTTCCCGCCGTTAATTTTTTTGCATCGCAGACTGTTGGGGGGGGGGGGGGGGGGGGGGGGGGGGGGGTACGCACGCGCACTCAATCGCACATCCTCCTCGCGCACACCCTCGTGTGCTTTTTTTTTTTCTCCAGATGCCCACGTGATTTTTGAAGTGGCGTCACGCCCTGCTCATTGGCTCTTTGCTGGGCTTCTTCGATTGATGTAGCTCGCTGTCATGGTGCTCGCGGTTTCCTGTCAAGCACGAAATCGCATCATGATCACTTGCTAGCGGTGTTGGCTGGTAAGCGTTCGCAGCCTCCAAGCGAAGAGGGGCTCCTCGAAAGTGCGTGTAAAATGCGCCAGCGCACGCCATCTGCTAGCGTCTTCGGCCGCGTCCTCCGTGGCCGCGTCGTCTGCTAGGCACCGAGCGCGTTTCAGGCAGTCTGTGTGGACCGGTGGGCGGAGCCATCGGTGGGCGGAGCTTCGTGTCCTGTCGGAGAAAAAAAAAAGAAAACGCGAGAGTGCAGGAAGAAGCCCACTCCGCTTCACCATTTCTTCCTTTGTGTGTGCACCGTTTAGCGTGGTCTCGTCGCGTCTCTGCTCTGCTGAATTCCTAGGATGTCGCCGCCAGCGAAGAAGCGGAAATTTCTTTCGCTAGAAGAAAAGGCGCGTATTATCGCCAAAGCAGAAAGCGGGAAGAAGAAGTCGATTATTGCCGCAGATTTTGGCATCGCGCCGAGTTCGTTATCAACGATACTGAAGAGCAAAGAAAACATCGGCAAGGCACTTGCGTCGGGCACTTCAGCTCAACACAAGAAGGTGACGCAGCCAACTGCGATATTAGCCTAGGGCGGCTTACAGCCGGCGTTTTGTCATCGCGGGGGGTCTGTTGAACCCCGAGTAGCAGTATCAAGACGTTTCGTTGGAGCGCGCGTGAGCACTGACTTATGCAACGCCAGGCCGGCGGCAGCAAGCCCGCGAGAGCGCCGTGGTAGCACGCAGCGGTGCAGATGCGATGAGGCCCGACGGCTCTCGAAACGATGTGGGGGAGGAGGCAAGTAGAGGAGGTGGTGAAAGAAGGAACGGAGAAGAGGAGGAGGAGAGGCGGCGTTGAGCGAGAAGAGAAGAGGAGGAGGAGAGGCGGCGTTGGGCGAGAAGAGGAGGAGAGGCGGCGTTGGGCGAGGAGACATATGCAACGCCAGCCCGGGATCAGCCGACTCGGCTGTAATTTCTCGACAACGAAATTCCGTGACAGTGAAATTGTTCGTACGTCCCGCCGATTTCATTGTGGCGGGATTCAACTGTACTATACAAATGCATCAAGCCAGCAAATTACCTAACATGGCTTCTCCCATGCCAAAAGTATCAAGCTGGCCTGAAACATACTGTTCAGTACAAAAACCAAAGGTGAGGACTTCGCTCCCTCCAGAAAGTTGACTGTGAACCTGCTACTCCCCTCAGAAAGCTGACGGCTCTTTGTGAATATCCAAAATATCAAACAATCCCAATTTTCAGGCTCCAGAAAAAGTGCTGGCTACATTTAAAGGAACCCTGAAATGACTTCTTCCTTGCCCTGTCAGCCCACTGTCATCAGAGTATGGATGCATGACGAGGTGTGTCGCCATGATCGGTAGCCAGCTACTGCGAGCAGTGATTTTTAAAAAATTCTAAATTACAGAGTCCATGCAGAGCTTTCAAATTTGACACGAAAACCCACAAAGACCACCTCTACAGATCCACTGCACTAGAATATGCCCCTAGAAATCATTCCAGACCCCCCTTTAAGAACAGCAACATCTTGGCTTTTCATCATAAATAAATTTACTATTGAAGCACAGTAAATCTAGACATATGTTAGCTGAATGCACTTAGCGCTCAGTGCATTCTGCCATGAACATCTCTGAAATATCTCGTGCTGCTGTCTACGAATGAAGCAGCTGCTGCTTGACACTGAATCCGACAGAGACATGAACCAGTGGAATAAGCGGGGGTGCACACACCAGGTCGACGGACTGTTCCTGCATGGACCGGAGCATCTCGGATTCCTCGTCAATGACCACCTGGGGCACCCGACCACACAGGCCGCTCTCTGTGAGCACAATATAAGAACAGTGCAGTTAGCACGAGAACAAATGCCAGACCACAGAGGCACTCTGAAATGCCACGCACTTAGCAACGATCGTCATTCCACAATTTATGCATTTTTCGCCAGAGAATAGAGACATCTGGCAGCTGACTTCTGGAAACAGCATAATCAAACCTCAATTAGAATTTGAACAGCTGGTTTATTCAAACTGATCCTTTGCTCCCATCAACACCAAGGGCAAAAAAAAAAGCTCGTATTAAATTGAACCACACATAACTTAGACGAATTTTCAGCTCCCTTCAAGTTAGAATTGACAGTAAATAGTGCAAAAAAAAAAGGACCAAAATTTACTCCCTTCATCTAATTGTTTGCAATATCAAGGACATAGGTTTCTCTGCACTTTGCTTCGCATGCTTTGCGATGAAAGTCCAGTTTGATATAGCAACTGACCGATTTTTTGGACTCTGATAATTCGCACTAGTATATTGTGTTTTGAACTTTGTTCCAGAACCGTCACACACCTCATAAGAATGCATACAGTTTCATGACCATGGTCCATCTTGATCAGGGTCATGGCAACCAACCACAATTCCTTGATGGATGCGGAACTAGCTGCCCTTTCAGCAGCCAATTGAGTTCATCAGCCAAGGAAACCAACAGAAATGGTCTGCTTTTCTTTTTTTCTTTCTCATTTCAAAGCAGCCTTAGCCCTCCACCATGGCACCTCTTTCTCTCTTTCCTCTTTCACTCCCACCTTCCTCCTTTCCCTTCTGGGTGTCCACAGAGATGGGAGACAATTACTGCATCATTTCCTCTCCTCAAAACCAATTCCAAGACCTGCAAGCTGCATCATAGCCTAGATTACATGAACAACTCATTTCAGAAATCAGTGAGGTGTACCATGGCGCAAAATAACCATGGATCACGATATACCGTATTTACCCAATTCCAACGCGCCCCCGATTCCAACGCGCACCCAATTTACGGCACCAAAAAAAAAAAATTTCAAGCCCCGATTCTAACGCGCGCCCGATATTGGTAATGAAAAAAACAAACAAACTACAAGCCCCGCTTCTAACGTGCATGTGACTTCCACGAATGAAAATAATTTGCAACCGTTTTTATATTTTAGAGAGAGATGCGGGTGAAAAAACTGCGATTTTTTTCGATAAAGTCGATTTTGTATTTCCTTGCGTTTTGTATTCCCCCAAGCGTCTTCTTTTATGTATAAAAAAATCAAAGGTGATAATGGGAAGTTAGTAAAAAATGCAATTAAAGCACTTGCGGTGGCTCGCGAAAGCGCGAATTTGACCGAATTTTGGGAACGCGGCACTTCGCTCCACGGCGTCGCCCGCTCTTGAATCTTCGCGGGGAAGTAGGCCTACCCATCTTCTACATTCTTGATAAAAATACGAAAAAAAAGATCGTTTCCCGCCCGAGTCGAGCGTCGCGACTGGCCCCTCAAATCACGTGGTACGATCGGAGCTCTTCCATTGGCTACGAGCATTCCATCGCACGATCAGACGCAGACGCTCTTTCTTCGTTCTGCCGCCAGTGAGATGTGAACCAACGTTTCTGCCCGGGTTTTTCTCCTTTCTCCGCTATGGATGTGACTGAGAAACGAGATTTTCGTTCACGCAAGTTCCTGACAAAGCATCGATATAAAGGAAGACGCCCCAAGCGCAAGCGGAGAGCTTCGGTGACGGGAGGTTCATCTGCTGCTAGGCGTAACTGCGGCAACGACGATGCACCATTTGGATCCTTCAAGCTTCTTGCGGAGCATCCATGACTTCGTCAGTGCATCTGAGCGAATGATAAAGATGTTCGACAGCCAAAACAAGTGTAAAAACGAGCGCGGAAGCACTGTTATCTGTGAGATCGGCATGATGCACGACCTTGCCAGCGGCGTGGCGTGCCCCACCTGCGGGCGATGTAATCTCTGTCAGAGAATCGGCCGCAAAACAGAAAGGACTCTCATAGTTTTTGGAACTTTACTGCTGAAATGACGCGTGTCCGACAACCGTTGTTTCATCAACATATTCTTCGAGCTGCGTATCTCGATCGTGCAAAGGCAGTGATGGGGCGTCCGCCCGTGCCAGTGCACGGGATACCGTCGCCGTGAACGCGGTCCGTGGTTGCTGAGCACGCGACCAATGACAAGCGCCACACCGGTTGAAAACGGCTCCTGCGACGCAAAAAACGACGAGCAAACGTGCTCCCATATTTACCAGCAGTTAGTGAGCTCCCACATCGTATAATGGCGATGACGATGGGCAGCTATGGGGCAGTTTTGGTTTGCACTCGAATCCAACGCGCATGCGATTTTGAGACGTATTTTCCCCGAAAAAAGGTGCGCGTTGGAATTGGGTAAATACGGTACTTCCCCGATGGCTGCCAGGACACTGTGGAATCACAAGGAAGCCACTGTGTGGATGAAGTCTCCCGATCTGCCCACAATGATGGTATTCATGCAACCAACCCTGTACCAAGAGCTAACGCAGCAAGTAGGCTTCACAGGCTGGCACGGGAGCTTACACTTTCCGCGTGGAACATGGGTGACTTTTAGTGCAGTAGCACTACTAGGCGCATTTTCCGATATAGGACATGTGTACCTTTTAGCAGGTCTTCACCCAGGTCTTTACACAAAAGCCTTTAGGGCACCGCCCTTCATGGTAAATGCCTTCTGGAACTTGCAAGGTGTGGACAACTGGCAGGCTTTTACCCAGGTCTTTACCCAGAGGCCTTTGGAGTGAAGACCTTCATGGTAAAGGTGTTTAGGCCAAAAGCCTTTATGGTAAAAGCCATTAGGTCAAATGCCTTTAGCACGTAACGACCTCAACTGCCCACCCTAACTGGTGCTACTGCACGATATTCTGCAATTAGCCATGCTAAACTGGCTGTAAATTTTTTTTTTTGTTGAACTGTTGCCTCAATACAATGGACCCTGAACTATGCCATTGCTTGATGAATGACTTATTGTATCATTAAACAACACTGCTGTGCCATCTATAGCTTGGGGGTTGTGTCACATCAGCAGAACAGCTGAGCAGGCAATGCTCAATGCTGCAACTGGTAAGCACACCCTGTGAGCACTTAATCTTCTCCGTTTTACAGCTCTGTGGTTGATGACGTCACCGTATCACTAAGGAATTGGACAGCTGTACATTGCGGGCGTACCGAGCATGGCAGCACTGCATATTAAAGACTCACAAGCGTGGAAACGAAAAGGCGCACACAAAGCGGTACCACTCAGTGTCCTGTCCGAGAGGAAAGCAACGAGTCGAAAGACGTGCCTTGGGTGCTTGAGGTGGCCTCGGGAAAACGAAGCTCCCGTCCCAGGAACAGGTGCAGGTCGAGCAGGTAGGGAGCCTCGTCTGGGGCCACCAGGGAGTAGGCGGTGCCCGTGCGCCCCGCACGCGCAACTCGACCTGAAAGACAAGAGTTATACCCCTGTCAAGCGGGCAAGTTAAGTGCACTTAAGGAGAGTGCACTTCGCTGTAAGTACACTTTGCCGCATCTAAACGACGCAAGTGGAGTGTCACTCGCAGAAGAGTGCACTCCGCTGAGAGTGCGTTCACGGACCGCACTTTGCTGGTCGAGTGCGTAGCCTCGACGCCAGCGGTTCCAATGTACAAAATTTATAGTGCATAGAAAGTACTTACAACTTTATTTTACGTGCTATAACACTGTTTTCAGAAAAAAAGTTCCTTGGTTATAGCTACAAGCGAAGCAACAAAACAAGTAAACGTGATCAGATGCAACATCGCTGCCCGCCGCCATCTTGTTTGTTGTCAAAATTCTGGATAGTCTTGGCTGGTCTTGGCCTTTCTTCTATTTTCATTTTTTCATCGCTAAAAACTGTTGAAGCTCGTTTTATTTGCGCTATCACGTTAAGCAATCAAATATTATGAGTCTTTTTTTTTTCTTTTCCATCGTCCTGTTTAGAAATTCCGCTCATTTTCTGTAGCCATTTTTTTTTATTATTAGTGCACTTTGCTTTCCCGTTTAGCATCGCGTAGCCCAAAGTGTCACTCGGGATGCCGAAGCGCACTCCCCGTAAGTGCACTTAACTTGCCCGCTTGACAGGGGTATTAGTTTGGTTGGTTGGTTTTATGGGGTTTAACGTCCCAAAGCGACTAAGGCTATGAGAGACGTCGTAGTGGAGGGCTCCGGAAATTTCGACCACCTGGGGCTCTTTAACGTGCACTGACATCGCACAGTACACAGGCCTCTAGAATTTGTCCTCCAAAGAAATTCTAGCCGCCGCGGCCGGGATCGAACCCGCGTCTTTCGGGTCAGCAGCGGAGCACCATAACCACTGAGCCACCGCGGCGGCAAGGACAAGAGTGGGTCGTGCAATGTGATTTTCTTTCTTTCCGTTGCAGGCACATGTACTAATGGAACCTGCACTGTAACGGCTTTCAAAAGGTGCCGGGGAACATAATGCGTCTTGGCTTTCATCCCTCTGTGCCTAACATGCGTGAAAAAGTAAAAAAGCACGCGGATGCGGATGGTTCCGCCAAAGAGTGGCCAAATTTAATTACCAATTCCTGAAAATGGCTATACACTCAGTCTGTTAGAGGCAATTATACTATGATGAGTAATAAAATAAAGTGAGTAAAAGAAAGATAAGGGTGGAGGCATGCATGAATTTAAATGCTCTGGGAACACCCCCCTCCAAAAAAAAAAAGCACTTGGAGGGACTCGAGGGTTCCACGGAAGTGAGTCTGACAGCCTGTGTTGTACACAAAGACTCAAGCATAGGAAAAGCAAAGCTGGGAATTTACACTTAACTTGTGCTAACAGTGATTTTTAGATAAGAAGAAAACTAGAAGACAACAGTAATTTTCTTCTGATAGTAACTTTAGCGTGGATATTTATACACAAAAGTAGCTTATCGGCAGAAAAGACATAAAAATTACGTAATTTTCAAACACACAAGGCCATTTCATAAAAAAGGAAAGAGTGCATTTAAGCTTTGTCACGGTCCACATTCTGCAAAAAAGCCATTGGAAATTCGAGGAATCAACCTAGAGCTGTGCACGGGCCACAAATTTCAGCCCGCGCCCGGCCCGAGCCCTACACTACTGACGGAGGCCCGGCCCGGCCCGACACTGAAGAAACCTAAGCCCGCCCGGGTCCGGCCCGAGTTAAGGCCCGGCCCGGACCCGGCCCGACCTGCATGCAAAACTGAAATTGAAGTGACGATGAAACAGAAAGAGATAATTTAAGGAAAATCAGTTTATTTCAATGTTTTTAAAATGCTCGGCTCTCATGGTCTAGATGAAAATTAGTGAGTACATATATGCAAACACGGCGCTTGTAGAGAGTTATCACTCCAGGTTATTATGTAAAAACAACAAATCGTCCATTGATGACGGCTTTCGAACCTTGCAACAGTAGGGCGGCTGGAACCACGCAGGAGCAATCGCGATCGCGAAGCCCGGCCGGCCCGTCCGAGACAAATATACCGTGGCCCAAGCCCGGCCCGGGCCCGGGTGAATAGACTTCCGCAAGGCCGGCCCGGGTACGGGCTTTCGGGCCGGCCCGAGCCCGTGCACAGCTCTAAATCAACCTACACACGGAGCTCACGTATCTGTGAGGTAAGGGACCTATTTCTGCGGCCTCCGACAACTGGCTTCAAGTGCACGTGCGCCGTCGTGGGGCTGCTGCTTTTAAGCAGCGACTCCGTGAACAGCTGCAAGGCATATGCACCACAAGCTCACACACCGAGCACCACCCCGTGTCAGGCATAGGAAAGGGTTCCCCATGTCCATGTCCCCATGCTCAAACCATCGCACTTGATTAGCACATTCCATATGCAAAAGAGTGGCTACAGCAGCTACAGGCAGCTCAGACTCGTACCGATAAAAGTCAAGCAACCTGCATGTCCTAGAAAGATTTCATGGAGTAGGGGCCGTAGTTGCGCACGCGCTGAGGAGCCATCCCGGAGGGGGTATGTTAAACCGAAGCCATGTCAAGCAAGCATTCCGGAAACGTTATTTGCTTGAGATGAATACTTTGCGATTTTGAATACCAAACATTCGAATCGAATCGAATGCAGATGGCAACCGATTTTTCGGACTCGGCGGGACCCGGAAATTGGTGCGAATAATCTAACAGTCCGCAAAATCTGTTTTCAAGAAAACAAAATAACCTGTCTATGGAAAACCGGCTTTGAAAATTGCGAAATTCGCAGCTACGCACGTTGCGCTTGCAAGCGATAATATGATACTTGAACCACAGTCATTCTTTCGTCATGTCCACACCGCCTCGCGTCATGACACCGGACGGTGCAATGTGGCCATGGGTCAGGCTGCAAACAAATGCATGTGCCGAGCAAAGCAAGAACAGCCAGTTTCCATGTGCAACGATGCTCGAGAAGAGTGAGAGAGGTAACCCATGGGATGACGCAAGCAGAAACGAGCCCCTCTGAATGCCCCCTCACCTGCCCTGCTTGCGGGTTGCGCTGTCCAAGCTGTGCCAGACGCTGCAGCGGTCCCATTTTCAATGCAATCAAGCGCACTTTGTAGGCCATCTCGATGGCAACTAAGAGTGTGCCCTTAGGTCATTATCTGTAGTAACACCCATGAATTGCAAACAGCCAAGCCTATCCAAGCCAGCTAACCAGACAGAGTCAGTTTATATCCGAGATGGCGCCTCTGACAGTGGCAGCGAACCAGTTGGTTGTGACAGTGATGCCCACTCGTGTATACATTAACACTAAAAAACAAATTTTCGGTACAAAAATGGTCTCCACAGTACTGCTGGAGTCTATTCTAATCTGAAAAATGAACTTTCGGACTCCACGGAGACCGAATACTGGTTGTGAAAATGTGCAAATTCCGATAACGTGTGCGACACTTCCTCAGCGAGGCCCAAAATATTGCGCAAGTGTGAGTTTTTGGAGTCCGAAAAATTGGCTGGCTACTGTATTGAATAATTTACTTGCACTGACAGCAACCGAGGTGGTCAAAGAAGAGCGGAAACAGCAGCAAGTGTAGCAGTGTGTTCACTTCTCAAAGACGCCAGTAGAGGAACCCGAGAGTGCCACGAAGGGCAAACCACCCACCCACGCGGTGCACAAACAGCTTGGGCCGGGGAGGGAAGCTGTAGTTGACCACATTGTCCAGTAGGGGGATGTCGAGGCCCCGGGCAGCCACGTCCGTGACCAGCATGACGGGCACCTGGCGCGCCCGGAACTTGGACACGTTGATGCGCCGGGCCGCCTGGTCCAGGCTGCTGTACACGTACGTGCAGGGGACACCCGCACGCTCCAGGATCTGGGCATTGCACATTACGCGTGTCAAGAACAAGGACCATGGAAAGGGGAACAAAAAAATTGGCTGCGGTTCAACCCGGCTGAACCTAGTAGACGAGCGTAAGCAAAGCCAGTAGTGTTTACAGCGAAGAATGCTGTGACGTCATTAGACACCTTTAGCATACCGTGTAGAGTGTTACCACTACCGGAATACTGGGAGCCGCCCACCACCGCTGAGCGCACGCTGATTGGTCCCGATGCTGCTGGGACGCGCGCAGCTGCCGGGTACGTGGCGCCATCTGGTGCCGTCAAGGCGATTTGTGCATGCGCATTGGCTGCGCGCGGGCTCCCGGTACTCCGGTACCAGTAGCGGTATCCCGGTACACGGTATGCTAAAGGTGTCTAATAACACCTCATAACATGACGTCACATCAGGCGATGCAAACCTCAGCTCCAAAGGTCAAGATCAAGTGGTTGCTGGTCATTACCTATGACGATACTATACATGAATATCATGGCTATGCACAGCAAGGCACAGTCATACACTGTTAGTCTTGGGGGTATGTGCTTGGTATGCCCTTGGTCGAGCTTTGAAGTCAAACACGAAAAGCCATGCGAAACTCTGAGTTGTTCTAAAAATGAATCAACGCTAAAGAATAAACCTTCAGAGGGCTCATCATCTCACTGCCAGGACTGTTCAGTCTCTCATTTCACTGGCACCACAACTAATTTTTGCCAGAGATGCTCACGAGAGCAGGCACGCTGCAGCGAGTGAAACCACATTCAGCACAAAATGCTTCGAAAAAATACTTCAACAATAACTGCAACTTTCTCGCGCATATTATTCATAAGACTCTTACTTTCTGGCAGTTCCATATAAAATCATGGATTATAGCATTTTTTACAGTATTCTTTGTTAGTACAGAGACATATTCATTTTTTTTTTTTATAACGTCTGCAGTGTGGATGGCTGCAGGTGTTAATGCGTGGAAGGCTTCTCGCAGAATATTGCAGATTGTTTGCCCTCAGTTTACAGAGCTTAAAATATTGCGGTGCAGAAAATTAGTCACCTTAATTAATATATAACCACATGTCAGGGCTGCACCCTGTTTTGGACTTTGCAACTGAGAAAAAAATGCGGTTATATGTTTTCAGTGCAGTAGCACCACTATACCACCACTCTCACAAAAATCCGATGACCGAAAACCTGCCCATCAGGTTGCGGGCAACCTGCCAGGTGTGTGTGTGTGTTTACAAACACACAAATATATAGTGTCCACCTTGGAAGACAGAGGGCGCTTCAATTAATGAGTGGTCGCGAGAGGTTGCTTGGGAAAAGAAACCTGGGTCTCACAAGCCCCACCAATGGCAGAACCTGCCATCGCAGGGCAGCGGCACATCGCTTAATCACAGCACCACTGTGCCAGGAGTGTTATGAGGACTCCCAGGGATCTATGAATATAAAGTAGGGAATGACCAATTACCGTATTTACTCGCATAATAGGCGCACTCGCATAATAGGCGCACCCCTAGTTTGGTCGCGAAAAATCAGATTTTTTTATTTCCGCGCATAATAGGCGCACCCCGAACTTGGCACTGTGACCAATACTGTATTTACACGATTGCAAGCCGACGCCTCGCCGCCCCCCACCCCCAATCTTTATTTTAACAAAGTTTTTGCTGAACTGACTACTGGTCCACACTAGTGCTGCTGCCGTCGCAGCTGCTGCGGACCCACAGCACATACAACGACATTGCGTAGAACAGCCGCACTCAGTTTTCAGGGATGCTCACTTTAAACGTCTGTTTGGAAAGTTTCATCTCCAGCCCGGAACGTTCCTGACTTAGGCCCGCGAAAACCTCGGCGCCTGGAGTCACGTGCGAAAATTTAGGCACGCCACAGACGCAACTGCCGCACTTCTCGGCCACGTCGAGTTTCCAACCTGCCGCACGCTTGCCGTGTTCGAGAGCATACTCCCAGCCGTGTAGCTATTAAGGTGCTTGCCCGTCGAGCTAAAACAGCAACGCTTGGCGGCAAAGCCACAAACCACGATGAACTACGCGCTACCGCAGATCCCGGCACTTGATAGCAACAACAACAAAAAAAAAAAAACCTGGAGCTGGTGATGCTGATGGCGATTAGATAGTGAACGCTCGCGGCGGAAGAAAACATTGATGATGATGATAAGCTTGGCCTTGGGCGCCCTTCGTGGGCGGCGTCTGGAAGCTCCTTTGCACGTGTGTGGCCTCCGAGATCAAGCGCCCGTTGCGCGCAGCCGGAGCTGATCGCGGAGGCCTCGACGCGTGCATTTCAAAGGCGTGGGTCGTGGAAAGTTTCGGTGCGGCCCTTACACGTTTTTTTTTTAAATATTTTTTTCGGGAAAACGGGGGTGCGGCCCGTACACGAGTGCGTTTATGCGGTATGTTCAATTTTGCGAGTAGAAAAATTTCCGGAAATTTTACCCCGCGTAATAGGCACACCCGGAACTTTGAGCCGGATTTTCTGGAAAAAAAGTGCGCCTATTATGCGAGTAAATACGGTACACATAAATGGGGCATCAACTCATTATCACTATCCCAACAACTTCCATCTGTGATTCACGGATGCTAACACCAGAACTGAAGTGGAAACTAAAGTGCTATAGCAACTAATTCGCAGTTGGCCTAACTACCGTATAAACGCGTGTATGGGCCGCACCCAGTTTTCCCAAAGGAAATGTTAAAAAAAAAAATAAATCCGTGTAAGGGCCGCACCCGAACTTTCCATGACCCAGGCGGGTATAGCCTTCTAAATGCACGCGCCGTGGCCCCCGCGATCGGCTCCGGCTGCGAAAAACGGCGCGCTCGATCACGGAGCGCTTGATCGTAGAGGCCAAGCACGCGCACAAGAGCTTCCAAAAACCGTCCATGGATGGCACGCGAGGCCGCAGCCATCATCATCATCGTCAATTTTTTTTTTCCCCCGCGTCTTCCCGCTATCTACATCGGCATCAGTATCGCCAGCTCCAGCCTTTTATGGCGTGTTAGCGCGTTCTCTGTAGTTGTGGCTTTCGCGTGCTGCCGCCGAGTGATGTAGTTTTAGCATGATGGGCAAGCACGTTATCAGCTATATGGCTGGGAGTTAGCTCTCGAACACGGTCAGTAAGCGTGCGGCGGACAGGGAATTTGACGTGGCTGTGCAGTGCGTCCGATGATCGTGCTATCAAAAGGGTGCATTGAGAAACACAAGCTGCAAAAAGCGCGCTTTCCGAGGCGAGCCGTGCGAGTTTCCCGAACTGTAAGAAGAGCTGCTCTGCTATGTGATGGAAATGCGGAGCAACGGCTACACGTTGACAGCGGACATGCTGCGCAGCTTCTTCGGGATGAGCGTGCACCAGGGCACAGCACCAGCTCAGAGTCGAAATACTCCGCGAGTGACGATTGAACATAGAATAAATGCCGCTCATTCTCCGATTGGAGTGTTTTTATTAAATTTTTTTTTTCATACGTCGCGTGTATGGGCCGCACCCCAAAAATTGGCCCCCAAATCTCGAAAAAAAAAAGTGCGGCCCTTACACGCGTTTATACGGTACTCAAATCGACTGTCAATTTTTTTCGTGTATGGGCCACACCTTCAAAATTGACGCTCGAACTAGAAAAAGAAAGTGTGGCCCCTTACACAAGTTTATACGGTATGCCTCCAAGTTATCTGCAAGTACTAGCGTTTCCCAACAAAACAGCTACGAGAGCAACTCACTTCCCGGAGGTACTCAGCGTGGTGGCGGGTGGCAACAAAGATGAAGGTCAGCTCGTCGGGCTTGATGACCCGCTTGAGCAGATGGAGAAGGATGGATGTCTTGTCATTGTTGCGGCACATCACGTACACCGTCTGGAAAGGAAGGCGAAGATGATGGTAATGAGAAGGGCGAATGTCATTCATTGGCAGAAGGCTGGTTACCTAACTCACTGACTGATGCCCATGCTCATCAATGAAAGCATACAAACCATGGCCCATTTTGAGGACTGTCCATCAGGCTGATTTTACACCAAGATTTCAGCTGAGTACAAGTCATCTGGTAAGAAATGATCACTAAGCAAGTAAATGCAATGCAATTACAATGTGGGTCTTCATTAGCTAGAGCAAAGCTTTACTTAATTCCAAAGTGTTTCCCTGCACCAGTTCCTAAAATGTGGCATAGTGGCAGTATGGTGCAGTGTGGAACACATATGGTTCAAGCAACTGCGGAGGTACTATTGCCCTGCTGAGGCATATACACTTGGCTCGCTCATAACATACTGCAAGCTCAGAGATATGCTTAAGTTCACCGTTTTTTGTTGTGAACTGAGTTTAATAAAGCTGTCATAATGAGCAATATTATGCACGGCAGCACAGAGCTCTTCAGCAGACAAGGGTAAATGATATGAGAGGGCTTGTTATGATATGCGTGCGAAGCAAGCCAACAGACAGTGAAAGCAAGGAAAGCATACGAGAATGCTTGTCTTTTATCTTTATTTGTGGCATTGATCAGAGGTCGGTAAATGCCCTCCCTTTTGCTTTTCCTCCCTCATCCTCACTATTAAAGTAAAGGTGTTCCCTCACTCTCATTCTGTAAAACTTCCTGGCTCTCCCTCACGCTCGCTTCGTCGGCCCGATATCACATTCACATTCAGCACTTTTAACATTCGAGTTAGTTTTCCTTACTGCCGATGTGCGCCAGTGTCACTAAGTCACGCTAGGCGGAAACTCACTGTGTGAGCTTTCAGCTGTGTCGAGCTGCATGGATCTTGCTTACAACTCTAAAGGTTCTCAGTAGCCAAGAATGGCCGCAAGAAACAACACAGGGACTGTGCTCACACTGCATCAGATCACTGGTAAGGCATGGGTGACTGTTAGTTCTAGCAGCGGCTGCAGTGGAACCTTATTATAGCGAACTGGTAAAAAATTGTAAAACGGTTCGATATAGCCGAAATTCGTAATAAAAAACGTCGCCAAAAAACTCGCGATGGACGAGCTAAATTTAGTCAGTGAAAGAAAGCAGCTGGTCGAGATGTTTTCTGTAGCTTCAGCATTGTTTCGAAGCAGCTCACGGCGATTGCGGAGGCAACAAAAAACCGAGCGGCGAACACTAGTTAAGTTGCCTTCCCCGCACAGCATCACAGCACGCTGTGGCAAATACCAACCAAGGTGGCTTCTTCGCATTACAGCAGTGTCACATAAAAAATTAGATGCCAGGACGAAAGCTATCGCCGCTTTCACCACCTCCGTCTGTGATAGTCGACGTGGGCAGAGGATGGCGGCTGGAAAGCTACAACTGACCGTGTCACTGGTTCCGGGACACTATCGTCGGGTGCGAGAGGTGCAAACGAATGTCGACTGCCTGGCTGCTGCCTTTTCTCAGTGCTATATCTTCTGTGCTGATGTTGGCAAAGCTAGGTATAGCACGAATGCTTGCCGCTCTACCACCAGTCACCCATGTAGCGAGGCAAAACCTGCTGCCTGTGATCCGCCCTGGCAAAGACTGGCGCTCGATAGCTTGATATATCTGTTTTATGGCAAGCAGCGGTCGAAATATATATAGAGTGAGAAATGCATGTGTTTGTTGAAAATATTTCGGAGCAATCTGACATAGTCATTAATTCGTAATTTCGTAATATCCATGTTCGTTGTAATGAGGTTTGACAGTAATATGAACTGTTCCGGGAGAATCCGGGCCATGAAAAGCAGAGAAAAATTCTCACGGCACCCTCAGTAGCCAATCAGAACGGAGAGAACAAATTTCAGCCAGGAAATTCTTCCGGTTGCTGCTAGAATAGACACTGCCATAACTGATCGGGCTAACCTAACCACCGCTGCACACTCTATAAGTATGGAGGTTGCGGAGCAACAAACATCTCCCCCCCAAAGTGAAAAGGAGATTCGGACAGCTGACCAGCTACAGGGTTCACACCTTATTAACCACTGGCTGAAGACATGTAGCGCAGGCGGCAGATTGGACATCAAAAAAACTCTACTCTGAATCATGTTGCAGCAAAACACTATCACACACAGAGCTCAAGAGTAACAACGTGGTTTCCAAAAGGCAAGGCACTGAAAAGAACACGGCTGAGGAACTACAAAGTTACACACACAGATAAGACAAAAGACAGGGTATGGTGAAATTCAAACATTAGTAATAATGGTGCAACAACTGAAAACAGATGCATAAGTGCAAACAACATTACACACTTGAACAAAGCAACACAAAAATACAAGACAAGATGCAGAGATAGAGCTACAAGGCCAAAGAGTTCGAAAGCGATGGGGAGCGGCGACTGTTCTGTGTAGTGGCAAGGTCCACACAAGGACATTTTGAGCTGACTGCCTATGAGGAGTCTATCCCAGTGCCGTATTTACTCACATAATGATCGCACCCCCGAATTTTGTTGCCACAATTAAATTTTTTTTATTCCCCGCGTAATGATCGCACCCCGAACTTGCCGCCTAGCCGATGATGATTGCACTTGCTATCTTTCTGACAGATGGCACGTGCAGATGACCATCTTGCTCTGTCAGCATTGCAGCGGCAGCCGCCTGTTGGCTGACCTACAGTCACACGGGCAGTCTAAATGCACTTATGCTTAATTGCGGATACCAAACTTAACTGCAGTTATCTGGAATCACGGTTCAACGTTGTCGCAAGGCTCGCCACCGTTCTGGGTTGCGGTGCAACGAACGAAGTGACGCGATGATCCGGCTAAACTTTATTGTTCTCGTAAATAATAAGCCCTGGGATATGGGAGTGCAGAATCCAGTGCTTCGAGCGTTGCGAACGTGTCACCTAAGTATATCAATGATGCGGCAGGGACCCGACATTTTTCGGCGAAACTGTGGTAAAATGCGTAGCTTGAGCGCCACGGGATGTTGCTGTTGTACGCCGTTGCTGTGCCATTGGACGATATAGAAGGCTGCATAAAAGCACCGTCACGCAGCACTATACACACTGCCTAATTTGATGCGTTGCTCTTGGAATGTGATTTGGCGCAAAGAAAGTATGTTTTTGAAGCGGGTCAGCTCGTGCGCTTTTCGCACTCTGCGTTCTCAGTTAACGACGTAAGCCGAGATCACCGAGCTCGATTCGCGATAACCGCGTTTAACAGCGTAACCGCGGGTAGCACGCCCGTGTGACAAGGGTTGTCAGCCTGCAACTTGTTTGCGTTTTCGGTGCTCAAAAATTTTTCATAAAAAACTTACCCCACGTAATGATCGCACCCCTAAATTTGCATCAATTAAAAAAAAAAAGCGCGATCATTATGCGAGTAAATATGGTAACCCAGATAAGAAAACCCAACATTATGACAGGAGCTACATATACAGCTCTGTGAGATGTGCATAACATCAGAAGTGCAATGGTTCTTTGTCTCTGCCGCGGTGCTTTGCAGAGCGGACTGGGGGCCTGACCTTGAGTTGGTCGCTGAGCTTGTCCTCGACATCGAGGCGGATGAGCACGGGCTCGGCGAGGCCCGCCCGGGCAAAGTCCACCAGCAGCCGGGGCAGGGTGGCCGAGAAGAGCAGTGTCTGGCGGCCCTCGGGCAGCCGGTGGAGGATCTCGTTCAGCTGCTCCTGGAAGCCCATCTCAAACAGCCTGCCAGGGGAGAGGAGAGGGCGACATGCATCACGGGACTCTGTGCAAATGCATCTGCTTGTGCATCTGTGGTTAGCAAATGCACACTGCTAACCAAACTGGACTGCACTTGAAACACACATCGGTGAAAACTACATCAGTGCCACGCTTGGTGCTTAGACTGAATCCTGTGGTGTGAACACATGTGATACAGTAGAACCCCACTGTTATGTCTCTCACAGAGACAAACAGAAACTGTACCAGCCAAGAAACACAGCAGCTGGAAAAGGCATGTGAGAAAATGCATGTCATTGTCCATGCCCTAGTATGGGCAGCATGCTTCTTTGGGGTTTGCAAGGCTTTGCGGTTCTTGCAATCGTTCATATGCACCGAATGCCCTAAGCGCCCTGCAATGGCTTTCTCTCCACCTCAACAGCTGTTGATGAGAAGGAAAGCACCCAGAGCAGGCCAGGTTTGGGCATGCATACAAGCTTTTGCACTGTTTACAAGGTGCCTTAATCCTACACAATCCTCATCTACTGGAACCTAAAAATAATGTATGCAGTCTGCAGGTGACAAGGCAAATGTAGACGACAGAAAAATGCCTCAGTGCCAACCTGTGAAACTGCACCTCGTACAGCACTGCACCCCTGCATTTGGGGTGCATAGTTTCGTTTTCGCGCCTCCGCCCTTTCACACTCGTGCCAAAGTGGTGATTGATCTGCACCACAGTCACAACAAGGTCCATGCTGCTCCTATGTGTGCTTGGCTTCAGCGTGGGTGCAACAAACCGCAAGTCACTGAACACAGCGGTGCCGGATGGAGTCTAGAGTGTGCTTGACCATTCTGAGATCACCGTTGCGTGCGCGCTAAACATAGGTTGTGAAAATGCGGGCACGGGGTAAAGCGCTATTGCGAAGTGACATTCGCAATGTAGGAAGCGGAAACACTGCTAGAGTTCCTGTAAGAGCTTGGATGGGATTGGGTCACGAAGACATCGCAGCCGGGAAAAGCACCAGGGAAGGCGACAACAGGGTTCTCCTGTATAAAGATAAACCTTGCTCAGCTTGAACTGTTTATGGTGTGACTTTATGCATGTCCGATACAGAAAACGAGGTGGGTCCTATAACCAACAGTGCTACGCAGATGCTGTGAAAAAATGTGTTCAAGGATGTCCCTGTGAGTCCGTTTCTCAGGGCAACAGCAGCCAAGAAGGATGGGTGAGGAGACTTGTGAAAAGATGCAGGGATCTCCACCACCTCTCTTATCCCCGCGTCCCACAGGTAAGCGGCATCGTGCAAGCTGTGCCGTAGATAGCGGCCGCCACTGCCATAGTCAGGTTAGGATGAATGTGAACAAGGCATAACTGTAAACATTTCCTAGGCGAGTTCACATCAAATGAATTGTTAGTCTGGTTTCATTTTCACATTACCCAAAGAGCCTTTGCAAGAACTGTATGTAACGGAAACCTCCAAGCAATAGAAAATTGTGAACTTCTGTCAATTTTTTGAATCCAGCTTCAACTGCAACTGCTCTGTTGTGCTTATCTCTTTCGACAATGAACAAGACAAGGGACAAGAGAATGCAGAGGCAGAGAGAGAGCGAAAAGAGCAAGAGCCATACCTGTCAGCCTCGTCGAAGACGACGTACTTGACAGAATTGAGCCGCAAGCTCATCTCCATCACAACATGCAGGAAACGCCCTGGTGTGGCGATGAGCAGGTCGGGGTTCTCGTGCAGTGCCTCGAACTGGTCCTCCATGCTGTCACCACCCAGGATCACCGTTGACCGAAGGTCAGTGAACTTGCCCAGCTGGAACGAATACAGCTTTTTCCTAGCAGCCCACCACAACAAACACATTTGACAGCTGACCACCCCTCTAAACTGTGATGCCAAACACAAAACTCATGTCCAGACAAATGCGTGCCTTCAAACACCATGTTACAAAAGGGCAGAGGGGATTTGTACGCACTAAACGTGACATGCTCATGCAGTCGAACATTTGTAAGTTTGTGTCTTCTTTCAATAGGTGCACTTTCAGTCATCATCATCATCACCAGCCTGACCACGCCCACTTCAGGGCAAAGGCCTCTCCCATGTCCCTCCAATTAATCCTGTCCTTCACCAGTTGCGGCCACCGTATCCCCACTAATTTCTTAATCTCAACCGCCCACCTAACTTTCTGCCACCCCTGATACGCTTGCCTTCTTTTGGAATCCATTACGTTACCCTTAAGGACCAGCGGTTGTCTTGCCTTCGCATTACATGCCCTGCCCAAGCCCACTTCTTCCTCTTGATTTCGACTAGGATGTCATTAACCCGCATTTGTACCCTCACCCACACCACCCGCTTCCGATCTCTTAACGTTACACCTATCATTTTTCTTTCCATAGCTCGCTGCGTTGTCCTTAGCTTAAGCTGAACTCTCTTTGCTAGCCTCCACGTTTCTGCCCCATAGGTGAGTACCGGTAGGATACAGCGGTTGTATACTTTTCATCTTGAGGGATACTGCCAAACTGCCATTCATGATCTGAGAGAACCTGCCACATGCGCCTCACCCCATCCTTATTCTTCTAGTTATTTCCCTCTCGCGATCTGGATCAGCTGTCGCTACCTGCCCTAAATAGGATTTCCGTTTTAAGCTACACTAGTGCCAGCTCCCCAGATCCTCAGCACAACTTGAGCGGCCACAAACAGGGCTGGCACTGAGCGTGACCAAGAAAGCAAGGAAGGCTTCCCCAACCTCCTTGGCGAACTTGTGCGTCTGCAGGGCGAGCTCCCGGGTGGGGGACAGCACCAGGGCCCGGGGTCCCGTGTGGGGAGAGCGGCCCCCCAGCCGCTCCAGGATGGGCACCAGGAAGGCAGCCGTCTTGCCACTGCCCGTGCGCGCCATGGCCACCACATCACGGCCCTCCAGTATCACGGGGATGGCCTGTACGCACATGCACACACACACAAACACAGCATTACCTGTTCAGCATTGGTAGCTTCTGATCGATGTGCAGTTCCGTTTACTGCTGGCCAAATCTATTATACCCAGACATCTTGATTAGGTGGGGAAAAGGATCTTCAGGGCCAAAAGAATTGTGAAAAAAAAATGGGATCTAAAACTTTTGTTATACTGAGATTCGCAAGGTTCTTTTCTATGAACAGGTGAAAGTTGGTGGCCAAAAATCACACGGTTTTTTAAAAGCTGAAAAAAAAAAAATGTGCTCTCCCAGCGCAGGAACTCTCATTTTCGTAAGTTCCTGCACTGAGAGAGAGCTAAATGGAACAAGGATCAATAAGCTGGTGGCTTTATTGTGCCTTGCAACTGATCTGCTCCTTCAAGGACTCACAATTCACAAATAAAAGTCTATGGTTGCCAAAAAACAATGTTTTTCACAAATGGTTTGGCTTGTCGGGGTTTAACATCCCAAAGCAACTCAGGCTATAAGGGATGCCGCAGTGAAGGGCTCCAGAAATTTTGACCACCTGGGATTATTAAATGTGCACTGACATCGCACAGTACACTAGCACATGCCTGATGTACAACTAGCATACGCATTACTGTTAATAGCAACAACGCATTTACTAAATTCAAGCAGATAGATCACCAGCGGAAACCCCTCAAAGCAAACCAGTTTGGTAGATCCCTTTGTTGTCAAACATCACAACACCCAAGTTATTACGAATAATAATTAAGGCAGAGACATATGCATATAGCAGTCGAACTTAGCACTCAACCATAATGATAGTTTGGTTGACAATTTGAAACTTGCGCTTCGCGTGCAAGACCTGTGGCCATTGCTGCCAGGTGGCTCTCACCCTGCCTGCCTTCTTGCTAGCTCTGCTACCAGATGCGTTAGAGGAATAAATTGTACTTTCACAATATTATAAGGCCAAGCTACTATGTTGTTGGTAGTTCCTGGCAGAACATGTTGTGCAAGGAAAAATGTAAACTTGAGGCATGCAATTGTTTAGCAACCATTTTTCATTCATATTTTCTGATGCCAAGTTGGGTGAGTAGCCCTTACACAAGCGTGGGCCTGATCCGAGTGAATAAGGCCTTACATCTGCATATACAGCAGAGACTGAACAGTTTTGCTTAAAAGTTGGCTGTTTCCTGTTGCTCATGATGATAGTGCATTTCTTTTTCTGGCCTTTCCCAGATTATAAAAGCTCCAATTTTAATGCAAGAAGCTTCTTTAGCACCTAAACGAGGTATTCTATTGATAAAGGCCAACTTCAATTCGTGCTCAGCATCTCTTCAAGAGCACACACTATTGTGGTAGGTAAAACTAGTGCCATGAAATTAGTTGCTGTAGTCACAAATCCGTTAAAATGTAGAAGTGGGCCATTATTTACCCGCATCTCATGGTGGCCAGTCCCAAAATTTAGCAATAAAACAGCCAAGTTCCTGCATGCAAGCGGCTTTACATTCACTCACCTTGCGCTGTATCGGTGTTGGCTGCTTATATCCACGTTTCAGGATGCCCTTCAGGATGGCGTGGCTGAGGCCTACAAATGGGAAGGAAACGTAAATCTTGTTGGCCAGGTTAGTCGGCAGAGGACTTGCCTAATTTAACCAATTTAAGCTGATTTAACTGATGTAAACTGACTTAACAAGGCTATGCTAGTCCGTTTTCAAATCTCACAAACTCTGCAGAACGGTTACATCAACTCCAGACAAAAAAAGTGGCTCGGAGACAACTGCTGGGTGAGAAACACATGCAAACTAAACAGTGTGCAAGAAGCTCCTAGTAATTTTCTAGACAGGATATGGATTTGACTGGCCTGTAGTATTCACACTAGCAGTCCATGCTGACGCGCAGGAAATGTTCAGACAATCAGCACTGTTCTTCAGACACTGGTCATGCACCACCTGATACGTACGTACACTGTGAAATGGACAAAACTAAAGCAGTAGGCGACAGTTAACTGTGACCGATTGATGGACGGAGCACATGGCACGCCAATGCTACGGATATGTGGCATTAACCATACAGATGTAACTTGGCCTTGACAATCAACAAACACGTTCTCTTCTAAACTTTCGTTGATAGCCCTCTTTTTTCTTTCAAAAATTTTAGAAACAAGCGGCACGGGAACAGCACAGCCTTGTTTGGTGCACTCTACTCCGCGCTATCAAGGCAACGTGAAAAGACCGGCGCTTTTTGGCGACAAGCTGACAAGAATCGCGTAAGGACGGTTTCGCTACTGCGTGTTCCACTCACCCATGGCCTGGAAACCCCCCGATTTCTTCTTGCTGGAAGCCGCTGCCGCCGCATCAAGTTTCATGCTGTCAAAGTCTTCCTCCTCTTCCGATTCATCCTCCAAAAAGGTTTCCTGCATTCAGGAATTGAACGAAGCACGCAGCTGTGAAGACTGACAGTCGGGATCCAAAGTGTACTGACTTCGGTTTGGCAACACCGGAGCACGATTTTTAAGTTTGAAAATGCAACAACACGTATCAGGGGTAATCAGGTGTACAGGACGGCGATGCGATCACTTGAAACCACCCGATTGAAGTTGCTGAACGCGACAGCACCAACAGCACCGCGGAAAGCACTGTCAAACACGCTGGAAAAAAGCGAGATGCTCACCTCTTCCGGCTCTTTTTTCTTCTGTGCCGCAGGATTGTGCTTCTTCCGAGGCCCCTTAGACTTTTTACCCTTCATGTCTCACAAAGATCGAACAACAACAGCAAGCAAGAAACCGACGAGCGCCTTACGCCACACTCAACCGCAAAGCGCTAGCCGCCGCCGACGACATCCACTGGGCAGGCACGTGTGTGTGTTGTTTCGGTACTGTTTCGACGGGGACCGTGGGAATAACAAAAGTAGTTATTAAAACGGTAGGCGTGAAAATAAGAGTTATTGTTTTCACGTAACTTTTGATAGCAAGTTTGGGAAATGCTAAACCATAAACAAAATATACAATTTTAAATATTATTATAACTTTTTTTTGACAGTGTTTGAATTTCTACTTGACAAAAAACTAGTTCTGTTTTCGGTTCCTAAGGTGATGGCGGAATTGCGTTATTGGATGCTAATCTTTTTTTTTCTTTCACAGAGAAAAAGGCAACGTTGTGGCAGTAAAGCCTCAAGAATCTTAACAAGAACGGAAGACAAAAAGAAAAGTTATGTTGACTGCCACGTTACGACCGGAATTAAGACCGAATGTGCAAAGCGCGCAGCGGCTAACGAGCGTTCGCGTGAAAGCACATGGCGCTGCGTAACGCTTAGCTTATCGAGTTTGCTTTAAAGAGGCATATCATTTAAACGCAGACACTTTCATACTATCGTGACCAAGACTTGTTAGCAAATGTGTCCTCTTTTCGGATGCATGCCTTATATGGGCATATGCCGATCAATACCCTATCGATACTTAATCGGGTGCAATTTCGGAACATGATATAAAGTTTGATTTGGTTTATTGGAGTTTAACGTCCCAAAGCAACTCAGGCTATGAGGGACGCCGTAGTGAAGGGCTCCGGAAATTTCGACCACCTGGGGTTCTTTCACGTGCACCCACATCGCACAGTACAATAAAGTGATTTCATGATTATATCATTGTACTTAATGACTAAATGACTAATCGGTAATTAGTAGTAGTTAAGAAGTGGCATGTGGGACTGTGCACTGCGCCTGCACCTAAACTAACACTAATTAATCAGTTTACTAGTTAAGGTCACGTTAACTATCACTAACCATACATTAACTAGGGTCACGAAATGTGCAAGTCATGCTTAACTATCATTAACCATCATTAACAGTTAGACGTTTCTAGACGTTTTATAGACACAGTGTCGAACATTCTAGAGAGTTCATTCACTTGACAGGTGAGTGACAGGACCTGATGCGTGGCATAAGAACAATGCTAAAGATCAATTAGCCTAATTAACCTTTCTAGTCAGCGCTTGCCGTCCTGGTTAGCTCAATTGGTAGAGCGACTGCTCCGGTGATGCGGTGGTCCCGGGTTCGAACCCGGACCAGGACGAATTTTTCTTTAACTGCGAAGTTTCTGAGAAAGCTGTATAGCTTTCCTTTGTAGCCGTATGGCTGCTCTCGGGTGGATGCCAATGAGTAATTACTCCCTTATTACAAATCTACTCCACCTTGGGGGATTCCCCTAAACATTTGACCAACACAGTTCCCACTTCGAGTTATTGATAAATTCGCTCTCGCCCTACCATAAGCTAGCTTGCCGTCCTGGTTAGCTCAATTGGTAGAGCGACTGCTCCGGTGATGCGGTGGTCCCGGGTTCGAACCCGGACCAGGACGAATTTTTCTTTAACTGCGAAGTTTCTGAGAAAGCTGTATAGGGAACCGCAGCTCAAGTTTGCCGTGTCGACTGCAGCGCCTTAACACACAGCATAGCGAGAGGAGCAAGCAGTTCTGGGGGCGCTCTTGGTGCTATTCCACGCCACCTTCCTGAGCTTATTGGCGTGAGCTTCTGCGCGCTGTCGAAGCCACACGTGGTGCGTGTCAGTTATCGGGGTTATGTCTACAGAAGCGAGGCAGATAGTGCTATCAACCGAACGCGGGCTTCTAATCGTTCAGAATGTGCCCTCGCGTTTGTAGCGGCCCAAGCGACTGACGGCAGCAGTTTTTAGTCGAACAGTGGAATAACTGCAGTACCACCTGGGCAGCGCACGTTCCCTATAGACCAGATTTTTTTACCCTCGCACGCAGGCTGCGGGCGCGCTCCTACTCTCGACACCAGTCGCCATCTGTCGGCGCGCGCGGCCCGGGGGACTGCGGGTCGCGGCGGCGCCGCGTGTAGAACGCATGTTTATGTGTTCGCTTCGGTCGTTGTTGTGCTCCATCAGCTAACGTATGAGGGTGTGTGCTGTGCGTAACTACTCACATTTTCACTCTTCCAGACAGTACTTCCGTTATCTTGTGCGCAGTTACTCGTTAACGTGATATTCGAGGGTAGCCGACCAGGTAGTGTACGGACTGGAAACCGGCACTTCTAAGCAGATTTCTGCGCTGTCATGTCGTTTGTTGTCGCCTTTTACGTGCGATATCTTCTATGATACTTTTATGCATCAGATTGTAGATCTATTGATTTGGCTCAGTGGAGTAGTAACTGGATAGGCGAGCTGCAGACTGAAGGTTGTCCCGACGGAGCGCGTGTTTTCGATCACCAGTACGTGTTCGACATCCTTGCGCTGAGCTTGCTCTTGTTCCCATTAAACACATTTCATGCACAGGATTTTAAGCACGACCGCTACCGATTTCAGCTGCTTTTTCCGCACTCATGTCAGAGGGATCTGGGGGGTAAACGTTTATATATAGTATCATTCTGCTGTTGGTATACCTACACTAGTTTGGTTTGGTTTATTAATGTTTTACGTCCCAAAGCGACTCAGGCTATGAGGGACGCCGTAGTGAAGGGCTCCGGAAATTTCTACCACCTGGGGTTCTTTAACGGGCACTGACATCGCACAGTACACGGGCCTCTAGAGTTTCGCCTCCATCGAAATTCGGCCGCCGCGGCCGGGATCGAACCCGCGTCTTTTGGGCCAGAGCCGAGAGCCGTAACCACTGAGCCACCGCTGCGGTGCGGTATCTACCTTGTTCACAGGAAAATACTATGCGCGATTTCATTACATTTTCCACACTTAGCCAAAGGGCTACGCAACGCTCTCACACGCGGCGAGAGCTCCTGAATAAAATAACGCGACTTCGGACCTCAGAATTAGTGAAAGCTGGATTAGCTGCTCATATCTATTCAAGCTTTGATAAATTAAGCGAAAGGAAAGTACGTTTTGATGCACCAGGTTGCATAAACCATGACAAAATTTGTTTTCTGTTGGCGCTGCGACTCAGTTGAGCTCACAGCGGTAATTTGTTGATAAACTGGCGCGGCGACAAGAAAGCCCTGTTTGTGGAGGGGGAGCTTTATGGCCGGCCGGCAGGAAGGAATAAGAGTGCATGGGAATTGGAACTGCATGCTAGCCGCACACCTAATGCTTGATATTGAACAAAAAGTTTCTTTGCGGTGGAGCACTAAGACGGAATTCGATATAAGCACGAGCGCGTTCTAAGCGCCCGCCGGCACAATTAACTTGAATGTCAAACTAAATGTCATTAAAACGCGTCAATGTTATCGCTTTGATAACGTAAATACTTCCTGCAACACAGCCACGCAGCGGAAGTATGCTCGACAATGTTTTTTTAGCGCCCGAAGCGCGGCTATATGCAGGCGCGGCCGCGGAACTGCCGCAGCCCCGCAGTCCCCAAAGAAACGCCCGCACCGCGGCGCGCCAGTCGGTGCAAAATGGCCGCGCCCAGGAGAGGCTCAAAAATCTGGTCTATAGCTTTCCTTTGTAGCCGCATGGCTGCTCTCGGGTGGATGCCAATGAGTAATTACTCCCTTACTACCACATAAATAAATAAAACCGAATTGGTCGAGTTGGGGAATCGAACCAGGGTCTCCAGAGTGCGAGACGAGCGCGCTAACCACTCCGCCATGCCACCTTTTTTGTCTGTATTGCCTGTTTTGATAGATTACAACAGATCATAAACATATGTTCTGCGCTGCACTCTCAAACCTCAAGAGCGGACATGTGTTTAACTCGCGTGAGAAAATCAAAACTGTTTCAGGGAACACCACTTTCCCATCAACTCGATAAATTCATCTCCAAAACATAGCTCCTTGTAAACTTCACGTAGCTTAAATATGTTTTCTTTGAAGTAATCTCGGACAGACCGCGCATTTTCATCGCAGTGTCGTACAGCCATCCTGCTTCGCCAAATACTGTGCAGGCCAAGAAGGAAAATTACATCTTATTTATAAAGATCCGGCTCAACGTCCAGAAATCTTATCCCATACGGCGTCAAGGGTGTCTTTATTGTACGATGGAGCACGTCCCAAAAGAGCAGCGCATCCCAGCAATCAATAAAGGCGTATTCTATTGACTCTGGTTTGTGACACAACAAGCAGCTCAACACCCAATGGTAAAAACAATCCCTTCTCCTCCATCCATGCTTTAACCGGCAACGTCCCAGTGTGCAACTTGAAGAAAAACGTCTTCACACCCGCTGGCACCACCACATTTCGTACTCTTTTAAAACATTCCCTCCTTGACCTCCACTATACAGAGATCGATATATTGGCTCCGGGAAGACAGAAACAGGCAAATCTTTTAACATTTTCTTACGCGTAAGATTATAAAGGTATTCCAAACTGAAGCGAGCATTAAGAAACCGGAAAGCAAAGATCACTTCTTTCAAAAACCTATACTTGCACTGTATCTCATCCCGTCCACACTGGAAACAGCATAGTTTGGCAAAGTCGAAGAAAGCCTCACTTGAATAAATGTCCGCAAGAAAGGGTCGCGTTGATCTCGAAGAAACATAAACCTTGACACCACCTGCCTCAGGTACAAGTGTGGCAAGGAAAGACCCCCTTTTCTCAAACGCAGATATAAATTATCACGTTTAGTCCTCTCCCATGAGGACTGCCAAACAAAAACTGCGAAGAGACGATGAAACTTTTGAATGCTAAGTCGAGAGCATGTATCTCTTGACAAATATCGAGATAACGATGACTTTTGGAAGGAGAAAATTCAAGAACTCTCCACGCGTGCACAGAAATGGTCGGGAAAGGAACTATCTGTATTCACGCGCGCAAACATATGTAATATATGTATACATATGTAACATATGTAAACACCTGGTTTCAAAAGTGTGCTATTTGTTGCAGCTCCGCCATGCCAGCTCGATGGTTAGAAATGAACAAAGGCACGTCTATATTATAGCTAATACGGCGTCTTCGTTCACTCCCATCTTCCTCCCTTCCCATACGGCCAGGTTCAGGTGTCCACCGATGATGATGATGATGATGAAAACTTTATTTGTAACAAGGGAGTTGTGGACACGTCGGTCCTTGGGCCCCCGCACGGCCCCACTGCACTCAAACGTTCATGTCCCGGAGGCTCATGACGCTGGCAGCCCGGCCAGTGGCGATGGCTTGCTTGGCCGGGTCCTCGGAGCGCAGTAGGGTCTCCCAAGCCTCCCAAGTGGTAAGGTGCTCCAGGCCCCGCGGGGGAGGATCCGCCGGGCAGAGGAAAAGAATATGGTCGAGAGTGGCTTTGGGGTGGTGGCAGAGGGTACAGGAAGGGTTCGTGTGGACTGGGTGATATCGCGAGCGTATATAAGGGGAGGGCAAAGTGCGTGTTTGGAGCCGCCTCCAAAGTGTCTGATGGTAATTGTCGAGGGAAGGATGAGGTGGGGGGTAGAACCGACGCTCGGCTTTGTAGGCCTGCGTCATTTCACTGAATGAGTGCATGCGCTCCCGCGAGAACCCCAGGTCGGAGGCCGCCGGTGCCCGGTTGAGAGAAGCTCGGGCTAAAGCGTTGGCGGCCTCGTTTCCGGGATTCCCGGAGTGGGCAGGTACCCATATCAGCTCCACATGGCGGGGCGGGTGCGCGGCGAGGGAGTCCAGTATACGAAATGCAGGGACGTGAACTCTCCCGCGAGCAAAATTTAGTATGGCAGTTTTGGAATCTGACAGTATATATCGGGCCTCCGTGCGGGTGATGGCCAGGGCAATGGCGGCCTCTTCGGCCTCCTCCGAAGTGGCAGTAGGGGTTATGTGAAGGGTGGCAATGGGTTGGAGGGAGGGGTTCGTGATGGCGACAACCGCGTCCTCGCCCGTGCATGCGGCATCCACCCAAACGGCATACGGTTCCGTGCCATAGTATTTGTGGAGTGCCCGTGCGCGAGCTCTGCGGCGGGGTTCGTGGTAGGTGGGATGCATGTTTTTGGGGAGAGGTTTAATAAATAAATCGCGGTGAATGAGGCGGGGGACCTGGAGCTGTGTGGGATCGGTAACTGGTAGGCGTATACCGAGGGTGTGTAGGATGTGTCTCCCGGTGGTGGTTCTCGCGAGACGTATGTATTGTGTCTGTCGGTGGGCTTCAATAAGCTCCCCTATCGTATTGTGCAGGCCTAGTTGGAGTTTTTCGGTTGAGGTATTTAGGGGTAGGTGTAATGCTGTCTTAAATGCTGTTCGAATCATGGCATCCAGGGTGAAGATTTCCCCGGCCTGGAGTTTCAGGTAGGGGAGCGTGAAGAAAAAGCGGCTGAGGACGAAGGCATGAATGAGACGCATAGGTCATGCTCCTTCATGCCCCGGTGGTGTGCAGAAACGCGGCGGATTAGGTGTGATATCGACACAGTTGTCTGCTTGAGTTTCCGTATAGTGAGTATGTTTTTCCCGTTGTTCTGGATGTGGAGGCCAAGTACCCAGAGAGTGTTTACCTCCGGGATGGGCCGGTTTTCCAGTGTCAGGGTGATGGGGGCTGTGGGGCAGTTTCGTGTTGTGGGGGGTGGTGGTGGTGGTGAAAACATTTATTACGAATGAACAGGAGGTATGTTTGGATCAGCCCGTAAGGGACCGATCCTTACAAACACTAGGTGGAGGTCCCTAGTATGGGACCCCAGTGGCGGTTGCCGCCGCCCGGGCGCGCCCGACTAAGGCTTGTTGGGCCTGTAAGTCGTGGCAGCCGAGCAGGGTCGCCTCCCAGTCCTCCAGGGTTGGGTTGGGGATGGGGGGAATAGCGGGGTTGGAGGGGCAGGCCCACACCATGTGATAGGTGTCAGAAGACACTGCACTACAGTGTGGGCAGCTGTGGGGCGGATTATGAGGAGCTCCGACTTCTCCGGTGAGCAGGAGAGTCCGATACTCCGCGCATGCGTTTGGGTGAGGATAGCCGCGGACTGTAGGGTGTTCTCTATGTCTCCATCACTGCCATGGGTGGTCCATAGCGTGATATCATCGGCATAGAGTGTATGCCGAAGGTGAGGGATGGTTTGTAGCTTGTGGGCAAGGGGAATGAGAGTGACATTGAAGAGGAAAGGGGAGAGGACGGACCCCTGGGGGGTTCCGACCCCACTACGGGTGTATGGGGGGGAGATGTGGGGACCGAAGTGAATTTCGGCCGTGCGGTTAGTAAGGAATGTTTGAATATAGGTGTACATACGTTCACCTATGTTCAAGGGGGAGAGAGCCGCCATGATCGCTTGATGGTCCAGGCGATCAAAGGCCTTGGAGAGATCCAAGGCTAAGACAGCTTTTGTGTGACCCGGAATGAGGGGGTAGAAAATGTCCTGCGTGAGTTGGAGCATGGCGTCCTGTGCTGACAGATGGGGACGGAAGCCCACCATGCTGTGCGGGTAGAGGTCTTGCTCCGCCATGTGTTGGGTGAGTCGAGCGAGTGCGACGTGTTCGAAAAGCTTGCCTAGGCATGAGGTTAGTGAAATGGGACGGAGATTTGAGGGTGTAAGTGGTTTGTGGGGCTTTGGTATGAATATGATTTTGGCGTGACGCCAGGATTGGGGAAGAGTGCCCTCCTGCCAGCATTTGTTGAAGTACTCCGTGAGCCGGGCGATCGATTGATCATCCAAATTGCGGAGCATGGCATTAGAGATCCGGTCAACTCCTGGGGTGGAGTTAGAACGGAGAGTCAGGAGGGCCGCTCTGACTTCTGTCTCCGTGATCTCTGCGTCGAGGTTGGCATTCGGGGCGCCTGTATAGGGGGGCAGGGGGTTTGAGGAACCGGGAGTTGTATATGTGTTTCTAAGTATATTAATGAGTGCGTCAGGAGAAAGGCCGGTCTTGTGTATAAGGCGTGTGGCGTGGTGTTGTGTGGCTGTTTTGGATTGCGTGGGGTCAATTAGGTGACGGAGGAGTTGCCAGCTACGTTTGGAGGACAGATTGCCAGCCAAACTGTCGCAAATCTGACCCCAGTTTGATCGGCAGAGCTACTCAGCGTGCTCAGTAATTTGTGTTTGCAGCGTGGCCAGCCGCTTTTTAAGGGTCCGATTGAGCTTTTGCCCCTTCCAGCGCTCTAGGATGCTATGGTGGGCCTCCCAAAGGTGGGCCAGGCGAGTGTCGAGGGTGGGCGTATCTGATGTTGTGACAAGGGTTCGCGTGTGTGTGAAGACATCGTTCATGAGTGATGCCACCCGCTGGTCGATGTCTATAATGGAAGCGTCAGGGAGGGCCGCCCGTGCGGAGCGTACAGCATCCCAGTTGGTGATTTTGTGTGTTAGGTGACGGGCCTGTCTTTGCTTGTACGGTACTGTAACGGAGAGGATGTAATGATCGCTTCCTAATGTATGACGCGTTGTAGTCCACGTAATACCAACAAGGTTGCGGCTCAGTGTCAAATCCGGGCTGGTGTCCGCGCTGACACTGTTACCAATCCTCGTGGGGGTGTTAAAGTTGTTGTGTATTGTGAGGCGGAGCTCTTGTACCAAGGACCAGAGACGCCGGCCTCGTCCAGTGGTGGTGCGGTAGCCCCAGTCAGTATGCTGACTGTTGAAGTCTCCTCCGATAATCAATGGATGCTTGCCTGCAAGACGGTGGAGATCTCGCAGTAGTGTTTCCAATGAAGCCATCGGGTGAGATGGTGGGTGGTATATATTGGCGACAAAAATCGATGGTACTGAGTGTGTATCTTGTATGATTTCTGTAATTACGCAGGGCGTCTCGGAGGTGATGTAATAGGTTTGGTGTGTAATGGAGCGATGTATGAGTGTGGACGCCCTGGGTGTATTCGTGGCGTCCGAGTGAACAGATGTGTAGCTAGGAAGTGTGGCAGGGCTATGTGTGTCCTGAAGGAGAAGGATGTGGGGCGTGGGAAGTGTGGGGAAGAGGAGTTGGAGGGGTGCACTCTTGCCCCGGAAGCGGCGGCAGTTCCACTGAAGAATTGATAAGGAATTAGGAGGGAGCCCTGCCATACTGGAGCTTTGGTGGGGTGAGGGTAAGTGGGTTGGTAGGGGAGTTCTGTGGGGTAGGTGGGCGGGATTGATGTGGCGGATTGAGGTGTAGCGAGGGAAGGGCCTGCTCTATTGTTTGGAGGCGGGCGTCGTACTGTGCAAGGCTCATCTCTAGGGTGTGCACCATGCGCGTAAATGCCGCTTCAATTTGTTGCTCGAACCGTTGGGAGAGGTGGTCGATGAAGTGATTGAATTTTGCCTCTAGACGTGCGTCCATCTCAGCGAGTTTAGCATCCAGGCGGGCCTCGAGGGATGTCAGGTCGGTCTGGGTAACGGGTGGGGGCTCTGTTGTTCGTTTTTTCTTGGGTGGGGGTGAGGGTGGGGATTGGGAGACGGACTCTTCCATATTTTCTGTTGTTGTTTGAGGTAGTGGAGTGTGCTGGGCGGGAGGGACGGTTGGTGTAAGCTGTGGAAGGACGGAGGTGGGGGTCTTGATAAGAGAGGTAAGACGACTCACCTCGTCTCGCAGGGCCTGGAGCTCCCGGTCACGGGGATCCACCTGTGTGGGCGTAGGGGCTGGGGGCTTGCTGAGACATGCGAGAGAGAGATACATTTCCTTTGCTCAAAAACCAATTTACCGTCGAGCAAGGCGTAGAGCCGAATGGGCGCGTTCTGTGAACTCCCTGGCAGCGTTGCAAGACGCTGTCGCGTTCCACTCTTAGAGGCGAACATTAACATCTTAGTCACACATCAGTGACACACGCGGCAACACTGCGCTTAAGGCTTTCGCCTCACCGCATTTTAGGTCAAGAAAGTTCCCCCCTGAATTTTTTATGCCACATTTTCGTTTAACCATATCTTTGAGCCCAAAAAGTAGTTTAGTTGAAGCATAATAGTAATAAAGCGTAATAGTAATAGTATTAAAAGGACCATAGACACCAATTTTAGTTGCGTGTTTTCTTCTTTCAAACGATGCATTAGCCATCAAAATACACGCTTCAGCAGTTAGTATCCGACTAGGACCAATGAATAATTAATAATTAAATTTTTTTCTGACGCTATTTTCGGTTTCTTTTTCATCGACCGAACAACCCCGATGTTAAGGTCATGTGAAGGGCGAAAAAAAAATAATCTCTGACTCGCACTTTTCATTCTACAACACCTAAACCAGCCTGCTTCCATATCTGGAATGACAAAGACACATCAGCAGTTATATTGCCGTTTTTTTAATGCCTCAAGTGACCTAGACATCAACCATACGTCACAGCCATCACTCGGCTGATGAAAACGAAACCGACAGAGCATAAATAAGAAATTCAGTTATAAGTTATTTGATTTATTTATACTAACGTATGTGTTGCCTTCGAGTCGGAACGGCTGGAAGAGAGTGAGTACTTTCAGCAAGCAATCGTGGAAGCTTGCGGGAGGTTGTCAAGGTGGGTCGAGGTAGGGTCGGAATCTAAACTCCGGGAAACAGACCGCCGAAGGATTGCCGTTGTACCACACGTGCACAGGTTGGCACATGGACTTAAGGACGTAGGAGGGCGTTGCAACATTCAGGTGGTGTTTTCCGCCCCTCGAAAGTTGGCATCAATCCGTTCGCAGTATCAAGCGAGAAGGAAGAGGGCGGCAGAAGGAAAGTGAGTGCAGTATCAAGCACACAGCCCCGTTCGTTCCTTGTGCTAGGGGAGTTGTCGATATATAACGCAAAAATATTTAAACTTAAACACTCGTACCACTTTTTAGATTTCGGAAAATGCTACTCCCGTCGGCGTTGCAGCGCAAGAATTTTCGTCCTGCTCATGAGGGGGCAGGCGCCAAACCGAAACCGGGCGGCCATGAAAATGGGAGTGGCTGAGGAGCCCACGCTGCCGCCTACAAGTTCGCGTCATGTGGCAACACGCGTGTCAGGTGCTCAGAAAGGTCCCTTTATAAACGTACATGCAAAGACTTTAGTGCTGTTTAGTCTACCTCCCGCCGCTCACCTGCAGGGTGGTGCGAAAAGAACGCGATGACTTGCGGCTTTACACATAGTATTGTTTCACGAAGTTTACGACAGAACAGTATGTTGCTCGGCTTGTTGGTACCGTCTTTGCTAAAAGTAAGCAGGCGGCGGAGTTTGCTTCTCAGCTGCGTGTATATAGTAGAGCCCTTACGGCATCAATAACAACCAAACAGGTCCCGAAAGATGACCTGTTTACCTGATTACCTTGCGTAGATTTCGAGCGGAAAGGTTGTGCCAGAGCGCTCCGCTACACGGCTAACAGACCAATCCCTCTGGTTTGTTACAGGGAAATATAGGTAAAGGACATTTAAGCTCCGCGTTAAGGGTAGGGCGAGATAGCGTAAATCGGCTATTGCCCTTATATGCGCAATTTGTCATTCTATACTTAAAGGTGCACTAAAGAGGATTCTGAGCTCCTCTTTTTACCGCGGGAACTCGATCTACACGCTCCAAGGATTCTTAGAAGCTTCGAATTATTGTCTTGTGCTGCCGATTTCCCTATTAAATCTAATTAAACATCCCATCTCCCAATTTTTTTTTTTTTTAACTCACCTCAGAAAGTACGAGGGTCAGCCAACGCATGGAGTTCCTCTCGACCAGTCGCGTGGCGGCTTGCCGCTTTGCAGTACGCGGAGTGATGCATAAAACAAAGAGCTATGTAATCGGTTGTCTTGGTTACAGACGCTGGGCACCTCGGTGCTGATCCACACTGGAGCAGCTCCACAGTAGTGCTTTGCTTCCGGGTCAGGTCGGCTGCGAGTCCTGTTCGAATCAACTGCTGCCCGCACTCATGCGTTGAAATTACCGGACGTTTCCTCTCATTGAAATACAAGTGATATTCACGGGACGGAAACACCAGTTCGAATGAACTGAAGTTAAAATTAGACGAGTTGTAAATAACGACATATCACAGTTTTTAAATATGCACGTTCTTAACAACAGAAAATGACAAATTCTGACGTATGCTAAAAATGGACTTTCTGAGATCGTTTTCGGGGCGCGGCTATGCACAGTAATGGCGGATCGCCACAAAACAAAGGGAATGGGTTAACTAGAAGTCTTGTACGTAAATTGTAATAGTTAAAGATTTAAATGTATAGAGGCCTTTGCACTGCAGTGGGCGTAGTCAAGCTGATGATGATGATGATGAAAATAACTTCATGAAAGTACTGTTCTCATTAAAACTTTATGATATGGTTTTTTCTGGCTCCGTTAACGCTTGTCCGGCAACAAAGGGTGCGTTATGGCTGAGAAAATTTAATTTATATATAGTCTTGCCCCTCGAATTAAACTCGTGATGCCCTCACCGAAAAGGACTGGTTGCCCTGTGAAACGAATGGCGATGCCTAAAAAAGCGCTCTTGTAACTCAAAAAGCCTATTTTAGTAGTAGTAGTAGACCTTTATTCGGCCATAATTTACAGGCCGAGCATGGCGACCAGGCCGGGTTCGATCCCGGCCGCGGCGGTCGAATTTCTTTGGAGGCGAAATTCTAGAGGCCCGTGTACTGTGTGATGTCAGGGCACGTTAAAGAACCCCAGGTGGTCGAAATTTCCGGAGCCCTTCACTACGGCGTCCCTCATAGCCTGAGTCGCTTTGGGACGTTACACCCCAATAATCCTAATCCTAATCTTCCTCCCCTTCAGCGTCAAGCCAGTCGCGCCAGGTGGTGATGGATAGAGAACGTGGGGGGTAGGTATCCGACAGCTGAGCAGCCGGGCAATAGAAGAGGCAATGGGCCAGGTCCCCATAGATGCAGGGGTAGTTGGGACAGGAAGGGTCCGATCGACAGCGATAGAGAAACAGGCGGGACGGGGTGATGACTGCATTCATTTGGATGTGCCGAAGAAGGCGAGCCCCCGGCACCGTGAGTGATGGATGAGGGGGAGGGTGAAGGCGTTTGTCGAGGCGGAGCTCGAAGTAGACCTCTTTTATGTGCGGTGAAGGGTGAGTCTCCCACCGTCCTCCGAGGGCTTGGGCCAGGGGATCAACGGCGCCCGGAAAAGTACGTCGCGGGCGAGCTGATGAGCTAGCTTATTGCCGTCAATCGCTGAATGCCCAGGGACCCAGCGGAGGAAAACGATGGAAGGCTGCAGTGCGTAGACCGCTCGTTCGACCTCCTGTTGGAGAGAAGGGGTCAGGGTGCGTTTCTGTATGTGGTGTATTGCGACTTGTGAGTCTGAATAGACTGTGTACTCTTGGAGAGAGGGAAGGAGGAGAAATGACTGGAGGGCATGCGCAATGGCTAGGTCCTCGAGGGACAATGCATCCGGAGGGCGTAGATACGGCCCGCTGGTGTGGGTTTCAGGAGCGGGGAGGTGGGGATCGTACAGGGCGTAGCCGCAGGAACCTTGAGGAGCCATGAAGGAGGCATCCGTGTAGGCTACACCCTGGGTATCAAAGAGAGGGGAATGGTGCTCCGCGGCCGCATGACGACGGCCGGCGTGCAGGACGGGGGAAATGTTGGTCGGGAGGGGGAGGATACGAAGATTGGGAGCCGGGATGGGAATAGGAGTGGTCTACAGGTTCGATCGATCTACACGCTCCAAGGATTCTTAGAAACTTCGAATTACTCTCCTCTGCGACCGATTTTCTTATTAAATCAAATTAAACATCCCGGCTCCCGGCTTTTTTTTTTTAGTCACCTACGAAAGTAGGAGGAGTCAACCAACGCGTGGAGTGCCTTTCAGCCAGTCGATTTCGCTTTACTTGTAATTGTGTTTTTTAGGTTTTCGCCAATAAATAGTTTCAGTCGCAGATAACATAGCCGCAAATTATGCCCACGGAAATCAAAATACGCGTATACCCAGTCTTGAACTTAGAGTTATGTTCTGCTGGTGCTGTTCGCGCTTGACCACTAACCATCAGGATGCGCCGTCATTGCGCTCATTGCTCCGCTTTCTTCGCTCCCATCTTTCCCATGGAGTACACTTATCGCCGAACGGAGAACACATCGAGTAGGCACTTGCATTTTAACTGCACCATATACGCCCAGCGGTCCATTGTCCATTGTGTGTGTATTTTTTTAGTACAAGCGTGAGAACTTCCTCCTGCTCGAGCCCATGCAAAGGCTTTGATAAGAAGGAGATTCACTGAGGCGATGTCAACAGAGAATCTACGCGACCCGACCACCATTGTCAAACGTCAAAAAATCCCGTAGCTTCTGATAATTGATGTAAATAATTTAAAAGTTGTTGTTGAACGCGACGGCAAAAATTTTGAACGCTGTGAAAACAGCGGAAAGTAGTCTCCATGACGAGGGGTCATTAAAAACTTCTTGTTTTTTTTTTTTTAGGAGGCGCTTTATTGCTATAGGGATGGCACTTTCCACTATACGGCGCTGACGACCTCTGCCGGCGTTCAGGCGGACTGCTGCTGCACCGAGGAAGCCCTCTGAGGCCAGAGCCCAGTCAGGAGGACATGTTCCCTCCTTTTTCTCTGCCTCATGGGCAGGAACTTTGTATTACCTCAATAAACAAATAAAAACAATATCCGGTCTGCCGCAGAATGCTCATAACAGGTAGACAGGCAGACCCCGCTACATTAGTAACATGCCGCTAAGGCTACGCCGTTAAACAACGAGAGTGAAATAACAAGGAGAATATGAATGGATGGAATGCATTTGGCAAGCACTCTAAGAATACGAATGATTATTTTTCAGTATTCCTCAAGAGGAAAGTATCTTAGTTGCCCCTGCGATCAGTATGCGTTGCGGAGGAACCTTGGAGGATGAAGAAAAGTCCTGAAGTGAAACTGAAGACAATACAGCTCGGGTTATGGAAAGGAAAATGATAGGTGCAAAGTTAACAGAGAGAAGGGCAGAATGAGTGAGGGAACAAACGCGAGTTCATGACATCCTAGTCAAAATCAAGAACGAACGGGGTTGTAATGGGAAGGCAAGATAACCGATGGTCGTTAAGAGTAGTGGACTGTATTCCAAGAGAAGGCAAGCGTAGCAAGGGGCGGCAGATATTTAGGTGGGCGGATGTGATTAAGAAGTTTGAGGGGATACGGTGGCCGCAACTGGTAGAGTACAGGGTTAATTGGAGAGACATTGGAGAGACCTTTGTCCTGCAGTGAGCGTAGTTAAGCCGATGATAATGAAAATCACGCCGTATTACAGAACTCTGGATAGATGTGACTAATGCTGTATTCTTGATGGCTCCTATGAAGTCATGACGCCCACAACGTAACCAAACACAGCGCATCTTCACGAAATTTCTATAATTCCGCCCAATTAATATCTCTTGCCATGGTCAATACATTTATGTCATCACGTTCTCTTACAGGAGGTAGACACCTTAATTGCTCTTCCCTGTTTCCTTCACTTAGGCTTCTGGAAGTTTCCCAACGTCGTCCTTATGCAATAAAAAATTTACGGGACGGCCAGACATCTGATGCGGTAGCTCTGCGTAAGCAGTTAGATTTACCCCTGATGATTGCTTTGATGCTTTTACTCTAAGCCAAGGCTTCACACACGTGACAGAATTTTTCTGGCGGGTGATAGTGGGCGGAGGTGGGTGGTGTTCCTGGAGGGTGCAGGTGAGATAGGTGAATTGAGGGTGACGACAGGTGGATGGGCAGTTCTCTAATTAGAGGGATGAGGTATGGAGGTGACTGCTGGATGGTGCTTGTGGAGGGTGGAGACTTCACTTTCCGAGGCTACAAACAGGCGCCACCATTTTCGCACGGCCACACTGGTACTGCTTTCGCAGAAAAAAAAAACTAAGCTACGGTGATTATAAACTGGCTTTTCGCTTGCCACAGGTTATTTTTTTTTATTGAGCCAAATTTCTATATGATTCAACGTATACACTGATCACCGAAGACTCGAGACCAGCTCCTTTTTACTCTGTTCGGGTAGTTATTTTGCACCGCCAGAAGGCGACCGTCAGTTGCTTACGGTGCATTCTCGCCAAGCACGTCTTCGATGTTCTGGAAGAAGATGTGAAAATGAACTGGATAAGCGGTGCACTGGGAGCTTTAAACAATAAAAATACCCTCTTTATCTCTTTTAGGCCGGTTTGTTCGCTTTCTCAGCTCCCCGTCGAAAACATGCCACCGGGCGGCGGGTTAAGCCGTATGATCGCCCTAGCGGCCAATTGGGACCTGTGCGCTGTCAGCGGTGCATCCGTGCATCCGCTTCATCAGATAAGCCTAAAGCACTGTTCCGCCCACAGAAAAAGACAAGCAAGAAACCAGCCCCGACGGAGGCGTCACCTTTTCGCACCTACGCAGCCGCCGACAACCATGCCGACTGTCTCGAGAGCGTTCGCCGGGTGCGTACTGAAGAGAAGGCGATTCCTCAAGCTTTCGGCCTACATCATCTCGCTGGTAAGTGCACTACACCCTTCTGTCGATATTAATCCAACGATGGAAGTTCTGGTTTTTCGCGCCGTTGAAGCTTCACCTGTGCTGAAGGCTAAACTGCAAGTGTATCAAAGTGCTAGCGAGGAACTGCCTGGAAAATTTTTCATGACGAACTTTGATACCATGTCAGTGACACGGGCACGAGTAGCGGAGAAGAGCTGACTGACATTCAAGTATGCTTTGGTAAAAAAAAAGAAGCCAAGCTGCAGAAAGGAGCATTTACAGCACAGCATCAATACCAACGATCATCAGTGGAACAGCAGAACATCAAAAGATATCGTGGCCGGCTTCGTATTCGCATTTATATTTTCCAGTCATGCTTGCTTCGATGTGAGAAAGGGATCACGAGATGGCTCGTGCTTGTGTGCAATGTTGTAGAATGTTGGAGCATGCAATCGCCTCGCGAGAACAGTGACGAACACCGAGACGCACGTCATGTGAGCTGCGGTCGCGATCGTAAAGGTGAAGTGCGCTCGACATGTTCTAACGCAGCCACACGGGGACAGATTTCACAGTTAAGACAATCAGACTATTAAAAGGCTATGAATTGCCGCCGCGGTGGCTCAGCGGTTATGGTGCTCGGCTGCTGACCCAAAAGACGCGGGTTCGATCCCGGCCGCGGCGGCTAGAATTTCTTTGGAAGAGAAATTCTAGAGGCCCGTGTACTGTGCGATGTCAGTGCACGTTAAAGAACCCCAGGTGGTCGAAATTTCCGGAGCCCTCCACTACGGCGTCTCTGATAGCCTTAGTCGCTTTGGGACGTTAAACCCCATAAACATAAACCAAACCAAAAGGTTATGAATTAATCGAGCATCAAGCGGACTGCATCACTGCATTGCTTATTTGCCCCGGCAGCCCCGTCTTGACTCTGCCGCGTCCATTCCGAGCTTACGGGGCGGGATGGGGGTGGCTCGTTCGATAGTGCATGAGCGCGCGGTGGCGGCTAGTTCCGTGCATGTGGTTCACGCAACTCGTTTTTGTTGGAAGCAAACGTAAAAGTCGTAAAAGTAGTGGCGAGCGATGCGCTGTAGGAAGAGTGCGTCCAGTAACGATCTTCATTTTTAGATTTGGGACGAAGCGTAATCACGGAAGCACGCTTATCGGATCAAAAAGGAGCCCTGTGCTTAATAAACAAAAGTGGTTCGGAAGATGTGAAAAATGGGCAATACCTCTGAAACGTTGGCTTTAAAAATTTATGCTGCTACACAACTCGAAATTTCCATTCATGTGCGCCTGCAGCTTAGCTGAACAATACTTGAGGACTCGGCAACATGGTTAAAACAGGAGGCGGGAAAGTGTGACTGTAAAGTCTTGCTGCCCGGAACGCTATTTTATTATTCGTAATTTATTAATCCTCAAATAGCCTCGATCGAGGTGTGACATTGCCTCGATCTTAAACGTCAGTAGAAAGATTAGCGAGTACACTCTTAATCTGGTTCCACTTATGTTCCACATAAACTGAGTTGGCTCACCAGTTTCACTGGAACAAGGGGGATTTTATCTGGATCACACTTAATTATGTGGAACCATAAGAATTTTTCATTTATATTTGTTTTTCTTTATGTGGAACAGGCCGTCCCGCAACGAAGCATGCAGGCTTAAGTGGAACTTGCTGGTTGTTGAACTTATTTTGATCCGCTTATTTCTCACACGTTCCACATAAGATCTCAGACCGCACGCTTGAGAATTTTCTGCATTGCAACCTTTGTCTACACCCCGCAGCGTAATGCACCACGAGGATACTGTTATGGGTCAATGCGCTGCTATATTTGTATATACGCCACCAGAACCGTTTTCACTTAGAGTTGTGGATCGATTCGGCCTCGCCCTACCATCAAAAATAGCCACGGTTAGCTTCGTTGGGAGAGCGACTGTCCCGCAGATAATGGTGGTCCCGGGTTCGCTTCCTGTTCAGGACTGAATTTTTGAAGCGAAAGCTTTACTACGCCAGGTTTTCAAGAGAGCAGCGCCAGTGAGTTTATCCTTGAATTTCCCCTATTGGTTGGGAGAGGTCATGTGACCTACTGACGTCATCACAATCTGCCCAACATGGCAGATGGCAACAGCACCATCGGACTGTGAGTAACCTCATTACCGTGGTAGGTGGAGATTAAATTGATTATTGGTTTGGCTTGGTTTGTTTTATGGGGTTAACGTCCTGAAGCGACTCAGGATATGAGAGACGCCGTAGCAAAGGGCTCCGGAAATTTCGACCACCTGGGGTTCTTTAACGTGCACTGACATCGCACAGTACACGAGCCTCTAGAATTTCTCCTCCAAAGAAATTCGACCGCCGCGGCCGGGATCGAACCCGCGTCTTTCGGGTCAGCAGCCGAGCACCATAACCACTAAGCCACCGCGGCGGGCTAAACTGATTATTGGCTGAGAGGCCACCTAACCTTTTAACTAACCAGCGACGCAGAGTGGGAGGCTTCTCCAACTTCGGCACTGGACGCGAAGATGGTTTCAACTGAGATGGAGCGCCGGAACACTGACTTTGTGATCAGACTCAGCGAGTGTGACGACTCGGCTACGCGTGCATTTCATCGACGCTTTACCGACAATTCCTTCGGCAGTGTGCGTGGCGTTTGTGAACGTAGCCATGCAAAGGAAGCTTTAGCTTCTCACCATGGCTAGCCAAAGTTTAAACCACAGCTCATTTTTCTTGAAGCATCGCATTTTTTTTGCCTATTTTTTATTATTGCTTTTGCCCCGTGCTTTCGCCGAGTGTTTTGAGGACGTCTGCCGCGCGAAATCATTCAACAAGGAGCGGGATAGATGATGACCTCTTACCGTCTTTGAGCGTCACATTGTGCTCTAGCTTATAAACGCCTTTTATGCACCCACGGCCACAGCACATAAAAGGCCCCCTATACGCAATAAGCAGGGTGTCTTGCAACTTCTCGTAACATTTTAGTGTAGGATGTTAAAACATCCATTTCGTCTTTGGACTCTAAAGTGAGAGTTCCATATCATTGCAGCAGAAAGCTTGAATATTGTACAAATGCGTTGCTTTACACATCCGTCAATGCGACCGTAGTTTTCTTTTTATTTCAAACGTATACCACGATACCCACACCTAAAGCGCAGCAGGGACCGGAAGATTGCAATGCATGACCATTACGCTCGAAACGGCAGAAATATTAAAGAGCCACTGACGCTCTTTCCAAGATCGCGGCACTGAACCATGGTAGCGGCGTGCGCATTTAGATGCCCGCAAAATGCTAAAACAGCCCTGTGCTACGCAGTGTTAGTGCATGTTACTGAGCCCAGACGGCAGAAATTACTTCCGCGCCATCACAAAGTCGTCAACACCGCCCGCACACACAGCCCTTACGGAGCTCGGTAGTATGACGCAACTAACGTTCATGTGCGTGCAACGGAACCCGTCATGACCCGCGCCGACGGCCCCGGACATGCAGGAGCCCGAAAAACATAACCCCATAGTAAAGAAAAGTTCCTCCCTTATAGTATCATTCTTCGTTTGAGTGAGAGACCGGAACTCTATGGTTAAGGACGGTTCAAATTCAATGCAAAGAATGGTTTGCTTTTATAGTTTTGTTTTTCAGTCTTTATTATGCAATGCGTTGTTTACTGCGTTTACATGTGCTGGATATTGTATGTTTTGTTGACCCGTTGTGGTGGCTTAGTGGCTTTGGTGTTCGGCTGGTTCTCTCAAAGTCTCCGGATTAAATCCTGGCCGCGGTGGCCGCATTTTGAAGGAGGAGAAATCGAAAATTCCGGTCTGCTGTCCGATGCCGACGCACTTTAGAGAGCTCCAGGCGGTCTAAAATAATCAGAGGTCCTCAATTGTACGGCTTCCCCGATAGCCCATGCACCGCTTTCGGGCGCCAAAGATCACGTCCAATACCGTACCGTACCGTACCGTGCCGTGCCATACCGTACCGTGCCGTACCGTGCCGTGCCGTGCCGTGCCGTGCCGTGCCATACCATACCATACCATACCATACCATACCATACCATACCATACCATACCATACCATACCATACCATACCATACCATACCATACCATACCATACCATACCATACCATACCATACCATACCATACCATATTGCTACGTATCATTTGTCCCCCAACTTCACGCACTTTTAGCGTGAACGTTCCCAGACACTATTAGAGCGTGTGAGGGTAGGGGTCTCGGACTCAAAGGAGATGCCCTCGACTCAGCGTGGCAAGCTCAGCGGAGTCCAGCTACCAAGTGACAATAGGTTTTTGGTCGTTTGGCGCCCAGCTTTCGCCGGTCGCAAGCCAGAGAATGGGTCGGAGCCGAAGGTTGACAAACAAAACAGTTTATACAGCAATGAGACGATACAGAGGATTTCACAATCAAACAACACATACAAAGTGATTAACAAAATAATGCAGCTCGTGCAAACTTACTCAACAGAGAATTCAATACAAACGAAATATTGCGCCTAAAGTGCACAAACACAAGAAAGAGGCAAACAAACAAAACACAGTTTGCTAACCGGGCACTGCCACAGTCCGACGGCCAGAGGTCCACGACGATGCCGTCCCGCAGACTGGCGCGCGCTGCCTCGTTGGTCTGTGGCTGGGCCGATTGGTGTTGTCGCGGGAGTCGAGCGGGCGCACTTCGATGAAGCTAAACGGCGGCTCGGGCTAAACAGACAGCTGTCAACGCCTTTCGTATATATATGCTCGCTCCGCGTCTGTTAGTTCTTCGGGCCAAGGCAGGCGCGCACACACAGTGTCGGCCGTGCAGTCTCGTTCTCCTCGCGCCGGGCGCGCGGCCCCAATGGTCAAAACGCCGGGAGTGGCTTCGAGGAGCTTCCAGAAGGTTCTGTCGTGGCGCCGCCGCCGCCGCGCCAGTGAAGAGGGGTAGGACATCTCTTAGCGCACGCAAGGCTATGCCCTCTCCGTCGACATCGCGTGGAAACGATTCGGACATTATAGAACAATGGACGGCAATCCCCCCGTGCCCAGAGATGTAAAATTTCAAGAAATTTTGAATGGCGTGGAAAAAACCATTTTCTTCGGTTTTCTTTTCATGAAAAATTGGAAATTTTTCAAAACGTATCAAAAACAGGTTTATTTGCAACAGCACAACGATCAATAATAATTTTCCGAAGTTCAGTCGAATATGCTGTTATAGATGTCATATTGTGAAACGAACTTCTTGTTCTATTGCACCGCGAAGATAAGTAATGATTTGCACTTCAGGCGAATATGGAGATATAAATATCATATTTGTGGAACGAACTTCTTGTTCTACTGCACCGAGAAAGGGAACATGAAAACTGATCTATAAGTCACTCCATATCGGACTCAGTCACTGTCGCTGGATGCGGCACTACGCGCAGCAGCATGACCTGAAGCTGTGTCCACAGCTAGGTTCGACTGCACATACACAAGCTTTCGAACGCGTTCCCCTGAAAGCCTGTTGCGAATCCTTGTTCGCACGTTTCCGAAACGGGACCAGTTTCGTTCGCAGCTGGCGGTTGATGGTGGTATCTGCAGCAGTCGGCAAGCCAGACGAGTAAGCGGCTGGTTGGTGCAAAGGCCTTGCCACCAGGTAGATCGGGCCACGCGCATCGCTGAGTCCCAGACCCCTGTCCTGGATCAAATTTCTGCGGATGTCCTCTACTCTGCTACGTTGGAAATCAAGAAGCTAGGCTTGTATTTGGCTAAAACCACTTACGCGCACAGCAGCACATGTTATTTATGCCATGTGTGCCACGCTGTAGAATTTGCAGCCATTCTATTCTACTTCAGCCTTGACTTCAAGTATTAGTGTGTTTTTAAGTCAAGCCTGGATCTTATATGTGACCTAACCTTCAACCCGCGTACTCGCAGCAGGAACGTTTTAAAAGTCCTTCCTGGCACCGGCGATGACGACTGCTCTCCAATCGTTCAACTATGCACACTGTAATGGTTTTCAAAGCAAAATCAAAAGCCTAAACTAAAAGCAAGCAATTATAAAACCTTGAAATTGCATTGTGAAATTTTGGATGTTTCTTTCCGTTTTTCCTCGTCTGAAAAAAAAACGAAAAAACCGTTTTTTTTTTTCAATATTGCAGTCTTTTTTCGGGCCTTCACATCTGTACCCGCGCCGCGTCGCCGAGCAGTGGTGGAGGGGGCAGCCACACAGACACAAAGCTAGTCGCTCTCCAGGGGTTTCCTTCTCCCCCTTTTACGACCTGCGCTGGCGAGATGCGTCCGCACGGCGCTGTTTTTGTTTTTTTGTTTCAAAAATGCGCCAAATTTTGTGACATCATTGTAGTGTCCGTTCGTTCGCGCTGAAGGCCCGAAGGAACGGGGTGTTATCATTTTTATTCGTGACTCGAGAAGCGACCGGACTAATCTGGATTGATCACAGCCATGAAGAACTGCATCTGCGTTTTTCCAGATTACTGTAGTTGATTTTGACCTGTTATCTCGAAGTTTACTTGCCGGCTTTAAATTGAGCGATGCAGCGAGCGGCAGAATTCGTAGTTAGACGACTGACGAGCACGTTTGTTGCTTACGCCGCTGCCGTGCTGTTTATTTCTTTTGCGGGCGCAAATAAGCCCAGATAAAGAGCTTTGTTTGCAAGTCTCGTTGCTGTCTTCCTGACCGCTGGACTGCCGTCACTACAACGTGACGATATACCATACCATACCATACCATACCATACCATACCATACCATACCATACCATACCATACCATACCATACCATACCATACCATACCATACCATAGCATAGCATACCATACCATACCATACCATGAACACCGTATTATAGTGGACAATAAAAAACGTTATATTGCGCGTGTATGTCGTATTGCTTGTTTCGAAAGTTCTAAATTCACGGCCAAAATATTATTGTTATTCTCTGGAGCCATCTGCATTACAGCATGCGTTTCTTGTTTTATTTTTCCTTTCCCTGCTGGGTCTCTCATTCTGGGGTAATGGTTTTATTCACGTGTGTATGTTAGGAAAGATGTATTGTGGATTGTTTTTACCCCCCCCCCCCACACACATAATTACGATAATGCACTAATGGCGGTGCATGTCATCATCACCAGTCTGACTACGTTCAATGCAGGGCAAAGGCCTCCTCTATATCTCTGCAATTAACTCTGTCCAGTGCCAGCTACGGCCATGCCCGATCCCCGCATGTGTCACGTTAATAAATGAACAAGGCATGCATCTCGGCTTCGGGATTCGAGCTCTTGTGGGCGAATTAAAAGAGTAACGCTGATAACCTGTAATAATTTCATTAATGTAATAAATTCATTCCACAAATCAGGTATAGATTTGCATACAATTTCTGTACGAACCCTACGCAAACATTTCATTAACAATCCTTGCTTACAATAACAGCTAAAAGTGTTATCTTGCCTTTTGTTTTACCTCTTGTGACTATCAAGTGTGCGTGCATTAATTTTGAATACTGTGCTTTCTGCGAGTTTTTTTTTTGTTGTTATTCTATCGCTGCCTGCACTGTAGGGAGGCTGCGGGCTTCAGTCAAGTCGCTTGTCAAGCGGCTTTTATCCGCAGTCTCCCCCATCACTGATGAAAATAAACAAGTTATTATTAAATAAAAAAAACGAAACAACAGAAAAAGCAGTGCCAAATGTTGTCGGTGGCTTCTTATGGCGTATTGTTAAAGGGAGCGTGTGCGTGTCTGCGCAGGCCAGTGGCCTGGTGGTCGCCGTGCTCGGCTACGCCTCCCTGACGCGGCTGAACGTGCTCAGCGTGGAGAGCCAGCGCTGGGGTCTGCACGGCCACCAGCGCCACCTGGCCGCGCTGGCCGTCGCCACCGTGGTGCTGGGCTCGGCGTGCGCCCTGGCCGCCGTCCTGGGCTGCGTGGACGCCCTGCTGGCGAGGAGGCCCCACCTGGCGGTGAGTGACGGACTATGCGAGCACTTTACTCCTCCACGGGCGATAGGAAAGCAAAAAATTGGAGGCTTATCAAGGTTAAGCCCAGTGGATGCGAAGCATGTCCTTAGCGTTTGGAGGCATCTTGACCACATACACGCCCGGCGCAAAGACGCTGGCGCGGTTGCGGGCACAGAGACTGACGCGACGGCGGGCGCGCGCCGCCTCATCCCTGGCGTGACGTCACATATCACGTGATGCAGCGATGGTGGCGCCGCTGCCGCGTCGCGCGCGACGGCGCGAACCGAAGCGTGGAGGCATGGAGGAAAAAAACTAAGGAGGGAGCATGACGTCACGCGGCCAGCGTTCGCAAGCCGAGTGTTTTGGTTGTTTTGAAGTCGTTTTCTCCCTGTTTTTCGCTCTCCGAGCCGGTCCTTTATGTTTCGATTCCGGTATGTTTTAGTGCGCGCGTATGTGCGACCCGCGGCGCGGGCGTCTACAGCAAGGAAGTTGATCTACAGTTAGTCTGCCGCGCTAATCGGCGCATGCGCGCGCGCAGCGGCGCTAGGCTATACCGCACGCTATCACGTGGTGCGATCACGGGGGGACACGCTCTCTTTTTTTTGCTATATCTTTACTTGCTAAGACTAGGCTTCAAGATTGTCGCCGGACGCTCCCTCCTGTTTTTTTTCCTCCATGCGTGGAGGCCTCCGCCGGGCGACGTCCGACGGCGCGATATGAGGCCCCATCTGCAGCCGGTGAGACGTCATCACGTGACGTCACATCATGTGATCTCACTTCAAGGTCAATGGTGGCCACCGCCGGGAGGCGACCGACGGCGCGATATGAGGCCCCATCTGCAGCCGGTGTGACGTCATCACGTGACGTCATGTCACGTGACCTACTTGAAGGTCACTTGAAGGTCAATGGTGGCCACCGCCGGGCGTCGCGCGAAGGCCCGAAACCTACGTTAATATGCTTCGCATAAAAAATGACGACCGACACAGTATGATCTTAGCGACTCTGGCGAGGAAGTGACAGCTCCCTCTGCGCTATATATCCGTTGGAGGGACGTCCGCCAGTTATGCCGTAAGAGGAAATGGCGCGTCGGAGGCGATTGGGGGGGGGGGGAAGGTGTGTGCTCCGGGTATCTGTAGTGCACTGTGCACGCCGTCATCGCACTCGCCGCTTTGAGACGCCATACTTTTGGGACCGTCTCTCGGCCTCAACAACGACGGCGACGGTTGCCGACGGAATTTCTCTAATGGGGCTAGCGAGGCTTTTGCCTTAAAAGTGATATTGGCTATTACTAACGGCCTGCTACCAATCTAATCCGTAATAAGGGAGTAATTACTCATTGGTATCCACCCGAGCGCAGCCATGCGGCTGTAAAGGAAAGCTATACAGCTTTCTCAGAAACTTCGTAAATAAAGGAAAATTCGTCCTAGTCCGGGTTTCGAACCCGAGACCACCGCTTCACCGGCACAGTCGCTCTACCAACTGACTAACCGGGACGACAAGCTTATGGTAGGGCGAGAGCGATTTGATCAATAACTCGAAGTGGGAACTGTGTTGGTCAAATCCGTAATAGCTATAAAGTTCACTATTAGAATTTAGTTGATCATTCAACTAGTTAACATGATTGGCCTGTTTTTTGACGTCCACAAGCACTCGCAATAATATGCCACAAAACGCTTCTTTTTACCTCAAAAGCCCCTAGTCTTTAAAATTAGGGGCGGGCTTCCCTGAAACACCGTTATATTTTTGATCTACGTACAGGTGCAAAGCGAGGACAATAAGGGCGCCTGTTCTGTGCACTGTTTTCTCGGAGCAGTTAACCGCGCCTTGTGCCCTCAGTTTGTCCGCAGTGGACGGAAGGAATTCAGTGATTGTTGTGATACAAGCGTTTTCGTTTGGGTCGCTTCATCTTCTCGTCTGATTGATTAAAATGAGGGCGAGGGCACAAATTACGAATTGAAGAAGCGCTTGGGGTACGGCTAGTGGTAACTATATTGCGCGGGTGGTGCGCTGCTTGAATCTACACAGGAACACAGTTAACGAGGCAAGACACAGTCGGTTAAGCGCATTCTACCAACTGATGGTTTATTCGGTTGCAGCAGAAAAAAGACAACATGGGCACGTGACATTGGCTTGACTGTAAAAGAAAGATAACGGAGAAACCACAGCAGTATAATCAGCTAGTGCATGAGCTGAAGAAATAAAATAAATAAAATAAGAAAAAAACTCGACAGAGATGGTTAAGACAGCTTAAATGTGGGATTGCGAAACCATTACTGTTTTTTTGCGCGTATGACACCGCCAGCAACAATGTACGACGAACGGTGTCATCACAATTTTGATATGAAAATTTGAGAAGGCATACAGTTGAAGGTACGTATGTCGTCAGTTCGAATCTCTGTCGCAAGCTAGCCTCCAACTTGACTACCACAATGAACATATATGCGACGAGAAATCGTATCACACCATCCGGAGCCCTCGACTACGAACAGTTACGTCACAATTTTGGTATAAATGTTGGGAAAAGTGGCACAACATGGAGGTCTTCCAGTGGCGAGTATATACGAGTATAGATGAACGACAGAGGAAAGACGCGCGTCGCAGCAACAACCGCGTCCGCCGAAGCGGACGGTCCTGAAAAAACAGGTAAAGGCCGATTCACACGACGGACCATTCGCCCGCGGCCCGCGCACTACGTGTGCATACGTCAGCACTTTGAGGGGTGCGCTGTCGGCCGCCATCCATCCATGCATCCAGCGCGCCTCTCAAAGTGCTGACGTATGCACACGTAGTGCGCGGGCCGCGGGCGAATGGTCCGTCGTGTGAATCGGCCTTAAGCGGCCGAAGTTGCGATCTCTCCACCACCTATCTGCACGTGGCAGCGGTGCTATCTGCACGTGGCAGCGGTGGTGGCTCGGCTGGAGCCAGTTGGCAGGCCCGTGCACTTTCCTTTTCATTCTTCTCTCAGTCACAACAACAACAACAACGACAGCAACATGAACGACATGTATCGGATTGTTTGAAGTGGTGGTGCTCAGCTTGCTGCGTGCGTCATACAGTGGCTTGATTACGTCACCCTTTTTTATTGCCATCGCTGGGATCTTTGTACCATCTGCGAGTACACACGCACGCATGCCGCCTGCTTTTCTCGTTGTGGGACTAGTGATGCTTTCGCAATAAAACGAACAGGGATGAAGGAAGAACTAGGATAGCATTCTGCGAACGACCACATCCCATGCACATGCGTTGGTGAAATACATTTTATTTTTTATCGCTACGCAGCATGCCTATCTTTTCTGGCTAAAGGCAATTGACGGAGAACTAGCATAACCACTTTCCATACCTGACTCCGTTCGGACGGCTTCGAAGACCTCGCCTTTTTTTTTCTTAAAGGGGCTCTGAGACACCTTCCGAGAAAAGCACCAACTCTCTCAACCAATGCATTGTGTTGTCATGAACACCTGAGCCGAGTAATATACTTCTACACGCAGCAGAGAACCCACAATCACGCACGAAAGTTGGCGAGTCCTCTCCGGCGACTTTTTCATTCTCGGACCCTTCTCTGTTGCTTGCACCTGCGTAGACAAGTTGAGAGGTGGCTATTGCTTATATTCTTTCAGACATCAGGCAGATATCGTGGCCACGGAAAATAAGCCACGTAGCTCCGGCGGGTCAAAAAGTGACTAGAGGAGAGGGAAAGGGGCGAAAGAGCTGATATTGAAATTTTTACTGCAGATAGCTTAGCTTCTACAAAGCGCGTTAAAAAAATTCTTGCTGGACAACATTCGTGAAGCGGGGTGCTTTAACATCCCAGGCATACCACAGCTTTATTGAGCCCCTTCCAGAGCCACTCCCGTCCCAAAATTAAGATCTTCTCAAATAAAGGATGACACTTGTGCTCTATGTTGCTCAGCAATTCATCGTGAATGCGGAAAGCGTGTCAGACTTTCGCGAGAAGCGCACCCAAAATCAGAAAAAAAATGAATCTTTTTTTTTCTGTTACGCCATGCAGCTTTGGCGAATGTTTGTGTATTCTTGAACGACTTTTCAACGGCATAATGATGCGTAGGATTTAGATGCGAGTTATATTTTATCTTCTGTTTTAAAGCGACGTTACTCGTTAAAGCGAGCTCAGCAAAGCACGGTGGTTTTCCTTTCCAGCTCGATATCACCGCGGGCATCCTCATCCTGGCTCAAGTGGGGGTCGCGTCGGCTGGCTTCACCCTGATGATATGGGTGAGTGAGAGGGGTACTTTTCCTTGCGAAGTGCAAACGCCAGTAGTTTCATCGATTGGGCTACTCGTCCAGAGCATCTGTCGATGAATGCCCATACAGCAGTCGCTTAGCCATCTTATTTGTCATAGTTGCTCTTAATTTTACCTTGTACCGTTTCGGACAGGTGTATCTATCGGCGAAGCTCACCTGAACGCAAAGCTATTAGTGAAGTAAAAGGCGTCCTATAAATCGAGTGGTCGAAAGCTAAACGCAGAAATCCGTATTCGTTTTATAAGTGACGTGGGTAGTCGGACGTACTTTTTATTTCGTAATGGGGTCGAATGAAACAGGAGATACCACGGAGGAGTGTTATAGTATCGCCGAAGGGGGTTAGAGGTAGCTCATGTGCAGAATGTACATTTTTGGTCTCACACCCGGCCTGTTTTTTGGGAGTACCTGCCTTATGCACAACAATGGAGTCAGGGACATTTGCACGACGCGAAGTTTATTGCGACCTTCATTATTTTTTTTTCATATATCCATTGAGGAGGCCATTTAACACATTGGCAGACAAATTCTTCGCATTAGGTGTTATAGCATTGCCAAAGTAAACTTCATAATCGGCTCGCGCACAGTTGACGGGCTCTACGAACCTGAGACTGCAGTTTTCGTCAACAAGGACTCCGCGAACACAATCTGAGGAACCTTATATATTGACCAATCAGTATCTAAAAACAAAGCTGGTTTTGACGCAAAAATGGGTGTAGCTAGGCGAAGAATAGGCAGAGATGTCCCTGAAGAAGTTCGTGCAGTCGACAGCTCGAAACAGGAGTTCGTCCCATATGCTCACTTCCAAGTGGAGGACATTCCCAACCGATTTGGGCAACCCAAGGCAAAGACGTAGAGCGCGCCTCTCAAGAAGAACCACAGGTTATAGTTGTGCATCTTGGACAGTCGGAGGATAGAACAAACGAAGTTTGGTACTGATGTTATGCAGGGTGTCCAGGCTAATTCAGCCAATGGTTGAAAGATAAAATATTTGAGGTAGGCCTGGGAAACCACTTACATACACTTACCAACCAACTTGCGCATCATAGGCAATTTTTTGTTTGGCAATTAATTAATTGCCAAGTAAGATATTTTCTCTGAATGCGTAAATATTGACTTTAGACAGCAAATGTGAATAGCGAAATTGGAGAGCACCTTCAGAAACTCAATTCTTTCTGTTTGCGATAAAGAAAGCCTCACGTGTGTCTTTTTTCCGAGCTCCAAAGAAAGTGAGCGAAATACAAAAAAAAAATCACGTGACTAGCGCATTCGCGCGCCACGATTGTGCTGCTCTCCATCCTCGCGTGAGTGAACGAAATCAGCTGCTGGTATGGCACGACGACCCCACTGATCCGGCAGGCCGAAATGTCGACGGTGGTTGCACCGTCACGCTTACAGACTGGCTCGCGTGGGCGTCGCAACCACCGCCGACATATCGGCCTACCGGAGCAGTGGGGTTGTCGCCCCATACCAGCAGCTGATTTCGTTCACACAAGCCAGGATTGCCGCCGCGGTGGCTCAGTGGCTATGGTGCTCGGCTGCTGACCCGAAAGACGCGGGTTCGATCCCGGCCGCGGCGGCTAGAATTTCTTTGGAGGAGAAATTCTAGAGGCCCGTGTACTGTGCGATGTCAGTGCACGTTAAAGAACCCCAGGTGGTCGAAATTTCCGGAGCCCTTCACTACGGCGTCTCTCATAGCCTTAGTCGCTTTGGGACGTTAAACCCCATAAACCAACCAACAAGCCAGGATTGAGAGCAGCACAATGGGGGCGCGCGAATGCGCTAGTCACGTGATTTTTTTTTGTATTTCGCTGACTTTCTTTGGAGCTCGGGAAAAATGATACACGTGAGGCTTTCTTTATCGCAAATAAATGGAATGGCGGTTTCGGAAGGTGCTCTCCAACTTTGGTATTCACATTTGCTGTCGAAAGTCAATATTTGCGCATTTAGGAAAATTATCTTAATTCGGAATTAATTACCTAGATGCGCAAACCGGCTGGTAGGTGTATGTAAGTCATTTCTCTGGCCTACCTCAAATATCTGATCTTTTAACCCTTGGCTAAAGTTAGCCTGGACACCCTGTATAACGCTCGAGGAGAAACCTTAGTGCCACTACTTATACCGAATTTCATTTCCGAGCCTCGTAACTCGTCCAACAGCAGTCATCCTGCTTCTGATATCCGGCCGTAAGCCTAACCGAGGGTCGTATATGACACCCAGACAGGCTACCGACTCAATCTGTGGGTCTGGATCCCAGCGATACATTAATGACATGTAAAGAGGGGGCGCTGGTGGAAAGCGAGAAGAGTACTGTTGTTAACATCAAGATCTCAATTTAAGTTGTCCAGCAAGATCTCCGGAGCATTTAGGTACGCTTGCAGCAAGTCGCCACAGTCTCGCATCACCTAGGCCTGTTCTTCATTCACACAAAGGCGGTTACCGGATCGGTCACGTGACCAGTCCCTGCGTGAGCCTAGCGCTACCTTAGTTGTCTTCGGCTGTGGATTGCATGCGCCTAGCACCAGCTATACCGCACCAGCTGCGGTTGTTAACGGGTGAAAGAAGGCCATTGATTTTGATCTCCAGCGTTTGGCATTGCAATTTTTCGAAATTGGACGAAAAGACAGAGGCTCCGAGGCAATTTCCCCTGTAAACATATTCTGTTCATGTGTCGTCCTTGGGAAAACCTACACATAAATGCGCCTATCCTGCTAGTGCATTTACGGACTTCTAAAGAATGACAAGAACGCACAAAGATTTTAAAAGACATCTTTAATTTTCGATGTTTGTTCTAGAATTTATGATAAAATATAGCGATACGCGCATGTATGTTGTTTTTACTTCAAGCAGAACGTCACATATCTTTGGAAATACCGCGGGATGTTTTCGAAATGCCAGAATCCCCTGCCATAAAGCGGGTGCTACACGCCTGTATGGATTCACGTTCTGTTTGACCGCAGGCCACGTCTGTTTTTCAACTTTTAACCACTGCCTGGTGTGCAGTGAACGCTTGTTAGCTTCGTGCTTATTTCTGTTCCCATGTCTTCATATTAAGAGTAAATTCACGCAGTCCTTCAGGCTATACACGCCAAAAGCCTTGGGATGCGAAATGTGGGAGTATCTTAAAATCTATCTTTATCCTTTGCATATTCTGAATGAGAAAATGGGCTTGCAAGTTATCTGCGCATTTGGCACGTGACCAGTATCTTCCTTCCTTTGTTGGCACGAGGGCGGGGCCACGTTAATCTACAGCACTAAAGACCAGCCACAAGTACACAACCATAAGACTTGCCTTTCTCGTGCAGAGTGAAGCAAACTGGCCAGGCGAACATCTTTATAAAGTGACGTTTTGCTAAGCAAATTAATGAAAACTGATAAAATTGCAGCGTTGGTCAAAAAATCCCAGGCCACAGGGTATGCTTTTCATCGGTATAACCTAACACTTACGATGCCGATGAAGCTGTCAAGGTTCTCAGAGGTGAGAACGATACTTCTTCTGCCGTCTACAGATATGTTGAGCTTCGGAGGTGCCGTAATTGCCTTACTATAGTGCTCAAAAGAGGCGTCTATTGCGTGCAAACTTTTGACCGACCCTGTACGATCTGTTCGCTTTAGTTGCTACAAAGCCGACATCTGTACAACGCAGTATTTTTAAAACTGCCGACATATAACTTCGTTGCGTTCCTTTGCTCATTGAAAGCGGCCTTGAAAAGCACCATGCCGTCCGCACTAGGTGAAAGCTAAAGAGTGTGCAGCATGTCCTGTGCTTAAAAGCAGCAACAGAAGTTCGAAAAAGTCATTAACCCTTAAGTGATGCATATGCAACCTTGCAGGTTAGGAACGACATCCCGCCCGGAAGAACCAACTGCAAGGTGAGTGTACCCTCACAGACTATGCTGGTGGTTTCCACACAATTCTATTTGCGGGCTGCGCAAGGAACGAAAGAAGGATTGAATTGAATTGAAGGTTCGGCGGGTAGATATGAAAATTAGTTAGGCTAGTTGGTTTCTGCATCCCATAGCAGCAGCGCAATTGACGAGATGAAGCAGGGAGGACACAGAGCTGTGTTGTGTCCGGAGAAGCAGGACGGTTGCGAGTATGTGACGCATGCATTTAAGCATGAGCTGTGTTGTTTGACGCTCGAGTGTACATACTCCAACACGCGTCGCCTTGTGCATCATGTCCCTTCCGCACCGTGTCGCCGGCGTTCTAACCATGTGTACAGACTAGCGTAATTTGAAGGTTATAGCGTCAGTTTCGCCTAAACCGGATCGATAAGTATTTCGTGGTGTGAAGGTCGCTTAGTTTGCAAAAAAAAAAAAAAAGATTGCGCAGGATAGAGGAATACGTCGGCAAGCTGTGCTCATGTATTCCTTCCATCCTTCTTGCGTAAATAAGCCGCGTTAGGCTAATTTATTCCGAGTTGTTTAAGCTTGAAGGGATCGCCTTTAAATCGCGCCATGCGGTACACTGCTGTTGCAGCGTGCCAAGTTCGCCGAGCGAGCAACCTTCTCCGGCGCTCCAGTCAAAGCATAAACAAGCTGTGCCGTTATTAATGTGCAGCATCTCGGCGCAGCGCCAGTTGTATGCATGGTCTGTGGTGCGGACGCCGACAACAGCGCAGAACTGGGGAACAAGCTAAGAGCTAACGCTCTAAGTTACAAAGCATGCTGCAGAAACAGGAGGCCTGTTTATATCGTCTGCAACTTTGCGTCAATACATATGCAGAAAAGTTTTCAAAGGACACTCAGGACAACTCTATCAAAATATTATTCTCAGTAAAAATTTAATTTGTGGCTCTCTCTGGCTATGTTAACATTTTCAACATGAATAAATTTATCGGCGAGAAATTTGGAGTTTTAAATCTACCCGGCAGTTGATTCAAACTTATGACGCCCTTACGGAAAAAGGTTTGGTTTATTGGAGTTTAACGTTCCAAAGCGACTCAGGCTATGAGAGATGCCGTAGCGATGGGCTCCGGAAATTTCGACCACCTGGGGCTCTTTAACGTGCACTGACATCGCACAGTACATGGGCCTCTAGAATTTCGCCTCAATGGAAATTCGAACGCCGCGGCCGGGATCGAACCCGCGTCTTTCGGGTCAGCAGCCGAGCACCATAACCACTGAGCCACCGCGGCGGCTTAGGGATAAATGATGGCTTGCCCGTGTTTTGAAGCGAATTGCGGTGTAGTATAGCTTCTGGAATCTGCCCCCTAAAATCAGCGTCGACGCATACGTTTTACTCGCGAAATCGGCCGGTGATGGCGAGACATATATCTCGTTTTTGGTCTTTTCGAGCTTATAAATGCTCTGTTTTCGATTAGAGTGGTCTCTTTGTGATTGAAACTTTTAATACAAACCGTAGCGATGTCCTAGGGGTCTGAGCTTACACCTGGCATGCAGGAAGTACCAGGTTTGAATCCTCATGTCGCTGGCTAGCCATCGGTTTTTCACATGATGCAAGCTTTCATCTTTCCTGTTACTCGACTTCTCTGGAGTGAAGTGCTTTGGAAAATGGGAATTTGACCCAACCTTGCGCAGAAGAAAAAGATTAGTCATGGCGCTCTTGGTCAAGCTGCTTTTTCATCATTAAATTCAAGGCATCATAATTTTTAATAGATCCATTTTGAGGTATTAGCAGATTCTTTATGATGAAACGGTGCGCTAACTAACCGAGAGTGTCCATTTAGCAGGCTTTTATACGTAGGAATGTTTCGGTACATTCATTTAGGGAGCCATACAGAAGCGTTCTTCCGAAACGCATATCCTGATTTACATTTACACATTTAGTTTAATTTCCGCATGTTAGGTGTTAGGCGTTAGTGTTATGTTTTCGGTTAATAGCATGCCATGAGCGTTGCCCTCTCATGCTTTCATCTTTTGATGCCAAGAATGAAAGCACTACCAGACTTTCCGCCTTCTTCCGTCGTGGAAAAGTGTCAACGATAGCTGCACTGTATGCACGTGGCTGGCACCTTTTTCTTTTTTGTGGGGGTTTTGGGGGGGGGGGGGGGGGGGTAGATGATAGCTTCGGATCTCGGAGTTGTGGGAGGCGTCCTGTCTAAGAAGCTACATGAATCACCTTCACTTTGCCACAGATTTCATATTCCTCAGTGCACCCGGTTATCTTTCTACTCTCGTGGCCCTTAAGGCTCCAGACCTTAATGAACAACTCTGTCATACTCGTCAGCTAGTGAATTCGAGCGTTTACCGTTACAGCGGCGACGTCGTTTATTGTAAAGTTCCTTATATACAGCTGTCGTATGACTCTATATAAGAAGGAGAGAAAAGTTCTACAGAGAGCCATAGGTAGCCGCGCATCTCGTGAAATGAACCCGCCAGATTTAAGAAGAAAAAAAGAAAAACGCGCAACTCCCTTTCGTTTTTTCCTTTTCTTGCCCGAGGCTCGTTTTCTTCTTCCCCCAAGGTCAACATCCGATCCTCCATACTTCTCTTCGGCCTTGCCCTGTCTCCTTAATTGTCTTCCCCGCAGCCACACCTCTGGTCCGGATGGTTGTCTCATCTACGACATCGTGTATAAGAAAGGCAAAAAAGTTTCTTTAGCAAACCCTCAGCATTTCTGTGCTCACATAAAGTCATACGAGCTGAAGGTTAAATGAGGGATCCATAGAAGTCTCGGAGAAAAGACGTGTGCTTCTTTTGTGAAGGAGAAACTAAGCGAATGAGAAACCAAATTACAATACTTGCATGAAACGAGGTTGTATAACTGCTTCGGCTTTTTTCATAGCAGCGAGCAAATACACTGTAGCGTTTTGTTCTCTTAGAAACCGCCCTTTGCTTACTTACGAGCAAAACCTTCAAAAGATTGTGGCAGACTAACTGACAGCAGTAGACAAAGTTACGGGGGAACTGCCCTTTCTCGCTTTTCTTTAGTCTCGTCCTAACAACGTCATCAAACGTGAACCATATCTCCATGATTAAACTCAGTTAGTGACTAACCGATGCGTCTGCGTTACATCTGATGACGGTGTGATCTTCGTCAATCCATGAATTTGGGCTAGTTGGTTTTGCATTCCAAGAATTTAGCGCACAAGAGACCAGAAGAAGAGACGACAACAAGAGCGTTGTTGTCGTCTCTTCTCGTCTCGTCTTGTGCGCTAAATTCTTGGAACGGTGTGATCTCTTATCTGCCCATATTGTCCTTGCTGCTCTCCAGGGTTGCCTACGGAACATCATATTCGTCTGTGCCAAACTCATTCCGGCCATAGGCAGCCTACTTTTGGGATCCACGGTGGCACAGGTAAGCTCTTAGTGGTACTGTTCGAGCAGTGAATATTTCGTTTGTGAAAACTGCTTATTTCGCCAATGACTCGTTTACTATAAAGCAGTTCTACTACAATTCTTTCAGGTAATTGGCAAACGGGAAGGAAAAAAATGAGCAAATTAATCAAGGCAATGCTTCCATTCGCAGATCGTTATCTATCTAAAGTCTCACCCGGCTTTCATCACCCTCCGAAGAAAAACGGGCAAATAACCCCAGCGACCTTTGGGCACAATAAGTGCATGCTTGAGCTTAACTTTCTATTTGTTACCAATTTCAGCAGTTCATACGTTCGCAGAGTATGGGAGTTAAGTAGGAGATAGTGACCTGCATTGCAGGGCAGGCAGTTGTCGAGAATTCTTTTTTTTTTCTCTGTTTTCAATTGCCGCCACGTATTTTGCGTTAGGTGACGAAAGCACAGTTCCCAGTCCGTGCCTCGATATAATTTTATGTCAAAAAACTTCAGAAAGTAACGCGTGCACTCATCCATAATCTATTCAGTACCAACTACCGCCAGTTTAGTGCTGCATTACTTTGGAGGTAACTGATGCCGCGGAATAGGTACTCTCAGAAGCGCGTAATGATTGAACAGGATGAGCAGGCGTCGAGAGGAATGACCAATATGAATATAGCCACCCTGCTGCGCGTGCAAGTTTTTTTCTGGCCTTTTTCTTGAGCCAGCACAACACTACCTTGATGGAAACACAGCATTAATAGCGCCATTTGAAGCATGGCTGACCGAAAAGCGCACAGAACGGTTAATAGCGGTATCTGCTTCGTACGAGGGCTTCTTGTTTTCCTCTGATATCAATGCATAGAACTATGTAAAAATACTTCCAAGACGGAACTGCTTGTATATGGCAAGGCTATTACGTGCCACAGATCTTGGGCTATCTTCAGCAACAGTACGGATTTAAAATTAAAAAAAAAACGCAACTGAGGTCTCTTCACTGGAAATTAATGAAAGGCTAATTGAAAACCTAGAAAATAAACTTTTAACAGTTGGCATATTTCTTTACATGAGGAAGGCGTTTGATTCGGTCAACCGTAAGACATTGCTGAAAAAGATGTAGTGTTATGGCGTACTGGGCGTTCCTTTAACTTTAGTTTCTAGTCGCCTTGACAGCTGACTTCGAACAGCTATCATAAACGGTATTTCGTTTGCGATCGGACAGATTGTGTCTGGTGTGTCACAGGGCTCAGTTCTGGAAACGACGTTGTTCTGATTGTACATTAATGATATCGTTAACCTTCGTCCAGTGGATGACATTGCAATCTATTCAGACGATACGAACGTATTTCTGTCTGGGCCAGATATTATTTTACAAGCAGCATCCAACAGTTGGTTATTCCAGTTGTCAGTTTGGTTCAAATCGAATAGATTAGAAATACATGTCAGGAAAACAAAGTACATATTGTTCACAGCCAAAAATAAGGCTCCCGGCCGCGGCGGTCAAATTTTGATGGAGGCGAAATTCTAGCCGCCCGTGTACTGCGCGATGTCAGTGCACGTTGAAGAACCGCAGGTGGTAGAAATTTCCGGAGCCCTTCACCACGGCGTCCTTCATAGCCTGAGTCGCTTTGGGACGTTAAATCCCAATAAACCAAAACAAAATAAGGAAATTCCGAATAGTTTTCAAATTTACTTCGAAGAAACCCTGATAACACGCGTCATCTCTGCAATGCTCCTTGGAGCTATTTCTAAAGAGCATTTGCTCTGGACAGAACACATAGATCACGTCTGCACTAACATTGCTCGCTCTGTTGGTATCCTAAACAAATTTCGCACATTTTTGCCTCGAAACTGCAAATTACAAATTTCACTCTAGTGTTTTCGCAGGTAGAATATTGTTTGCTGATCTGGGGAATGACTACCTCTACCAATCTTGCGAAAGCACTGATTCGACAAAAGAGAGCTATACAAGTGATTGATAATTTACATTACAGTCAGGCCCCGGAACCTTTACTTCTCGATCATAGATGCTTACCATCACAGCCGCTTAATATAAGAAACTTGCTATTTATGTCAGAAACCTTATGAAAGAAAACAGACCGACTTTTTAGACCACACATTTACTTGCCCAAACAGCATACCCTCAATGCCATGCATCCAAATCTCGTACAAACTACATGTTCCAAAAAACGAACGCACGTAATTCTTCATACAGAAAACACCTACAATTACTTAACTCGATTATCGCTACAAAATATGTCCAAGGTCAGATATAGGAACACTGTTCACGAAAATTTCTCATAGTTTAATCTGGTGTCTTCTCGACCTAATCCAGGTTAGTTGCGTTGTGTTTTGCATTATGCATGACTGATCTCATCGTTTCGTAGTCGCCATGTCCGCTGCATTGTACTTTGTATTACGGAAATTTTGTAGCATTGCCAAGCGCCACTTTCTTTTATTTTACATTGGGAAGAAAGGCCTTTATCAGACGTTTTTAGATGCCTTTAGCTTACTCTTTCTCGATTTGAAGTTTGTGTACTGTCAAAACGAATACAATAAATCAAATCGAATCAAATAAATTCAAATTTAGGACTGGACAGAGAAGGCCACGCGACATGCTACGTGCCGCTACGTGCGCTTCGCAGCCATGCGGTTTCGGTTTGATTACAGGGATGGTCAGAATTAGTTGCGTCAAAGCGCTGATCATATCGAGTTTTTGAAATTGTAAAAGAAATGATACCGCTCTTTCCGAAAACCTCGTAAAAGCTCAAGAAACAAGTTGATAATAGACTAATATGATGTACATAACCAGGTTTCTGGATAGTGCGATTAACCTGTTTTCAAATGTAGGCCGCCACTGGTAGCACTGATATGTCGCCGCAGAAGTAGCAAGCCTTTATGCCTCCAAAGTCAGTCATCTTTTAAATTTTCACTCATAGGCTTCGCTGATACTATATATATATATATATATATATATATATATATATATATATATATATATATATATATATATATATATATATATATATATATATATATATATAATCTTTTACACACTGTTACATCTTTTGATGACAGGTTATATAAAAGGAATGTAGCAAAATAAAAGGTGCACTATACAACTTAGTGACACCTTTTTTCGCGAACCTGCCCATCCTGAATTTTACCTTGAACTTGTTTCGCAGTGCATAGCGATCGTTGTAAATCGCGTCGATGACTCCCAAGCCGAGGTTCAAGCCAAGCTTGACCGGGCCAATAATCTCGAGGAGTACAAGATGAACACAAGTAAGCACGTTTTTCACTAATCTTTTTACTTCTTGACCACGTGCAGGAACGCCACTTGGAACACTTTTATTTCTGAATCGAGGGAACGGGTGTTAGCTCACGCGGCAGAAGATGTCGCGATGCAGGATACGGAAGATACATGTGTTGCGTGGCGAAAAACTTTACGTTATAGGGCTAAAAAAAGAAAACAAAATGAGTAGATTTTGAGGGCTAGTTAACAGCTCACAACACGCGTGAGAGCTGCTTTCTCTCACTGTTACCTCACGTCTGCCCTTCCTCACCTTCACCAATTTTTTTTTGTAAATCTTCTTTCCCCCTCGTGTCTCCGTGTGAGGCTGAGGGTCGTTGAGATGAAGACGCCTTCACCAAGCCTCGTCCTCGTGAGAGTTGTACGTCTGCCTGCAATCGGTAACCTCAACATGCGGTTCAGCTTTACAAATCAGACCTTTGTCATGTGTTGTAAAAGCGTCCTTAGCCTGCTAAACCTCGGTTTTTAGCCAAATGTATTGTCAAAACGAAAAATTACTTACGGATGAGGCGCAAGAAAGATCTTGACATCCGCTGACTATTGTGGTTTCACAACTTTCATAAAGTTCTATCACTGACGTTCCGCGTTTGATCATGATGTTCGATAACTTTAACAGCGCCAGTCAGTTAAAATGTAAAGATAATATTCACATTTGGGTGGCTCTGAACGGCCGTCCACAGATTGGTGGCAGGAACTGCCTGCATTACTTACTCCATACGCACTATATGACTTTCTAGGAGAGGAAATAATGCATTTGGAAATAAAAATAAAAAAGAGCATGATGTTCTGCCAGAATCCGCAGCTGGCAAACTGCGTTCTCTCTGCTTTTTTCCTTTTTTCAGTGAACCATTTCATTGGTGCATGGGCTCCGAGGAAGACTCGCTCCTGGGCAGGCGACCTCGACTATAGCGGCTCCCTGTTCGATAGGTCAGGGCCTGCGCACAGCATGTGAGTTTACCGTTCATTCTGTGCTGCTGCTTTACGAAAGACGCGGGTTCGATCCCGGCCGCAGGGGCTGAATTTCGATGGAGGCTAAATTCTAGAATCCCGTGTGCTGTGCGATGTCAGTGCACGTTAAAGAACCCCAGGTGGTCGAAATTTCCGTAGCCCTTCACTACGGCGTCCCTCATAGCCTGAGTCGCTTTGGGGCGTTAAAAACCAATAAACCAATAAACTATGCTGCTGCTTTGCAGTGCGATGGGTGTGCACAGGCAAAGCCTCCATGGCTTTAGAAAACCATAAAAGCTCACGAAGGGCTCGTCGATTTACTTCTAAAGCTTACTCTCCTGTGCGGCATAGCAGTTTACAAATGACTGCGAGATGGACACTCGAATAATCTTAATATCGACGAAGTAAAATAAAGCCGGTTCGCAGGAAAAGCAGCAGGTGGTAAAAGCATGCAAGCACATCCATGTGCGCTTGTCTCTGCGTTCGTGGTCTCCTTGAATTCAACAGTGCTCATTTATCTATGTACCCGTTAACATACGTTACAATGTGATCTCGTACAAATAAGGTTACAATCATGGCAAAGGAGATATAACGGGTATTTAATCAGGGGTCTCGGGAAAGACAATCAATATTGTCTGTACTAGCAGTATGCAAACATCACATTTTGCAAAACGAAAACTGTGTCTACATCGACTTCACTCATGGCTTGTTTTCCCACTGAACTGTCATCGCAAGGCTTTAATTGTTTTCATAATAATATTGTGACGCCCGTGACGAGCCGATGCCTATTCTATTTGGTTGGCATCGCTGACTACGCAGAAGATGAGGACGAGGTGTATGTGTGTCTCGTGCTCGGAAAGTGGACCCAGCCAGTTCTCGGTCGCCCGTCGTGGTCTTAATACACCCCCTGGTCCTAACAATATTGCTGCTATCCTTGCCTGATTGCACAACATGTGGGAAATTCACACTGAATGCGAGATATTGAGAACAGACAACGTTTTACGCCGCGCGGCACACTCAGCGTCACAAATAACTGCCCCAGCATCTGTGCAGCGATCCAGGGGTTTCGATTGGCTAACAAAGTTTTCTTTGCATATATCCTGCTGCTTCTTGTTTATAGCTACGCTTGATTTCGTACAACGGCCACTGATCCGTTTCGGGTCGAAGATAGGTACTGAGTTTAGACAAACTTAAGCCGCACAAAATAAATTGGAGTAGTACCAGAAGAAAATTGGGAAAGAAGCACTGCGTCTTGTTCAAGATGCGGTGAGTACATGGGGCAGGCAGCGTGTAATCTTGTCTCGTTTCTTAAGCTTACTGTTGACCGCTGTTAGACTAGCTCAACAGAGGACTAGCGGTCTGCCTTCGACTCAGCGTGGCAAACTCAGCGGAGACCAGCTACCAAGTGACAAGAGGTTTTTGGTCGTTTGGTGCCCAGCTTTCGCCGGTCGCAAGCCACAGAATGGGTCGGCGCCGAAGGTTCACAAACAAAACAATATTTATACAGGAATGAGACGATACAGAGGATTCCACAATCACTAGTACAAACACATACAAAGTGGTTAATAAAACAATGCAACTCGTGCAAAGTTAAATTCGAGAGAGAATACAATACAAAGGCAATACTGCACCTAAAGTGCACTAACACGAGAGAGAGGCAAACAAACAAAACCCAATTTGTTCACCGGGCACTGCGACAGTCCGACGACCAGAGGTCCACGACGATGCCGACCCGCAGACTGGCGCATGTTGCTCGTTGGTCCGTGGCTGGGCGAGTGGTGTTCTCCCGGGAGTCGAACGGGCGCGCTTCTCTGAAGCTTAAAGGGCGGTTCGGACTAGACTGACAGCGGTCAACGCCATTCTTATATAGGCTTGGTCCGCGTCTATTTGTTCTACGCGCCAAAGTAGGCGCGCACATACACGCAGTGTCGGCCGTGCAGTCTCCTTTTCTTTCTCGCGCCGACGGCGCGTCCTCATCGGTCAAAAGCCGGGAGTCGCTTCGTGGAGCTGCTCGTAATTTCTGGTGTGGCGCCGCCGCCGACAGGCGAAGGAGACATGTCTTAGCGCACGCAAGGCTACGCCCGTTCCCCCGGTTAACAGTAGAAGCGACTTCGACGTTCTGGAGAAATCGGCGACGTGGCTGACTCATTCCTTTCGGCGAGCGGTGGGGGAGGGGGCAGCCACGCACACAGGTTAGTCGCCCTCCAGGGGTTTCCTCCTCCCCCGTTTTACGACCGTGCTGGCGAGATGCGTCCGCGCGGCGATGATCTTGTTTCTTTGTTTCAAAAATGCGTACTATTTTGTGACAACTGGTCACGGCCAAAACGAACTCATTTCGGCGACACAGTTTTCACTGTCGAACCTCAGGCGTTGCAGGAGTGTCTACAGTAATTGGAAGTCTCGAAGGTTTGCCAGTGCTGTTACAATCGCTCGTGATGTCAAAGCAACTTTAACGCTACAGCAGTTAACAGCTGCGCTTAAATCCACTCTCCACAGACATTTCCTGGAATTTCTTTACCATGGTGAGGATGGTTTTATTGCGTCATGTAATTTATGTCACTTTGCTTTTATGCATGTGATGTTTCTAGTCCGAAAGAAAGGATTTACGGCACTGAAGAGAAATTCAGACTTTCTCTGCCAGCGGGCGCGGTCGATGTGACTGTGCCAGTCCGCATTCTTTGGAGCTCGGTATAGGACAACTGCTTCCGTGCTTTCGTTGATTGAATCAATCGATCAGGGATTCGAATCCGTCGAGGGATCCAAGTTGGAATACAAGCCCAATTTTTAAATACGTGCCGCCCAGGCAGCGAAGTGAATGCAAGGCGGAAGCGTATGAAACAGATTGAACTGCACTAGTGAATTAACTAAATAGTGGGCGACCAGCATGGAAGCTCTCACAGAATGCTTTCACAGTGTCGCCTGGCATTGGTCGAGCTTCAGTGCTTTGCAGCCGGAGGCGGTGTCGCTGTCGATGCAGCTTCGATGTCGTTCAGCTTCGATGTCGATGCAGTTTTAGTGTGCAGCTGTACACTAAAACTTGGCTCCCGAATCCATATGGTGCCCTTTTTTCTCCCCAGAGGTGCGGCAGGCAGCACTCCGCGCACCAAGCTCCGGTTCGGGGGCGCCCGGACCCCGGCAGCCAGAATTCGGCCTCCCATCGAGATCGTCATCACCGAGGCGCCGTCGGAAGCGTCGAGCAGACCCACGGCCGCTTTACAGCGAGACTCGCAGGGCGCTCAGGCAGGGCTGGGGCTACCCGACTTCGCAAACTACGCCAACGTCGAGTGACTCGACAACTGCACCGCTGTCCTGGGCTTAACTATCCAATGCTCATTTATAAAATTCTCTCGAGTCGTCCAGAAGATAGCACAATCTGTTGCGGAACATGCACTGCCGAATATTACGGTTGCACTGTCTTCAGGACCGGCTATGTAATATGAGATTTTAGACTAGCTGTACGGGAGTATGCGTCATGTGTTTTCCAGCCGTGAGCGGGTTTGATTCTGCCAAGATGGTTTCAAAGATTGTGGGCTTTGTTCTTGGGTTTCTTGCTGGAAACCTAGCTGGCAAAATATTATTGCAAACAGTCACGTGGAAAGCCAGGCGTTGCGATACTGCTTACTCCCTCACCCTGCATAAGTTGTTTGTTGTTACTGTTTTAATACCGTTTTGTTACTGTTACTGTTTTACTGTTACTGTTTTGTTACTGTTACAATAAACTATTGTATTTCTCTCATTTCTTGCACCAAAATCTTTCAAGAGTAGCATAAAAGACCACTTACAACGCAATCAGTTTTCTGCAGCACGCATATTACATGTATGTGGATTTTTGACTACAGACGTAGGGTTGCCTATCTCCCAAATCAAATCAAGTTTATTTCATAGTTACAGTACATGGTTATGGGGTATATACATCAGGAGGCCCAAAAGTCGGAACTGCGAACAGGGCCGCCTCAATTGCGATTAAATCACAGCTTCGCGCGGACAGCTACGCCACCTATGGCGGGGTGACTACAGCTTGCGGATGGACACAATTTTCTTTTAATGCCATAGAGTTTAGCTTTACGTCTTGCAAAAACCGCCATGTTTCTCTAACAAAATTCCCTGATTCTCAGGGTGGCGAATTCCCTATAGGTCGAGAGGGTCGTGATTTCATCAGCACCCCAAAATTGAAATTCTGACGACTTGAATCTTCGGGTGCCTTCCACTGGATTATGATATGGGGTTATACTGGCCCACTTTCCGCCTTAATACACCTACAAAACCCTAGTAGTCCACACACCCACTAATCCTCGCTATTCCTGCCTAATATAATCTTCACTACCGACCTTAATCCACCCATTAATCTCCTATAACCCATTTGCTGTGGTGGGCCTACCTTTAAATATTGGGGAGGGGGGGGGGCTCTGGAATATCTGGGGTGGGCCAACTTCCAAGAGCTATGGCATTTTCTTTAAGAATGGGGTTAAGAACGCCTGTCGTTTTTTCTTTTGCATTAAAGCTCGAAGAAAGCAATTCCGTTTCAAGAAATGAAAAAGGTCACCCTTCGAAGGGGTCCACGGCTGTATTTCCGCATCTGCAGGCGTAATGTTGAAGGGGATGGTACAGTAGGCATCTTTCTTGAATAACGACAAGTTATAACTAAAAAGCGCGCGACATTCCGCGCAATTTGTCGAAGTGAATAGCTTTCGGCAATTTTGATTACTTAGGCGGGGGGAGGGGGCGGGGGCAACGTTTATCCAATATGGCGGCGTTAAGGAGGGCTGCCTTTTTGATCAGCGTTGGAAGAATATCGCTTGTTTTTAGGTTACACATTTTAACTCTGGTTTCTTTGCATGATGGCAGCCTCCAATGAGCCAAAGAATCGTTTTTTTGCTACAAGGCGTAAAACACAATAGAGATGAGGAAGAAATCGCTGGCTCCTGTTTGAAAACGTTAGGCATGAAACTGGCAATGCGCGCTTTGGGAAAAATGTAAGTTCCAATTGACGTCAACGACTTACTACGCCCTCTGTGCGCATGTGCGTAATCTCGTCCGTTTCGCCATTGCGGTACTTCTGGGGACGGTGAACGTACGCCTGGTTGACGCTGCCGTGAGAATACTTAAAACTGGCGAGCTGCACCATAAGGACTATGTAGGCTCGGTGTAAAAAGGGAGTAATTACTCATTGGAATCCATCCAAGCGCAGCCATACGGCTACAAAGGACAGGTTTATGGTTTATGGGGGTTTAACGTCCCAAAGCGACTCAGGCTATGAGAGACGCCGTCATGAAGGGCTCCAGAAATTTCGACAACCTGGGGTTCTTTAACGTGCACTGACACCCAACAATATACGGAACACTAGAATTTCGCCTCCATCGAAATTCGACCGCCGCGGCAGGGACTGAACCCGCGTCTTTGGGGTCAGCAGCCGAGCGCCATAACCAATGAGCGACCGCGGCGGCCGTAGCTACAAAGGAAAGCTATACAGCTTTCCTATATAGCGCCTTGTGTTGTCTGTCTTTCTGTGTCCGTGTTTCTTTGCGCTGCGTTTTTTCCTATACAGCTTTCGCAGAAACTTCGCAGTTAAAGAAAAATTCGTCCTGGTCCGAGGTTCAAACCGGGGACCACCGCTTCACCGGAACAGTCACTCTATCAACTGAGCGAACTGGGACGGCTAGCTTACAGGAGAGCGAGATCGAATTGATCAATAACTCGGAAGAGGGAACAGTGTTGGTCAAGTTTTTAGGGGATCGCCCAGGGTGCAGTAGATTTGTAAAGAGGGAGTAATTACTCATTGGCTTTCCTTTGTAGCCGTATGGCTGCGCTTGGGTGGATGGATGCGAATGAGTAATTATTCCCTTTTTACAAATACACTCCTTCATGGGGGATTTCCCTAAACATGTGACCAACACATAGGTTCAGTGTAGCGTTCTCGTGGGAGCTGCGATAGACTTACATGACCCTTCTTTTTACTTTTGCACGCATCGACAAATGTGGCAGCTTTCTCCCAGTGTAAAGGGAGAATCAGCGTCATGACGACTTACAACTGAGGCTTAGTAACTCCCCTTTTCCCTCTACAACTGGAAAGCTAGGCAGGCCGGCCATCGTATTCGGTTCCGCTTGCATTCGCGACGTATACCAAATATCGTTATAAGTCCTAAAAGAGCCCAGAGAAACTGGCTGCCCAGGGAAGGATCATTCACGAGCGCATTCTCGGGCGACGAAAGCAGACCCAGCAGCGATGTTGAATAAGTTAGTGCGCTCTTGATGAAGGCATGGCTCATGTTCCTTGACCCAAATCATTTGCAATGCTTTTATTCGCTCTTAATATGCGGTGCAAGGGATCGCGCCGTTTATATATGCACACGTAAGCTAGTTCCTCTTCATCGATCCAATTTCGAGTTTGGTCGAAGTATTCATGCAATGCCGAAAGTTCTTGGTACCTTGCCTTTTTTCTTTTCTTTTGATACATGACGAATATTCATGAATGAAAGGCTGACGTATGTGAACGTGCCCCCTTTATATAGGTTTGTTAGTCGACGGAGGCGAAATGACAATGAAAGCAGTTCATAATGCTACAGATGTGCGCAGACCCAAGTCTCATGCCCCGCTATATACAGAGACATCTGTATACTCGGCGTCGTCTCAAAACCTATTCGAAAGCCTGCCCGAAGATGTTCGCGGGCGCTATACCGTGACATGTGTGGAACCTAAATTGCAACCGTGCCTTCTTACGGCGCAGGCTGGAAGTAATTGATTTCCTTTCCCACACTGTCAGGACCTGGCTGAACTGGCTTCGAGATGAAGGTGAAGACGAACAGTGTCTGCTCGTGCAGCAGGCCATCGACGTGTTAGGCACCCAAGTGTTGCGCCGGAATAGTTTCATACTAGTATGCTATGGAGCTGGTATGCATTATAGGAGCTCGTTTTACAGTGCGAGATTTTCATGGGATACCTTCTGCCATTAAGCAAAGGCGAAAGTTGGGCAAGTTGGGTAGCGTTCATGATGTAAAAATGTATTCTGTTCTCTGTAAATGTATTCTGTAGTCTGTAATGTAAATTCTGTATTTCCAACGCTACCACGACGAAATAAGGACAACAAGGCAAGAGGGAACGTCGTCATCCTAGGCGAGACGGACATCCCAGACAAGCACAGAGATCTACTCAGACTCGGCCCGACTATTCGGCTTTGAGACCGTCCTTAAGCCTGCTGAAAAATTGGCAGCAGCGAAGTCGGTATCCCGTCTTGCCCGGTTCGACGTTCGGCACAGGTGCGTTCAGGAGTGCGTCGTTGTCCTCGAAAAGACACTAGGCGGACAAAGGAAGGTAAAGTGCACCAGCCCTCTCGTTGACTTCCTTGTCTCGAAGAATTTGAGTGTAATATGCGCTGATAAGGAAGGATGTTTCGTGGTGATGCTGGATATCGCTTTTGGAGAAAAGGCTTCAGCTGCCATCAATAAGAACTTCAAAAGAATTGGCTTCAAGACAAAGAAGGTTCAAGAACACGCAGTTTCCTTATTGTTAGGCCACAATTTGGAGAAGCTGGCGAGTTCCTTGAAGAAGGCAGACGGTGGGCAGTTAGCGGTGTTTTTCACTGCAGTGACGCACAAAACCGGCATGCCCTTTCGTTCCATTGTATCAGAGCGTCATACCTGGCAGCGCTTGGTCGCCCTATACCTGCAAGAACATCACACGTCGTTGGTTGTCCAGGATCCCTTCGTGATACCTAATTCGGACGCTGTGGTCAACCTTCTCAGAACCATGAACCTTGGACAGTGTGGTGTTTTTAGCATAGACGTTGAAGATTTGTACTATTCAATGCCTCATGAAGGATTAATCGAAAGTGTTAAAGTGTGTATCACGGATGACTATGATGAAGTCGCCTTTATGGGCAGAAGCGGTGTTTCAGTAGAGTCCTTCATGGAAATTCTGTCTTTCTATCTTTCCTCGACTGTCATCGGATGGGAAGGAGGCTTGTTCATTCAACGTACAGGGGTTTGTATCGGTTCGTGCGTAGCCCCCATACTTAGTAACATTTTCCTAGCACAGGTGGACCGAAACATTGAACGTATTACAGCAGGTTTGGTAAAAAAAAATTGCAGATATGTTGATGACTACCTTGTGTTTTCATTTCAGTCTGATCTAACTCTTAGCATACCTGACATTTTGAAGGTTTTTAAAGAATGCAGCTCAGGGTTGAATTTCACTGTTGAATCACCCAAAGAAGGGGTTCTACAGTTCTTAGACTTGTCGTTGTCCATGTGCCAGGATCACATCTGCTGGACTTACAGCCCCCGTTCTACCAAGGCCCTTCTTAATTCTGCCTCGGGACACTAAAAAATTGTCAAGAATGGTATCGCGACGTCCTGCATTAACACAGCCATCACAAAATCTTGCATTCACTTTTTCTAAAAGAGTGTCTCTGCACAGGTGAACAGGCTCAAGGAATCAGGGTATCCCATGCATGTCATCTCGATGACTTGCGTCAAACTGGTGCGTTGGATTAAAGGGGGACACAAATCCCAAGAAGTGAGCGGCAGAATGTCGGCGTGGTGCCCTACGTGCATAGAATGGCACGTGGGTTAAAGAAGGTAGGGAGCCGCTATGGCGTCCAGGTGGTTTTTTTCCGGGCCAACTAAGTTGCGCAGTTTATGCTCTCAGATACGGAACAGGCAAGAAGGTGTTGGCAATAAGCGAAAGAGGCGTGGGTGCACCGTTAGGCACCACGCCCCGTTTGTTCCTTGCAGCTTGGGTGTAGTTTACAAACTACCGTTGCCTTGCGGAGCTATGTAGGGCAAACCGGGCGATGCTTGGGTGAACACCGTAATTCCCCAAAAGTTAACTATGGGAATATTCCTGAGCATTGCCTGGAATGTAGCAAAAAAGAAAAGCAAAAGGGGAAAATTTGCAAACCGATTTTTTCTAGTACCGGCATACTTTTCAGACATCGTGAACAGCGCGTACGCGAGATATTGGAGGCATACCATATTAGGAAATGTCTAAATCTTTGTATCAGTGAGCCCTCTGTTAACTTTGCAGACTGTGAAATTGATTTCTTAGCCTCAGCGTTGCACTGACTTCCTTTTTTGATAACGGTTTTTTAACTGATCCTTACACACCGATGAGTGGCGCCTGATGCTTCAATTCCATTTTTTCCCCTCCGACTTGGTCTTTCGAGGAGGGACTGCCTGTGGTTGTTTTATGTTTTTGTGTTTTTAAAGTGACTACCTTATATTGCGCGTGTCAGCAATAAACCTCAGTTGCGAGTTAGCGCTTGTCTGCGTCATTTCCTTTCCGCCCCTTGTGTTCCTTGTGCGCTATTTTTACATCATGGGGCACCTTCTGCCGCCAAATCAGGCGTGGCTCTTCTCCTTCACCAGGCTACCGCTTCGCGGACGCCGAGCTTACCTCGCACCCTGTGGAATTTTCGCGGTCATCGGGTGGGACATGTGGTCTCAAGAGGCAGCCACTCTTCGCGACGCCTCTCAGACCTACTCTGTACATCTCTGAAGAGGCTGTGAGTAGTTAAGTCTTTTTTTTTTTACGAAATCAAAGGTGCGGTAACTGTCTCAGCTCTCGGTGGACCGAGTCCTGAAATTTTAATTTTGAGGCAACTGTGATACATTATAAGCTATTCTTATGGAAATATTGAAGGTAATGGTTCATTCTTACGGTGCGTAGCAAAATATTTTTTTCAAAGTTTGTCCACCGCTCGTATCGAGCACTTAAGACTCCCTTAGAAAACCAATGATGGATGTTTTGGACCATAGCGAGAACGTTAATAGCAAAAAAAAAAATGCAAACCTGCCGAGGGGAGATCTGCGGACATATTGATTTTTATATTGTGGAATCTTACGACACAAGAAGAAACGGCGTTGATAAGAAACCGCTGAAAAATGTGTTTGTTCACAATTTCGGCGTACGCCCTCAACGGCGGCCTTAGTGAAGGGAGGAAGGTCGCAGTGAAAGAAGAGAGAAAGAGGTGCCGCAATGGAAGGCTGGAGATCTTTAACGTGCACTGGCATCGCGCAGCAGACGGGCGGCTTCTGTGTTTTGCCTTGATCGAAACGCGGCAAAGTTCTAACACGGGTACTCCGGTTCACTAGTCGAGCGCCCTCACCACTCAGCCACCAAGGCAGTTCTATGAGTAGGTAAAAGGAAAACCACGGTAGTAGTCTTACAGTGTCTGTACACCTGAACGATACCGTGAAGGAAGGGGTTGACATGTTCACTGGGGTGCGGGTCATCCGTGGGTCACGTCTGTTATATATGGATGTATGGATGGGTGGATGGATGGATTAAAGCGCCCCCTTTGAAACGGGGTGGTGGCAATTGCCACCATGCCCAGCTTTTTTTTCTTTATTTTTGTTCAATTGTGTCGTAAATTTTCATTAAAATTCGCCATTTTCTTCCACTATGGTTTCCTAAACTTCTAACCTTATGTCACCTCTCTGCTTTTCAGCCACCTTCCAATCCCTTTTTGCTAACTTTAACCGCAGATTTATTTACATGACCATTGTTAGCTTTAAACCCCAGGGCCTCAGGAAGAGTGACTGTGACTGCATCGACATCCGGATGGATACCATCACATTTGAGTATGAGGTGTTGAGCTGTTCCTACAAGTCTACCACACACAGCACATGTGCCATCATCTTCTTTAAATTTTTTTTTTAGCTGCGCGTACTAAGACACCCTGACTAGCTTCAAAAAGTGGGGCACTGCCTCTTGAGTTATCACAGAAAAATTCTTTCCTGATCTGCCTTTTCCGGTATCGATATAGTTCTACACTATGCTTCTTTTCCACTGAATTAATCTAATTTTTAACTTCCGCGTTTTTAACCTGTATTTTAATGCTCTTTCTTTCTCCGTCCTCATGTATTGCATACTTACTAGTTAGTTTCCTAGTTCTTTTCCGCCACTGTAAGTGAACGCTCTTTCTGTAAAAGTATTTAAAAACCCTAGCTGCCTACCTGTTATCGTCCAAATTATTCAGGCGTTCTTCATATAGTATTCTACTCCTAGCTTCCCGTGCTTCGAACGATGCCCAGCCCATATCCCCTTGTACTGCCTTGTTTGGGGTTTTGCCGTGGGCACCTGGTGCTAATCTTCCAACAGCTCTCTGACTTACGACTAATCTCGACTGAACTTCTGCCCTTAAGCACAGAACCGCATTCCCGAAAGTAAGCCCCGGCACCATTATTCTGTTCCAAATACCTCTCAGTACTTCATATTTGTTGTACCCCCATAATGCCCCATGTTTTATTACCCCGGCGTCTCTTAGCCCTTTTGCCCTAAGAGACTGTTCGTGCTTTTCCCTGTGTATCTGCCCTTCATTTAGCCACATCTTGTGGTATTTGTATTAGGCCACTCTGGGTATTTCGTGGTCTTATATTGTAAGCAGCTAATCAGTTGTATCGTTGAAAATCACCACACCTTACTTACTTGCGCTAAAACTGAAACCTAGAACGTATCCTTCGTCTCCACAACAATTAAACAAATTTTACAAATATTCCTGGCTATCTGCTAAGAGTGCAATATTGTCCGCATACATTATACCCGGGAGCCGCTGCTCAACTACATTTCCGCCTAATCTGTACGACAGATTTTAATCTAGATTACTCTCTTGTAGCCTTCTTTCCATATTTATCACATCGCATCACTAACGCCACCTACATAACTTTTCGTGGAATCGACTAGCACATGTTCGGGCGCAGCAGCGCAAGAACAACGTGCTCTCATACACCCAGCTATGTAACCCTAGATAATAAAAGGTTATATTGTATTCCCAAGGCATAAGATGGTGTCAGAAGCAAAGGAGAAGAAATAAGAGCAGCAACCGTCAGATCTACAACGCCTGCAACACCATGACAAGTCCATTTTTTTCCCCCTTCGCCGCCGTTCAACCCTGGCGACCGCCCAGCAACTGTCTGGGAAGAATGACGGGAAGTCTTTGTGCTCTGCGAGATCGCCATCGAATATTCGCCTTAACCCGATGCTGAAAGAGAAGCACTTCTCCGCCATGTCTTGGGAGCAACGGCGCGACGCATCCAGCAAACGCTTCCCGAAGTTTAGGCAGAAGTCTCCGTAAGAGCAATCATAAAACACTTTGACAACCTGTGCTTGCCGTACGAGAACGTTACTGAAGCAGCACTACTATTTAACACACTGGTGCAGCAGCCGGCTCAGAGCATCGACGAATTCGTCACGTAGTTGAAAGTGCGTCGAAAACTTATGATGGCACATAACTCCCAATACTGGAGTGCAGATTGAAATCGCTTGTGAAAGGCAATGTCTATACTGTGACACATCATGTCACAAAGAAAGAAGTTCGTCCGGTCTTTGCAGCATCTGGATGCCAATACTTAAGCTGATCTCTCGTTTCAGTGGTCTGCTTTTAAGCAGTGCCAAGCCCAGTGCTCGTGACAAGAAAAAATTGCTACCTTTCATCTCTCAAGCTATCATGGATTCATCCTCTGACGTATTCGAAGACATCGGTCGACTACCAGGTGTTGTCACTGTCACCTTCAAAGAAAATTTAGTACCCGTCATTGTGGCACCCGGGAAGGTTTTCCTTGCAATTCAAGACAAGGTGAAGCATGAGCTTGATGACATGGAAACAAATGCACTATAACAAAAGTAACATAACCTAGAGATTGGGTTCTTGCAGCCACAATCGTCACGACAAATGATAGCACCTTGGCAATATGTTTAGACCTAATACAGCTAAATGATATAGTCGGATGCTAACGCTAGTGCATACCAACCCAGGAGGAGATTCTTGGCAGCTTGTGCAATTGCACAATGTTCACAGTGCTTGATGCTAAGTCAGCTTTCTAACAGCTAACAATTGATGAGTAAAGCTCCAAGCTGTGTACGTCCTTTACACCTTGGGGACCGTACAGACTTCTTCGACTTCTCTTTGTACTTGAGAGTGCATCAAAGTTATTTCAGCGAGCCATGGACAGCATCTTTTCAGGAATTATGAATATCCTAACTACTCTGACGACATCGTATCCAGGAATATTGAAGCACACAGTGTTAAGCTTCGTGAAGTGCTAGAGTTAGATTGACTTCACCTTTTGAAGTTGAGTGCATGAAACACAAAGGTTGCTATTACAAATTTTGCCTGCTTAGGACGCCTACCGTTAATAGACGGCTTGAAACTGAATCCAGCTAAGCTACAAGCTATCGCTTATATGAAGGCGCTAACGACGAAAGAACTTCCAAGGTTCTTAGGCATGGCCATATTTTTCACAAAGTTTGTTCCTTCCCAGCTCAAAGCGTTCTTAGAGAATAATGCAGCATGGTATTAGGACGCAAACATGGCCAGATGTTTGAACTACTCCAAGAGAATTCTTACAGAGGCATTAGTCCTGAAGTACTCAAAGCCTAAAGAGCCAGTCAGTGTGCCTGCAGATGCTAGCGCGTACGGACTATGTGCAGTGTTCCTACAAAAACAGCAAGTTTTTCTTTATTTCAAAGACTTTCCATGTGGAATAAAAGAGGCTGTCGATCAGCTAAAGTAGGTCGTGAAGGCTGTTCGCTTCCAGAAAGCTAAATAGGCTCCTGCTCTTAGCATTACGGTTAGCCACAAGGAAAGGTGCTCCTCCCTTGTAGTCTAAGTCCAACTTCCAGTAACGTTCTTCTTGAGTTCTGCGTTTCAGTGCACGTCCACACGTCGGCCCCAGTACGACCCTAGTCCGGCCCTGGTCCGGGTTTTAAGATAGGCCAGGCTCCGTTCAGTGCTCTAGCTGAAATCACTTTCCCTCCCCAAGACACTATGAAATCCCAGGTAAAGCTGCATTTCGCAAAGCTATTAATGTATTTCTCTGAGTTTTATTCGTTCGCTGTTTCTGTTGCACCCATGGCGTACCCCATTCGCCCCTGTAATATGCGTTAGGGCCCTGAGGGTAAATGAATAAATGAATAGTAAGTGCCTCAACGAGTTTTATGGCTGCCATATGACACCGAAGCAATGTTACGGACAAGCGCGAGAATGTCTGAACTAGCGTCGGCCTCTGAAAATGTAGTTCTGATATTTTACGTGTTGCCGTGGGCAAGTCAAGCGTCCGTGTCATTAAGGTGAACCCCGTCAATGCTTTTATGCCTTTGCAGCCACTGAAAAGTGATTTAATGACCGTTCTCATATACACGATGTAATTTCTGATCCTTGTAAGCAATTGCTCGTGATCTTCATGGCGTAGAGTTGTTTCCAAAGCATAGGAAAGTAAATTTAGAATTACGGAGCGCATTTCACCCCTTGGAATTGAGTGATATAATGAACAGCTTCTCAAACCACGGGGAACTCTGACCCAGTAGCGATTACCGTATGGGAAATTTGCAGCTCGATCCTGAGCTGGCTTGCCGAAATGGCCATTAAATCCAGCTGTCTGGGGGTTGGGACTAAGATATACCCTGCACAAAAAAGATAGTAGAATATAGATCAGGGCAAGAGGTCCAAGTAAGGCTTTCTTCGCCTTTTTTAGTATGGTGACCAGCGCATAAGGTTTGCGTAGACATGCCGACGGAGACAACAGCCTTGCTACCTGTGGGAACTATGGTCATAAGGCTGGTGGACAGCTCAAGTGTCGTGGGACCAAACCATGGCCGCTGCAGCTACATTTAGCTTTAAGCGAACTGCAAATAAGCTTGTCTGCTGAGCGGCGGTAGTGCACGTTATTGCCGAAATGAATCCGGGGCCCTCCATTATGGCGCCTTTAAAAACCCACCTGCATCTTTTGAGGCATCAAATTCCACATCAAATAACACATTTTATTTATTGGAATAGGAAGTCCATTGCGAAAGTAAGGTTTGTTAACAGAAGTAGGTTTCCGTCCTTGCTAGGAACTGAGAAACGGTGTTCACGCTAGCAATCAGATGCGTCTTCTATCTTCTGTCGGCAAAGAACTCTTGTTCCAAAACGTTGACAGATACCAGGGACTGTAGTTGTGTCATTCACGAGATGCTGCGGAATATGAAATAGAGAACGACCGCTAAATCACTTAAGCTTGTGCAGTGTAGGTTCACTTGTGCTCCAACTATGCTTGCGTCACTTGTAATTTGGAGTACCGAGTGAAACTTGTAGACGACAAAGATTTAACAGACGTGTTTAAGCGCTGCGTGCAGCAGGTTTTCGCTACACTTTTCTTTAGTCACAGCGGATATCAAAAATCGAGTAATCGTCAATGCTTTCTTGTTAATTAAAATTGGCTAATTTCGAAAGGGGTCGTCGTTACAAGGTAGCGCAGTAAAACAACATCAAAAGGCTTCGTCGTTCTCTAGATATTTCTAAGCGACTTCTTGCCCTCTTCCAATACGATTCTAAACCAAATTGCTCCAAGGGTATCCGAAATACTACGCTCTTGATCTTAGTACGAGTGGACTCTTTGGTGACGTCATTACTTAGCATATCTGCGCCGCTGGCCCTTAAGGCCGATTCACACGACGCTCCGTTCGCCCGCGGCCCACGTACTACGTGTTCATGCGTCATCACATTGAGAGGCGCGCTGTTGGCCCGCGTCCTGGTCAGCGCGCCTCTCAATGTGGTGACGCAAAAATGTTTTAAATGCTCATTTTGTTCAGAGAAGAAAGCTTTGTGCGACAAAGAACACAGCTGAAATAGTGCGCAAATAGAACAGCACAATCAGAAATACCTGAGTGCTTATTAGTGCAGTGCAAAAAAATATGTGGTACCGAAGTCTGCTAAGAGAATCAGTAACTCAGCGGGTGCGAGAACTGAAAATTATGGGAGAACGCTGAAATGCGCCGGGCTAGTTGGCGAAGGCCTGACACGTCGCGGTGGCGCACGTCGGCAGGACGAAGCATAGCTGTTAACGACGCCGAATCTTCGAGGAGTGTGATACGTCGTGAGTTGAAAATTTTTAGCCAGATGCCAGTTTGGCAGACGCGAATGCCGTTTGAATAGGTTGGCTTGAAGCTGTTATTGTCTGAAATCACTTTTTTATACGTTTATATTGCCTTATTTCATTGATTGTTTATTAATGCTTCTGGGATTTTTACCGCCCAGTGAATTTTGCCACGTATGTAATCTTCTTCGCTCTCATGTCCAACATTTTTGGACAAACATTTGAAAAATGCGAAAATTGTAAGGCACTCTTATAGAATTATTGAAGGCAGTGGTCTATTCTTCTGATACGTAGCAAAAAATTTCTTTAAAAGTCTTTTCATCGATCGCAACGAATAGTTTAGACTGCCAAAAGAAACATTCGTGAAAACTTTTGATAATAGCAAAGAACGTTAATAGAAAATAAATGCGACTGCTATCGAGTGATATGCGAATATATTGATTGTAATAGTTAAATCATACATTATATGCAGAAATGGAGATCATAAACAATTACCCACTTGAAAATGCTTTCGGCCAGAATTGTTGGGTACGGAAGGCTGGAACAATACTGTGAAGGGCGTGAGACGCTGTACTTTTTTTGACGAATTCATGTACAAGCTACTCGCAGCAGCAATCAAGGCAGTTACACCATTTGAGTCTACGCCTCGGAACCATGCAGACGGGTTTGGTTTCTTGGGATCCAGCTTTTTAGCTGCGACGAGGACTGATTTTAAAATAATTGAAGAGCATTTGAGTCTCGTTCGAGTTGAATCACCATTTCAGCATCATTTAGAATAAAGAAATCAGCTCACCAGACACGTAGTGTTTACAGGCAAATAGTCCCATTTTCTCTCTTTTGTGAATGTATTGACGCATGTGAACGCACAGCCTACTGGCGGATTGTGTGCTGGCTGAAAAAGGAAGGAAATGAGCAGAATAAATGGTTTGGTTTGGTTTATTGGGGTTTAATGTCCCAAAGCAACTGAGGCTATGAGGGACGCCGTAGTGAAGGGCTCCGGAAATTTCGACCACCTGGGGTTCTTTAACGTGCACTGACATCGCACAGCACACGGGCCTCTAGAATTTCGCCTTCATCGAAATTCAGCCGCCGCGGCCGGGATCGAACCCGCGTCTTTCGGGCCAGCGGCCGAGTGCCGTAGCCACTGAGCCACCGCGGCGGGGCGGCAGAATAAATATATTGACACTATCTGTTCATTCACACCCTACATCGGCCCCGCCGTGGTGGCTCAGTGGTTACGGCGCTCGGCTGCTGACCCGAAAGAGGCGGATTCGATCCCGGCCGCGGCGGCCGGATTTCGATGGAGGCGAAATTCTGGAGGCCCGTGTACTGTGCGATGTCAGTGCACGTTAAAGAACCCCAGGTGGTCGAAATTTCCGGAGCCCGCCACTACGGCGTCCCTCATAGCGTGAGTCGCTTTGGGACGTTAAACCCCAATAAACCAAACCAAACACCCTATATCGTATAATGATGGTAAGTACGAGAGGGGAAACGGTTATACACACTCAGAAAAACAAAGTGCATGGGTAACTGAAGACAAGAGAATCGCCTTAGAATCGGCCTTACAAGAGCTAGGCGTAGTTATACCGTTCATGCTAAATGAACTCTGAGGAACAATTGATCTTGGCCTGCATCGATAAGGCAGGTCGTTTTAATCATATAGAAACCATACTAAATTAAAGTGGAGTTTTTATTAGCTAGAAGAGAACAAAAAACAAAACGTAGGTGTCGCCATCACCGGTCAGTTTCGCATGTAAAATGCATGCGCAGACGTTGTTTATTTTTTGGCTACGCTACACGGCTGTTTACTTCGAAACGGTGCCAACCCGCCCTTTTCAGTTGGGCGTCACGAATTTGAATTGACTGGCGGTAAGATATTTAAATCCAATTTTCTCGGCGACGACTGCGTCTTTTGCTGTCGGAAAGATCCAGATAATCACTTTTCACTGGTAACAATTAATTGGATGGAGTTGACCTCGGCGTTCACTAAACTTTGGGAACGCCATCTTCTGGCAACGAAATTATTCGCATTGTTGCACCACACAGAGGAATTCATTGAATGCGTGTCCGGCTGAACCCACCCGCTTATTCGTGTTCGCACTCGGATTCCACACAATCGCCGTCGTATGGTAAGAATTAATTGCAAGTTTGCATCCCCTTCGGTAATGGCAGAATGAAAGAAGTTTTCGCATCAGCTGTACTGGCAGCATCCTCCAATGGCCCAGGAAGAGGGGGTGGGTGGAATGCTACGCTGTAAACACAAATAAGCCTATACTGGACTAAAAAAGGGGAGTGAGCTGTCCCCTAGCACACTGCCTTTTAGTGGCAGGGTATGCTGCCCAAGTTTCTGAGTAAATTTCGATCACTAAAGACACGGAATGCTTACTCTTGGCAACGGAGGTGCATTCCCTCTGGAAAGCATAGTAACCTGATGCAGTTAGCAATTGCAGGAGGCCTTTAAACGCGGTAACGGAGGTCCTGAGTTTAGCAAGTGGAGGAGGTTGAAACTTAGCTAAAATCTTCCTAACTGCTAATTCCGGACACTCTCTCATGCGTGCTGAGAATGTGACTACGCGAACGTGGGCCTGTCTTAGAAAAGGCATCTAAAAGAGCCCTTTTATGCGGTGACGGGAGTATGGAAGCATGATCTGCCGCAGCAGACACCACAGATTTAAGACTTAAAATGTGCGAAAGACCTCGTAAGGTGAACGAAAAGCTATGCTCATTTGCGCCTCTTCTAGCGAACATTTGTCAATGCCCACTGCAGGTAAATGAAATAAATTCAAGGAGAGGCTCATTAAAACGCCTAAAACGTTACATATTTAAGAGATGCTGACGACATCTTCATCCAATTTTGTTGCGAGTAAAAAATGATGCTATCCACCTTTCGGGTACGTTGGAGTTTGTCCGGCCGCGAAAGAGGCATTTATTGCGAAGAAAATTGTATTTAAGAATTTTTCCGTTCCCCGGCTAACCCTCGCGTCGCCTACGCCGAGAGGAGCTCCGGGACTCTTGTCCGAAGTGAATGGTGGTGTAGCCTAGCCTCAACGATCCGCGTCAATAAGAACTGGATGCAGGCAGAGGACTTGCGAAATCGGATGTAGATGGGGACACCTGTATTTCATCTTGATTTTTCTTTGGTTACAAAAGTTACTTTTTAATATTTGAGGGTTTATGTCTTTTTAACACTTTGTGGTCAAAATAATCGGCCCTCATTTTGAAAGCTGTCGTATTTCAACTGTTTATATTGGCAGCAGGACGTGAAAATAAAATTTCATTGTTAAATATTTATCTGGAATATGCTTCTAACGTTCTCCCTTTTCTTTAGTCGCTTATGCAAGTCCGATTAACCCACACTTTAGAAACAGTTGCGTAAAGAGTGTTGGCTTAGACAATATTTTTGAGTTTCACTGTTATTACTTACAAATGTCGGTGGTTGAACGTTGCACCCAAAGGGATACACAGTCAGTATGCATTCGCCGCCCAGGCAGTTCCCTGTCTTCCAGGTGCGCTCTCCGTTGTATCCAAAAGCTCGTTTCTGGTAACAGAAATTGGAAACATATCGTTAGAATAGGTGACATGCACATTTTTAGTGCAGGTATATTCAAATAAGGCTCACTGAATATTTTATATAAAGTGATCGCTTACGATGCTTTTGGGAGGTCCACAGCCCAGCATGAGAGTGGTAGGGTACATGGCTTTATTTTCCATCTTAGTGCACGCCATAAAAATTGAATAACTGAAATTGTTTCATACCGGCTACCTTGATGCTCACAATAAAATGTCTTTTAAATTCCAGGGCATTAGCTGTTGTCAGCTGATAGTTTGCAGCTCTATTCTAGGAGGCAGGGAGCTTAAATATGCTTTTTGGCTAAATTCTTTAGGTCAGGAGCGCTTTGCTGTAACATTCGTAGCTATGGCTGTCAGTGCACATGGCGCCGCTTTTGTACCTCTGTTGCTGCTGTGCTACTGAAACTGAAGCCAAATATAGTCGAACACCGTTACAACGAAATGATTTGTAACGAAATAATGAATATACCGAAGGGATGACGATCCCCTTTGGAAGCTTGGTCAACGCAGGCTATAACGAAGCTACAGATATAACGAACTGGTCGCCGGGCACTTTCACCTTCGTTATAACGACGTTCAACTGTATTACTCTGCATTTTATTCAATGGTTAGTTACTGACGCGATGAGTAGCAACAGAGGACATCGCTTAGAAATGTTCTGGCATGCCTGTCTCGGTGACCGCCTGAACTCCACGGTTCCAAATAAATTAAAATGCGGAATGCCACTCGAAAAAAAAAATAGCTGCTACACAACGCTCGATGGCCTAGCAGCAATAATTTAAGAAGTATTACAACACCTGAGCTCGAAATATATTTTTTCGAATGAATCATATGAGAAATGCGGGTCCATTTGGCACAGTACAGTTATCTGAACCACAAAACGTCTACGTTATGACGTCTACGTTATAACCGTACTCCCACATCCATGACCGCTTTCTTGCACCTGGATACCTCAACACGTTCAGGTAAAGGTATTTACTAAAACGTAACCGAAACGCCAATGTAAGTGTGGCAGAGAAAACGCAACAGACATTCGGAACCCCTAATGAGAGTTCGTAAGCACACCAAATGGCGTCAGCATTTCGCATCACCCAGCTATCACTGAAATTCGCACAACCACAATGGCAGACTACAGTTGAATGTTTTGATGCTTCACTGCAGAACGCATCGTTCACCTTTTGGAATTGCTACAGTGTGACTTAAGTGATGCTGCTTCTGCTATGTAGGAATTAAAAGGCGGCCTGCTTTACCTAATAAAACAGCTGCAACAACCGCTGCAGTCCAGTCGTGTATGTTTCCCGTTAACGTCACAGTTCTCGCCCCTTTTTTATAATTCACCAAAGATCATCCAATTGGCCCATATAGCGGTTTGAAATGACAGTGGTAATTATTTCCTAAACTTTTCAAAATAATTGCTCAGAACTTTCCATAAATAATTGGCAAAAAACTTCTCTGTTGACACTCCCAGTGTGCTCCTCACGTGGTAATGAAGCGAGAAAAGCACGTGCTCTTACATTAACTTGCTTGCTCTTACTCACGAATTTGCAGCAGCAATGCATCATATATTTATTTACCTTGCATGGTGTACCATCGTCGTAAAGCCCTTTTTCACAATGGCACCTTTCAACAGCTTTGGGGACTGAGATCTGGAATGCTCAAGTACGTGTTGACGAAAATGAGTAAGTTACATTTTCTAATTAATATGCACTGAAATAATTGAATAGGATTAATTTACAGTGCTATCTCGTGGGCAGCGAGCCACCGGTATAAAGACGCCGAGTTGCGTCGAGCTTCATTTCTTGGTTTGGTTTTATCGGGGTGTAACGTTCCAAAGCGACTCAGGCTATGAGGGACGCCGTAGTGAAGGGCTCCGGAAATTTCGACCATGATAGCCCTAGTTGCTTATGCGTCATAAAACCCCATATAACTAACTAACTAACTGAGGTTGTTCAACGTACACTGATATCGCACTGTACACGCGCCTCGAGAATTTCGCCTTCATCGAAATTCAGCCGCAGCGGCCGGGATCGAACCCGCGTCTTTCGGGTCAGCAGCCGAGCGCCATAACCACTGAGCCACCGTACATTGCACGTTGGACGAATCAGCGCGGCGGAGTCCAGTTGCGTCAAGACTAAAACTGCATTTCTTACCGCTATGTGGATGCACAGTTTAGAGAACACGGGGGGGTCTGCTTCCAAGCCGTGCAGTTGGGCAGAATTACGACGAAGGCCGACCTATCATATGTTGCTCCGAAGAAGAGTACAATGTCCTTTCTTCACTTATGTATACAGAAATTGCTCCGTTCCCCAAATAGCTAGGCAGGCGCCGTGATCATCCCATCAAGATAGCTTCTTATAAAGCTGTTCCACATGTAACTACCTTACTCTGCCCGAACTGGCACATGTGTGCTTTCAGCACCTTTTCCTTGCAACTATCTGCAAATACCTCAAAGAAATGCTGTAGTCTGCTAATGTAAAGTAGCCCTACTATGCCTGAAAATAGCCTACGGGTTCAGAGAGCACGTGCACCGGATTGCAGACATCAGACATATACAACACTGCGCCCTTGAAAAGGTCACGAGATCGCCTTCCAATGGCTTCTAGGACACAGTGGCCTTGTGGCCTTATTGAAAACGGCCTAGCTGACAAGTTTGCTTTATCGGTCCACGGGGGTGCATAAAAATGTCCTCATTGCACACAAAACAACTCACGCTACAAGACAGCTCAGTGTGTTTTCCCGCAACGGAAACTGTGCTCTGCAGAAAACTCCAGAGAACTCGGGGCTCCAGCTGCAAATCCTCGGCCTTTTACTGCAACTCAAGCATCCTCCCGGCTACTCCCGCGGACATGCAACCAACCCTGCTGTGCCACCTTGTGGTTGGGAGCGGAGTTCACAAACGCCTACTTTCATACAACTGCAATGAACGACCCTCTGGTATGTGAGCATGTATGTGCGAAGAGTCATGTATGCACCTGCTTTGTCATCGCCTGCGCTTTGACAATCAACGAACGTGTCTGGCAGTAGCCCTCCGTCGCTTGGACTAACATCTCGGAGCTCAAGAACCTGGGACCTTGGTTTCAACCTTCGTTTGTTAGAACAATCGTCAAAGTACTTGTCAGATATCCAAGAGATGCAGACCTTATGCTAAGACTCCAGGCTCAATGGTGCAGTCTCTCTTGTTATAGACTAAATGACAGCATGGCCAGGTTCCATGCTGCAGTCTGAACTGATTTGAATCAGAGGTCTGGCACTAGGTGGATGTTAAACTACCATAGTATCTGCGGGCTGCGAAGCACACAAAGACAAGATGCAAATAACGACAAGAACTGGCGCCTACTATCGAATGTATTCGAGCATAGATACTACAGTGCATGACAGCTAATCTTCACATCACAACCGTGCAAACATAATATAGCAAGGGGTTGAAGATGTAGGCGCGTAGGGATGAAACGTTCGCTTTTAACTTATGGAGGGCCGCTCAGACCAGTGCCAAGTTCAATGAAGTTTATGAGGACAATTCATATGCGCTGACGGCGGTTCATTTTTGACGGAATATATTTAAATGAAAGTGGGCACGCACTCGAGAGAAAGCAAAGTTCAGGCTTCCACATCTAAGATCGCCGTTCCGGGCGTCATGAAAAAGCATCCACTCCGTCGATACAGAACAAGGCTGAATAAAAGCACGCAAATTTGTTGGTACTGTTCCCTCGTGTGTAAATCTGTTAGTGCATACAACTAGGCCTTTCCCTGCTTGACCATACACTTCTTTAAACAAATACCTCTAAAAATCTAGCGGGCACATCCAACCTGCCTGCTACTTAAACTACCTTAAGCCATTCATCGCTGTCACGGAAGGGACCATTTAAAGTTTATTTTACATTTGCAAACGCGTTACCGTCCTGTCGTGTGTTTCGATACAACAGCGCTAATTACACTGTGTTACACACATTACATGGACATGAACAGCTAAACCCAGCCACTTAAAGCTGCCCAACGCGGCGCTAGAGCAGGCGCGGGGGGGGGGGGGGGGGGGGGGGGCGGGGGGGGGGGGGGGGGGCGGTGACGGTGGGCAGCGGACCCTGGAAGACCAGGAGACGCTAGTCGCCATCACCAAAGCTTTGGTGGAAGCTGCTGGAGTCCTGGACTGAGAACCCCATCTACATTCTGCTCCGGTTTGCTTTCATACAATAAATGTTTATTCTCTTTCTCTAACAAGCTTCACTTCTATTGGCGAGCCTAGGGGCACAGAGTTCACGCAACCCCTTTTTCCTGCTCATGTCCTCAACAAATTATACCTGCCGTGGTGCAGTGATACTGGATATTCGGTCTTCTACTTTTTAGTCGACAGTGTAAGTGGCCGCATTATAGAAACATACCATACCATTTCTAAGAGCATTTCAAAGCACCCGATGATTATTATTCTATTACGAGTTGCAAACAACCCAAAGAATGATCTAGCTTTGTCTGCCTAATCAGTGAAATTTATGCAAACGGTGAAGAAAATCGGAAGTTAGGACTGGTCGTAGTAATTGCCCAAATAATATTACGAGGCTAAGATGAGATGACAGTGAATAAATAACAACGTAAAACAAAATGAACAAAGGTCGATGGGTAGCCTGAGTCCGCTAGCCAACGTTCCGATAAGAGGACTTGCTTTCATATGAAACGTTAAGTCGGGGTCTGAGGCTCCCCCTAAACTGCTCTTCACTTTTCTTTGTGTTGTGAAGAATCCCATTTTCCTGCCCTCTCTCTACACTAAGTAATCAGATTACTGTCAGAATAATATGCTAATTAGCAGCATAATGAGCAAGTTTCAGTTGATAATTAATTACAAGTAGGTATTGTGAGGAAGGCATAAAGCCCTTTACTACATATGATGAACCTAACTGCAATATAAACATAAAAAAATTCTTGGATTCAGCTGTTGTTTCACAGTGTCCAGTGAAAGTATAGCAAACAAATTATTACCGGAGTGCAGACGAATGATGGCTTTTATTCTGGGCCTGAATACCAACCGTTAGCCAGGTAATTTCTGCTTTTATTGGTATAACGTAAAGCGGTGATAGCTATAATGCGAGGCTCTTGGAAGGATGCAGGTTGCGACAAGGCCTAGCCAGAGAGGAGGGTAGGAACGAAGGAAATAGAAGTGAGGAGTGCTTCTGCATTGCACTTCATAAAGGATTTGCTTGCAATACGTTAGTTTAACTTTTACTTATCCTCGCATGTGTGTGCTGCCGCGGCACTATACAATGGATATGCTTGCAAAAACCACGTTAACTTCCATTCACAGCGCACTGATGGGAAAGCTGCAAAATATAGGAACGAAGCAATCGACCTAAAGTCACTCACCACAAGGGCAAAATCACAGAAATGCAAGTGGCCAAAACGTGCTTTGCCACCTACAGTTTTACAAGAAGCAGCAGGAGAATTTGTTGCTGTTTTGATTCCGCTACTTACGGGCTTGCCTGCCACAATATACGTTCTATTTGTGATTTCAGGGCACTTGCAAAAGGCGACGCGGTCTTCAAATGCTGTTTCGCCCTGCAACGTCGCGAGACCTGCAAATGGAGGAGGGAGCACTTATGATTGTACAAAAGAAGTCCTGCACTGTGGAAGTAAGTGTAAAAATTAAGTACTCAGCACCATGATTTGAAAATATGCTATGCAGGGGACGAACTTTATTTGTAATGATTCTAGCTTAAAACTACGACTAAACTAGTCTGCTTCTTGGTATGTGATTTTAGATCTATTGTTCCCATGCGCATACCCACAACGCAACGCAATTTCCGGTTGCGTTTCATAGAGGCTGTGCACGGTCCTTCAAGCGCATGTAATCGTGCGGCTGGTTGTGAACTGCCGTGGCTTGCAGCAATATTTGCAGTACGAATGCACTAGGAATACGTACGTGTAGATCGCGCATATGTAGCCAGCTTTGGCAAACGTGTTAGCGAAAACCTCTGGGGTGCTGGTAGGAAAGCGGTAACTCGCGATGACGCTTTGGTGAACCAAGGGTTTTTTTTTTTTACGCTGAAAGCTGCAGATGGACTGTGAGAGGCGTCGTAGTGGAAGACGCTGGAATAATTTCGAGTACGTGGTTTTCCTAACACCCCTGGGCATCATAAACCACGTAGGCGTAATTGGATTTCGAATCCACTGTAATGTGGTCGCCGCGACCGAGATTCGAACCCGCAATCTCAGAGTTAGCAGCCCAATGCCAAAGGCATTAAGACACCGCGGGGGGTCATGCACACGTGTTTCAGATGGAAAGTAGGACACTCTTACTTTTTTCTACTGATGTACCGTGTGCACGTATCGGACAGCTCGCAGGGACTGCAGCGCCCGTTTCTATAACATCGAATCAGACGAGTTATCAAATGACCGCATGTTATGCACTTACCCACTCCTAGCGACGCGCTTACAATTGCCAGACATCTTATCAAGGACATTGATAACAGCGCTGCAAAACGAAAAAAAAAACGAAAAAACAAACAAGCAAGTGATACACTGGTGAGTATCAGCAACTTTTAAGAATTGGGAGCACTTCGCCCTTCCTTACTTCTGTTTATTCCTAAAAAAAAAGATAACTTCCACAGCCAAGCGCAAATGTTATTCGCTACAGAACGCGATGGCAAATACCTTTTTGTACAGAAACGCTATTAGATATGCCCGTTTCCACTATGCACCCATCCATGAACCTGAGATAGATGGCTCACTATAAAATCTCTTCACAAAACGCCCTAACCAGTCCCATCTAATAAAGTGCGTATGGCTCCTAGCGGGCTGACCTTCAAATAGTCGTTGCCGTTTTCCTCCCTCTGGACATGTATTAAATGCATTTCTGGCGTCAGTGGTGACCATTCTCTGGTTAGTAACTGATGATGCTTCTTTGTTCATCATTCACGGACTCACGTAAAAATTTGAGGTCAGATCATTTTATTTTATTTCATTTGATTTTATTTACCCTTAGTTGCACGAAATTATTACAGAGGATAATGCTGGCAAAAATACAAAATCACAAAAGCCACGAAACCATAGAAAATGCAAAGAGAAATATGGTGGTAATTTAAAGAGATTAATACATAAGATGTGACGTAGTCAAGTGAAAAAGAAAAGGCTGAATGTTTTACTTTTGCTTAAACATGTACTTTTACTCTTCCTGTTTGTTGCTTTGGTTCATGCACTCTCATGCAGCCATCACCTGGGTATCACAGGCTGTACAAGCGCGCCTGGCATCATTTGTCTGCAATTAAAGTTGAATGTTGTGCTATGTCTTGTCATCTCCCCTATTTCCGGCGAACGTCAATTTAGCGCACAGCATTTCTAAAAGATCATGTACCAGCTGGTCCATCAGAAATACTGCATTTCATTCTGTCTATCATTCTTCTGTCCCTCAAGTGCACAAGCCTCTCGGTCAAGTTCGAACAGTTAATTTGGACTCTTTTCGAGCCACACTCCCCTCGGCCGCCTAAGACATCACAGATATCGCCGCATGGATGCAAAACCTATGTCTCCAACACCCTGCCCCCAACCGTTTACAAGAGCAGTCTAAAGAACGAGGAGGTTCACTTGGCCGCCTGTTCCACCACCCGTAACAGTGCCCCTGGGACGGATAAAGTAACCACCGCTATCATCTGCAACCTCTCGAAAGAAGTCCCCAAAGCACTAATCGCCAACATCTACGATAAAATTTGGATTGCAGGCCGCCTCCCAGACCAATGGAAGCCTGCCAAAGTCGTCTTAACCACCATGCACAACAAACCGCCTTTTTTCGTGGCTATCCGACCCATACCCCTCAGCTCGTGCCTGGGTAAACTACGAACAGGTCCTACAAACTTGCCTCTGTAACTAAATTGAGAAACATCAACTATTCCCATCATACAAGCTTGGTTTCGGCCAGGCTTCTCCACCTAAGACATAAAAAATAGCGCAACAACACAAAGGGACAAGCAAGAACTCACGCGAGCGCTCGTGTGTGTTCTTGCTTGTCCCTGTGTGCGGTTGGCCTATTTTGTATGTCATGTGATGCTTAAAAGCTCAAATTTCTACCTTTGTAGACTGACAAAGATACTTTTCTCCTCAAACATGATGTCCACGATGGCATACCCCCCCGCGGGGAACATCTTATCGCTCTAGACATTAAAGGTGCATTGGACAACATCTCCCATGGTATCATACTGGAAGGACTCAGCTCCATCAACTGTGGCTCCCGTATCTTTCAATAGATCACTGCTTTCTTATCAAAGCGCCTCGCCACCATCGGTATCTGCTCCACACGTTCACACCCTTTCACCACATCCAACAAAGGCACTCCCCGCGGCGCAGTCACCTCCCGCCTCCTTTTCAACATGGCCATGGCCATGCTGACAAAAAAACTTTCCATACTCCCTCACATTGGCTACACGCTTTAAGCTGATGACGTTACCATCTGGTCCGCCCATGGTTCGTTGACAGGCAAAGAGGCCGCTCTCCAATCCACCATACATACAGTTGAAGCCTTTGTCACCTCAAGTGGCATGTATTGTGACCCCGAAGAATAGGAAATCATCCGCATCCATGGTCGCAACAGGGACACATGCTGACCTCTAAATCTATAACCACCCCATCACGGAACGCCCACTCATAGCGTCCTTGGCCTCTGGCTCCAAGCAGATGGGCGCCCTACTCATACCATTACTACACTTCGAACCTCTTTCCTCAACATCGTCCTCAGGATACGGCAGATTGCCCTTTATCGAAAGGGCATGCGTGAAGAGGACACCTTCCGCCTGGTCACAGTCTTGGCTATAAGTCGCATTCAGTACGGCTTGCCCCACCACCATCTCACTCACGCAGATCTACACAGGGTGAACGTTCTTCTGCACACCCTCTCCAAAACTGCTCTCGGCCTCCGTATTTGCAACCTTTAAAACACATCTCCGCGCTCTTGGCTTCCGCAAACCTTTCGAAGCGATTCAGGAGGCTGTCCTCATCTCTAAACGTACTCACCACTTCACTACTAACGCAGTCAGAGCTATTATCCACAATATTGGCAACCCAAGAGCTTCACGCACCCTGGCCCTCACCGGCATCCTCTTTGTGCAAGAGCGCCCCAATCTACGTTTCGACCACTTCCCACGCCAGATGCACACAACGAACTACAGTCTACGTCAGGCCCGCGTTAGCTACCTCTACAGACAGTACTGCAACTATGTGAAGGTGGCATATATGTGGACGCGGACCCCTGCCTACTACCTTCCAAATACGCTTTCGCGGCGGTCGACCGCTCCTTCTCCCCCCACCTTGCTTTGTCCTTCGAGGCTCTTGACCCAGAATCGCCATCTCACAGGTGGCATGTCGGGCCCTCATCAACGACCGAGTCCAAACTGTCGCTACATCATATGGGCCCTCGGACACAATGGCTTAGATGGCATCGCCAAGGCTGACACCCTAGCTTGTGATTACACGAAAAAGTCAGCAAAAATATTCTAATAAGGAAGGTTGTCAGGCAGGGAGACACGATCTCACCAACGCTATTCACTGCCTGTTTACAGGACGCGTTCCGAGGCCTAAATTGGGAACAGTTGAGACAGGAGTTAAAGGAGAGGACCTTTAACTCCTCTAATTTGCGATTCGCTGAGGACATTGCCTTGTTAAGTCTCTCAGGGGATAAGCTGCAAAGCATGATCAATGAACTAGGCAGGCAGAGCAGAACTGTTGGTGCAAAATTTAGTACGTAGAAAACCAAAGCAATGTTCAAGAGTCTCGCAAGTGAGCAGCAGTTCCCAATTGGCAGTGGGGTGCTGGAAGTGCTAAGAGAGTACATCAACTTATAGCAGGTAGTGGCCGCTGATCCGGATAATGATGGCGAAATAACTAGAATAAGAAGAAATGGGTGGAGCGCATATAGCGAGTTCTCTAAGATCATGAATGGCAGTTTACCAATATCCCCTCAAGAGAAAAGTCTACAAGAGCTGTATCTTATTGGTACTCACCTATAAGGCAGAAACGTGGAGGCTAGCGAAAAGGGTTCAGCTTATGTTAAAGACAACGCAGCGAGCTATGGAAAGAAAAATGATAGGTGTAACGTTAATAGACCGGAAGCGGGCAGAGTGAGGCAGGGAGCAAACACGTGTTAATGACATCCTAGTCGAAATAAAGAGGAAGAAATGTGCTTGGGCAGGGCATGTAATGCGAAGGCAGGATAACTGTTGGTCCTAAAGTGTGCCGCAGTGGCAAGCGGAGTGGCAAGCAAGAGAAGGCAAGCGTAGAACGGGGCGGTAGAAAGTTAAGTGGGCGGTTGAGATTAGTAAGTTTACGGGGATACAGTGGCCGCAACTGGCAAAGGACAGGGTTAATTGGAGAGACATGGGAGAGGGCTTTGCCATGCAGTGGGAATAGTCAAGCTGCTGGTGATGATGTTATTTTACGTAAATTAAGAACCAGTGCCTAAATCTGGTCCCATACACGTAAAGGTGGCCTGACTATCCGTCCATGATTTTGCGTGCTATCTAAAGTTGTGATCGAAATCAAGATATCTTGATTTTCACTGCAGTCAGAAGCACTAATATCTTTAAAATGCGGCCAAAAATGAAGCAACAACGTACCGCAAGAGGTGTCCTGCCAAAATGAGGTGCAACCAGTAAGCTTTGAATGTAACAACTAGAGCGTTTTTGTACACGATTCGCAGAGCTGCATCATTAGGAAAGAATGTGAAATATTAGAGTAGAACGCGTTATCGCAGCTGGCATTAACACATCTCCTAGCGTCACAACTCCGCCGAGGTGCATAGATGAATTCCAGGAATATGTAACTGCAGGCAGGTCTGTGCAGAATTCAGGCTCACTAAATTGAGCGTTCGGTGCTGAGCGACAGGACGGTGATGTCTCCGAAAGGAGCAGCAGGGAGTTAACTAAATTATCTAACTTGCTTGTAGTGTAGCACAGCTTCGATACTTGCAATAGAACTCACGTGTTGTTTCGAAACGAAGCGCATTCCTACAGTGGCTTGAGCACTGCCTTTTGAGCATTAGCTTTTTGTGGCTGAAATCAACTGCTTCTAAATACGACATTTTAGCTATGTCTGCAGAAGGAGTGAATTCGACTTAGAAACGAAACAATAAAAAAGAAGAAAGAATTTTGGGAATTTAAGTTCTTGTTATGCTTAAAAATAATTCTCAGTCTAATTCCAGAGACATGATTACTACATGCTGGCTGAGGGTGAGCTTTCGTTTCTAAGCATTTACGTTAACGAGGTGATCCATGTCCCTCTTCGCTTTAATAAGGCTTTAATCCTTCTTACTTTTGCCCGCAACAGTAAAGGAGGGGCTTAAAGTGAATGATAACATTCCTGTCAGCAGGCATGTTATTTCATGTACGATAAAATCTGTTTCGTGGTAGGAGCCTTTATGCCTGAACGAAACCCCGGCGGTACTTTCATCTGACATTTTCCCCTATTATCCTTTCAGACCCGCATGCAGTCGAATGTAGTATGAAGCCGAGACCATTGTTCGGAACTTTTCTGGACAGCGAAACGAAGTCATCGTCTCGTGAGAATGCTTGAAAGGAATAGCTTTGAAGAAACGTCTGTAAAAATACCTTACGCTGTGCGAATGAGCTGAAGCTTCATTTGATTGTCTGGAATTTGCAGCGGGCTTTTATTCTGGCTACTAAGTTTTCATTTGTGTTTGCGCCCGTGACAGTAAATCTTTCAATGGTTTAAAAACGGTAAATGGCTTTATTTAGATAGCGACCAAGTCACGCATGATCAGCCTGACGCGTGCGTGCTCCACAGGCGCGTACTTGCAGACTGGAGGATCATTCGCTAGCGTGCTAGCCGAAAAGAATGTCAAGATTATGAAAACAATGCATTCGAAACTAAAGAATAAATAAGGTTAGATTGAATCCAGTTCAAAGAACGGGCGCATGCCGAAATAGCTGAGGCTCAGTGAAAATTGAAAATTGGTTTTTGAGGAAACGAAATGCGCGAGCACTATGTGTATCACATATCGGCGGACACTCGAAGGGCGCCGTAAGGGAAGGGAGGAAGGTAGGAGTGAAAGAAAAAAGAGCTGCACTAGTGGAGGTCTCCGGAATAATTCTGGCCATTTAGACGTTTACCGACGACCGTTTAGCTGTAACACTTATGGAGGCGCACTTCGTCTCATGAAGTTCTCTCTAACGCGAGCACCTGATGAGTGCTGGAGAATTTAGGACAGGATATGCGCTAATGTGAGTAGTGGAGACAGTTTTTAGAAGAGTGGAAGAAAAGACAACTGTGAACAACTATGAGTTGGTGCACAGCAGCCACCCAAGCACATCGGTTGAGTTAGGTATCTGTAGATTTGTGCTGCGTTGAAATTTTTTTTGAAAAAGTTTTTCTGGATACCTCTTAAGGTACACGCAGTGCACTGTGAACTAAAGGAGCTCTGATGCTTTCGGCACTTGACTGGGCGATGCATCTGCCGCCCTGAAAAATCATCAAGCGACAGGAACTGAAGGCCACGAGTGGTTTGCTACTGGAATACACGGAATGCACAATTTACAGTTGTCATGTGCGTATTCCGAGGACAAGGTTTTGGGACACTAAAAAGAAAAGATCCAAAATATGGCTCTCCTCGCCGCCAAACTGTTTAATCGTCATGGGGACTCTTAAAGAATAAAGTTGAAGTCCCGCCTTGTCTCAAGTTAGTGCGAACGCACACGGGCCAGTTGTCTTCCAGGGGTGGCAAAGGCGAGAAGGCTGGTTACCTCTCTCTTTCTCTCAAGTACGTTTTTGGTGCTGAACAGCTACGGCAGTTAGCTTCTGAGCCCGAAGACTGGCTGGAATTTCGGATGCGGCGGCCGCTTTTCGATGGAGACAGATTGCGACAGATTCCACTGTGGTGCGGTACGCTAGCGTGCGCTAAAGAACCCCAGATGGTCGACATTCATGCGGAGCCCACAAACATGGCTCCCGTTTCCCTCACCCTTCTCTCACTCTCTTCTGCGCATTATTCCCTCCTGGAGAGCAAGCCAAGCACTGCGCCTTGCATTTATACTTTGTCAATCGAACTCTTGCTTTCCTTCCCATCGCCGCGGTGGCCTCGGGGTTGAACATCCTCCTCGCATGCGGGAGGTGTGGGGCTCGATCCCCAGGGCCATCGGGTACCCACCGGTGATACAGCGGGTACAAGCGTTCCCCTGGCCTGGTGCTCGGCTTCGTTAGGGTGAAATGTTTGCGAAATGGATCTATGACCCCTCCATGAGTAGAGGAAAATACCTTGTGCCATGGCGCTCTTTGGCCAGAGATGCCTTTGCGCCGTAAAAATTCACTATCATCATCACTTTTGCTTTCCTCTCCCAACTACCATCAAATAAGTATGTAGCCAGAGGGACTAATCTACCTATCCCTTCATAAGAGGGTTAATCGCTAGTAGCCTACCTATCCGGCATAAAATGTATACTAATTGGCCTTATAGAAAACATCATATAACTACCGGGGAAAACTGCTGCATTTAGGGGTCATTCACAAGGTTGACATGGTTGTTATTTAGCCAGAAATATAGATTATACATCATACGTGAATTCAAGTGAGGGAAACGTTTGCGTCGGTAATATTACGGACGTGTCAATTTATTCCTTCTAGAGTTATTTTATTGAAACAGGTACAGAAGATGTCCGGAAATGAATCGTTATCAATATGCGAGAGGAAGATTGCTTCAAAGTTCAAATGCGGCTCTATGAAGATAACAGACAAGTTCTGGAGAATAACAGCCTTTCAAAATTTAGCTGCTCGCTCGAAAGTTTGGTACCTAATGGCTTCTTGGACTGATCGTTGTCATCCTCCAACTGATAATACACAGACAGCATGTGAACTTCGAATCTCTGAAAAAAAAAAACTGTCGGCAGGTTGCATAAACAGCTGTTCTGCGTACGCGTGACATGACGAAAGCAGAACAGCATGAAATCACGTCTTTGAAAACCGATTGTTTGACGCATTAGAGTGGTGCCTGAAACACGTTTGGGAAATGTTGTAAGATCGAAAATCTATAGCGGCAAAGAAGACGAAACAATACGTGACAGATATGAACACTACGAGAATAGTACGAGCTCTCGTGCTGTTCTTGTCTGTCACTTGGTCCTTCGTCTTCTTTTGCGCGACTTTTTTTGCGTTAGTTACTAACGATAAAGAGAGAGAGAGAGAGAGATAGAGCGATGTTTAATGCGCGGAAAGGTGGAGAGGTCGGCAGGAGTATGTTTCTGGCCTGCAGCTCCATGCTGAGGGAAAATGAAAAGACAGAAATAAGGAGGCGAAGATGGGCGGTGATGCAATACATTGATCTAGACATGGTGCGACCTCCTTTAGTGGCAGTGGCCGCCATGTCATAGCATGTGCCCGCTACGTAAGAAGGTTAAACCGCGGTTAAGGTGAACATGGCTGCCCTGGCAAGTATCGTATCTACTCCAGCAACAGCAACGCGCAGGGCACCAACCAGTTGCTTGGCCATCGTTATAATTTGCTCGTCTCTAATCTACTCTGGTCGACACTGACCAGCTCTAATAGAACGTGACGGTAAAGAAGACCATGCCACTAGGTCATTCTTTTTAATTTCCATGCACGGCCTTAGGGTAGATGAACTCAACGGGTCCGGCACTCGGTCTTCCATAGGAGCTTGTATATCCACGGAAGTGGAAACATTCCGCCACGCCGCAGATTCTTCCTCAGTGCTTGCCAGACACGGCCTCGGTGAAGGCATAAGCGATGGCATCTTCACAGCATTGGGAATATCTGCACATGTCGCTTGAACTTTTGCAGTGTCCGACTTGCGCTGCCTCCGTGAGCGTATTCTGCTAAGACGGATCGCCTTAGATGCCTTCTTGTGAGTGGGTCAATCCCTCACTACTTTCTTGACTATTTTCGTTTCATTCTTCAGTTTGGGACACTCCACCGAGGCTGTCTCATGTGTTCCAACAAGCACTGTGTGCGCAGGTGCAGTCTTGGTCAAAAGCCCTAAGGCCACAGCGTTCAGCTGCAGCGAAATGAATGTTCCTAGATTTCTCCGTGTAGTGGATCATTCAAAACACAAGTCAAGCAGGAAGCTTCTGTACCGCAAGAAGAAGCCGTCTGCTGGGATTACAACAACCAGTGCAGTGAGAGCGGTGAGCTAAACCGCACCATGACCAAAGGGATGACAGTAGCGCAAAGGTAGAAAAAAACGAGAACGAAATATTGCCGAGGCAGATGCTACGCATGGCTTTGTATCTACACCAGTGGGCACTACTTACCTGTTCTGCCCTTGGTTTTTTAGGTACCAAAGGTCTGTATGCTACACACACCTCGACAAGCGAACAGCAAGCGCTGGAATCAGAGGGGCCCTGAGATGGGAAAAATGCAGTTGCAAATAAAGTTCTTATTATGGCCATTTGGCTCAGGTTGAACTTGTAGAAGCAGCGCAAAAAAAAAGAAAAACAAGGTTGACGCAAAGGCCCACTTACGGATAAGGGAGACGCTGACTGTCCTTTCTTCATCCAAAAAAGGACATATTTTGTAAGTACATCCATAATTTAAGCGCAAAATCAATTTATCTGAACAGCAGACAATGAAACAGACAAAAAAACTCCACCGGAAGTAACAGCTGATTAACAAGGCATTCATGATGGAATTTATGGGCGCGAACAGACAAAACACAGACAAGATACCACAGGACAGGCGTCTTTTTTCACAACTAGTTTCACAACGATGAAATGATGTTTGTGAATGATTTGGGTGTATCCTTAGAAGGGTTTTTGGAACTTTTGACGGTGTACCTGCGGTCCACCATTGTAGGGTGGGGTGACAAGATTTACCTACAAAAGTCGGGCAGTTGCATCGGATCACCTGTAGCGCCCATTTTGAGTAGAATTTTTTTTAGTGAAGTGGATCGCGTACTCAGCCAGAGATTAGAAGGTTTGCACAAAGGGATCTTTAGGTATGTAGACAATTTTTTGGTCGTAGTTGACAAGAGGGATTTTAATAACCGCATGGTGAATATTTTGAAAACCTTCAAAGAGTACAGACCAGGCCTTAAATTCACTGTATAGGTTCCCAGAGATAACTCATTGCAGTTCCTGGACCTCAATTTGCATTTCAATCCCGCACATATCTGCTGGCAATATTGCCCTGGGTCAAAAAAACTCCTGCTCAGTTACAGCTCGGAACATTCGAAACTGGTGAAGAATGAAATAGCTATTTCATATTTAAGATCCAGCCTGGCGAAATCGTGTCTACATGTTCTCAATGATAGTTTCAAAGCCCAAGTTTCCAGATTAGTAAGCGCCGGCTACCCTGATAATGTCCTTGTTCAGTCCTGCATAAAGTTAATGAAACGGGTCAAAGGCAGTTCATCCCCCGCTGAAGGGAACTTGAAGCTTGCGGTCATTCCCTACATCCACCGCTTATCACATGGGTTAAGACACGTGGCAAAAAGATACGGTGTCAAAGTAGCCTTATCCGCCTTCTTGAAATTAGGCAGACTATGCCCCCTTGCGCAAAAGAAGGCGGAAAAGGTTGACCGTATTTCCCGTGCATGCACAGTCAAACCCCGGGCTGCGTTTGTGCGATGTGAAACAGGAGTGGTGTACAAGGTCCCTTTCCTCTGTGGTCTGGTGTGCATAGGGCAGACTGGGCGTTGTTTGAACATTCTCCTTAAAGAGCACGACAATGGCAGTGCCTCAGGAGTGAGGGAACACCTCCAAAAATGTAATAATTGCCGGCCTATCTTGTGGCAACACAGGTTTTATTCCGTCACCCTGAACAAATAAACGGGGAGGTGATGGAAGCTTTCTGCATTGCCTCGTACGGTAATTGCGTGAGTAAGCCGTCAGTATCGCTTACGAAGAAGGAAATAGGTTATCTGCGTAAATTTTGAGTTTGTTTAGTCATAACATGAAATAACTGCTTTATCTGTACCTATCTCTGATATCTTTTCATATTTAAGTGTTTGTTGGCTTCCCATTAAACTAGTTGTGAAAGAAAGTCGCCTGTCCTGTGGTATCTTCTCTGTGTTTTGTCTGTTCGTGCCCACAAATTCCATCATGAACAACCTACAACTAGCCCACCTTTCCATTCTGTTTAACAAGGCATTCACCGAGAACTCGTTACTCGTTAACAGCACCCAACAGCACAGAACGAAAACAAGACTGCAATAGCTGAACTGGCCTATAACAAAATAAAGAACTGCTATAAAAGAACGAAGAAATCGTATCTCTTAACAGGGCAGTGACAATATAATAAATGATAGTAAACGGAATGAATCTCTTTAAAAATTCCCGTCTTTTTTTATCGTTTTGCACAACGTAATGTACGGCAGAGCGGCCAACACCCCGCCGGAGGAGGCAGCGTACGGAGAAATTTTCGTTTGGATTGTTTTTGTGTAATTCAACGGCCTAAAGCAACTCAAGTGCGAGAGACGCCGTTGTGGACGGCTGCGGATAATTTCAGTCGCCTGGGGTTTTTTGACGTGCCTAGAAAACGTACAGTACACGAGCCTTTAGCATTTTGCCTCCATCAAAATGCAAGCGCCGCGGCAGGGATCGAACCCGCGTCTATTGGGTGAGCAGCCGAGCACCATAACACTTGTGCCCTGTAGCGGCTGCAGTTTTGTTTTACTCGGCCACAAGGCGAGTAAAACAAAACAATCGAGCAAACCTTTGGCGTTATTAATGTACAAATAAATGTGAAGAATGTAAGCTATTCGCGTCTGAAGGAAACATTACCGATGCAGTGAGCCGCTGGTGTCGCTAGCAGCTGCGTTCGACCTTTGGCAGCGTGCAGAGAATAGCGGAGATGTTGGGGAAGTGGGTAGCATGTCAATAATTGTTGTGCGCGTGGAAGAAAAAGGTAGTCTAAGCTTTAGTTTCAATGGAAGTTCTTTGTAGCCCGGGACAAATAAAACGATTGCAACCCAAGCAGCACATATTCAGCAAACGTGGTACGATGCAGGCTGTGTCATATAAGGAGAAAAAGAAACGTGTAAAAAACTTCAATACTGCTAAAGAGTTATAAAAAAGGCTTGAAGGAAGGGTTTCCTCCTTTAAATTCAATAATCGGTTCTCTATGTGGTATAAAGGGTGTTTCCCCTAAGACATTGCTGAGTTTTTAAATATAGGCTTTTTAAGTTAGAAGAGCGGTTTTACGGCATAGCATTGTCAGCAGACAGGAGGACGAGAAGTAAGAGGATCAGGAGGAAAGGCGGGGAGGTTAACCAGTAGCTGAAGCCAGTTTGCTACCCCGCAGTGGGAGAAATGGATGAGGGATATAAAGGCGAGGGAGAAAAGGGAGAGATGAAAAAAGTACAAGGCGAAAAGGCTTAGGCAAAATCACAGCCTGTCGTGCAGGCCCGACACTCGCAAGAACCGCAGGAGGGCCCGGCAGGCTCTCACCGCCAATGATCTCGGCGGCCAGTGTACCAGAATCTGGAACTCCGTTAGCGGGAAGCGAAGCGATGGGTTCCAACGCAAGGCGGAGAGAATGTCTTGCAGAATTGTACGCTGGATATTCAAAAAGAATACGAGAGCTAGTCTCATCACAGCCACAGATGTCACAGGCAGGGTTATCAGCCAGGCCGATCACAGTAGAGAAGTGGTTTGGGAATGCGACATTAAGCCACAAGCGACACAGCAAAGTTGCCTCTCGTCATGGTAGGCCGGATGGAAGCCGTAACTTCAGGTCAGTATCCAATGATAATGGACTCTGGTTCGACAACTGTCCGGAAGTTCACAGTTCGTGTAGCCTCGTCCGCGCCGTTGTTGCCGGCTGACGCGCTAACTCGGCAAGAAGAGTGGTTCCAGTGCTTGCTTACTGATGTTTCCATTAGCGTCACTCTGAGCTTGCACAATTCTGTGCTTTTGTAGTTTTCTTAAAGCTTCGCCGAAGAGGATGAAAGGCTCCTGCGAAATTTATATTTTCAGATATAACTACGCACCTGTGCCGGGTCTGATCGGCAACAGAGACGAGGGTCGATATGCCGTGCCTTGAAGGGAAGAATCCCGTAGAAAAGAAGAAGAAATAGGAGGAAAGCCTTCTATAAGAGGGGCAATTTGCCTATGCTGCTTGCGCTAACGAGGATCAAATGATATCCGAGTTCTGCATAGATTATGACAATCGAAACACTCCCATTGGTTGGACTGTCTTTAGAAATATCATGGAACGCATTTTGCCCCAGTGACTTCAAGTGACCAATAGCTGGGGTAACGAAGCTATCGATTAGACTGAGGGTAGTCAACAACACAGGAGCTCTACGCCAATTCAGAAGACGACCCTGAGCAGCAAAACGATTCAGTGGACTACTGCAGTTGTCTTTTCCAATGCGAAGAAGTCAGACTCGCTATGAACAGAACAGGTATGTTTCCATAATGTTATTCTGTGCTTCCAATTCAAGCGTATAGTAAACGAAGAGACTAGTTAACGGGCGGCGATAGCTTAGTTTACTAATTTGCTCGTGATATCCTTCGCAAGAACAGTGAAGATGCATTTGCTCCCAATTTTAACATGCCCTGAACATCTTGACAGACAAGAGTTGATGGAGCTTCTAAAAGAGATTTTCACTGCGGCGAAAAAGGGCCACGTTTTTCTAGTTACTCACGACTTGTCTGGAAGGTTTAGGAAGGAATAGCAATGTTTCACATTTTTGATAATTCACCACTTTTTATTGCGAATAATTTACGGTATTAGTCCCTCCGGCAACTGAAGGCAACATCATGAAATGTGCTTCTCTTAAGGAGTCTTTGCTTCGAGCAGAATTTTCACTTTATCCACTTGGTTGAGAAATCTTGGGCCTGGTAAAGCACACTTATGTTGGCTTAGCAGGTTTTTTTTTTCATTTCCGGTTTTTGTTTGTCTTTCTTCCTCCTCCTCCCCTGTCGGCGAAATAACGGGCCCGATGAATGATTTTGAAAATAGACATGCGTAATATTTTCGCAGAGCATTTCTAGAACACATTTGCTTGAAATATGTTTTTTACCGTATTACATCCATGCCTCCATATAAATGCCACCGGTCAGGTTAAGATATGTATGGAATGCTATGTCAACACTTCTCAGTCCTTTGTTAAAAATCGTTGCCCTTCTTGACTATTTAGTTCACCCATTCCTGCGAAGGACATTCTCTTCCTTGGACTTCCTTTGAATTTGAATTCCTAGGTTTCCGTACCGTGGCAGCTGTAAAAAGGCTATAGTTGTACATAACTCAAGAAGGAAGCGCGAGACTTCCCTAAGAGGAGGCTGTCTGGCCAATGGCATCGACCCATTGTCATTAAGCAGCTGTTAATCCCCTTTCGTGATATCACAGGTGGCTTGTAGGCTTGTGTGAAATGGGATCAACAACGCAGTCGTGACAGTCGGTTGTCGCCATTTCCTGAAGGGTCTCTTTTGATGGAAGTTTGCCCCTTCGTTTTTTAGTTGTGTCTAGCTGTAGTTCGTATCCGCGTTGCAGGCGCTTAGAAGGAAAATAAAGAAACAGAAAATTTAATTTCATTTTGGCGTTTATCCTGCATACATTACTACATATCTCTGCAACAGCCGCAAAATAATTTTTTTTTTGTTATCTTCGGGTTCTTTTTCTTAGGATTCGTGTTTGGGTTAATATTTTCGCAGCTTGACGACTTGTAAAGAACTGCGATTCTACCGTCTGCTTTTCCTGTCTTCCCTATGACGCTGCTAAAACAAAAAAAGCGATATTCGCGGAAAAACTGGCGCTTCACTTATTTACCATTTTTGTGCACCCGTGTTTAGTGTGAGTTACGCATCCATCTGGTGCTAGCTTGTCTCTCTGCCAATTGCAGCTGATATTGCTTTGCGCCTTAGTTGAGAGGCATTGACCATGCCACCATTTAGTTTTATTCCACACAGATCACTCACGCAAAGCGGTAGTTTATCGATGCCATGACGTCCTGCATGAATACTTTCGTTCGAAAGACATCACCTACCACAGTGACACTGATTTAAGAGAGAAGTTATCCGTATATAATTGTTTACGAAACGCTGTTTTCATTCCGCAATGATTTGTTTATTTCCTTTTCTTGGAACTGAGCAGTCCGTTGTACTCGTAGTTAGTTTCAGTATAGTTGCTTTGTTCAGTATTTGTACCTAATCGGCGTACTTTTTTTTTCTTATTTTAGACGTTTATATGCAACTTTCGCCCCTTTTCCTTGCGTGAATTCCTGTTTTTGGCATTTGAATTTTTCGAACTTATTCGCGTGTTTGGGTCTTCGGCTGATGTATTTCTGCCACTTATCTTCTTTCTGATTTTGTTGCAATTGTGTCCAGAATTTTTTTTGCTGTATGCGTTATCTCGTTCTGTGAACAATTTTTTTTTGTATTTTATGTACCACTCCCTCACTAGTTCACAGTGGGACATGAGGCTGTCCAAAATACGTAAAGAAATAAATCTTACGTTTCGCGGCAGCCGTGGATAGCAGAGAACTGTGCTTTAAGCTGCTTACTCTGTTCGCTGCAACATCGCTCGAAACGCTTTTAGCGAGTGCATTCTACCATAAAGCAGCAGATCCATTGTTAAGGCAATTTATCAATTTTGTAACAGTTTCAGGAAATGATCGGTGATGTAGAGCTAAGTAAAGCGCTTTTTTTGTTAGTGTTTGGTTATGGAGACGCACACTTGCCGCGTCTTGTCCACGTCTTGCTCTAATAAGGGTATCAGACGCTGTGGTATCAGTCAGTTCACTGCCTTCCTCGGTTGTGCTAGATCATGAAGCCAGTTCTGGGCCGCGGTGGCCGCAGTTCGGCAGAAGAAAACAATTGAACGGGATAGTAAAGGCCCGGCTAAAGGGTATGATGCGGTAGCATTGGTGAGATAATGCCCATATATGTGGAGATGGTCATTCGCAATTTCGCATGACGGGGCCATTAACAGTACCGCGTTAAAATGCAGGAACGGTTGTCTTACGTTAGTGCGCGCAGAAGAATCCTGAGCACCATAATTTGTCAACAGCACTTCTATACCTCACCCCTCAAAACTCTCAGGTTTCCTTAGAGGTAAAAACACATTGAAAAAAAATATATCCACCATCGTGCGGTAACCTTTATACATACGTTTTTTAAGGAGAATACGGTGGCCTTTACTAGCAATACAACCCGTCCAGAACGTAGCTTTTACTTACCCGTGGTTCTTTAACTTAGTATCTAGATAGCGGTGCTCGTTTCTAGGATCATGCGGAAGTAAAAGTGTGTTTATACGTCCCACGGTTCTAAAACAATGTTTAGAGTTCAAATGATGGGGGACAAAAGAATATTGAAGCGCAGAGAGAGTTAAATCTCCCGCGTGAAGTTCTACATAAGTTTTACACTTGGACGTGGCACAACCTAGATATAAATTGAGAAGGATGGCACAAAAGGAGGAATGACGGCTAACTTCACAAAGCTCGTGAGCATTGACGCGCTTAGATACATTGCTGTCCTGGTATCGTTTACCCTTTTTGTGCATTACAAGCAATGACAGCCTTCCTTTCGCAGGAAAAGTTTCGCCTCGTTGAAATGGAAACGCTGTTCTTTCATCTACTTTTATCTGCACGCATAATTGGTACCGGTGACGAGCGTGAGATTAACGAAATTCTTGTTTCTTCTAGCGAAGCAGTTTTTGGGGAAGGCGGTCAGAGTTGCTGCCCTGCACGTAAGTATGCCACAAAAGTTTACTTCGCCGACTATATTTCACCGTAGTTTTCGAGAGGGTATTACTAGTGGCCGTGCCACCTTTTTCTGAAAGTGGAAGAGAGAGAGAGAGAGAACATTAATGAAAAGTACGCAAAGAGGTAGCCGGAAAGAATCTGGCCTGCTTCTATGCACTGGCGAATGTTTCTGAAAGAGCCAATAATATACAAGAAGGCAGCTATAAATACAAGTATGATTATACCGTGCATGATGTAAATCACTGCTGGAGTTGAGCTTCGTGCAATGTGTTAGATATTTTCCAGCAATATGCGTAGCCATTGTTTCAGTTGAAGAGCAGAAACGCTCATTATTATAAGTTGAACCGACTGGCATTGATTGGTTTTGTTTGTTTTATTGGGCTTAGCGTCCCAAAACGACTAAGGCTATGAGAGACGCCGCAGTGGAGTGCTCCGGATGATTTAGAAAACCTGGGATTCTTTAGCGTGTACTGAAATCGAACAGTACATGGGACTGTAGCATTTCGCCTCCATCGAAATACGACGACCTCGGCGGGATCGACCTTGCGCCTTTCGGGCCAGCAGCCGAGAACCATAGCCAGTCAGTCACCATGGTGGTCCCAAATGGCTTTGAGTACGGCAGACTTGCGCGTCAAGGTGGCGTTGCCGAATAAGGCAGTCGAGTTCTGGAAGAGGTATTCGGTTATTTGGCGTGCTAGGTGCGTGACAATATTAGATCGACAAACTTCAGCCATGGCGAGCTGCACTCTTTCGTGAGGGACATGCGAAGTTGCTCTTGCTACTGAAATTCGAAAATGTGTGGAAGTTCAAGAGATGCTGAATACCACACAATAGGAATCATTCAATGGCAGTTTGGGTCGGAGCAGTTGGAAATTGTGAACTGCGTCCCAGCGATTCCGAGGCTTTCTGCCATGTGCCTGCGCCGCCATTTGAAGCGATCGCGATGATCAGCCCGAGAACTGCGCTTTTTTTTACTTTCCGACTCGCTTGCAGAGGCAGGACATTGCGCCCTCAGCTACACACCTCCGGGTTTCCCCTGCTGCCTTTCCCTGGTCTACCGCTCCTTTCGACACATGGCGTTCTTCATGCTGATGGAGTCCGGAATATGACTGCTATTTGACAAGATGAGCTGATGAGAGTAAAAGTAACGCCGCAGAAATTGAATCTGCAGGGATGATTTATAAGTGGCGTTGGAAGTAAAACACCCTAAGCGAAATCGTACGTCTTCTGCTGTTTCTTATAACCTTAGTTACGTTCCACAAACATCGCACGGGACGTAACTATAAAGGTGGCCCATCTGCGCTATTAAAAATGGCGTCCCGACACTTATAAAAGTCCGGTTTGTAAAGCAATTAGCGATGTTGGTATAGAAGCTACCACTACGCTCAGCTGGGAGTGCGCACCGCGAGCGCTGGCTTTAAAAGTAAAGATAGACCAATTGCGAAAGTAGGTATATATTTTCGAGAATTACATTGTTTGGTTGTTTGCTTGGGAGAGAAAATGAATATGTGCGCCCTGAAAACTTAGTTGGCGTTTTCATGTCTTCTTCGTACTTGTTACAATTAGACTGAGACAAGAACCAGCTGAGAAGCAACAAGCGCCTAGAAATCAGCGTCGAATTCTGCAACACTCAGGTGATTTACTGCAGAATGAGCAACAGACTGCTAACTGTGCGAAAAAGGCGCACTGAAGCGAAGAAGACCTGGGGAAAGACCTTCGCATAAAACGCACTGCGCTGACTATTGCCAGAGCTGTATACCGCGGAAACTTTTCCAGGCAATGCAGCGAACGCTACAGAGCTGAAGCACAGCCAATGTCCCCATGCAGCTCAGTATAATCTTCAGTTGTAAATATTTATTTGTTTATTTATTTTAGGTTTACTCATGGCCAATGCGGAGGGCGTTAGAGAGGGGAGTGAGCGGTTGCAAAATGATACATAAGAACAGTTCCGAACATGTTTTTCGGGTAATAATGAACGCTTGCAGATTAAAATGTTTCAACATCATTATACACGATTACGGGGCAAATGAAATACACATTACATATTGCTATAAAGAATATGCCTTGTACAATAAAGGTACTAAGGTTAGAAACAGAACGATACAAGCCGCGGTATCACAAAGCTCAAATTATTTAGAAACAGTGGAAATAGTGGCAACCAATGACCATGCAGTTGATAAGGACCATGTATAAATAGTATCAAGAACGTGGTTCATGGTTTAGGGAGGTTTTAGGTTCCAAAACAACTCAGGCTATGACGGACGCCTTAGTAA